>NC_053389.1:678279525-678904525 GCF_905171765.1 Bufo bufo
AGACCAAGGAGGACGCCACTTCTCCAGATAAGGCACACAAAAGCTCGCTTGGCCTTTGCAAAAGCTCATCTGGACAAAGAAGAAGACTTCTGGTCTTCTGTGTTATGGTCAGATGAAACAAAAATTTAATTGTTTGGTCACAATGATGTTTCCTTCATTTGGCGTAAAAAAGGAGAAGCCTTCAACCCAAAGAACACCATCCCCACTGTAAAACATGGTGGTGGGAACCTAATGCTTTGGGGGTGTTTTTCAGCCAATGGACCAGGGAACCTAAGCACAGTAAACGGCACCATGAAAAAAGAGCAATACATGAGGATTCTCAACGACAACATCGGGCAGTCTGCAGAGAAACTTGGCTTTGGGCACCAGTGGACATTTCAGCATGACAATGACTTAAAACACACAGCAAAAGTGGTGAAGAAATGGTTAGCAGACAACATTAACGTTTTGGAGTGGCCAGCCAGAGTCCAGACTTGAATCCAATTGAGAATCTGTGGAGGGAGCTAAAGATCAGGGTGATGGTAAGAAGACCCTCCAACCTGAAAGATTTGGAGCTCATTGCTAAAGATGAATGGGCAAAAAATACCTGTGGAGACATGCAAAAAGCTGGTCTGCATTTATAGGAAGCGTTTGATTGCTGTAATAGCCAATAAAGGCTTTTCTATTGATTATTAAGAAGGGTATGAATAATTTTGGACTGGACACTTTTTGCTCAAATGTAAATAAAAGCTGAGAAATGTTTTTTTCCCCACAATAATGCCTCTTGTACATCATCTTATTATCTTTTGGGAGACACCTATGTCATTTCCCGTCAAAAAATGACTTGCTGGTTGAATAAAAGTTACTTTAAGTCAAAATTTGCCAGGGGTATGAATAATTATGGGCAGCACTGTATATATGGAGAGATGATGAACAAAAATAAATTTTACAACCATAGAGGCTTATACACATGACAATAATTACAATTACTTCACAATTAGGATGACAAAACTTATACAATGGACAACTCCTTAAACCTTACAATTAGAGATGGCCTTGCGGTTCTCCCGGCGGTCGTTTCGCGGCGAACTTTGCGTGTCCGCGATTCGCCGAACATGCGAACATATGGAGAAATTCGCGCCCGCCATATTCTTTTACATTATGAAGAACTTTAACCCATGACACATCCATCAGGTGGTACAGGACAGCCAATTGAGACATTTCAGCACATGGACATACCCTCTACCTTATAAATAAACCTGATCTGGCTGCCATTTTACATTCAGTCTTTTGCCAGTGTAGGGAGAGGTTGCTGTGTGGAGCAGGGACAGGCTGTTAGGGACACCAAACACTGGCTAATAGGGCCACAAAAGTCATTTTAAGGACTAGTATAGGTGTGCTATCGATATGTGTGATACACAGAGGGGTGCGATATACTTATAATATACTTTTATAATGAGTCAAAAACACATAGATCTATATAGTGATCACCTGGAAGTCAGGGGGCTAGGGGCTTACTAGGGCCATTTTTATATAGGGTAAGGTTCCGGACGGGGTCGCTCTTATCAGGCCGGGTGGTCTGTGGTTAGGCTATCAGGGTCAGAATAGCACCCCCCTGTAGGGCAATATCAGGGACAGTTCTTTTCCCACCCTGTCCTTCAATACTGCATCATCATCTAGCCCAGGGATAGATGTTTTTTGTTTTCCCTCCGGGATTCATGGATGTGCACTGGAACCCCCCGGATTGCGGTAGGACATATGGTTTCTGATTTGGTGCCGCCGAGCACCTGATTTAATGCCGCCGAGCACTTGTTATTGCCTACCACATCTACCGTATGCTTTTTGCTTAACTTTAATAATTTAATTTATTTTCATTTTGAGGGATATCTTTTCCATTCACACGTCCGCAAAATGGGTCCGCATCCGTTCCGCAATTTTTCATTAGTTTTCAATGGGGCTGGAATTTGCTGTCCGCATCCGCATTTGCGGATCCGCACTTCCGCATCTGTGCTTCCGTTTCCGCAATTGCAGACAAGATTAGGCATTTTCTATTATAGTGCCGGCGATGTGCGCTTCACAAATTGCGGAATGCACATTGCCGGTGTCCGTGTTTTGCAGATCCGCAAAACACTTACGGACGTGTGAATGGACCCTCATAGTAAAATTATTAAAGGTTACGTTTTATCTTTATGTATATTCTAATGGATTGCCTTCCTTGTACAATGTTATAATATACTTTCTATGTTAGAAAGTATATTATAGTGCATTTGTATTGTGCGGCAGTTGTGTGCGGTTCTGCTGCAATACTGCAGGTATATAGAGGGACAAGCGTTATTGGAACAAATAATTTCTACTAGTGTGATATACCAGTCGTCCCACAAAAAAACTGATTGAAGCGGGGTGTTATATACAAATATACTTTCTTTGTAGTGCATTTGGGTACTGTATAGTGCATTTGCACATGCTCATATGTGAAAATTATATTGCCGATATTTCGCATAAAAAAAGAAAAAATGAATGTAGATCGCAAATTCGAATAATACATCTGGTATGTCACTGTCCATGTTGTGGGACTATTTGTGCGCTTCTAGTAATTATTTCTTGGCTGTAAATATGAGCTGAAGGTTTTTCAGGTTCTCCTGCCATTAAAATGAATGGGACCTGCCGCAAACTTGCGGTTCGCGAACATTTGATCGCGTTCGCGAGATCGCGTTCCTGAACCATCCCGGCAGATGTTCGTCCATCACTACTTACAATACATATTTACCACACATGGCCTTTTTAGGTCTCTCCACCAGTCTGTCCTCTCCTGTCCCCCTCCCTTAAGTTCCTTCCAGCTCCTCTCAAGTTCCTTCCAGCTCCTCTTCCAGCTCCTCTCAAGTTCCTTCCAGCTCCTCTTCCAGCTCCTTCTAACTCCTCCCATATGCCCAAAGCTGTGGGCCTTCCTAGAAACACAACCTTGGTCACCCAGTTATTTTACCATTTTATGACACTTGTCCTTATTTACACATTTTGGGTGCCTTTTGTTCTCTATCAATCAGCATTTGTAAGAGATACAGGATACTCCAGGACCTTTATCTGTGAGAATCAGAAGACAAAAGGAGCTATATATATATTAATTAAGTGTATACACCATACAGACATAGTCACCTACCTGTCTCTGTCTCTGATTCACACAAAAAAATGTTATTTCTAAAACCTGTATTTCTTACATAGGTATTATCTGTTATTGTAATTCTTCCTATAATGAGATGAAAAATGATCTGTACAGACCAAGAAATGGTGCCTATTAGGCTTAGTGGCCATTCTTTCGAATATTTTTGAAAAAATAAATATAACATCACAAAGAATTCTTTCAAATATGATTAACATAAAAACTTAAAACAAATTACCATTTTCTAATAACACATTTTCATTAAAGTCAGTAAGTGTTTCTTCCAACAATGCACCATTCCTCATTGAACTGCACCACCCATTTTCATGTGAATGTGGGGTATAAGGGTGTATAGTTTAATTAGTGGGTGTGAATAGTGCCCACTACACTAAGACAAGATGGAGATCATTCATCTAAGCCTTGTCAGTATATATTTTTAAGCTGTTCATAAATATCACATACACCAGCATTTAGACATTGAGCAAAATGTAATTTGCTATTTAACAGATCTAGGGATTGGTTCATTTGTGATTGTCCAAAACAGCTGAGTCATATAAAATATATTTCCGTGTTTAATTAAAAGTTAATATAATGCTTAATCCATTGCATAAGAACTCTGATAGATGCCCTTTAACTCTTTTGAACATATGAGCATAGAAGCGTTTAATACATATTTTATGAAGTGCTTTCTTATTTATACACAGCTCTGCTACAAATCGGTCTGTGCTTTTTCACTTGGCGCACAGGCTCTCTGAGCCTTATCTTGCCAGAGTGGAGAATTGGGGTAGTATTACTAAGCAGTGATAAGGGATTTCTTTTGGGATATGAAAGAGGCTGCAGCTCAAAGATAACACGGCTCCCACTGCTCAGCGGGGGTGACTTCATACAGGCCTCATGATACAGCTGCTGCCTTTGAGATGGCAAGTGCAAAGTCACTAGCCCTTGTCCTTTAAATGTCAATCTCATAGGCGATTCAGCACCTTGTTTTCTCAGTGGCTGAGAAATAAAAAAATGATTTTCAATGAAGTTGCCTTTGTATATCATGTAGCAAGTAACATGCATTAATTGGACATAGTCCTTAGGCTAGTTTCACACTAGCAGCAGCCTTCTCTGGCAGGATGTTTCGGCGGATGAACAGCCTGCCGGATCCGTGCTGCCACTAGTGCACACGCGCCACTGGAGGTCCGCTCTGGCCCCATTGACTATAATGGGGGCGGGCCGGAGTTGCGGCGGCAGCACGGCAAACATTCTGAGAGGCGGCCGGAATAAAACTACGACATAATTCCCCCCAGAAACTCTATCAATACTGGGAGACATCTTTGCAACCTCATGCCTGATGGAGAGACAGAGAATCGGGCTGGGTAATTTAATGAGGAAGGCAGCTAGCTAGTGATGAACGAACATTGGCCGGGAATGTTCGCGAACGCGATCAAATGTTTGCGAACCGCAAGTTCGTGGGGGGCCCCAGTCACTTTAATGGCAGGGGAACCTGAAAAACCTTCAGCTCATATTTGCAGCCACCAAATACTTAGTAGAAGTGCACAAATAGTCCCCCAACATGGACAGTGACATACTAGAGGGGGATCAATGACAAAAATTCCAACAAAAAATATGTATCTTAATCAGGGGACATTTTTATGCGTCTTAAAGAGAAATTCTCTGAAATGTGCCCTGTTGGAGTCTAGAAACTTTTTATTTTAGGCCACAAGAGTACGGGCCTTAAAAATTAGGCATTCACCTGACATAAAAGAAATTTAATGTGGATAAGTGCAAGATAATGCACCTGGGGCGTAAAAACCCAAGGGCAGAATATAGAATATTTGACACAGTCCTGACCTCAGTATCTGAGGAAAGGGATTTAGGAGTAATTATTTCAGAAGACTTAAAGGTGGGAAGACAATGTAATGGAGCAGCACGAAATGCCAGCAGAATGCTTGGATGTATAGGGAGAGGTATAAGCAGTAGAAAGAGTGAAGTGCTTATGCCGCTGTACAGAACACTGGTGAGACCTCACTTGGAGTATTGTGCGCAGTACTGGAGGCCATATCTCCAGAAGGATATAGATACTCTAGAGAGAGTTCAGAGAAGAGCTACTAAACTAGTACATGGATTGCAGGATAAAACTTACCAGGAAAGGTTAAAGGACCTTAATATGTATAGCTTGGAAGAAAGAAGAGACAGAGGGGATATGATAGAAACTTTTAAATACATAAAGGGAATCAACTCGGTAAAGGAAGAGAGCATATTTAAAAGAAGAAAAACTACCACAAGAGGACACAGTTTTAAATTAGAGGGGCAAAGGTTTAAAAGTAATATAAGGAAGTATTACTTTACTGAGAGAGTAGTGGATGCATGGAATAGCCTTCCTGCAGAAGTGGTAGCTGCAAATACAGTGAAGGGGTTTAAGCATGCATGGGATAGGCATAAGGCCATCCTTCATATAAGATAGGGCCGGGGGCTATCCAAGGCCGCAACAATTATTCATTCAGCGTACATAAAAGAACAAGTAAGTGTGTGGCTGGAGGTATATTACACGGTCATTGGATATCAATTTTACAGCAGACCAGTGGACTATAGGTCCCAAAAATTATGCATTCAGCGTACATAAAAGAAATTATTTGTTCCAATGTCGTTTGTCACTCTGTGTAGCTGTGGTAATGCAGCAAAACCGCAAACAAATGCTGCACTACCCAAATGCACTATATAGAAAGTATATAATTGGTATATCGCACCCCTGCTTCAATCAGTTTTTTTGGGGGGCAACTGGTATATCACACCAGTAGAAATTATTTCTTCCAATAGCGTTTGTCCCTATCTGTAGCTGAGATATGCATCAAAACCGCAAGCAAATGCTGCACTACCCAAATGCACTATATAGAAAGTATACTATTAGTATATCACACCCCTGCTTCAATCAGTTTTTTTGAGGCAACTGGTATATCACACCAGTAGAAATTATTTGTTCCAATGGCGTTTGTCTCTCTGTGTAGCTGCGGTAACACAGCTAAACCACAAACAAATGCTGCACTACCCAAATGCACTATATAGAAAGTATATTATTGGTATATAACACCCCTGCTTCAATCAGTTTTTTTGGGGGGCAACTGGTATATCACACCAGTAGAAATTATTTTTTCCAATAGCGTTTGTTCCAATAGCGTGTAGCTGCAGTATAGCAGAAGAACAGCACACAACTGCTGCACAATACAAATGCGCTATAATATACTTTCTATGTTAGAAAATATATTATAAGTATATTAAACCCCTCAGTAAGTCACACCTATACCAGTCCTTAAAAGGACTTTTGTGGCCCTATTATCTAGCGTTTGATGTCCCTTACAGTCTGTCCCTGCTCCACACAGCAACGTCTCCCTACACTGGCAAAAGACTGAATGTAAAATGGTGGCCAGATCGGGTTTATTTATAAGGTAGCGGGTATGTCCATGTGCTGAAATGTCTCAATTGGCTGTCCTCTACCACCTGATGGATGTGTCATGGGTCAAAGTTGTTCACAATGTAAAAGAATATGGCGCCGGCGAACGAGCAAAGTTTGCCGCGAAACGACCGCCGGGCGAACCGCAAGACCATCTCTACAGCCAGCCTCCTTCAGGCATGTCACCCATACAGGGAAGGGGGCCAGATACTCTTTGTCTGTGTCAGAACAAACGTAGAAGTGGAGAGATCTAATATCAAGACTTTAGTGACCATTTCAGAATTAAAATAACGTTTTATGTCCCTGGACAAGCTTTTTTAAAGGGACTGTGTCAAGTTTTTTTTTTTTTTTACATATCCCCTATCCACAGAATGGAGATGAATGAAGCAGTAACATGTATGCTCAACCACCACTCCAGACATATGCATTCATCGGTGAGTGGAATGTAAGTTTGAAAGTTTTAAACTAGGCTCTGCCCATTTAAAGGGGTCTATCAAGTTGTAATGTTATAACGTGAGTGAGCTGCATTACATCTATGAAAAGAAATTCAGCAGACATAAAGCAACAACATTCTTCTGTCTGTAATATTTCTCAGTGTAGACTAGAAGACCCGTCTTCTATACGTACAGTATCCAATAGAGGTGTGCAATACGAGCATACTGCTAAGTGATTAATTAGTGCATATTACAATGTTACCTACAACAATGTGTTATCTACAGTAAAGCATTTAGACAGTGGGGCCCACTCATTTCCAGCTTAGGCTTTTGAAGGACATGAAGTATTAGCATTCATAACTGCTAATGAGGTCAGGTCTTAAATTATCCATTAGTATGTCAGTATCTAATTATTTCATTACATTACTGACTGCATGTGAACTAGAAGTGATGTTATCATAGAAAAATAGACAATATAGATATTGTCAGTGGCAGGCTTTCCATGCACTCCACATTTATCTAAATGCTGTGGCTAAGGCTACTTTCACACTAGCATTTCTCTTTTCCGGTATTGAGACCCGTCATAGGATCTCAATACCGGAGAAAAAAACGCCTCCGTTTTCACCCCGTTCATTGTCAATGGGGACAAAACAGAACAGAACAGAATTCTCCAAAATACAGTCTGTTCCGTTTGGTTGTGTTCCCATACCGGAGAGCAAACCGCAGCATGCTGCTCTTTTCTTTTCGCTATGGGATCCGGCATGACCCACAATGCAAGTCAATGGGGACGGATCCATTTTCTCTGCCACAATCTGCCACAATAGAAAACTGATCCGTTCCCCATTGACTTTCAATGGTGTTCATGACGGATACGTCATTGCTGTGTTAAAGATAATACAACCGGATCCATTCAGATGCAGATGGTTGTATTATCAGTAACGGAAGCGTTTTTGCTGATCCCTGCCTAAGGCTACTTTCACACTTGCGTTGTTGTTTTCCAGTATTGAGATCCGGCAGAGGATTGTAATACTGGGAAAAAACGCTGCCGTTTTGTCCCCATGCATTCTGAATGGAAAGAGATCTGTTCAGGATGCATTAGGATGTCTTCCGTTCCGGCAGCATTGCGTTTTGTGACCGGTCATAAAGATAGAAAAAAAAACTGATCTGGCACTGAGATCTGGAGCCTAAAAAAACAGATCCGTCACCTATTGTCTTTCAATGCATGTACTGTAGTAACAGATCCGTTTTTTCCAATTTTGATCCTGATGTACAAAGTCAAAACGGATCCGTTTAATTGCGGTTTTGAGATCCTCTGCCGGATCTCAATCTGGAATTAACAACGCAAGTGTGAAAGTAGCCTAATTCACAGTGGGGCAGGCAGGCATATTACAGGGAATCAAATCCATCCTATTAAAACCAGCTTAGGCTACTTTCACACCTGCGTTCAGGTGTCCGCTCGTGAGCTCCGTTTGAAGGGGCTCACGAGCGGCCCCGAACGCATCCGTCTGGCCCCAATGCATTCTCAGTGGAGGCGGATCCACAGAGAATGCATCCGCCTGCCAGCGCTCAGCCTCCGCTCAGTGAGCGGACACCTGAACGCTGCTTGCAGCGTTCGGGTGTCCGCCTGGCCGTGCGGAGGCGAGCGGATCCGTCCAGACTTATAATGGAAGTCAATGGGGACGGATCCGCTTGAAGATGACACAATATGGCTCAATCTTCAAGCGGATCCGTCCCCCATTGACTTTCAATGTAAAGTCTGAACGTATCCGTTCAGGCTACTTTCAGACTTAGAAATTTTTCTAAGTTATAATGCAGACGGATCCGTTCTGAACGGATGCAAACGTCTGCATTATAGGAGCGGATCCGTCTGATGAAACATCAGACGGATCCGCTCTGAACACTAGTGTGAAAGTAGCCTTACATGTCTGATGAGCCCTTGCCAGCTGAATCTAATGTTCTTGTTCCCATGTCACTCTGTGGCCTTATTGCGGAGAGAACAACTTTTTAATCATATGTATATCAGTCCTTGGGTGCAATGAGGGTGTTGCCATTGCACTTCATTGCACCACTCACTCTCTACATTGCCCACCTCTTTGGCTGACAGGGCTTGTCAAGTTCTATCCCTTGTACTGCGCCAAACACAGTGAAGATCGCACTGCTGCAAGACTTCAGGGCCAAAAATGCATTTTTAATCATATGTAAATTAGTCCTTGGGTGCAGCAAGGGCATTGCTGGGCCCCAACCTCTTTGACTGATAGGGCCAGATGTGTAGACCTAGGATACGGCTACACTGGTCACGCGATATGTGCCACAGCCAGGATAGCAGAGTAGCGGTGACCCTATAGCTATTGCTGTCCCATGTGCTATTCTGGCTATTCTAAAGCTGTGATTTTGTCATAAGGCAATCTGAAGAGAAGAGATGAGACAATGTGCCACAAATATTCCTACTTGTGAGACAACGTGCAATAGGGCTTTATTCTGTCAGAATTATACACCACTTTTTATACCTGGTATAGTTTTTGTCCAAAAGATGTGCCAAAAATCTGTCCAACTAAAACACTGCAACTTAAAAAATAGGACTAGACAAAAAGTTGGTGCACAAATTGTCCAAAAAAAAAAAAAAAGCTTGTACCTGTCATGTGATAATGAACAGAAATTGGAGCTAACTTTATATATTTGGTGCAGCAATTGTGCCCCACAGATTCTGGTGTAAATCAAGATACTTTCCAGGCACAGTGAGATTGATCTATCTTCCCCAGTGGCTTTTTGATGCACTCCTGGCACCAAGCACCTGGGCATATGCCCTGTCCTACCGTAGTTGCATCGCATCTTAGAAATTTGTCCTGCATTGCTTTTAATTTCTCCTCTTTGAGAGCAGTTCCAATCTCCAAATTTCTAATAAAACATTACACAACATAGCAACACTGTTATATAACTGTTCAGGTAAGCTAAGTTAGCCTGGGTAAGCCAGGTTCACACTTGCATTTTGGCACTACGTCTAGGGTAGAGATGAGCGAACTTCTTGAAATTAGTTTTCTGTCCAATTCGTCAAGTTTTTCCAAAAATGTAATTTGAGGCTGAATCGATTCTATGCGAATCAAATATCCTCCAATTAGGCTGAAAACTGTTATATGATACTCTGAGGTCTCCTGAGGTCTCTTTTCGTTGTCGCTTTTAAAAAATTTAACAACTTTTTGCTATTTCTCTCGCAATGACAGCAATAGCAAAGTGACACTGACATACTGTATATAGCTATTGGTAAACTCATGGCTGATGGTGTAAAACAAAACATGTTATGCTTTTTCATGTTAGAAACCTTTCAAAAATTGTCCCTTATTGGGGGTAGATGGTGTTAAACCACACACTGTTATCAGAAAAAACTGTGGCTAGTTGGGACCAATCATCCAAAAATTATGCCTTAACAGAGGCCGATCCCTGCCCCAGTTAATACACAAACATGGGTTAATGTTATAGGAAACAGTGACTTGTTCTGACAAGCCTCCAAAAATTATGCGTTAACAGGGCAGAATGCCTGCCCATATTTATGTACACAGTGACTTGTTCTGAAGTTGAACAAGCATGAAAAAATTCTCTCTTTAATTAGGGAGCAGCAAAGAAAGGGTGGATGTAGAAAGGGTAAGGTGTGTAGGAGTAATAGTGGCAGCAATAGTAGCACCAGCCGAAGCAACATAGAACTGAAAACACAGCAAGCAGATGTGTGCGTGACTGTGTTGGGGTAGTAGTCATAGTAATGTCAGCTGTGTTGTGGAAATGGAAGTGGCAGTGGAGAGTAGAAACTGTGACGGTGGCAGCAGCCATATGATCCAGAACATGATGGCAGGCAGGGAGACAGTGGCAGTGGCATGATGGGGCTGATGATCAATAGCCACCGTCCGCAAATTGCAGATCTATTCATTAGCTTGAGCCAGAAATGTATTATGATCTTCACAGATCCATGCCTAATTCATTTTTGCAAAAGTGATGTTTTGTACACTGGCGGAGGACAAGTTTGTCCGTTTTGGTGTGACAAGACCATCTGCCACCCTGAAAACCCTCGCTGAAACTGGAGGCTGGACAAGACAGTTCAAAGACAGCAAACTAGTCCAGTTCCAAGCACCATTCCAATCTGCCTGCCCTGAAGTCCTTGGGGTCAGGGAACAGTAGGGGCTGGGGAAAGACCATAGTCATTTGGAAAGCTAGACAATTTTAAACAGTTAAAAATGGACCACTGGGCAGAAGTACAAATATCATACAACAGAATTTAAGGCCGTCTGACTGGCTGGAAGTCCAGATGCTGACATACATTAGAATTCAAGTTTGCGGATGATGAGATAATTTTTACAGATGCCTGTCTGGCAAAAAGTCCAACTGATAGCATAGCGAAGAATTCCATTTCAGAGAATTACCGTATTTTTCGCCCTATAAGATGCACCGGCCCATAAGACGCACCTAGGTTTTTGAGGAGGAAAATAAGAAAAAAAATATTTTGAACCAAAAGGTGTGCTTTTGGTGGGTTTTGAACTAATTGTGGTCTGTGGATGGCACTGTTATGGAGGATCTGTGGATGGCGCACTGTTATGGGGGATCTGTGGGTGACGCACTGTTATGGGGGATCTGTGGGTGACACTTATGGGGGATCTGTGGGTGACACTTATGGGGGATCTGTGGGTGACGCTTATGGGGGATCTGTGGGTGACGCACTGTTATGGGGGATCTGTGGGTGACACATATGGGGGATCTGTGGGTGACACTTATGGGGGATCTGTGGGTAGCTCTTATTGGGCTCTCTGGATGGCACTGTTATGAGGATCTGTGGATGACACATATATAGCATCTTATGCTATGTGTCATCCACAGATCCCCTCCATAAGTATCCCTGTAGTGAATGACCCTCAATACACGCTGGGGGCCGGCATCTGCTTTTATAATGACAGCGGGGCCCGTGCAGTGACTGTATTCTACTACACGGGCCCCGCTCACTGTATAATCCTATGTCTAATAGTTAATTGTATGTAATCGCATAAGGAGCGCTGTGTATTACCGGTACTTACAACTACAAGCGCTCGCCGCTCGGTAGGTAGCAGAGAGGAGGGAGGAGGAAGGAGGCAGGCCGGGAGGACAGGTGCTGGCAGCGTGAGTCATACGTCATGCGCCCACGCCGCCTGCTTCATTCATAAAGTGGGCGGCGCATGACGTATGACTCACGCTGCCAGCGTCTGTCCTCCCGGCCTGCCTCCTCCCTCCTCTCTGCTACCTACCTAGCGGCGAGCGCTTGTAGTTGTAAGTACCGGTAATACACAGCGCTCCTTATGCGATTACATACAATTACAATTAACTATTAGACATAGGATTATACAGTGAGCGGGGCCCGTGTAGTAGAATACAGTCACTGCACGGGCCCCGCTGTCATTATAAAACCAGATGCCGGCCCCCAGTCCCGCCTCCCTCACAGCTGATACACCCGCCGCACGGGAAAAAGTGCGTCTTATACGGCGAAAAATACGGTACATTTTGGGAAGGTAAAGAACTGTGGCACTTTTACCATAACTAAGTGGTACAGCAGCAACTGCACCACTAGTGATGAGCGGCAGGGGCAATATTCGAATTCGCAATATATCACGAATGTTTAGGCGAATATTCACCAAATATTCGTGATTTCGTGATATTCGTGATATTCTTTTGCGCTATTATATACGCGCACGTACGCACACACTATTAGCTACATAAGTGATGAAAATGGTTGGCAGCAACTTTCGAGATAGTGGGGAAGAACTTGTACATTACAGCACTGTTTTAGATTAAAATTCCATGCATGTCATGACAATAACTTTATATGCAGATATAGTTTTTCTAAGTATTCGAGATCGCGCAAATCGCCACTATTGATTCGAATATTTTAGCGCAATACATACAACTTCACCTTTAATCAGGTCTGACAACATAATACTGATTGTTGAACTTAGTATTGTTGTGACATCACAGCACTATTTATGTAGCATGAATGTATGGACAGCAGAGAAATCTCTCACATGCACATTGCACATTTATTTTCCTGCCACACACTATAAACCTACACTATCTAACACTAACGATATGGATTATATATTTCAGCTAACTATCTCTATAACCTACACTACACCCTGCACTGGACCCTATCAGCCATTCAGCTGCACAATTCCCTATTACTATCTAACGCTAACTATCTGGAATATTTATATGCGATTTGGAATGTAATTTGAAAAAGCACAGCACAGTATTCAAGCTCCTCTCTCTCTCTCACATGAAACTCCACAAAATGCCTCCTGGGGAGTGTCTTAATTTATATAGTGAAGGGGTAGGTAACTTTTCTATTGGTTGCTAGGGATGTTGCTAAGCTGTGACAAAGCCTTCTCATTGGCCCACAAGCTAGAAGAAGGGAGGGGTGATCACCTGATGTGTACTGTGTTAAAAAAAACAAAAAAATGAATATTCGTCATTACGTCATTCGTCAATATTCTAAATATTCTCGAATTCTCGAAGTGCCAATATTCACAATAAAAATTCGTAATACGAATATTTGCGCTCAACACTATGCACCACCAACAACTCGGCTAGGTCAGAGTCCAGCTTGCACACAAGCTAATTGGTGGTTGCAAATAGTTTTCTCAATGCCACACATTCTGATATGGATGTCTCATGATGGAGTGGAGGACAAGAAGGAGGAACCTGAGCAGGTGCAGAAACAGCGGATGATACCAAGGACACAGTACTGCTTGGGGATGGGGGCTGGCTGTCAGAAAGAAGATCAGGAAGGAGGATATGCTTGTTCTGAATCAGAATGCTGGCCAGTTCTATTTTCCCTCAGGATCCAGTGATGTTCCATCATGTGCTACAATAGAGCCCTGGTATCTATGTTTTTGGTTGAATGTCCATGGCCTATTTTAATCCTCCAGATCTTGCACACAGCTGTAGTTTTGTTTGCCAGACATGTGGAGATCCCGCTATTCAGGAGATACTGGCACAGAGCTAGCATCAGCCGAGTTTAGCCTAGGTCTGGCACATTTTGAGCCTGCGTCCACAGTATCAGCAACATCACTAGTTTCCAAGTTGACCATAACAGAAGTATATCTGGCTCTGGCAGTTCTTTTGGAGGTTTTGGCTTCCTCCTCCTCCTAGGTCCTATCCAACACACAATGATCATCATAGTCCTCAACCCCCCCCCCCCCCCCACACACACACTTATCAGACTGTGATATCTCATCATGAGTACTAGTGGCTACAAGTGCTACTACTACTACCACCATTACCACCAACACAGCTATGCATGGGGTCCACCACCTCCTCCTGAACCTCTTCATGGCAGTCCAAATGCTCATGCTTCTCATACAAGTCATCAACAGGAAGATTATCCAGAGTATCTTCCATAAGGCTCTGGGTTTTGTTGTCTCTTACCTTAGGATAAAAGAAGGTGGGTGCTCCACTAGGAAGGGGCAGTGAAGATAAAGATGAAGCAACTGAAACTGTCATGCAGTTCTCTTAGCTTAGCAGAGCAGGCACAGACAGGAGCCCGCTCCATTCAGCTAATCCTGGCATAATACATGGGTACAGGGTACCCATGTACTATACCAGGAGTTAGTAATTGTTCGGGGAGCACGGCAGGAACAGCAATATGCGCTCCTGCCCGTACTCACAGCACTGCTGCTGCCCATTCATAAAATGAGTACTCCAGACTCCGTACACCGCTGAGCTGTCAGCGGTGTAGGGAGAAATGAGTTTTAGGCACACACTAAATGGTGTGCTTTAGGGATGTAAAAGTACAGTAAAAATAGAAAATTAATAAAGTAGATTAGAAAATTTTTAAATACCCCAAAATAGTACCAATCAAACTGTCACCTCATCCTGCAAAAATTATACCCTACCTAAGACAATCGCCCCCAAAAAATAAAAAAAACTATGGCTCTCAGACTGAGACACTAAAACATGATTTTTTTTGTTTCAAAAATGCTGTTATTGTGTAAAACTTAAATAAATAAAAAAAATATACATATTAGGTATTTCCACGTCCGTAAGAACCTGCTGTATAAAAATATCACATGAACTAACCCCTCAGGTGAACACCGTAAAAAAATAAATATAAAAACTGTGTATTTTTTGTTACCTAACATCACAAAAAAGTGTAATACCAAGCGATCAAAAAGTCATACGCACCCCAAAATCATACCAATCAAACCATCATCTCATCCCACAAAAAATGAGACCCCTCCTAGGACAATCACCCCCAAAAATAAAAAATAAATATGGCTCTCAGAATATGGAGACACTAAAACGTTTCAAAAATGCTGTTATTGTGTAAAACTTGCACCCTAAAATAGTACCAATCAAATCGTCATCTAATACCGAAAAAAATGAGCCCCTACGTAAGACAGTCGCCAAAAAAATTTAAATAAATCACTATGGCTTTCAGAATATGGAGAAACTAAAAATGAATGCTTTATTATGTAAAACTGAAACAAACAACCCAAAAAAGTAGTCATATTTGGTATTGTCATGTCTGTAACAACCTGCTCTATAAAAATACCACATGATCTAACCTGTCAGATAACCATTGTAAATAACAAAAACTAAAATCGGTGCCAAAACTGCTATTTTTTGTTACCTTGCCTCACAAAAGGTGTAATATAGAGCAACCAAAAATCATATGTACCCTAAAATAGTACCAAAAAACTGTCTCCTTATCCCATAGTTTCCAAAATGGGGTAATTTTGGGGAGTTTCTACTCTAGGGGTGCATCAGGGGGTCTTCAAATGTGACATGGCAACTTAAAATTATCCCAGTGAAATCTGCCCTCCAAAAACCATATGGCGCTCCTTTCATTCTGCGCCCTGCCGTGTGTCCGTACAGCAGTTTACGACCACATATGAGGTGTTTCTGTAAACTACAGAATCAGGGTAATAAATATTGAGTTTTGTTTGGCTGTTAACCCTTGCTTTGTTACTGGAAAAAAAATTATTAAAATGGAAAATCTGCCAAAAAAGGGAAATTCTGAAATTTCATCTACATTTTCATTTAATTTTTGTGGAACACCTAAAGGGTTACCAAAGTTTGTAATATCAATTTTAAATATTTTGAGGGGTGTATTTTCCAAAATGGGGTCACTTTTTGGAGTTTTTACTCTAGGGGTGCATCAGGGGTCTTTAACCCCTTAAGGACTCAGCCCTATTTCACCTTAAGAACTTGGCAATTTTTTGCAAATCTGACCAGTGTCACTTTAAGTGCTGATAACTTTAAAACGCTTTGACTTATCCAGGCCATTCTGAGATTGTTTTTTCGTCACATATTGTACTTCATGACACTGGTAAAATGAAGTTAAAAAATTCATTTTTATTTATAAAAAAATACCAAATTTACCCAAAATTTGTAAAAGAATTGCAAATTTCCAAGTTTCAATTTCTCTACTTTTATAATGCATAGTAATACCTCCAAAAATAGTTATTACTTTACATTCCGATTATGTCTACTTCATGTTTGGATCAATTTGGGAATGATATTTTATTTTTGGGGGATGTTACAAGGCTTAGGCCCCTTTCACACGGGCGAGTATTCCGCGCGGATGCGATGCATGAGGTGAACACATTGCACCCGCACTGAATACCGACACATTCATTTCTATGGGGCTGTTCACATGAGCGGTGATTTTCACGCATCACTTGTGCGTTGCGTAAAAATCGCAGCATGCTCTATATTCTGCGTTTTTCACGCAACGCAGGCCCCATAGAAGTGAATGGGGTTGCGTGAAAATCGCAAGCATCCGCAAGCAAGTGCGGATGCGGTGTGATTTTCACGCATGGTTGCTAGGTGACAGTCTATTCACTGTATTATTTTCCCTTATAACATGGTTATAAGGGAAAATAATAGCATTCTGAATACAGAATGCATAGTACAATAGCGCTGAAGGGGTTAAAAAAAAACTCTCCTTTTCCTCTTGTTCGCGTAGTTCCCGGTCTCTTCTTTACTTCTTTAATGATGAACTACCGGCTAGGACCTGTGGTGACGTCAGATCACATGCTCCAATCACATGGTCCCTCACCACGGTGATGGACCATGTGATTGGAGCATGTGATCTGACATCACCAAAGGTCATTTAGCCCACAGCTCATCATTAAAGAAGTAAAGAAGAGACCGGGAACTACGCGAACAAGAGGAGAAGGTGAGTTAATTTTTTTATTTTTTTTTAACCCTCAATTGATCACCTACTAAGCATTCTGTATTCAGAATGCTATTATTTTCCCTTATAACCATGTTATAAGGGAAAATAATAACATCTACACAACCAAACATGCGTGATTTTTCTCACGTGAGTGCAAATTGCATTACAATGTTTTGCTCTTGCGCGGAAATATCGCGGGTGTTCCCGCAACGCACCCACACATTTTCCCGCAACGCCCGCGTGAAAGAGGCCTTAGAAGTTTAGAAGAAAATCTTGAAATTTTTCAGAAATTTTCAAAAACCCACTTTTTAGGGACCAGTTCAGGTCTAAAGTCACTTTGTGAGGCTTACATAATAGAAACCACCCAAAAATTACCCCATTCTAGAAACTACACCCCTCAAGGTATTCAAAACTGATTTTACAAACTTTGTTAACCCTTTAGGTGTTGCACAAGAGTTATTGGCAAATGGAGATGAAATTTGCGAATTTCAATTTTTTGGCAAATTTTCCATTTTAATCCATTTTTTCCAGTAACAAAGCAGGGGTTAACAGCCAAACAAAATGCTATATTTATTGCCCCAATTCTGTAGTTTGCAGAAACACCCCATATGTGGCTGTAAACTACTGTACGGGCACACAGTAGGGCGTAGAGGGAAAGGTGCGCCGTATAGTTTTTGGAAGGCAGATTTTGCTGGACTGTTTTTTTTGACACCATGTCCCATTTGAAGCCCCCCTGATGCACCCCTAGAGTAGAAACTCCATAAAAGTGACCCCACCTAAGAAACTACACCCCTCAAGGTATTCAAAACAGATTTTACAAACTTTGTTAACCCTTTAGGTGTTGCACAAGATTTAATGGAAAATAGAGATACAATTTCAAAATTTCACTTTTTTGGCCGATTTTCCATTTTAATATTTTTTTTCCAGTTACAAAGCAAGGGTTAACAGCCAAACAAAACTCAATATTTATGGCCCTGATTCTGTAGTTTACAGAAACACCCCATATGTGGTTGTAAACTGCTGTACGGGCACACGGCAGGGCGCAGAAGGAAAGGAATGCCTTACGTTTTTTGAAGGCAGATTTTGCTAGCCAGTTTTTTTGGACACCATGTCCCATTTGAAGCCCCCTGATGCACCCTAGAGTAGAAACTCCAAAAAAGTGACCCCATTTTGTTGGTACTAGTTTAGGGTACATATGATTTTTGGTTGCTCTATATTACACTTTTTGTGAGGCAAGGTAACAAGAAATAGCTTTTTTGGCACCGTTTATTTTTTTTGTTATTTACAACATTCATCTGACAGGTTAGATCATGTGGTATTTTTATAGAGCAGGTTGTCACGGACGCGGCGATACCTAATATATATACAATTTTTTTATTTATGTAAGTTTTACACAATGATTTCATTTTTGAAACAAAAAAAATCATGTTTTAGTGTCTCCATAGTCTGAAAGCCATAGTTTTTTCAGTTTTTGGGCGATTATCTTAGGTAGGGTCTCATTTTTTGTGGGATGAGATGACGGTTTGATTGGCTCTATTTTGGGTGCATATGACTTTTTGATCGCTTGCTATTACACTTTTTGTGACAGATGCCAAAAAATGGCTTTTTTTACACCGTTTTTATTTTTATTTTTTTACGGTGTTCATCTGAGGGGTTAGGTCATGTGATATTTTCATAGAGCCGGTCGATACGGACGCGAAGATACCTAATATGTATACTTTCTTTTTATTTATGTAAGTTTTACACAATGATTTCATTTTTGAAACAAAAAAAATCATGTTTTAGTGTTTCCATAGTCTAAGAGCCATAGTTTTTTCAGTTTTTGGGCGATTATCTTGGGTAGGGTATGATTTTTGCGGGATGAGATGACGGCTTGATTGGTACTATTTTGCGTACATGCGACTTTTTTGATCACTTTTATTACCTTTTTTGGGAAGTAAGGTGGGCAAAATTTCAATTTCCTCATAGTTTTTATTTTTTTATTTTTATGGCGTTCACTGTGCGGGGAAAGTAACATGACCGTTTTTATAGATCAGGTCGTTACGGACGCGGCAATACCTAATATGTGTAGTGTATTTAATTTTTTGAATTTTTATTCAGTGATAAGTGTTTTTTTTTTTTTAATCTTAACTTTTTTTTCACTTTTTTTACATTTTTTTTGACCCAGACCCACTTGGTTCTTGAAGATCCAGTGGGTCTGATGTCTGTATAATACAGTACAGTACACTATATAGTGTATTGTACTGTATTTTACTTACACTGTCTGAACAGATCTATGCCTTTAGCACAGATCTGTTCAGCACCATGGACAGCAGGATGCCTGAGAAGGCGTCCTGTTGCATGGGAACCTTCCCCATCTGCTCAGTTGTGGCCACAACTGAGCAGACGGGGAAGGGTAAGGAGGGGGGCTCCTCTTACTGTTGGAAGGGTAAGGGAGGGAGCCCCCTCTTACTGTTAACCTTTTCCATACAGCGGTCCGTACGGACCGCTGTATGGAAAGGGTTAAATGGCTGACATCATAGCACAGATGTCAGCCGTTTATACCAGAGTGTCAGCAATGTGCTGACACTCTGGTATACCACTGGACGCCAATGAATATTCAAGAGGAGGCGGGCGGGGGATCGCGAACCCGCCCGCCTCCCGCACCGCCTGCAACACCCCCCCTGCACCACCCGCCACCATAAAATCATTCAGGGGTGCAGGGGGGGTGAAAACTTTATTTGGGGCATTTTAAAGTTTGATCCCCGCTGTCAGGGATCGCGGGGATCAGAATCGGCAGAAAGCGCAGCAAACCGCAGGCCTGAATTGACCTGCGGTTTGCTGCGATCGCCGATACGGGGGGTCATATGACCCCCCCCGGCGTTGTGACAGGATGCCCGCTGAATGATTTCAGCGGGCATCCTGTTCCGATTAACCCCCGCAGCTCCGCAATCTCGTTTTAAACTCATGACGTACCGGTGCGTCATGGGCCCTTAAGGACTCGGGAAATATGCCGTACCGGTACGTCATGCGTCCCTAAGGGGTTAAATGTGACATGGCAACTTAAAATGATCCCAGTGAAATCTGCCCTCCAAAAACCATATGGCATTCCTTTCCTTCTGTTCCCTGCGGTGTGCCCGCACAGCAGTTTACGACCACATATGGGGTGTTTCTGTAAACTACAGAATCAGGGCAATAAATATTAAGTTTTGTTTGGCTGTTAACCCTTGCTTTGTTAGCATAAAAAAATTGGATTAAAATGGAAAATCTGCCAAAAAAAGTGAATTTCTGAAATGTCATCTATATTTTCCTTTAATTCTTGTGGAACACCTAAAGGGTTAACAAACTTTGTACAATCAGTTTTGAATACCTTGGGGGTGTAGTTTCTAAAATGGGGCCATTTATGGGTGGTTTCTATTATGTAAGCCTCACAAAGTGACTTCAGACCTGAACTGGTTCTCTAAAAAGTGGGTTTTGGAAATTTTCTGAAAATTTCAAGATTTGCTTCTAAACTTCTAAGCCTTCTAACGTCCCAAAAAAAAAGAAAATGTAATTTAGAAAATGATCCAAACATGAAGTAGACATATGGGAAATGTAAAGTAATAACTATTTTAGGAGGTATCACTATCTGTTTTAAAAGCAGAGAAATATAAATTTAGAAAATTGCAAATTTGTCCAAATTTTTTGGTAAATTTGGTATTTTGACTCAAATTTACCACTGTCATGAAATACAATGTGTGATGGGGAAAAAAAATCTTAGAATGGCTTGGATAAGTAAAAGTGTTTTAAAGTTATCACCACATAAAGTGACACATGTCAGATTTGCAAAAATCGGCCTGGGATTTAAGGTGAGAAGTGGCTCTGTACTGAAGGGGTTAATACTGTTTAATATTGTTTAATACTGAAGACCTATGGTCTGGATAGGTCATCAGTATGTGATTGGTTGGGGGTGGGTCAGCTGTTTGAAGAAGCCACGGTGCTCCTGTGAGCACAGCGACCTCCTCGCCGCTTAACAAGCATATCGCCGTCCATTGGATAGTTGTTGTGTTTGGTATTGGGATGGAGCTGTGCCTAGACCATGTGACCAATGAATGTGATGTCTCTGGCCTAGAAAGAAGTCCCAGTACTCACTGGAGTGCCACAGTCTGTTCAAACAACTGATCAATGGTAGTGCCCGGAATCGGATCCCCACCGATCATATGACTCATGAATATAGAACACTCGGACTGCCCCTTTGAACATAATCAATGAATTGTTAAAATGGTAAAGGTAACATATTACTATAAGCAATATTCTAATAATACTCTTCATAAAACGTGTGTAGAAAAATGTTTAGCTTTTACACTGCAAATATTTAATCATTTTTTTAGCCAAAAAGAAGGCAAATGCTATGCAGAAAGGCATCATGAAAATCTGAGACTGACTGGCATTGTGCCAGTCGTACTAATTAGGCACACAATGCCAGAGTGCACAGACTAAAATATGCATGTGCTAATAAGATATATGGAGCTCTAATGAGGTGCGGAATTGTACTCGGCTATATGGAGCCTAAATGAACTGGACAACTTGAATGTAAGAATTCCTTTGTGTTACAGACTCGCACACAAACCCAAGAAAAATGCTCTTGTATATTTTCCAATCTCTGTGAATAGATATTAAGAATGTTGTACACTTGGCAAAGATATATCAGTGATGCAAGTTGGGACAAAAGGCGGTTGTCCTAGCCCCAACTCAAGTCAGTAAACATGAAGTGAAGGTAATAAGATTATTGGCAGTTACATGTATAGCAAAGTGCCTGGCAATGCAATTGTTATTGAGCGAAAACATTCACGCTTGATTCAAAACCCGAACTTGAAGAAGGGGCATTCAAATCCACTTGCTGTACTATTTCTCTGTGGCTGCGTAGCCCATAAAAGTGTAATGACAATTATTGGAAGGTGGCTGGAGGTAGGTGGACAGGTCACTCTCAGTAATTCAACTTACATTGATGTTTTCTGCCATTGATTACCATGCTTATCTGATCTGGGTCGTTATAGGACATAGGTGAAATAAGTGCAACAATTACAAGAAACAAGTCCTTTATTTGACTGGGCTAACTTAAAGGGGTTGACCACCTTTTGGGATTTTTTTGGCAACCCATCCCCCTGGGCAGGCCTGTAAAGCGAAGCATACTTACCTGCTCCCCACCTCTGTGTCCCATCATCTTAGTCTCGTTCGGGTCCCCCACTGTTAGTTTCCACTTTGCTGCTGCAGCCAATACCTGGCCTCAGCAGTGGCCTGCTACCCTTGTGTCAATCGGCCAGCCATTTTGGGAGACATATGACTTTTTGATCACTTGGTATTACACATTAACTTGGTATTTTACACCATTAACCTGAGGGGGCTATATCATGTGAATTTTTTATAGAGCAGGTAGTTAGGGACACGGCGATACCTAATGTGCCTAATATTTTAAAGTTTATTTTAAGTTTTACATGGTAAAAGCATTTATGAAAAAAATAAAATCTTGCTTTTGTGTTGCCATTTTCAGAGAGCAATATTTATTTTGGTTCTCAGTAATTGTTAATAATTGTGTTGATTATTTATGAAAGTTTTTTCCACTTTCAAGATTTGCTGCAAAATCTTGTCGCTTGAGAGGTTCAGTAAGGCCTCTTTCACACGGGCGTGACTGCATTGCACCCGCACTGAATCCGGACCCATTCATTTCTATGAATCCGGACCCATTCATTTCTATGGGGCTGTTCACATGAGCGGTGATTTTCACGCATCACTTGTGCGTTGCGTGAAAATCGCAGCATGCTCTATTTTGTGAGTTTTTCACGCAACGCAGGCCCCATAGAAGTGAATGGGGCTGCGTGAAAATCGCAAGCATCCGCAAGCAAGTGCGGATGCGGTGCGATTTACACGCATGGTTGCTAGGAGATGATCAGGATAGGGACCTGATCTTTATTATTTTCCCTTATAACATTGTTATAAGGGAAAATAATAGCATTCTCAATACAGAATGCATAGTAAAATGAGTATTGAGAGATTAAAAAAATATATAATTTAACTGACCTCCTCCTCTTGATCGCGTAGTTGCCGATCTCTTCATACTTCTTTAATCATGAGCTGCCGGCTAAAGGACCTGTGGTGACGTCGCATCTCATGGTCCAATCAGATAGTTCATCACCGTGGTGATGGACCATGTGATTGGACCATGTGATGAGCTCAGTGACGTCACCACAGGTCCCGAAGAAAGAGCAGAGACTGGCAGCTATGGAGGAGGTGAGCTAATTTTTTATTTTATTTTTTTAAACCTCAATTGACCATCTACTAAGCATTCTGTATTAAAGAATGCTATTATTTTCCCTCACTCGCGCGGAAAAAAACTGAACCACGCAACGCAATCGCAGTCAAAACTGAATGAAATTGTGTGCTCACTCACACGATTTCACCGCCACGCACCCGCATCCTATCCGGCCCCAATCCGTAACGCCCGTGTGAAAGAGGCCTAAAAGTGAAACATCTTTGGGCTCATCCATGATAAATTGGGACCTTAAAGAGGACCTTTCACCGATTCTTACCCTATGAAATAAGTATACAGACATGTGGAGCGGCGCCCGGGGATCTCTCTGCACTTACTATTATCCCCGTTCTCCTGCTATGCCCTCCGGTATCTCCGTTCCCTAAGTTATGGTAGGCGGAGTCTGCCCTTGTTCTTCTGTAGCGCTGGCCAATCGCATTGCAGAGCTCACAGCCTGGGAGAAAATAACCTCCCAGGCTGTGAGCTCTGCGCTGCGATTGGCCAGCGCTAGGGCAGACTCCGCCTACCATAACTTAGGGACTGGTATCTCCGCCTACTATAACTTAGTGAGCGGAGATACCGGAGGGCATAGCAGGAGAACGGAGCGGTGCCCGGGGATAATAGTAAGTGCAGTGAGATCCCCGGGCGCCGCTCTACATATCTCTATAGTTAGTTCATAGGGTAAGAATTGGTGAAAGGTCCTCTTTAACATACAATCTAGAGATTTGGTCACATCATGTAATGTATGACATAACCTCCCTATAAGTTAGTGTTTAGCTTTACCAGCACTATTTCAGCATGGAGAGGGACATGAAAAGGTTAGTGCTCAGTTATTCAGTGCCATAGGCTACTGCTTGTTCAAACTTTCTTATTGGAAATTATTGGAAAGTTTTGATTGTCTAGATTTCCATTGTGCTAATGTGCTGTCTGCAGAAGAATTAGGTTGCCGCACTACAAATGTTAAAGAGAACCTGTCACCAACAATGCAGTGCAAATTGTGGACAGCATGGTATAGAGCAGGAGGAGCTGAGCAGACTTGTAGTAAATGATTAACCCTTTCTACCCCGGGCCAGTTTTCACCTTCCTGCCGGGGCCATTTTTTACAAAGCTGACGTGTCACTTTATGTGGTTTCTTTATCCAAACCATTCTGAGATTGCTTTCTCGTGGCAGATTGTACTTCATGACCGTGGTAAATTTGAGTCCATATATTTCACCTTTATTTTTTTTTTAAATCCCAATTTTACCAAAAATGTGGAAAAATTCACAATTTTCTAAATTTGAATTTCTCTACTTTTAAAGGCAGATAGTAATTTTGGAAACTACACCCCTCAAAGAATTTATTAAGGGGTGTACTGAGAACTTTGACTCCATAAATGTTTTACGGAATTTAGAAACACTTGGCTGTAAAAATGAAAAGTTTCATTTCTTCCAATAAAATGTTGCTTTAGCCCCAAATTTTTTATTTTCACAGGAGAAAAAAACACTCCATAATTTGTTTCCCATTTTCTTCTGAATACGGCAACATCCCATATGTGGTGGTAAACTGCTGTGGGGGCACATGACAGGACTCAGAATGGAAGGAGCACCATATGTCTTTTGCAGCACAGATTTTGATAGATTGGTTTACGTGCGCCATTGGTTTACACTGACAGTCTGCTTGCCTGTGAGACCCAGGGGGCTGGGTTGCATAGGCTTAGATGGAAGGCAGCATGATGCATATGGAAGACATTGGGCTGCCTTTCCTACCATCGGGTTGCCATCAACACAGCGCGGGGACCCGATGGGGACAGGGAGGGACCTCCCTCCACAAACCCAGCATATGCCACCGTCAGCGCTGACCACGGCATAGCAAGGGTTAATGCGCTGGCATTGGTGTTTTTACTGATACCGACACATATAGCAGGGGCTCGGCTGTCAGCTCCTACACCCGCCTGATCAGCGCACCATACCTATACGGTGCTGGTCGGGAAGTGATTTCCCGCAGCACCATACTATTATGGCGCTGGTCGGGAAGTGGTTAAGTAAAACCTGTAATTTATACATTTACTGTAAGTCTCTGCTCTTTCTGAGTTCAGTTGTACATGGGCCTGACTGACAGCTATCTGCGGATACACACTTAGGCCTCATGCACACGACCGTTGTTTTGGTCCGCATCCGAGCCGCAGTTTTTGCGGCTTGGATGCGGACCCCTTCATTTCAATGGGGCTTCAAAAGATGCTGTCCGCATCTGTTGCTCCGTTCCCTGGTCCGCAAAAAATATATAACCTGTCCTATTCTTGTCCGTTTTGCGGACAAGAATAGTCAGTTATATCAATGGCTGTCAGTGCCATTCTGCAAATTGCGGAAAGCAACACGGACGCCATCTGTGTTTTGCGGTCCGCAAAACACACAACGGTCATGTGCATGAGGCCTTACACAAAGAATGCTATCAATAACTTATAAGCTGACTTTCATGTGGTTCAGTGGTTGGCTCTGGTTCCTTGCAGTGCTGAGGGGATCCTAGGTTCAAATATGACCATTGTATTTTGTTAGATTATTTTAAGGACATCATTATAGATGACTTCTTGCAGTGTGCCCCCACTGCTCTTTTTTGCACTATGTTTTTAAATATGTGATATGTGTGGTCATTATGACCACTGCTTTTAATATATTTGTCTATTTAATAAAAACTATTATTTTTTGCAGTTTAGTAGCATTGTTTAGTTTTTTTAATAACTAAGTTTGTTTTACCCTAATGCATTCAGAATGGAAAAGGATCCGCTCAGAATGCATCAGTTTGTCTTCGTTCCGTATCCATTCCGCTTTGGTGTCCGTCTGACGAAACTGAGCCAAACGGATCCGTTCTGACACACAATGTAAGTCAATGGGGATGGATCGTTTTCTGTGGCACAATCTGGCGCAATAGAAAACGGATCTGTTCTCTATTGACTTTCCGGATCCGTCTTGGCTCTGTTAAAGATAATACAAACGGATCCATTCTGAACTGATGCAGACAGTTGTATTATCTGAACGGATCCGTCTGTGCAGATCCATGACGGATCCGCACAAAACGTGAGTGTGAAAGTAGCCTAAAGGTGAAACTCAGGTTATGGAAGCTGATCTTAAAAAGGAGTTGATTTTATTGTTATAGGTATTGTAAAGGGTAGTAGATGTGAATCCCCTGTACCAACTAACAGATTTTATTTTAGTCTAGTCCTAAGGGCATTATCCTGGTGATCTCCTGGTTTTCATCCTTTAACTCCTGTACGTGGATCTGGCCTTCACTGCAGGGGACCTACCAGGCCGCTACCTCATGGAATAGTCTCCGTGTAGTTGGCAGCTGACCCATGGGATTCAGAGACACCGTTGAAAAGCAGTAAACGGGCAGAGGTCAGGACAGGTAGAGTTTGTACAATTCTGTGAGACTATCCTTGGTTAGGACAGGCAGCAAAGACTCAGTACAGTAGACAGGTTAAAGTCAAGGCAGGCAGCAGAGTATGAGTCGGTTAACAGGCAGCAGTTCGGTACATATCAGACTCTCACCTACAGTGGAATCCTTCAAAAGAAACCTAAAAACCCACCTCTTCAGACAAGCCTACAACCGGTGACCCTACTGCCTCTATACCGCCATGACCAGCTTCACCCTCACCTACTGTGTCCTTCTCCCATACCATGTAGATTGTAAGCCCTCTCTCCTTCTGTACCAGTTTGTAACTCATCTTGTTCATGCTTAGTGCAATTGTCTGTATTATGTATGTATACCTCTTATCATATGTACAACGCCATGGAATGAATGGCGATTAATAATAAATAATAATAATACAGTCAGAATAGCACACCTTCAACCTTAAACTAGTAAACTAGGAATCTAAGCTCAGGCAAGGGGTGAGAGGACAGCCCAGCATTTAAAGCAGAAGCTGATTAACAACTAGAGGAAACCGATCAACTGCACACAAAGCAAGCAGATTAGGAGAGTAGTTGTGATGGCAAAAATGAGAGTAGTAGTAGTTCAATATATAATGTTCCTAATAGAAGTAGCAGGGCAGCGTGCACAGGGGCCGCCAATGTAACAGGTATCAATTTGCCATTTGTGAGTATGAATAAACATTTTGTCAAGTCTGCCCATGAATCAGAAGGAAGAGATTTTTCCTGGTTGATCTGTACCTTGATCTCAGGTAAAGCACAACAGGCATTTAATCAATAAACTGTGACACAGACTACAAATAAATGCATTTTATTTCAAGTACTGTGTTTGCCTCATTCCATATTTTTTCATCTGTGATGTAGAGAGAGCATACTATGCCACCAGAAATGGATAATGTCGCTGCTCTGTAAACTCGGAATTCATAGTTTTTTTTTCCCCACCTGTGAAGCATTCAAAATGTGCTGCCAAATAAAGGAGTGTGCTGTGTTCATAGCCAGGGGCGTAGCTATAGGGGGTGCAGAGGTAGCTGTCGCTACCGGGCCCAAAGACCCTTGTGCCACATAAGAAGACACTGGTATTATAGAAAGTGCATGCAAGTTACACCTCTGGCTGGAAGGAAGGGGTTAGGTTAAGAATTTGGTATGGAGGGGGGGGGGGGGGGTGCAGTTTCAATTTTTGCCTCATGCAGCACAAAGGTTTGAGGGAAGGGGGGCCCAAGCTGAACTCTTGCACCAGGGACCACGAGCCTTTAGCTACACCCCTTGTTGAGGAACGGTTGAGATGTATGCATATATATCCATGCATGCCTGCAAACACGTGCGGGCATGTATGGTATATATGTGCATACATTAGACATAGCATCATGGGACGATGTGCACAGATGTGCCCAGCATCTGCGCACGTCTGCCCATGGTGATCCCCAGGGGCTCATGCTGGCCCCTGTGGGAAATATGTGTCCCCTGATAATGTAGGGGCTTGTGTCCCCTGATAATGTAGGGGCTTGTGCCCCCTGATAATGTAGGGGCTTGTGCCCCCTGATAGTGTAGGGGCTTGTGCCCCCTGATAGTGTAGGGGCTTGTGCCCCCTGATAGTGTAGGGGCTTGTGCCCCCTTATAGTGTAGGGGCTTGTGCCCCCTTATCTGTGCCACCTTATATATCCCCTTATATAATCCCCCTTAGATATGATTAATGTATACATGTGTATGGATGTGCCCCAAGCATCAATACGCATGTATATTATATATATCCCCCCCCCCCTCCTACAACTGAAACCAGGTGCATCAGTGTGAATGTGCCCCAAGCATTCACACCGATGCAATCTGGCTAATTACATCAGAATGACCAGACAAGGGTCTATAGCACTGTCCGGAATGCGAGGTGCAGCAGGCGGGAGATCAAAGGCTTCTCCCGCCTGTCTGCAGCGCGTCCCCGATGTGCTGGCCGGCGCAGTGACGTCATATCACTGCGCCGGCCCACGTGGATGATGGGGGCGCGCGCGCGCCCCCTGGTGGCGCGGGAGTGCGGGCCGCTGGGGGATAAATACCCGGCGGCCCCGGCACTCTGTTAGTTAGATCTGGGCCCCCACCTGGAAGAGGAGCGCGTCCTGCGCTCAGGCAGGAGAGGGCCCCCCCCCACCTTGAGAAGCGCATCGGCGCTTAGGACGCGGCCCCTTCCTCCGGCCCAAGGAAGTTAGGACCGGGGCCCCCACTGGAGAGCGCATCGGCGCTCAGGACATCGGGACCCCCCCCCCCCACCTTATAGAGGAGCGCGTCCTGCGCTGACCCGACCGGACCCAACCCCTGCAGCCCTTACCCCCCCTTCAGGAGGAGAGCGCATCCTGCGCTCAGGAAGAGGGACCCTGCCGGACATCTCCACCCCTGGACGGACGAGCAGAACCCTAAGTATCACCCCCTTTATCCTAACCCTGTTACCCCTGGTCACCCCTGGTTACCCCTGGTTACCCCTGGTCTCCCCTGGTTACCCCTGGTCTTCCCTGGTTACCCCTGGTCTCCCCTGGTTACCCCTGGTCTCCCCTGGTCACCCCTGGTCTCCCCTGCTCTCCCCTGGTCACCCCTGGTTCCCTGTGTGCCTACTCTCCCCTGGTTCACCCCCCCCCCCATAGACCCCTGTACCCTGAATAACCCCTGATCCACCCCTATCCACACCACCTCCCCTGATTAACCCTTTATTACCCTGATCCCTGGTTAACCCTATATCCCCTGATCCCCTACTGACCCCTGGAACCCTAACCCTGATTAACCCCTAGTGGTTACCCTGGTCCTGTAGAGCATGCTTCTGCTCTGCAAACAAATCCTTTTAACCCTTCGTCATACCCCGTAGGGACAGTGAATAGTCAGGTGGGGTGAGTTCATATACTTGAATGTGTGAATTGTATAGTTAGTTGATGGGTAGAATTGGGAATGGGTAGTGTAGTTTAGGATGGTATATTTAGTGCTGTATTGTAGTGTACTGCGTGCGTAGTGTATTGTTAGTGTATTGCTTGGTGTAATAAATACTGTTATATTTGTACCCTTTTGTGTAGCGTGTACTTGTTAGCGGTAGCGAGTTAGTAAGGCGCATGCAGTTAGCATAAGTGATCAGTGTAGAGCATAGCGAAGGTATTGTTATTATTATATAAAGGCATAAATGGGCGGAGTTATCACTAGGTGGCTCCTCCCATTTATGAATATTAATTATCGGTATTTGCATAAATATTGGTGATTAATATTCCCCCTTTACATTGGCGAGCCAGGCCCACTGCGTGGATTTTGCGCTTATTTTTGGTCTTAAGGTTGAGGGTCGCTAGTACTGTGAATTAGCGGGCAGGAGAGACGCGGTCAGCGGAGTGTCTGAGCGTCTAGGACCCGATAATTCGTACAGGAGAAGCGATACTTCCCTTAGAGTACCAGAATTAAAACAAAATCTTTTGCAGAGAATCTATAATTGTTCTGTGAATTAATACTTTTGTATTTGCTTTACACGGTCACCGTCGCTGGGGTAAGAGAAGAAGACACGGAAAAGTACAGCACCAACAAGCATCGCTCAAGTGATTGCAAGGGAGAAGACACATCACTGAAGGAGATCCATCTTCGGGGGAGCGGCGTACAAGTCAGGCTGGTCGGGAAGAGGCGATCCGGGAAAATGGACTTCTTCCAAGCAGCTGCGAGATACGGCGCCAAGGAGAAGATGGACACTCATCAAACGGTGAGTATGGACTTCCCCACACTGCAACACTTGAGCAAACACAGCACATTTAACCCCATCCTCCCCACTACATACAAGTCAGCAGAAATGCTGTGGTCCGATTTGTTAGCACAGGCTTGTAGTTACGACAAGCTTTGTGTTAACAAACGGACGGTTTTGAACAAGGCCACTAAACGGCTTCGGATGCTAGCCAAACTCGTTCATACGTTTGAGGCTAGCATCTGTAAGCCAAAGGAAGTGGCGCTGGTGTCTCAGTCAACGGAGACAATTCCTCCGGCCATTCACTGCCAATGCTGTGCTAGTAATTCGGACCAGGTTTCGGCATTGCGGGCACAGCTGGCAGAGAATGTGCAGTCTACTGTTGACCGAGATGCGCAGGTGGCTAGGATAGAGTCACAGTTAGTAGAGCTGCAGAGGCAGAAGGAGGAAATTGAGGCTAAGTTGACTCAGTCTTATACTGAAGTCAATGCCTTCAAGGAGCGGACTGCCTCTACTGACGTGACGGTAGCCAAATTGAAGGCTCAGGTTGCTGTAAGGTCCCAGCTAATGTCTGGCATGCAACAGGTTATCACCAAGTTGGTGCCGGCCCTTTCTTTTTCCGTAAAGCCAGGGTCGGAATCTCCCAAAACGTTGCCCTGTGCAGGGCCACAAGGGGGGAGAGTAGTCTGTGACCGGTCTGATCATCAGGTCAAGCCGGTCCAGACTAACAGAGATTTGTCCCTGACTTTGGGAAAAAGAACTGTGTTGAAGAGTGCGTCCCTGAGGATGGTACAATTCAGGAGAAGGGAGCATGACTGCAGTGTAGATGGACCTGGGCCATGCAGAGCAAACATCAGATGTTTTTTATGTGGTGGCCTAGGTCACATAGCGAGACACTGCAAAACACACAGGACAGGAAACCAAGTCACGTGTTTCAGGTGTGGGAACAAAGGACACATTGCAAGGAATTGCCCTTGTGCAAGTAATTGCAATGTGTCCAACAGTATCAGCCAGGTAACAAATTGTGCAGTGGGGTCTAGTCAGCTTGGCCATAAAGGGGTCACCTCTCGGCAGCATCACCAGCTGCTGAGAGGTCAGAGTGGCCAAGCTAGGCTAGGCAACATTTGACACCCCTGTACTATTTGTTACACAGTTTGTTCCCTGTGTATGTCCATGTTGTGTGTTTTTGTTATCTGTTTGTACGTTCTTCTTGATGTTGATGGTGGTAGTCCTTGTCTACGGATGTGTTCTACCATGCTGATTTATGTAGTGTTGTAAGTCCCGTCTGCTGTCTTTGTTTCATTCTGTGTCCCCTTGGAGTGGAACAGTGTTATACTGTGGATCGAGAACGTATAGGTTCGCGAGCAGATAATATCACACGGGAAATCCTGCTGGTCGGGAGAAGGCATAAGGACCTTCTCCATGCAGCACACAAAGGATGATGTGATATTATTCTGGGCAACCAGGGTCTCAGATCGATACAGATAGCACTGTTGTGCTCCAGGTTTTCGGTAGGGCTGTGTTGCGCTGGGGACTGGGGCGGACAGACAACATTGGTGTAATGTTGTGCTGCGCACTTAATTCTAGTCCGAGCAGGCGGCACAGCTCTGATAGGGATTGGACGCAGAATGTTTAGCAGCAGAGTGTGGACTGTGTTCTTGTGTTGTGGGGTCCTGGGGAGCCGGGGCATGACTATGCCATTGGTTCTGCAGGCCTCCACAGGACGGGATCACAGGGGGAAGTCAGCCTGGGTACACACGAGTGGACAGGGATGCGGTGCCATCAATAACAAGATGGTGCTTTGTCCACAGAACTCCAGTTATCCCAACCTAGTAGGGTGGCCATCCTTATCTGTTGGTGCAGAGGGATGTGCAGCAGAGGACTCAATCCTCTGAAGATAGGGTGTTCAGACACCAGTGTTGGGATGACGAGGGGTCCTGTGAGACAAAGGGCAGCCCAATACCTTTCTCTACCCATGGGTCAAAGGTATTGGTGCTGGAAATTTTCACATCAATTGCACTGTTAGGGGAGAAATTCCCCTGGGAGCGCCTGGTGCTTTCTTCTGCCATAGGATATGGAGCGGAAGAAAAACCTAGGAGACGCCACAGAAGAGACCAGCTATTCCCCCTGACACTGTTGTGAAGCTCCAGAGGATCCCACTGGATTTTGGCAACAAAGCGACCTCTGCCTAGAGGTGTTATAGCAATGAAGACAGCCACAATCCAGCGGGAGCATTATTTAGGCTCTGGAGGAAGACTTGGGAGACGTTCGGGTGGAAGAACTTATCACTTGTTTCACCCAGTGAAACTTCTTCTGGTTCTGGTCATCGTAATCGGAGGGTCAAGGGACTTATTGACCAAATACACCAGAACCAGACAGAACTTTACAGAACTATCCGGAGGAGGAGGCTCAGGACATAACTCAAACATTGTTCCTGTAGCCAAATATTGTATGGACACACTTTGTTTCCTATGAGGGTTCGGGACGTATAACTTGTACTACCCTGAAACCCCATAGCACATTGTATTGTACATGTATTGATTTGTTTGTCGGTTGATTGCGTACCCATAGACACTCTAGGTACAAATGTGTGACAGCCTATATTCGGCTGTACACATTTGCATCCTATAGTAGTTTCCCATTGACACAGGGGTCTGCGACCTACCTGTGTCTTTGGAGGTGTAGAGATATGCCAGGTTGCATTAGTCTCTATGGGTACACACATTTAATGGAATTTGGTGGTGTTGGGAGGGATGTGTATTTTGTGTGAATGGGGATAAGGTTAGGTCACGATAGGGACAGGCATAATTCATTTGCCACCTTGAACCCTGGAACGGTGAGGTTCTTAAGGGAAGGGCTGGAGGTGTAGTGTGGCGGAGGTGTTCTCCGCAGTAGAATTTAGGTACCATGACATCACCGCTTAAGAGTTTGACCTGCCTTGTAAAGACCCATTAAGATGGGAACCGCACCCATCAAGATGGAAACAGACGTTGGATACAAGAAAGTTGGGCAAAGACTGTAAGGGTGAACCCGCTCCAGAATTGGGGGGGGCGAAGATACCTGAAGATCGGCAGAATGACCGAGAGACTGTGGGGGTGTGGCCACTCCAAAGTGGGGGTGGCCAACACCAAGAGACTGTTATAGAAAGGTAAAGACTGTAAGGGTGAACCCGCTCCAGAATTGGGGGGGACGAAGATACCTGAAGATCGGCAGAATTACCGAGAGACTGTGGTGGTGTGGTCACTCCAAAGTGGGGGTGGCCGACACCAAGAGACTGTTAAAGAAAGGCCAGTTAAAGACTGTAAGGGTGAACCCACTCCAGAATTGGGGGGGGGGGGCGAAGATACCTGAAGATCGGCAGAATAACCGAGAGACTGTGGGTGTGTGGTATCCGAAAGATGTCAAGAAGAAGACGGTGTATCCTGTGGACGGAGGAGGAGGTTGCGGTGAAGGGCAGGTCGGAGGAAGCTGGATGAGGGATGTCTAAGTACCTAAAGATCAGTGTGCACTACAGTTCTTCCTGAACTTCCACCAAAGATGGGGTTGAAGGGGGGCAAATATATCTCAACCCGTTCCCCCATTATATTGTCGTATTATATTCCGACAACAGGGGGATTGTTAAAGAACGGTTGAGATGTATGCATATATATCCATGCATGCCTGCAAACACGTGCGGGCATGTATGGTATATATGTGCATACATTAGACATAGCATCATGGGACGATGTGCACAGATGTGCCCAGCATCTGCGCACGTCTGCCCATGGTGATCCCCAGGGGCTCATGCTGGCCCCTGTGGGAAATATGTGTCCCCTGATAATGTAGGGGCTTGTGTCCCCTGATAATGTAGGGGCTTGTGCCCCCTGATAATGTAGGGGCTTGTGCCCCCTGATAGTGTAGGGGCTTGTGCCCCCTGATAGTGTAGGGGCTTGTGCCCCCTGATAGTGTAGGGGCTTGTGCCCCCTGATAGTGTAGGGGCTTGTGCCCCCTGATAGTGTAGGGGCTTGTGCCCCCTTATAGTGTAGGGGCTTGTGCCCCCTTATCTGTGCCACCTTATATATCCCCTTATATAATCCCCCTTAGATATGATTAATGTATACATGTGTATGGATGTGCCCCAAGCATCAATACGCATGTATATTATATATATCCCCCCCCCTCCTACAACTGAAACCAGGTGCATCAGTGTGAATGTGCCCCAAGCATTCACACCGATGCAATCTGGCTAATTACATCAGAATGACCAGACAAGGGTCCGGTCATCCTGATGGATACAAAGAGCTCAGATTCAACAGAATCTGAGCCCTTTGTTGTAATTATCCCCAGCGCCGCTGGAGATAATTACACATGATAGAAGAAGGGGAGAAGCCTCTCCTCCTTCTATTATGTGCATTCCGACAGTGCGATTACTATCGCACTGTCCGGAATGCGAGGTGCAGCAGGCGGGAGATCAAAGGCTTCTCCCGCCTGTCTGCAGCGCGTCCCCGATGTGCTGGCCGGCGCAGTGACGTCATATCACTGCGCCGGCCCACGTGGATGATGGGGGCGCGCGCGCGCCCCCTGGTGGCGCGGGAGTGCGGGCCGCTGGGGGATAAATACCCGGCGGCCCCGGCACTCTGTTAGTTAGATCTGGGCCCCCACCTGGAAGAGGAGCGCGTCCTGCGCTCAGGCAGGAGAGGGCCCCCCCCACCTTGAGAAGCGCATCGGCGCTTAGGACGCGGCCCCTTCCTCCGGCCCAAGGAAGTTAGGATCGGGGCCCCCACTGGAGAGCGCATCGGCGCTCAGGACATCGGGACACCCCCCCCCACCTTATAGAGGAGCGCGTCCTGCGCTGACCCGACCGGACCCAACCCCTGCAGCCCTTACCCCCCCTTCAGGAGGAGAGCGCATCCTGCGCTCAGGAAGAGGGAACCTGCCGGACATCTCCACCCCTGGACGGACGAGCAGAACCCTAAGTATCACCCCCTTTATCCTAACCCTGTTACCCCTGGTCACCCCTGGTCACCCCTGGTTACCCCTGGTCTCCCCTGGTTACCCCTGGTCTTCCCTGGTTACCCCTGGTCTCCCCTGGTCTCCCCTGGTCTCCCCTGGTCACCCCTGGTCTCCCCTGGTCTCCCCTGGTCACCCCTGGTTCCCTGTGTGCCTACTCTCCCCTGGTTCACCCCCCCATAGACCCCTGTACCCTGAATAACCCCTGATCCACCCCTATCCACACCACCTCCCCTGATTAACCCTTTATTACCCTGATCCCTGCTTAACCCTATATCCCCTGATCCCCTACTGACCCCTGGAACCCTAACCCTGATTAACCCCTAGTGGTTACCCTGGTCCTGTAGAGCATGCTTCTGCTCTGCAAACAAATCCTTTTAACCCTTCGTCATACCCCGTAGGGACAGTGAATACTCAGGTGGGGTGGGTTCATATACTTGAATGTGTGAATTGTATAGTTAGTTGATGGGTAGAATTGGGAATGGGTAGTGTAGTTTAGGATGGTATATTTAGTGCTGTATTGTAGTGTACTGCGTGCGTAGTGTATTGTTAGTGTATTGCTTGGTGTAATAAATACTGTTATATTTGTACCCTTTTGTGTAGCGTGTACTTGTTAGCGGTAGCGAGTTAGTAAGGCGCATGCAGTTAGCATAAGTGATCAGTGTAGAGCATAGCGAAGGTATTGTTATTATTATATAAAGGCATAAATGGGCGGAGTTATCACTAGGTGGCTCCTCCCATTTATGAATATTAATTATCGGTATTTGCATAAATATTGGTGATTAATATTCCCCCTTTACACCCCTGTTCATATCTTTTTTTTTTTTTTAATCCGTGACACACATGTAGAGTGGAATATTCCAAATGTCACCAAATTTTTTGACAAGCATACCAGGGCTACCAGGAAACAAAAGGATCAAGCCGAGCTGCATTTAAAACCTAGCAGGGGGACCTGGGTTTTCCACCCATAAACCGCTAGCTTAAGTGCAGGACTGATAAATGCACAAATTCCTACAGTTCCATGATACGTATACCAAATACTGCATGCAAGAGTACAGGTATCAAGAGTGAATGAAAATACCATGAAAAGAAGGATCCCACAGGTTCCCAGAATAAAGGGGTTGTCTCATATCAGTAAGTGGCATTTAGTGTGCACTATGTTACATATATATACCCTACACATGTAGAGGCACTTAAATACTTTTTACATTTAGTACTAGACTACTAGTTGCCTACTCTTGACATGTGCATATTATATTTTAATATTAAAATTTATCTTTTATTATTGACTGCTTTCATAATCGGTAATTACTTATTCCTATCTAACCTACAAGTTTAAAACTATCTACTGAGACTCCTTGTGTGCTGTATTTTCTTACTTTCTATATGTGGCTATGATTCTGGTAGCGGCGCGCTTGCTCCAGTTTCTGCCTATAGCTTTCTGCTGTCTGCCTGCTATCACACTTATAATGAGTCTTCCGTAGCCTAAAACCCTATACACTGCCCCCCGACATGTTTCGCCATTTACATGGCGTCTTCAGGGGCTCGGGCAGTCTACCGATCCCCTGAAGACGCCATGTAAATGGCGAAACATAAAGGGGTTATCCCATCTTAGACAATGGGGGCATATCGCTAGGCTATGCCCCTATTGTCTGATAGGTGCGGGTCCCCGTCTTCAGCCCCTCCAACCTATAGTCCCATGTAAAATACAAAACTCCCCCTGCCTTCAGCCCCTCCAGAATACAGTCCCATGTAAGATACATCACTCCCCCTGACTTCAGCCCTTCTTGCAAACTGTCCCATGTAAAATACAAACTCCCCCTGCCTTTAGCCCCTCCAGCATACAGTCCCATGTAAAATACATCACTCCCCCTGCCTTCAGACCCTCTAGCATACAGTCCCATGTAAGATACAACCCCCAGAGGATGCCATCTGCCAATCTCTGCTGTTCATATACCAGGCCTACCAGTATTACCCCTTCATATACCGCCTGGTCACCCCACACCTAACAGTCTGAGTCACTTGTCTCCCTGAGTGTTAGGTGTGGGGTGACCAGGCGGTATATGAATGGGTAATAGTTGTAAGCCTGCTATATGGACAGCAGAGATGGGCAGATGAAATCCTCTGGGCTGTACTGTCTCTCTGGTCATCCTTCACCAGCACCCTGACTGCCACCTGCTTGGCCTGGCTCTCATGGCACTTCACTGCCTGGTGCTTGGCTATCAGCACTGAGTGACACTGACTGTCACTCACTGCTGATAGTACAGTACTGCCCAGAGGATGCCATCTGCCCATCTCTGCTGTCCATATACCAGGCCAGGCCTACCAGTATTACCCCTTGATATACCGCCTGGTCATCCCACCTATCACTCAGGGAGTGACTCAGTTGCACTGCGACACTGACTGTTACTCACTGTCAGTGTCCATCATTCATGCTGCCTGTGGAGTCCGTCCTGAAGGGGCACTGTGGCAGCCATCTTCTTCTTCTTGCTCCGCAGTGTCTTTCCCACCTGGAAGGTGGGCGGGGCCTGTCAGTGGAGTGCCGTACTGCCGCACGCACCTTCTGCTGAAACTGCTCCTCACTCTGTGGCGCTGCACAGTGCAGCCGAGGCAGAACGAAAAAACTCAGTTCACAGATTCTTTTGCGCCAGCGCCCCCTGCAGTCTGGTGCCCGGGGCAACGCCCCCCTTTCCCACGCTACGCCCCTGCTATCTCATCATAGATTGTAAGCTCTTGCCGGCAGGGCCCTCATTCCTTTTGTTGTAATTATTGACATGTCTGTTGCTATGTTATTTATGACTGTTTGTACATGTTGGCGCTATATAAATAAATATTATTATTATTATTATGTATATATGAATATATAATAGATGGGAAACTATTACTGAGTTTTTTAGTCTTAATATATTTACAACAGCTTAGCATTGAGCTCTATAGCTCAGTGGTTTCGGTTTTTGCCTTGTGATGGTTGCGAGTTCGAATCCTGGCATAAACGTTGCAGAAATACAGGCTTAGTAAAACTTATAATACACAGGGTGTCCCCCAGCAGCGAAAATTTTAATTTTTATTGAAAAAAAGGAGCAAAACATAAAATATCATCAAATAACGCCCATGTTAAGCCACATCAACCTTTTTAACTTGTGTAAACTTGGCCACTATTTTTTGTTGGGAAAAGTGGCAACCCTAACAGAACTCCCGCCCAGGACCTCTATAGGCCTACTCACTGCAGCAAGCCCAGCCTCAGTCAGTGCTCAAAAACTCAGGATGCTACTGTCAGGACATTCTGTGAGGAGCGCGAACCTAGTTCCACCTTCTCATTCTTACCACAATGCTGCGCTAGGGTAGAAGCTAGAAAGGATTTGTTAGAAGGAGGTTTGTGACATCACTGGTCATATGCCCTTTAACCCTTTCCTGAGGTGGTGATTTTCCGTTTTTGTTTTTCGCTCCCTAACTTCCCAGAGCCACAACTTTTTTATTTTTCCATTCACATAGCCATATGAGGGCTTGTTTTTTGTGGGACAAGTTGTACTTTCTAATGCCACCAATTAAGATGACATAGAATGCAATGGGAAGCACTATAAAATTCCAAACGGGTAGAATTGAAAAAAAAACTCAATTTCGCCACAGTTTCACAGTTTTTTTTACAGCGTTCCCTGTGCGGTAAAACTGATTTGTGCTCTTCATTCTCCAGATCATTATTAATCTGGAGATACCACAAATGTATAGTTTTTCTTGTGTTTTAATACTGAAAAAAAACTTTGAAAAAAATTATGTTTTTCTTTTCAGCGCTATATTCTGACCTCCATAACTTTTTTTTATAGTTATGTCTACGGAGATGTGTGGGGGCTCATTTTGTGTGGGACGATGTGTAGTTTTTGTCTGCATGACTTTTGTCTTGGGAGATAAAGTAATAAAAAAATGGCAAATCAGCCATTTTTATTTTTTCTGTTACGCCATTCACCATATGGGCTAACTTTTTTTTATATGTTAATAGCACGGGCGTTTTCGCACACAGTAATGCCCATGATGTTATTTTTTTTGTTTATTTATTTTTATTTTGTGGAAAGGGGGGTGATTTGAATTTTTATATTTTTCAAAACTTTTGTTTATTTTTTTAACTTTTTGTTAGGTTCCCAAATGGACCACAACTTACAATAATCAATTGCAATTTATACAGATTAATGGAAATTGCTCCATTATTCTGTATAGAAATCATTGCATCACAGTTCAGTGCTGCCACCTAGTGGCATAAACAGGGATATACTAAACATGAGCCTGGAAGCCTAGTACAGGCTGCTGCTCATTATTAGAACAGAGTGCTTTCCCCGCTCTTCACTGGGGAAAAGTGTGTCTGAACAGGTTTTTGGCACTTTCAGATGCCACGGTGACATTGGACTATGGCATCTGAGTGGTTAAATGTCCAGGTCAGCATTACCACAGATCACAGACTTTAGCTGAGGGTGCCTGTGAGGGGAGGGGGCATGTGGCATATTCTGGGGCCATGAGGGTGCAGATCTGTGTGAGGAGCTTTATAGGGTGTAAAATCTGTGAGGGAGGACCAGAATCAACAGAATGTGACTGTGTTGTTAGTACATTATTACAAGATTTAGGACCCCACTTTAGATTTTGTCCAGGGCCACATTTTGTCTAAAACCGGCCATGATTACAGGCTGGGGCCCTATTGGGGGAGCATTATAATACAAGGGGGCACTAATACAGACCGGAAACCTACAGCTAGGGCAGTACAAGGAGGCATTAATACTGGCCTGAGCACTAAATGGGGGCAGTATAACACGGGGCACTACAAGGGTGGAATTAATATAGGCCAGAGCACTACAGGGGCATTATTACAGGCCAGAGTGCTACAGGGGGCATGATAATACAGGAGGTACTAAAAGGGAGCATTAATACAGCCCAGAGCTCTACAGGGGGCATTATAATATAAGAGGCACTACAAGGGGCCATGATGCATATTGGCACTACAGGGGGTATAATAATAAAGAAGGCACTATGGGATGCTTATAACTGCAAGAGGGCATTAGAACTTCACTGCACTATTATTTTTGTACTATAATATTTGTGGACATTGGTGGGCATAGTGGGCACAGTATTGGGGCATCAGGATGACAATGTTGGGGTACCGTAAAAGTGAGGAATCTGAGATACCCGTGTGTCAAGCTCTGCAGAGAGGAGACGAAGAAGAAAGAAGTTGTCATGATGGTCTGACCTGGATGGAGAAAATGAAGAAAAAGAACGTCTACATCAGAAGAGATATCACTGGGTGTAATCATTATTAACAATACTAATATATTGAATTATTCATATTTAAAGGGATTCTGTCACCTCGTTTTAGCTTATAGAGCTGCGGACATGCACGGCTAGATCGCCGCTAGCATGTCCGCAATATACCTGTCCTATAGGGCTGTGTGCTTTTATTGTGTTTAAAAAATGATTTTATAGATATGTAAATGACCCTGGTAAGGTGGCCAAGGGGCTGTACTAACCTTCTTGGTGCCCAGCCATGCCCCCCTGTGATAGAGCCCAGCACCGCCTGCGTCCTCCGAATCTCCTCCTTGCTCACAGTTAGATCGCCGTAATCTCGTCATGCGCGAGCTCGCACATGCGCAGTTCCTTCCCTGAGGCTGATGCAAGCACAGGGAAGGAACAATATACCGGCACTGTGCATGGGCGAGCTCGCGCATCGCGAGATTACGGCAATCTAACTGTGAGCTAGGAGGAGATTCAGAGGACGCAGGCGGTGCTGGGCTCCTTCACAGGGGGGTGTGGCTGGGCACCAAGAAGGTTAGTACAGCCCCTTGGGCACCTTACCAGGGTCATTTACATATCTATAAAATCATTTTTTAAACACAATAAAAGCACACAGCCCTATAGGACAGGTATATTGCGGACATGCTAGCGGCGATCTAGCCGTGCATGTCCGCAGCTCTCTAAGCTAAAACGAGGTCACAGAATCCCTTTTAAAATGAACGAGGCCAGTCAACCCCATATTTTTGGTCGAGTTTGAGACCCCTGATATAGTATGTGACAATCTATTTCTAACAAAGCTAAAACCAGCCTTGTACCTTATAAGGATTCAGAGATCTCTCCATTCTTTGCCCCAATTGCTTTGCTAGACTTTCTTCTGGCGGACACTTCAGGGATATGTCCTTTTTCTCAGGGAGAGTGTCTTTTCTCTAGGGGCATGTCCTTTCTGCTGCAGCTCTCTCCCTACAACTGTCCCACTTTTTACAGTAGATCTAGCTGGTGGCACTTGAAGGATGGAACTGAGCATATACATCTGCCTCAGTGAGGTGGACTAAGAAATAAGAAAATGAACAAACAGCAGGTGGTGCTATATTGACTGTATTGACTAACTCAGTACTAATTTTTTTGTTTAAAAAGTATTTAGTTCCAGGTGCTGTTTTGAAAAATGTACATTTTTTTCTGGGACAACCCTTGAAAAGAGCGTTCTTAAAGTTTTGACATAATGTGTACTGCGGAGTGGCCAGCTAACTACCTTTTGTTGGCAGCAATAATGGCAGTCTGTTGTAGCACATGCTGCAGGAAATTATTCTGATACCTACTTTAGATTATGTATTTATTCTTACAGCTGTATAATTTCTTAACAGCCAACTGTAAATAGTCATTTCTTTTGGCATCTGGCAAAATCTTTAGAATGGGAGTGCTCAAATGCTTGATTTAGGAACAAGTAAACCAGGTATTTGGAGGTGCAGCAGACGGGAACTACTAGACTGATCTAGACTGCTCCAAAAGAAACCTATACAACAGAACATCACAAAGAAAATACACTAGGGAACATCTACACGACAATGTGTCGTGCAATAGCAGGAAAAGTCAAGTGACACAAAAATGTGTGACTTATGGTATCTGCAACTTGCTGTCAAGTGACTATTTTAGAACTGTGAATTGCCTTTGAAAACGCAGCCATGTCACGGTCAAAGTTGCATGATGCACGCATCTTACATTGCACTCAACATAGGTAAAATCACACCGACACATCTGAATTTTTTGTTACTGCTGCATCGCAGTCGCAGCATGTCACATATCGCATTGCGACACCATTGACAAACATTATGTAACGGCCACATCCACACACACACAGGGGGAAGGATAGTGACCACTGCGCTCCACCCTCACCCCTGGCCCTGCCTACTTGCCTCACGAGTCCTGATGACAGGGGACAACTGGACGACAGTCCCTTACTTAGGATATGTGCAGGGAAGACAGACAAGACAAAATACGGAACCTGAACGGACCGGGTCAGAACCAAGAGAGCTGCGCAGTACAAAGGGTTAAGCAAAGAATGGTCAGGGTCAAATACCAGGAGAGTAGAGAAGTACCAGAGAAGTCCGCAAAGAGTAGTCAGGTGGGAGCCAATGTCACAATACCAGGAGGGATGCGCAGTACAGGAGGAGCAGGCAAAGGATCGTCAGGGAACAGGATCAGGTGAGTATTCAGTAGTCCAACAAATAGCCAGGAACCTAGAATTAACAGGCAACCTGTGGCCAGCAGACTGCCTGTATTTATAGTGGGGTCTGAGGGTCATGTGACGTGGCCAGCGTCACATGACCGACAGACAGACAAGTCGAGCACCCAGTGATCAGCTCGGCGCTCAAGGCAGACCTAGGAGCAGGGAGCCTCCCAGCTAGCAAAGCCGCCCTGGGAACGAGGCCAAACACAGATCCTCGCTCCCGAAGCTAAGCAGCAGGTCTGCGGCTGATGGGAGACCGAGTGCGCCTTTGGCGCCCCGTGACAGGAACACATGTCAAGTATAGCAATAATATGCAGCAGGGTGATTCACAATACAATAGCACATAAAATATGACTATTCTGTTAGTAAATGTGATCGTCACTCTGGTGCATAGCCGCCAGATGGATCTCAGCCACTAGAGTCTAGCACTGCAAAGGTAAAAAATAAAAAATATATGTAGTGCCCTCACATAAGTGAGACCACACACACCAAGCCTTATTATAAAGGATATGAGGGAGCTATTGTATTGTGAATCACCCTGCTGCATATTATTGGTATACTTGACACGTGTTCCATCTGTTGGCGGGTAGCAGAGACACTGGCCAGTGGATTGCGGCATCCGGTTTTTCTGCTGACTCTTCATATTCTTTTCTTGTTATCTCTAATATTTTAATAATCATGATATGTTTATTATAATTAAATAAAGTATATATTTTTCGAATACATTGGGCATTCATTTGTTGTTTGTTTAACAACATTATAGGTTTATATGGTTGTCTCTTCTCTGCCCTAAACTACGGTTTTATAGTGAGGCTTTTTTGTTTGGTTCTATGATTAAGGCGTTAAGTCTGCCCATTACTCTCAGGATGGTAGGCGGAAGAAAAAGACAATAAAATTTTACATCTTTGACAGAAGGCTCTCCAGAATTTGGACACAAACTGCACACCCCTGTCAGAAACAATATTTTCCGGGATGCCATGTAAACGAACAATCTCTCTCACAAAAATAGACGCCAGGGTTTTTGCATTCGGAAGTTTAGACAGGGGAATGAAATGAACCATCTTGCTAAACCTATTGACCACTACCCAAACCACAGTCTTACCCTCCGCCAGCGGTAGGTCAGTTATAAAGTCCATCGAGATATGGGACCAGGGTCTACTGGGAATGGGTAGGGGTCGTAGGTTACCAGCAGGGCGAGTCCTAGGTGTCTTAGACCTGGCACAAACCTCACAGGCTGACATGTAGGACTTGACATCCCTGGTCAGAGTGGGCCACCAATAAGATCTAGAAACCAGATCCTTAGTGCCCTTAAAACCCGGATGTCCACAAAAGGCAGAATCGGGACACTCCACCAACAGCTGGAGACAAAATTGTACGGGAACAAACAACTTATCTGATGGAGTGGATGCCGGTGCCAGATGATGTTCAGCCTTAATGCGAGCCGAGATATCCTGGGTTAGAGCCGCTAAGAAGATGTTTTCTGGTAGGATGGATTCAGGCGGTGCCTCAGTGGGTTGAAAAGCATGGAAGCTCCGAGATAATGCGTCTGCCTTCACATTTTTACTTCCCGGCCTGAACGTAATGGAGAAATCAAAACGGGTAAACAACAGAGCCCATCGGGCTTGTCAGGGATTCAACCTCTTAGCAGACTTGAGAAACATAAGGTTTTTATGGTCAGTGACAAAAGTTACCCGATGCCTTGCCCCCTCCAAAAAATGCCTCCACTCCTCAAATGCCCATTTAATAGGCAGCAGCTCCCTATTCCGTATGTCGAAGTTTCTCTCCGTGGGAGAGAATTTCCTGGAGAAGAAGGCACACGGTCTCAGGTTAGTGAGGCTAGCAGGACCTTGTGAAAGGACTGCTCCTGCGCCGTCCTCGGACGCATCCACCTCCACAATAAAGGGTCTCTCCTGATCAGGATGGATCAGAATGGGAGCGCTACTAAATGCCTTTTTTAATGTTTCAAATGAAGAAATGGCCTTGGTAGACCAATTCTCCAAATCCGCCCCTTTCTTAGTAAGGTCGGTCAATGGTTTAGCAATTACAGAAAAATTCATGATAAATTTACGATAGTAATTAGCGAAACCCAAAAACCGTTGTAAGGCCTTTAGGATGAAGGCCTTACCCATTCCTTAATTGCCAAAACCTTACCAGGATCCATCTTAAAGGCGTGAGGAGTCAGAACATGCCCTAGAAACAGTATCTCCTGTACAACAAAGACACATTTCTCTTGCTTAGTGGATAGCTTGTTCTCCCTCAACACCTCTAATACTTGTTTGACATGAGACACATGAGATATTAAATCAGGAGAGAATATCAAAATGTCGTCAAGATAGACAATAATACATTTACCTAAGAACTCCCTAAGAATATCGTTCATTAAGTTTTAGAACACAGCTGGGGCATTGCTGAGTTCACAAGGCATCACCTGATATTCAAAGTGTCCTATCGGAGTATTGAACACTGTGTTCCATTCGTCTCCCTTCTTGATTCGGATTACATAGTATGCCCCTTTCAGGTCAAAACTTGGAAAACCAGGTTGCCCCCAGAACCTGGTTAAATAAATCCGGAATCAATGGGAGAGAGTATCTATTTTGGACAGTGATTTTTTTTTTAATAGTATCTTTTTATTTATTAATTTAGCAAAAAGCATAACAAACACATCAAATACAGACAATCATCAATTGAGTCCAGTACAAATCAAATACATGGGATCAATAATAACAGTTCCTCATGACCCAAGTTCGGGACAGAAGAAAAAGATATCACTTTCAGGATGAACAGTACCCAACATATCAATCCTAAGGAAGATTAAAAGTACTGCACACACACACACATTCACACACGCCTTCATTGGTCAGAACAGTCTTTCAGTCATCTATGGTACTAGAGTCTGGGCTCCAATCCAGGGGTCCCATATCTTCATGAAGCGATCAGGGGTCCCTCTTCTCTCATACACAAACTTGTATAATTCAAGATCAGCAATAACTAGATGTACCCATTGTTGCACAGTAGGATTCTTAGGAGGTTTCCAGTTGAGAAGGATAGTTTTCCTAGCATAATATAAGAGTATTCTATACAGCTTCCTGCCAAATTTGGTGGGAACAATCTCGTTGGCTACTCCCAACAGACTAGTGAGTTCAGTACAGACGTTAGGAAAGCCTAGTTTGTCATTAAAATATTTATGGATCTCTTCCCAGAAGCCATGAATAATCGGACACTGCCAAACCATGTGTATAAGACAACCGTTTTCATGTCCACATCTTGTACAATGAGGGTTCGGCAATTTACCCATTTTAAATAGTCTCACAGGAGTATAATAAATCCTATGAAGCCATTTAACTTGAATCAACTGATCCCTAGCACTTACCACTGTAGATCTCCATGTACAGCTAGATTCTTTAACATGAACATCTTCCAAACCTTCAATGTCCCTTTTCCACCTAACAAATGCCCTGTCTAGGGGGGAGTCCTGCAACGCCATCAACGACGCATACAGGGTCGACACTGGTTTGACCAACGGAACCCTCCTAATCGCTGCCTCAACTGTACCACACTCCAGCTTTAAAGGTTCTCTACCAAACTGAGCCTGACAGGCATGCCTGAGTTGAAGATATCTATACAAACAACGCTGGGGCAAATTAAACTCCTGTTTCAAACTATTAAAGGTTCTAAATAGGCCCTTATCATATAGTTGGGTAAGGTAGCGCACCCCCCTCTGAGGCCAAAATTCAAACTCCAGTAATGAGAACAGCTCCGGAAGCACTCTGTTTCTCCACAAAGGCAAATATGGCGACCAAGTAATATCATTCTCATCAGGGTTACATTTCTGACCCCATTTGACCCACATCTGTACTGCAGCAGCCATCGATTGGGTGTAGTGTATTGTAGACCTAGCCCCCCTCCTATACGCCAAGTTCGTAAGTGCCTCATAGGACCCCAATAAAGCTGCCTCCAACACTACCGCCGGGTTAACTGAGTCAGCCCGTACCCACCACGCCACATAGCTCAGCTGCACCGCTACATAGTACATGTACAGGTTTGGCAAGGCAAGACCCCCCCGCAGGTAAGACGCCTGGAGGGTGGATCTCGCTATTCTGGGAGAAGACTTATTCCATAGAAAGGGAGCGATTATTCTATCCAAAGTAGCAAAATGTCTCTTGGGGAGTAACACTGGGGCAGCTCTATATAAGTATAGCAATTTTGGGAGAAGAATCATTTTTACCACATTGATACGCCCAACCAGAGTTAAAGGAAGGTTTTCCCAAGCCTCTAGCTTTCGAGTAATGGATTGCATTGTAGGAGCAACATTCAAATCATAAAATTTTGCCACTTCTTTATGAACAATAATCCCCAAATATGTAAATTGCTCCACAATCTGAAGCTTATTGTTCACCGAAATGCGAGCTGGGTCAACATCATCAACCAGACATAGACTAGACTTAGCCCAGTTCACACGGAGACCCGAGAAACCCCCAAATTGATCAACAACACCTAAAAGGGTATCCAAGGATTTCCCTGAATCTGCTAGGTAAACCAGCATGTCATCAGCATATAATGAAAGCTTTTCTGATATTCCAGCTATTTCCCAGCCTTCTATACCTGAATTAGAGGATATGAGTATCGACAAAGGTTCCATAATTAATGCAAATAACAGGGGGGAGAGAGGGCAGCCCTGTCTAGTGCCTCTACCCAAGGGGAAGGAGTCCGATGTGTACCCAGTCACCCTGACTCTTGCCGAAGGGGATCTATAAAGCATTTGTAACCAGCACAAAAATTTCTCCGGAAAGCCCATTTGAGTCAGCACTGCCCACATAAATTCCCATTCTACTGAATCAAATGCTTTTTCATTGTCTAAGGACGCAAGAGCCCTCATACCTCTGTTATCATGTTTGACCTGAAGATTAGTGAACAATCGCCTTAAATTAATATCTGTGGTTTTCCCTGGCATAAAACCCGATTGATCTACCCCAACCAAGGAGAGAATTACCCCCCGCAATCTTAACGCCAGTACCTTCGCAAAGATTTTGACGTCAAGATTCAGAAGTGAGATAGGTCGATAAGAGCTACACTGGTCAGATGGTTTCCCCGACTTGTGAATCACTACTATCGTTGCCTCCAGAAAGGACGGTGGCAACGAACCACTTTCCAGTGCATACCTCAACAGCTTCCCAAATCTACTAACCAGGTCTTTAGAAAGTCGCTTATACCATTCAGCAGGAAATCCATCGGGTCCCGGGGTTTTCTTGGTTGCTAAGGAACTAATGGCCGTTTCAATCTCCAGGTCAGATATGTCTGCCGCCAGGGCTCCCCTGTCATCTCTGTCCAAAGAAGGAATATTAATACCTGCTAAGAAATTGACAATTTCCTTCGAAGTACACGTGATCTTGGGGGCATACAATGTCTCATAATAGGAGGCAAACTGTCGGCAGACATCTCTAGGCTCCCTCAATAAGATCCCTTGGTCATTCAGAACTCCCGCCACCACCGTTTGCTGTGTCTCAGATCTAGTCAAGTACGCCAAGGCCCTGCCACACTTATCACCATCTGAAAAAATCGTTTGCCTCTGATTTAAAAGTTTCTTCTCAGTATATTCAGTTAAATGCAAAGTAAACCTACGCTGCGCCTCAAGCCACAAAGTCTGCTTCTCAGGGCACGGATCTAGTATATATAACCTCTCCTTATCAGCTAGTTCCGTCTCTAGTTTTATCCGTTTGATATTCAGTTCCTTTCTATGAGTTGCAATAGCAGCAATCAATGCCCCTCTCATTACTGATTTGAAAGCATCCCATTCTACCAGAGGATTCGTAGACCCTTCATTTTCTGCCCAGTAGTTCCCCATTGCATCTAGACTCTCGCTCACCACAGGTAATACCTCGAGCCACATAGGGTTTAACCGCCACTGCTTATCAGTCGAAGCCAGCGGCTGTGACAGTATCAGAAGGAGGGGGGCATGGTCTGAAACTCCTCTCGGTAGATAATCACTAGACTTGATATAGGGGGATAAGTCTCTGCTGACAAAGGCAAGGTCTATACGAGAGAGTGAGCCAGTAGAAGCCGAATAGCAAGAGAATTGTGCATCTGTGGGATGGAAATAGCGCCACGTCTCTACTAAATCATAAGTATTAGCCCAATGTGATAGGACATTGTTGTGTGAGGCCTGGGGAACCCTTCTGTCCCGTATAGGATCTAAAGTGGCATTATAGTCACCCATAATAATATAAGGTATTGCTGGAAATCCTGCTATTTTAGCTGTAATTAAGTCTAGGACCTCTCTGCGGAATGGCGGAGGAATATATAGTCCCACAAATAGGTACTGCAGGCCTCTGACACAAGCATGTAAAATCACATACCTACCATAAGGGTCCAGCTGTACAGACAGTATTTGAAATGGAAGACTTTTAGCAATTAAAATAGACACGCCTCTAGCGTGGTTTGAGTAAACCGCATGATATGTGGGGCCTATCCATGGGCGCTGCAAAGCTAGTACTTTCTGGCCCTGCAGGTGCGTTTCTTGCAATAACATTATGTCAGGGTTATACCTCTTCAGATAATTGAACACTAAAGACCGTTTAATCTTATCATTCAGACCCCGAACATTCCACGAGAGTAGCTTGATTACCGCCATTTATTCTTCCAAAGATAACATCTCCATAGTTTCCGACCAATGAAGGCACATTCACGCACACACACAATCCACATCAAAGAACCCCTCAACAGAGAAACTCTCTTCAAACCACCCATTCCCAACCTCCCTAACCCACCCTGCCCAAACCTTCCTAACATGGTTAAGCCTGACACCCCAAACTAGTAACTCCTGGGTACGATAACCTACCCTAACTCATTAGAACATATATACCATATAGGTACGTTGGTGATAGGAAGCAAGTATATACGTCTACCCACAACAGTGCATAGTCATACAGGGTGTTGCCACCCAGCATACCAATATGGGGTTAAACATCTGATCAATAGACAAAGTCAAAGAACAGGGAATCTAACAGGAGTAATAATGGTGCATTTAAACCAGATACTCCCCCCCTCCCCTAACCATCTTGTCAGCAAAACAATTTAACATTTAATCAAGTATTATATGCTTCAGCTGCCAACACTATAGTATAAACCATCAGCGGTGAGGCCTTGCATTTAGATTTCTCTCAATCCATTCAGTAGCCTCTTCAGGAGTACTAAAAAAACAGACTGTTTCACCATCCTGCACCCTCAAGCGAGAAGGGTAGATCATGGCATATTTCACATTTTTGTCCCTCAGCCGCGCTCGGACCTCAGTAAACTGCTTCCTTTTCTTCTGGACCTCTGCAGTAAAGTCCGGGTAAAAGGACAAACGGACATTCTCATAGCTGACATTCCCCTTCTGCCGAGCAGCTAGCAAAATAGCGTCTCTGTCCCTGTAGTTCAGGATCTTCATGATGAAAGGTCTAGCAGGGGATCCCGGCGGTAAGGGCCTGGTTGGAATCCGATGTGCCCTTTCTATAACAAAGCAACTGGAAAGTGAGATGGGATGTAACACTTCTTTTATGAGCTGTTCCGCAAAAATTTCTGGGGTAGACCCTTCTGCTCGCTCCGGTAAGCCCAGGATACGGACGTTGTTACGTCTATTGCGGTTCTCAGTGTCCTCCGCCCTGGCTTGCAGCATCTGGACCTGTTGCAGCAGCTGCCTGGTGTCATTTCCAGCTGCTCTGGACGCATCTTCCACCTCACTCACTCTTTGCTCCACTGCAGATGTTCTTTCACGTATTTTGTCAAAATCGTGTCGCAAACAGCTAAGGTCAGACTGTAGATGGTCTATCTTTGATGTAAGAGCAGCTTGACAATCAGCTATAGCTTTCATAATTTGAGAGGCTTCAGCAGAGGAACCAGGGACAGGAGACCCCTCACTTTCCTGTTCAGTTTGACTCATGGCGTCCATGAATCGTTTAACAGATGATGGAGCCACAGAAGAAGTTTTGCGGCCCATAGAAATAGTCCACAGACACTTTAAAGATCTGCTGGGGTTTGTCACTCATGCAGCAAAGCAAGATAAGGCTTTGTTAAATTCAGCAAGTCCTTCCACACAGCCAAGTAGACTGCCAGATATCTTTACATTCCTCAGGGGGGAGGGGGATAAGTACACCAGCACCACCACTAAACTTTCATATAAACTGTGGTGAACTCTGCAGCTTTCTTATATAAGGACTCCTAACAGGATTACCACTGCAGGACTTCAGGATAATAGTGGAAGTAGGGAGATACAGAGCGTTTCACCGATCCACTCCGTTTGCTGGGGCAGAGAGGGGCGCCGCTGCACATACACTTAACGGCAAGATGGCGCCCACCGCGCGGCTTCTTCCCGCCTCGGTCTTCGGCTCAAGATTCCAGCAGGTATCGGCAGCAGTCCAAGGTAAGTTGTTAGCAACTTTCAGCAATCCGTACCTGCACTGTGTACCTTGTGGCGGATCGTGTCCCGGCCTCACTCCACACTCTCCTCAGTTTGCGTCCCTCTGCTCCTCTCCCTCAATCCGTCGGCATCCACAGCACCACAGCCAAAACTCAGCAATCCAGCTCCGGGCAGAGTGTCCCCAAGTATGAAGGGGTCCAACATATAGTGAATGCGCTCAAAAAACCCCGATTATGCCAGGTGTATAAAGGATATTTCACAGGATTTTGTAGGAGCACTGCAATCCTGCTTCCTCACTCCATGCTGGCTCGGCCACGCCCTTTGGACAGTGATTTTATTTAATCTCCGGTAATCAATACAAGGCTTAAGACCACCATCCTTCTTCTTAACAAAGAAAAACCCTGCTCCCATAGGAGAGACTGAAGGTCTAATATGCCCTTTAGCAAGGCTCTCCTTAATATAATCTTCCATAGCCTTGCGTTCGGGCTTGGAAAGATTATAAATTCGCCCTTTAGGAAATTTGGCACCCTCTATTAGCTCTATGGCGCAATCATAAGGTCTATGGGGGGGTAGAACCTCTGGAGTAGGGGATGAGAATACATCAGAATATTCCTTAATAACTAAGGGTAATGTATTAGACCTTACTGAAACCTCAGCCTGGACCACGGACAAGCATGAGTCACACTTAGGTCCCCATTTCACCAACTCTCCTTTGGACCAATCTATTGTGGTGTTATGTAAACGGAGCCAAGGCAACCCTAATACCACCTCAACCGGTAGGTTCTCCAGGACTAAAATAGAACATCTCTCAGAGTGGCACACACCCACGGTTAGAGAAATTTCTGAGGTACATGACCTCACCGTACCACCAATCAGGGGAGTAGCATCAATAGCAATGACATGGATAGGTGTAGGTAAAGCAAACATTGGAATACCCAATTTACTAGCATATTCAAAGTCAAAGCTGGCCGCTGAATCGGAATCAATAAAGGCCTTACCCGGCCATTTATTAACCCCCAGAGAAATTGTTATGGGTACCAAAAGCTTACATTTAGAAAAATCAGGGTGTACCTGGTCTTTAGGTTGTCTTGCCTTAGGAGACTTGTCAGAGAGGACCCTCTTAGGACACTTGTTGATCCAATGGCCAGGATCTCCACAGTAGAATCACTCTCCGCATCTGCGACGAAGATTACCCCGGGTCAAGCCCACCTGCATGGGTTCCTCGGTGGAGACCTCAGTGTTGTCCCTGGAAAAGGCCTCTGGCTGGACCACCATCTGAGAACAGAACTGTCGTTCTTGTCGTCTCTCTCTAACTCTTCGGTCAAGTCGGACAACTAGGGTCATTATCTCCTCTAAGGTCTCTGTAATTTGATAACTGACTAATAGATCTTTTAAATTATCAGACAGACCAGACCTAAACTGACTCTTCAGGGCTGGTTCATTCCATCCTGAGGGGACACACCATCGTCTGAATTGGGTGCAATACTACTCCTCCGCAGGGAGATGGCCCTGAACCAGTGCCCTAAGAGCCGTCTGGGCTACCAGGGCCCTGTCTGGTTTGTCACAGAGGGTACCCAGGGCCTGAAAAAAAACCTCCACAGAAGTTAGACAACTGGCCCCAGGAGGTAACGAGAATGCCCAGTCCTGGGGATTACCCTGTAGTAGAGAAATTATAATACCCACGCGTTGGCTCTCGGGACCGGAGGACACGGGGCGCAAACGGAAGTAGAGTTTGCAACTCTCCTTAAAGGGGAGAAACCTCTCCCGGTCTCCAGAAAAGGGTTCTGGGAGCTTGATCTGGGGCACAAAATGTGGACTGGAGGGCTGAGGAGTGGAAGAACCTTGCCCTAACTCAAAATAACAGAGTTTCTCTCCTAGCTCCTGCACCATCTGTGTCAGGTTAGAGACATGGTCAGTCAGGGTCACAAGAGGTTTCATGATACAGTGGTTATTGGGCCTGTTAATCTGTAACGGTCACGTCCACACACACACACACAGGGGGAAGGATAGTGACCACTGCGCTCCACCCTCACCCCTGGCCCTGCCTACTTGCCTCACAAGTCCTGATGACAGGGGACAACTGGACGACAGTCCCTTACTTGGGATATGTGCAGGGAAGACAGACAAGACAAAATACGGAACGTGAACAGACCGGGTCAGAACAAAGAGAGCTACGCAGTACAAAGGGTTAAGCAAAGAATGGTCAGGAGAAGCCGGGGTCAAATACCAGGAGAGTAGAGAAGTACCAGAGGAGTCCGCAAAGAGTAGTCAGGTGGGAGCCGAGGTCACAATACCAGGAAGGATGCGCAATACAGGAGGAGCAGGCAAAGGATCGTCAGGGAACAGGATCAGGTGAGTATTCAGTAGACAAAAACTCACTTAAAAAAGTGGCTTAAACGGGTGGAAATGCTCCAAACCCAGACACTGTAGCGCGTCTAGTACCGGGTGAGAAATTCCTCCACATGCGGTCCGCAGACAACAGCAATCCCCAGCAAAAAATGTGTACAATGGAGGATGCCGGTGTGGACCGCATGCACCACAAGGACATCTTACACAAAATGATACATTGTGCAGATGAAAAAAGTAGTGAGTATTCATTAGTCCAACAAATAGCCAGGAACCTAGAATTAACAGGCAACCTGTGGCCAGCAGGCTGCCTGTATTTATAGTGGGGTCTGAGGGTCATGTGACGTGGCCAGCTCGGTGCTCAAGGCAGACCTAGGAGCAGGGAGCCTCCCAGCTAGCAAAGCCGCCCTGGGAACGAGGCCAAACACAGATCCTCCCTCCCGAAGCTAAGCAGCAGGTCTGCGGCTGATGGGAGACCGAGTGCGCCTTTGGCGCCCCGTGACACATTACATGAAATGTTGCGCTACTGTCTTGTTGCACGACATATGTCGCCGTGTGGCCATGCCCTTACAGAGTATGATCCAAAGAAAAGTTCAGCTCACCTCTGTTGCTTTAGCCAGACTGAAGGTGAACATGCAAGAGAAAGCAATCCAGCACTCTAGCTTCTAGATAAGATCCACAGGCTTAATTGTAAAGATAAAATGACACCATTTAGCACAACACCGCATGCCGTGCCTACGCGTTTTGAACCCTGCGGTTCTTAATCATGTCCCCCTTATACAGTAAAATGCAGTAGCACCCCATTGCTTACAATGCAATCTTAAACTGGAGTTTTATTGAAGGATCTGTATTTTTCCGACAAAGAAACCGTGCAGTTAAATTGGAGCTGGTTTGGAAAAACGCATCCATAAATAACATGGCACAGGTGTTATTCTGTGAAAAGAAGAATAATTCTAAAAAATCATTACTAGCCTTTCTGTGATCTCATTTCAGTTCTTGACATTGAAAGTCAGTAGTGGTTACAGGAACACGCTGGCTTTGTATTAAACAGCCGCCAGTCACCAGTATATAATGCACCTCGATATATTGATCTGTGCTGTCATTTGTGCTCAGTGAGTGCAGGATATGTGTAATGTTTTCCGTTCAAAAGATGGGGGATGGGAAATCTATGCTCCAAATTCACTAAGTCAACATAACAGTTACAATTACCGGTATCTACACAGACAAATCTTCATTAGAAATTAATTTTAATGTAGATATAAACATTGAGGTTTAAAGAAACCATACAGTAAGTCCTCCACTTAAAGACCGCGAAGTTCAGCTTTACGCTCTTATACAGAAAGTACTTGATCATTTCTATCATAGATAACCCTTGCTGCAGGATAGGGGGCGCAGTCAGGCACAACATCACACTTTTACTCCTATGGCTAAGTATGTACAGTATGATCTGTTGGGTACAGCACAGATACAGCCATATCAGTGTGCATACAAATATTTCAGCCCTCACTAGTGTAGGATATGGAATATGGATCATTGGTAATGGACTTAAAGGAGTAATATGGGATTTTGATATTGATGGTCTGGCCTCAAGATCGCATCGGCAGGGATCCGACTCCCGGCAACTGTGCCAATCAGCAGTTTGAAGAAGCTGCTGCGTCCACTGGAGCGCCAGTGAGTTCTGCAGCCCAATCACAGCTTGGCAAGCACAGGCAAAAACCGAAACGGCGCCCCCTCCCCCAATCCCTATACCAAATTCTCAACCTAACCCCTTCCCTCCTAACATTACATATACTGTATCAATACAAAACATGCAGGGTAATACAGCACCTCATACCTCTTACATCCAGTGATGTCTCCTCTAATGTACACTTTCTCTATCCTAATCTTCTCCATTCAGACCAGACCACGATGATAATTTTTGACAAAAAGACATCTTAGTTTCCTTCTTTTTCCATTATTCTCCCATCTTCTGGACAAATCATCCTTCCACCTCCAATACATTCTCCACTGTGCTCCCCAATACTATACTGCAGAAACAGATAAACCCCCCTGATAATACTAGTACCATGCAGATAGTGCCCTTCAATGATTATTGGCACACAGTGTTCTAAAATAACTGTGCCCAGCAAATAGTGCCCCTGACACTAATAGTGTAAGCAAAATGTCCCCCAAAAATAACTGTGCTAAACTGATTCTGTGCCAGGCTGCTCCCACAGTAAAAGTGCTCCCAAAACTCCCACCAATAGTACTAATCCTCTGCCAGAGCGCACTTGGCAGTAATAGTGCCCCCAAAATGTCCCCACTGTGCCCCATAGTGCCCATACTAGTAATCATGTTCCCTATAGTCCCACAGTAGTAATAAAGCTCACCATAATGCCCCCTAGTAGTAGACAGTAGAAAAATGCCTCCTTAAAATGAGCACCAGTCCAAAAAATGCTCCCATATGTACGCCAGTACAAAAAATGCCCCCTTATAATGTGTGCCAGTGCAAAAAATGCCCCAAATAATGTGCACTAGTACAAAAATGCCCCATTTCTGTGTGCCAGTACAAAAAGTACCCCCTCTTAGTGCCCCCAGTTGAGCTAATGTGCCAGTAAAAAAAATACCCCTATATAATGCCCTCAAATCAATTCCCCCATAGTGCTCCTCTCCCCCCTTCCCCATAGTACCCCCATAATGTGCAAGTATAAAATGCCCCATAGTGCTCCTCTCCCCATCCCCACAGAGCCCCCATAAAATGCCCCTATATTGTGCCCCCAGTAAATGCCCCTATAGTGCTCCTTTCCCCCCTTCCTCATAGTACCCCCCATTATGTACCAGTATAAAATCCCCCTCTATAGTGCCCCAGTAGATGCCCTCAGTGTCCACCATATTGTGCCAGTAGAAAATGCTCCTATATAGTGGCCCCCATAGATTCCCCCATAGTGCTACTCTTTCCCCCTTCCACATAGTATCCCCCATAATGTGTCCCATTATAAAATACCCCTATACAGAGCCCCCAGTAGATTCCCCCATAGTGTTTCTCTCCCCCCTTCCCCATAGTGCCCCCATAATGTGCCATGATAAAACACCTCTTCTTAGTGCCCCCAGTAGATGCCCCAATAGTGCCCCCATAATGTGCCAGTAAGAAATGACCCTTCTTAGTGGCCCTAGATGCCCCTATAGCGTTCCTCTCCTGCATTGTGCCAAATACAAAAAAATAAACACATATACTTACCTTCATGCTGCTTTCAGTGATGTGATGCAGCCTGTGTCCTGCGCTGTATGCTGCCCGGCTCAGGCGGCGCAATGATAATGACGTCATCTGGCCGTCTGCGCTGGCCTCTGATAGTCTTCAAGCCTACTGCCTGCAGCCTATTAGAGGGAATGGGAAAGGGAGACGCCTCTCTCCTGTACCGCCGTAGCATCCATCTGTATCGCTGTTCTGAGGACTGTGATACAAATGAATGTAGAGAGATAAGCGCTTCCACAATGGAAGCACTCATCTCCTGCTACCCCCCACTTATCTCCAAGGCCGCCTAATTGGTGGTGCGGCCCTGGCGCCATCCATTGTATAGCAGCTGTGCTTTATATTGCAGCTTAGCCCCATTCTCTTGAATGGGACTGAGCTGCACTTAGGCCACGTCGACGATGTACGGTGATGTCACTGGCCTAGGAAAAGGCCTCTTGGAACAGCTGGGGATGCCAGGGCACGGATGCTACTGATCTGATATTGATGACTTATCTTGATGATACGTCATCAATATCAAAATCCCAGATTACCACTTTAAAGGGGTATTCCAAGAGTTAACATATAATAAAAAAAAATACTCACCTGTAAAACTCCTCAGTGCTCCAGCGTTGATGGACCAATGATCTCATGCTCAATCACTAGCCTCTCCCATGGGGCCAGGTATTGGCTGCCTGCATGGCACATTGTTGCCACTGGCATGTAAATAATGGTTGATGGATGGCACTGGGCCATTGGCACTTGAGAGGTTGGGGTTTTCTTACATTTTCTGGTGCCATTTTTGTTTACTCAAGGCCAACCACTTTCAGGAGCAGATAAACAGCCTAGTAGCATGCGGGTGTGTTACATAATGAGCATCTGGATGATGGTCTGGCTCTGATGGGATATTAGTGTATTATGTATACTTTTTATACTGTATTCTACATAGTGCCTATCTTACTGCCAAGCACTACGGCGAGTCTAAAAGTATTATATATCCACATAAAGATTTCCTACCTTCCCTAAGCCAAAATCAATAAGCAATAGCAGTTTGCATAGAAAAGATTGCTTTAAGGAGAGACTTTACTCTTCAGCTCTGTCTCCAGTTATTACAAAGCACTGCAGGGACTGGCAATAGTTGACCTGGTGAGAATCACGATGAATGGCTCTATGGGAACACTTTGGACTTTGCACTGGACTTTTAATTTTGATACTAATTCTGTTAAAATCTCTGTTAAAATACATTGCTATGCAATGTACACGTAGGTTGCATCTTCTAGCTCCTAGGTGCACACCTACCTAATGTACATATCAGAAGACGGTTTCCTTTTGAAGAGAAGAACCCTTTAAAGTACCATAAATTAGCACAGGATCCATATATCATGCTGCAATGTAATGTGACAGCTGCATTCTGCATGATCAAGGGGTTTTTATTTTTTCTGCATACATATTTTTTTCATAAATAGATCAATAAACGTCACTTAGTCTTATCAAATTTCATGTGTAAAGGTTACATTTGCATGTTTTCCAACATCTGAAGCATGGGAACGGACTTTGATCACGCAGACGTCACACTATAATTTTCAATTTAAAGGTATTCATTTGTGTACCCAAATGACTTTCAGGATAGCTCCTATGTAGGTACAGTAGATCATGTTTTAGAAGAATGGTACCTGATACTTTCTCTGACGTACTAAGGTAAGTAAGCCTATTAAACAAATGTAAGGTCTTCAGAAACACCCAAGAGATCAGATATTTAAATGACAACTTGTCCACATCACTTGTAACTTTCACACATATCGTTTACACCCCTTAGGGTGACATTTAAATGTTCTGTCACTAAAGAAATGTCATTACTATATAAAAGCACAAACTCTCACAAGGAAGTTCCCTTGTTACGTCTAGAAAGTTCATTATTATTATTAATAATCCCTGAAGTGTCTGCAGAATCAAGCCTCTTGCACACGACTGTATGTATTTTTCTGTCCACAAAAAAACTGATTCGCAGAAAATATGGATGACATCCGTGTGCATCCAAGTTCTATCTTTTAGCGGAACAGAAATACGGAAACAGAATGCACAGGGAGTGCCTTCCTTTTTTTTGCGGACCCATTGAAATGAATGGTTCCGTATACGGTCCGCTAAAAAACTAATCGGAAACGGAATGAAAATACGTTCGTGTGCAAGAGGCCTCATTGTGAAGATGCTCATTTATACCATTAAAGGCTTTCTCCACGACTTCCAAATCTTCAAGTGCTTTGTCTTTGCAGGACACTGTTTAGGCTGCTTGCACATCAGTGCTTATTATTTTGGAATGGAGTCTGTTGACAATGAGTCTGATGCACAGTAAGTCTATGTATGACAGAACAGATTAAGTAAAAATGGCGCAACACATGAACTAGATAAATGCGCCTATATATGTTAGACTGTCTGTTGAGACTAAGGGCCCGTGCACACGACCGTATGTATTTGGCGGTCCGCATCACCATTTTTAAACTCTCCATTCTGAGCTATGCCTTGTGCATAGCTCAGTATGGAGATTGCCACGACAGGCCTGGATCGCTTCAGCAGCGTTTAGGCTGCCATGGCAAACCGATCAGAGCTCTGCGATTTTAATGTGGGGGCTCAGATCGGAAGGCAGAGGGAGCCGTATCGACATGATTATATATTACACTGCCTGTTGAGACTAAGTCTGATGCACAGTAAGTCTATGTATAACAGAACAGATTAAGAATGAACGGTGCAGCAGATAAACAAGCTGCACAAGGCAATTACACTGAGCCTGCACTGTCCCTGCAGTCTCCCTATGCTCTCCCTTTGCTCCCCCTATGCTCTACCTACAGTATGTAAAAATTCTTGCTATCGTCTCTCTGCACTTTCCGTATCCAATATTCGACAATTAAAACATCAGGAAGGATGAGGCTTTTATATGACTGTGACATCACAGGGGATGGCTATCTGCTGATTGGCTGGCTGCACTGCATTATGGGTCATATTGCGTTCTCAAGCTTCTTACTTTCATGTTGTAACACATGTAGTAACCATTTTAGGACAAGCAGTCTTGACAAAGTATTTCAGTGCAGCTTTTAGTGCTGACAGTGGGGGAACATGGATGCAGTAGAAAATAAAAAATTGGCAATCTGGGGTTCCTTATGTGGAGTACTGCTCATGTTTTACTGCAGATAATAGTCCAGAATTGTGGTGATAGATTCCCTTTGAGTGTCAATTTAAAGTTTGCTGCAATTGTTTATTTTAAGGGGTGTTCCAGTGAATTAATTAAGGCTACTTTCACACTAGCGTTCGGGTGTCCGCTCGTGCGCTCCGTTTGAAGGGGCTCACGAGCGGCCCCGAACGCATCCGTCTGGACCTAATGCATTCTCAGTGGAGGCGGATCCACTGAGAATGCATCCGCCTGCCAGCGCTCAGCCTCCGCTCCGCTCAGTGAGCGGACACCTGAACGCTGCTTGCAGCGTTCGGGTGTCCGCCTGGCTGTGCGGAGGCGAGCGGATCCGTCCAGACTTATAATGGAAGTCAATGGGGACGGATCCGCTTGAAGATGACACTATATGGCTCAATCTTCAAGCGGATCCGTTCCCCATTGACTATCAATGTAAAGTCTGGACGGATCCGCTCAGACAACTTTCTGACTTAGAAAATTTTCTAAGTTATAATGCAGACGGATCCGTTCTGAACGGATGCAAACGTCTGCATTATCGGAGCGGATCCGTCTGATGAAACATCAGACGGATCCGCTCCGAACGCTAGTGTGAAAGTAGCCTAATGAAGAGAAGGCATCAGGATGCTCTGTGAAAAGAAATCAAGCCAGCCAAAGCAGAGTGATACTCAATGTTCTGCTGGGAAATAGCAGGCACTGGAGGACATGTGCCTAAGGCGCCAGGAACTTGGGGGGTGGCCTGAGGCTTATGAGGCAGTAAATCCCGATGGAGGTGGAAGTGATAACATCATCACGCCCGCTGCACAGGGATGCAGAACAATAAAGAAAGAGGCCTGCAGCCTGGAGGGGGACTTGGTGAGTATTATTATTTTTTCTTCCTTGGCAAATTGGAGACAATCCTGGGGGGCACTGTAAGTGACGTTACTTGTGGGGGGCACTGTGGGGAAAATGACTACTGTAGGACATTACTACTGGGGGGAAACTGTGGGGGATATTACTACAGGGGGCACTAGGGAGACATTACTGGGGGACACAGAGACATTACTACTGGGGAGCTGTGAGGAGGACATTACTACTGGGGGACACTTTTGGGGTTCATTACTACTGGGGGGCACTGTAGCGGGTATTACTACTGGTGTTCACTAGTGGGACATTATTACTGGGGGGACACTGTGGAAAATCACTACTGGGGTACATTACTACTAGGGGCCACTGGTGGGGACATTACTGGCAGCATTATAGGGGCATTATTGGGGAAATTTTAATAATGGGAACCATAGAACAGGCATTACTGGAGTCACTGGGGGGTTTTAATATGGGGGCCCTATAGGGGGCATTACTGGACATTTTATTACCGGGGCACTATATAGAGCATTACCAGAGGCATTTTTAATGTGAGGGGCATTGCTGGATGCTCTGGAGGCATTATAGGGGGATATTTTGTACTGTGGGCATAAGAGGCATTATTATTATTGCAGGCATTATAGGGGACATTATTAATACTGAGGGCACAATATGGGCATTTTACTGGGTATACAATAGGGGGGTATTGAGGCTCGAGGTACTGAAGGGGCTTTTCTATTACTAGAGGCATTTTAGGAGGCATTATTTCTGAGGGTACTATACGGGCATTGTTACTGGGAGCACTATAGAAGGTGGTATTATTATTATTATTACTCGTAGCATTTTAGGGACATTATTATTACTGGGGGACATTATTTTGCTAGAGGCAATATAGGGATTATTACTACTGGGGGCACTATAAAGGCATTATTATTATTACAGGAAGTACTATTTAGGCATTATTATTATTACAGGAGGCATTTTAGAGGTCATTATTGCTACTGGGGGAACTATTTTGTCTGCAGTATAGTTTTGGGGGGCCATAGTGAAGCACAGAGGGCAGATTATTGGGTGTGGCAGTAGGATGACATTGTTGAAGCACCAGGATGGTACATTTACGTTGAGAAGGTGGGGAGGATGATGTAAAAGGGAAGAATCTATCATGCAGGCTCGGACTGGCCCACAGGGGTACAGGGGAATTCCCCGGTGGGCCCCTAAGCAAGGTGGGCCCCTAGTCTCCCACCCCCTGCACAAGTGGCACATAACACATTAGATTTAGTACACTACATACATATATTCAATGTACAGCACCTCAACCAGCTTATGTTTATATAAAAAACTTGTTAGATTTTTTATTATATTTGAATGTATCCATACGGTGGGCCCCCAAAATAAATTTTACTGGTGGGCCCTAGGTACCCCAGTCCGACACTGCTATCATGTATGTGTGGTACACTCTGCAGAGAGCCGATGGCATCTTTTCATGGTTACAGCAGAGCCTAGGCCTGCATTATTAGAAATATTGCTGTACTGCCCATTCATATATTTGTACTTTGTAACTAGATCTCCCCTAAGCTATCTTTTATCCAAACTGAATATCCCCAAGTTTTGTAACCTGTATTGGTTTTTCAGACCACCCATTCCCTTAATTGCCTTGGTTGCCCTCCTGTGCAACTAGTTCAGCTATGTCCTTTTTACAGGGAGTGCAGAATTATTAGGCAAGTTGTATTTTTGAGGATTAATTTTATTATTGAACAACAACCATGTTCTCAATGAACCCAAAAAACTCATTAATATCAAAGCTGAATATTTTTGGAAGTAGTTTTTAGTTTGTTTTTAGTTTTAGCTATTTTAGGGGGATATCTGTGTGTGCAGGTGACTATTACTGTGCATAATTATTAGGCAACTTAACAAAAAACAAATATATACCCATTTCAATTATTTATTTTTACCAGTGAAACCAATATAACATCTCAACATTCACAAATATACATTTCTGACATTCAAAAACAAAACAAAAACAAATCAGTGACCAATATAGCCACCTTTCTTTGCAAGGACACTCAAAAGCCTGCCATCCATGGATTCTGTCAGTGTTTTGATCTGTTCACCATCAACATTGCGTGCAGCAGCAACCACAGCCTCCCAGACACTGTTCAGAGAGGTGTACTGTTTTCCCTCCTTGTAAATCTCACATTTGATGATGGACCACAGGTTCTCAATGGGGTTCAGATCAGGTGAACAAGGAGGCCATGACATTAGATTTTCTTCTTTTATACCCTTTCTTGCCAGCCACGCTGTGGAGTACTTGGACGCGTGTGATGGAGCATTGTCCTGCATGAAAATCATGTTTTTCTTGAAGGATGCAGACTTCTTCCTGTACCACTGCTTGAAGAAGGTGTCTTCCAGAAACTGGCAGTAGGACTGGGAGTTGAGCTTGACTCCATCCTCAACCCGAAAAGGCCCCACAAGCTCATCTTTGATGATACCAGCCCAAACCAGTACTCCACCTCCACCTTGCTGGCGTCTGAGTCGGACTGGAGCTCTCTGCCACTTTACCAATCCAGCCACGGGCCCATCCATCTGGCCCATCAAGACTCACTCTCATTTATTTCATCAGTCCATAAAACCTTAGAAAAATCAGTCTTGAGATATTTCTTGGCCCAGTCTTGAAGTTTCAGCTTGTGTGTCTTGTTCAGTGGTGGTCGTCTTTCAGCCTTTCTTACCTTGGCCATGTCTCTGAGTATTGCACACCTTGTGCTTTTGGGCACTCCAGTGATGTTGCAGCTCTGAAATATGGCCAAACTGGTGGCAAGTGGCATCTTGGCAGCTGCACGCTTGACTTTTCTCAGTTCATGGGCAGTTATTTTGCACCTTGGTTTTTCCACACGCTTCTTGCGACCCTGTTGACTATTTTGAATGAAACGCTTGATTGTTCGATGATCACGCTTCAGAAGCTTTGCAATTTTAAGAGTGCTGCATCCCTCTGCAAGATATCTCACTATTTTTGACTTTTCTGAGCCTATAAAGTCCTTCTTTTGACCCATTTTGCCAAAGGAAAGGAAGTTGCCTAATAATTATGCACACCTAATATAGGGTGTTGATGTCATTAGACCACACCCCTTCTCATTACAGAGATGCACATCACCTAATATGCTTAATTGGTAGTAGGCTTTCGAGCCTATACAGCTTGGAGGAAGACAACATGCATAAAGAGGATGATGTGGTCAAAATACTCATTTGCCTAATAATTCTGCACGCAGTGTAAACAGAGGTGCCCAAAACTGTACACAATAAAACACGTGTGATATGTATAGCGGCAAAACTATTTTCTGGTCATGAACAACTATGCCTCTTTTGATGCATAAAATTATTTTATTTGCTTTGGAAGCAGCTGCTTGGCATTAGTTGCTAAAATTGAAGGGGTTGGCTGAATTATTTGAATCTTAGCCCGATGCCAGTAACTTGCATTAAACAAAAACATATTTCACTGTTTTTAACTTTTAGGAGAAACAGCTGAACTGAAAATGTACAGAAAAGGAAACCCCTGAAAATTCTCATATTTGAAATACATTTCACAATGAAGGGGTGCATCATATTTCTTTGGAAGACTGGCTTTGAAAAATGGCAGTATACTAGAAACGGTAATATTGTTTATGACAAGGCATCCTGCTGATCTAGTGCCCCTGCAATCTCTAAGACAGTTCCGAATTTCCTTGAAGTGTTCAAACGTATATTTCTTTTTAGATTATATCACTGATTATATCTTTAACGCCTATCAACAGTGTTACTTACGCAACTAAAATGGGGCCTGACATTAGTTCAGTTTACGATAAATTGCATTTCACTAAATTCCCAGATGACCACATCCTGCAAAAGTAAGAATATGTGACATCTCATTTACCACATTCAAAGTCTACAACCAAAAAAAAAAATTCTCCTACTGGGGTTATTTGGCAAGGACTAATTTTATGATTTATCTGCAGTTATGCCTGTACTTAAAAACAGGTATTTTTTTGGCCATTAAACAGTTAGAATTGCTGGATAGGGTACTTAAAGACATGTTAAATTCTTACATTTGTGGCCGTTGCTCCATTTAATTATTGAAAAGAAAGATGTTTTATTCATCATGCAAAAAAGCTGGCAAGTGCCCTGAGGGTGGCATGGGCTACTGCTGCCCTGTGTAAACACCACCCAACACATCCCTACACTTCACCTTTGGCCTCATTTGACAGCTTTACTAGAAGCAACAACTGGGCACATGGTGGGCAATAACTAGCAGCATTGCTCACCATGTGAGGATCTGCATAAGATTTTGCAGCTATTAATCTGATGGGTTATTGATAGGAAGCATATGGCATACATTTAATATGGTCCGAATGCTTATTTTAGATTTTTACCTTGTCACCATAAAACAACAGTCATGTGCATTACACAAGGAATGCTACCAATCAATGATAACATCTCCCGCGTGTACAGCTATCAGTGACTAAGAGCTATTTATGTATACACACTTACACAGAGAATGCTATCACTGGTGTCACTGATAATATCCCCCACCTGTGTACAGCTATCATTGAATGACAGCTATGTACAGTATGCACACTTACACAGAGAATGCTATCAATCAATGAAATTACCTCCCCTCTGTACAACTATCAGTGACTATCAGTGACTGACGGCTTCGTTCACATAACTGTTCAGACTTTCCAGAAAGGACGGATTGCGTGCAATTGTTAGAGACCCAAAAGTCCTTTTAAGGACTATTGTTGTATCTGGCAGCAATATATATATATTTTAGCGCAACCTGTGCTAAATAGCTTGCAATTGTTTGGCCGCTGCAGACAGCGACATTATCTGCGCTACATCTTCTGTGTAACGTGTGCGTAGCCTAAAAATATCTGTGACATCCTGTGTACTTTTTCCGTAGACGGTGTCCGCTGTGGACAGTGACATTACCTGCACTACATCTCCTGTATAACGTTTGCGCATCCTAAAAATATCTGTGACATCCAGTGTACATTTTCCGTAGACACTGCAGACAACGACATTACCTGCACTACATCTCCTGTATAACGTTTGCGCATCCTAAAAATATCTGTGACATCCAGTGTACTTTTTCCGTAGACACTGCAGACAACGACATTATCTGCACTACATCTCCTGTTTAACGTGTGCGCATACTAAAAATATCTGTGACATCCAGTGTACTTTTTCAGTAGACAGAGTGTGCTGCGGACAGTTACATTACCTGCGCTACATCTCCTGTATAACGTTTGCGCATCCCAAATAGCTGTGATATTTCCTGAAATTTTTTATTAGCCGCTGGTGACAGCAGCGACATTAACAACGCTACATCTCCTGTATAACGTTTGCGCATCATAAATATCAGTGACATTCATTAAATTTTTTCGCCGCTGGTGACAGCGACATTACCTGCGCTACATCTCCTGTATAACATTTGCGCATCCCAAATAGCTGTGACATTCCCTGCAATTTTTTATTAGCCGCTGGTGATGGAACTGGGGGAGGAATGGAAGGAGGGACTAGAACATTTCAGAAGGAAAGGTGTAGGGTAAAAAATATACATAAACCTCTTAAATGTATGTACACTAATGCCAGAAGCCTGACTAATAAAACTGGGGAGCTGGAATTAGTCATGTGTGAGGAGGACTAATAACTGAGACATGGCTGGATGATAGTTATGATTGGGCAGTTAATGTACAGGGTTACAGTCTGTTTAAAAAGGATCGCCAAAACCGGAGAGGGGGAGGGGTCTGCCTTTATGTAAAGTCCTGTCTAAAGCCCATAGTCCGAGAAGATATAAGTGAGGGACATGAACATGTGGAGTCACTGTGGGTAGAAATACATGGAGGCAAAAACAATAATAAATTACTAATAGGAGTTTATTATAAACCACCTAATATACCATAGAAACATAGAAACAAAGAATGTGTCGGCAGATAAGAACCATTTGGCCCATCTAGTCTGCCCAATATACTAAATACTATGGATAGCCCCTGGCCCTATCTTATATGAAGGATGGCCTTATGCCTATCCCATGCATGCTTAAACTCCTCCACTGTATTTGAAGCTGCCACTTCTGCAGGAAGGCTATTCCATGCATCCACTACTCTCTCAGTAAAGTAATACTTCCTGATATTACTTTTAAACCTTTGCCCCTCAGAGTCCACAGAAAATCTACTACTAAACGAGATAGACCAGGCGGCAAATCATAATGAGGTCGTTATTATGGGGGACTTCAACTACCCAGATATAGATTGGGAAACTGAAACCCGTACATCTCATAAAGGAAACAGGTTCTTGGCAATAACCAAAGACAATTACCTTTCCCATTTGGTTCAGGACCAGACTAGAGGGACGGCCATACTAGAGTTAGTATTAACCAATAGACCTGACAGAACAACAGATGTGCATCCTTTGTGCGTGGACTCCCATATTGTTGAATAGATTAGGCAGTGGCTGAGGGACAGACAACAGAGGGTTGTAGTCAATGGAGTATATTCAGACCATGGTCTTGTTACCAGTGGGGTACCTTAGGGATCTGTTATGGGACCCATATTGTTTAATATCTTCATAAGCGAAATTGCAGAAGGCCTTGATGGTAAGGTGTGTCTTTTTGCTGATGACACAAAGATTTGTAACAGGGTTGATGTTGCTGGAGGGATACACCAAATGGAAAAGGATTTAGGAAAACTAGAGGAATAGTCAAAAATCTGGCAACTAAAATTTAATGTTGATAAGTGCAAGATAATGCACCTGGAGTGTAAAAACCCAAGAGCAGAATATAAAATCAGTGATACAGTCCTAACCTCAGTATCTGAGGAAAGGGATTTAGGGGTCATTATTTCAGAAGACTTAAAGGTAGGCAGACAATGTCACAGAGCAGCAGGAAATGCTAGCAGAATGCTTGGGTGTATAGCAAGAGGAATTACCAGTAGAAAGAGGGAGGTGCTCATGCTGCTCTACAGAGCACTAGTGAGACCTCATTTGGAGTATTGTGCTCAGTACTGGAGACCATATCTCCAGAAGGATATTGATACTTTGGAGAGAGTTCAGAGAAGAGCTACTAAACTAGTACATGGATTGCAGAATAAAACTTACCAGGAAAGAGTAAAGGACCTTAACATGTATAGCTTGAAAGAAAGACGAGACAGAGGGGATATGATAGAAACTTTTAAATACATAAAAGGAATCAACAAGGTAAAAGAGGAGAGAATATTTAAAAGAAGAAAAACTGCTGCAAGAGGACATAGTTTTAAATTAGAGGGGCAAAGGTTTAAAAGTAATATCAGGAAGTATTACTTTACTGAGAGAGTAGTGGATGCATGGAATGGCCTTCGTGCAGAAGTGGTAGCTACAAATACAGTGAAGGAGTTTAAGCATGCATGGGATAGGCATAAGGCCATCCTTCATATAAGATAGGGCCAAGGGCTATTCATAGTATTCAGTATATTGGGCAGACTAGATGGGCCAAATGGTTCTTATCTGCCGACACATTCTATGTTTCTATGTTTCTATGTGCAGGTTGGGGGAAACCTGGGAAATAGTGACCATAAAGTAATAACCTTCCAATTATCATTCAAATGAGTGTTTCTTTAGGGAGGAACAAAAATACCAAACTTCAAAAAAGCTAAATTTAGCCAACTAAGACAGGCCATAGACCTAACTAACTGGGACAAAGTCCTCAAAAATAAAAATACAGCCACAAAATGGGATATTTTTAAAAGCATCCTAAAATCTAATTGTGAGAGGTACATACCTTATGGGAATAAAAGGTTACGGAACAAGAAGAAACCAATGTGGATAAATAGAACTATAAAGAAAGCAATAAATGACAAAAAGAAAACATTTAAATCACTAAAACAGGAGGGTAGTGAGGAAGCACTGAAAAACTAAAGGATCCTGAAAACTGAAAACTGAAAAAAATAGAATATGTAAAAAACAAATAAAAGCGGAAAAACTAGAGACCAAGAGATTAATTGCCAAAGAGAGAAAAAGTAACCCTAAAATGTTCTTCAATTATATAAATGGTAAAAAGCATAAATCTGAAGGTGTCGGCCCTTTACAGAGTGATGAGGGGAAAGTTGCAGAGAGCGATGAGGAGAAAGCAAAGCTATTAAATATTTTTTTTCTCCACTGTATTCACTGAAGAAAATAAACTGTCAGATGAAATGCAGAATGTAAAAGTAAATTCCCTATTAAAAGTGCCCTGTCTGACCCAGGACGAAGTACAACAGCGACTTAAAAAGATTAAAATAGACAAATCGCCAGGACCAGATCGCATACACCCCCTTATCCTAAGAGAATTAAGTAATGTCATAGCCAGAACCTTATTTCTGATATTTAAGGACTCTATACTGACAGGGAGTGTTCCACAGGATTGGCGCATAGGGTAAACTGTTTGAAGGTTTTCTGAGAGATGCTATCTTGGAGCGCCTCAATGAAAATAAGCAAATAACGCCATATCAGGTGGGATTCACAAGGGATCGGTCAAGTAAAACTAATTTAATCAGTTTTTATGAGGAGGTAAGTTCTAGACTTGACAGCAGCGAATCAATGGATGTCGTATATCTGGACTTCTCCAAAGCATTTGACACTGTACATAAAAGGTTAGTGTCGACTTCCGGTTCCGGCGCTGAGATGGAGGACGCGGAGTAAGTGAGCTCCGACCATCCCTCACCTACAACGAGCTCCGGACGCTATATACCGGCAGAGCGAGGGTCGGGACAGTACCCTGACCTCTCCATACCGTCCTGGCACGAGGTCCATGGACAGATACCTGCTCCGGAGTGGCAAAAAACAAGTACGTAGCGGCGCTGCACAGGCCGATACACAGGCCGATACCAGCATACCTGACAAGATGGAGGGCCTGAACCCTGTGTCCCCGTCGAGCGCAGTTGAAAGCGTCATCGATGCCCTACCACATTCGCAGCCCGATGACCCATCGGATCTGGCCACAATAAACTATAAATCGCTGGCCATAGAAGTCGCCAGACATTTGGCGCCAGATATAAAGGAGACGCTCTCTAAAACGCTGGCGATGTCCCTACAGCAGCTACATGAGACGGTGGCGCAGCACGAAACATGCCTAGTAGATCTAGAGCAGAGATGTACCTCGCTAGAAGAGGAGAACTCCAAATCCAACCAAGCGATCCAGGAGTTGCAGAACCATAATATCATTTTGAGAGATCGCCTTGAGGACCTAGAGAACCGTTCCAGGCGGAACAACCTGAGACTTCTGGGACTACCTGAGGGGGTGAAGGCGCAAACCCTTAAGGAGATCTGTGAAATCGATCTACCACGGGCCCTGGGGTTAGATGGCAAACACAAGGTTGAACGTGCACATCGGGTCGGACCGCCACCGGACCTACATGGTTCTCCTAACCAGACCAATAGTAACATACAGCAGAGGCCCCGACCAGTCATCATGCGGTACCTGGACTACTGTGACAAGGAGGCGATACTTAGGGCCTACAGAACCAGGAGAGGCCCCTTAAAGATCAAGGGACAGGTCATACTGTTATTTGCAGATTACTCTGCTCTAGTAGCAAAACAAAGGAGGGAGTTCAGCGGACTTTGTTCGGCTTTGTACCGCCGGCAAATCAAGTTTCAATTACAATATCCGGCTACCCTGAGAGTGGCCATGCCAGATGGAACTTCTTCTGCTGTATTCGGTGACCCCTCCGTAGCGGCGGAGTCTTTGCAAGACCTACTGACCGAGGAAGACGTACGAGATCTGGCTGACCGAGGCGGGGGGAGATCTAAGCTAAGGGGGAGACCAACCAGCCCTGATGTGAAATATTTGCCCCGGAGAGAAAGAGTCCGCAGAGGAGGAGAGCAACCCCCTGGAAGAGGCCGTTTATCTCGTGTCAGCTAAGGACTCAAATTCAGCATGATGTGGTTATTTGAAATGCTATGCTTGCCCAAATACGGCTGATAGGTGCAATGCAGAGGGCGAAGTTATTATTGTTATTACTATTATTACTGGCACTAACATGTTTCTAATGTGCTTAGTTTTAGCATTTGAAGGGGTTGTACGGGCTGTTACCATCACGAGGAAGGAGATGTACTATGATGTAATAGCAATCATAGAAAGAAGAGGTGAGGGGTGGGAAGGTCCTGGCAGCTCAGAAAAAAGGAAGCTCCAAGAAGTAAGGGGAAAGAAAGGTGGAAGGAGAGATTAATTTTGCCTAAGGTGTTGGCATATTACGTTCTAAAGTTAATATTTGAAGGGGGGGGGAGGGATTTCAGTTTATTTTAATTTAATTTAATAGCTGGAGATTTGTTGTCCTATTTTTCAAGTAGCCTTATTCTAGTCGAATAGGTGGCAAAGATTTAGAGTCTTCCCGTCTACTACAATATAGCAGTTGAAGTGACTGGAATATGAAGGTTATGTCCTGGAATATTAAAGGCCTAAGGTCACCCCACAAGAGATGGATGGTGTTGCATCACCTGAAGAGAGCTAACCCAGATATTCTACTACTTCAGGAGACGCACCTCGCAGAGGGCGATTTTGCAAGAATGAATAAATTGTGGGTAGGGAAAGTGTATAGTTCGGCTTCGGTTGCCAAAAAAGCCGGAGTACTAATCCTAATTAACAAAAATCTGAATTGCCAAGTGCTGGGATCAACATCGGATAGCGAGGGTCGACTCATCCAAATCCAGATTGCAATCCAAGGAACCAGTTATAGTATTTATAATGTTTATGGCCCCAATAAAAATAATGAGAGTTTTTAAAAAAAACTAGAAACCAAACTAATATCTGACCCCTGCACATATAAAATAGTGGGGGGAGATTTTAATTCAGTGGTAAGAGACGAGGAGGACAGGCAGCGTGGAAGCTCCCCAAAAGCAGTTACGAACAAACATGATAGAGTACTGGGTAGGCTAATGGAAGGGGTGGGTTTGGTAGATCCATGGCGCCAATTACACCCTGATGATAGATCTTACTCCTTTTATTCTCATCCGCAGGATTCATGGTCACGTATTGACTATACTCTGTCTAGCCCTGACTTGATGGGAAGGGTGGAAAAGGCTGACATTGGCGACCTGGTGATATCAGATCACTCCCCAGTCTGGATACAGATAAGAGATACATACCCCAAGGGACCTGACTATTTATGGAGATTCCCTTCAAATTTGATAGCGAGCGAGGACTTTACCAATAAATTCATAGCATGGTGGGAGGAGTACTCTGGTGATAACCAGGAGCATGCAGATTCACCGGAGTTGTTGTGGAACGCCTCCAAAGCGGTCATCCGGGGTAAAATTATGAGTTATGTGTTTGGGCTTCGGAAATGTACTCAAAGAAGATTTGAGCAAACGAGCCAGCTAGTACGAAGCTCTTGTCAGGAGTATAGGAGTAATCCCACTACCCTTAATAGACAGAAATGTCTGGAAGCCAGGGTTGCCTTTGAGACCAATGAAAAGAATAGAGAGTTACTAAATAATACAAATCTAACAGCCACATTGCATAAATTTGGGAATAAGTCTGGTCGCCTAATGGCGAATCTTGCAAAAGGCAGGCAACCCCCTCAGTTCATATCTGGACTTAAGGAAAAGAAAGGGCGTGTAGTCACTGACCCTTCCAAGATAAACACAATGTTAGGTGAATACTATGAAAAACTATATCAAGATGGTACTAAACCTGATCTTGCAGACTCCCTCTTGGATAAAGTGAAACTACCAGGTCTCAGTGCGGAACAACTGCAATATCTTAATAGGGAAATAGGACTTGAAGAACTTCAAGCAGTCATCAAAAAGTTAGGCAATTCTAAAGCACCCGGCCCGGATGGCTATCCCGGGGAATACTACAAAGCACTGTTAGGGCAGATATCCCCAGTCCTGTTAAAATGGTACAATGAAGTACTTAAGGGTAAAGCATCCTCAGACAAGGAAAATATCTCCTATATCAAATTACTTCCCAAACCAGGTAAAGACCTCTTATTACCAGGGTCATACAGACCGATTTCACTAATAAATGTGGACACCAAGATACTTTCCAAAATTTTTGCAGACCGTTTGGCGACCATATTACCTTCACTCATCGGTAAAGAACAGGTGGGGTTTGTGCAGGGCCGTTCAGCGGTAACAAATATCCGTACTGTGTTGACGGTCCTGGACAGGGTTCGCCATCAACCACGATCTGGGGAGGCTCCAGCCATGCTCACCTTGGATGCTGAGAAAGCCTTTGACAATGTGAGGTGGGCATGGCTGGAAGCAGTGCTGGATAGGATGGGATTCTCAGGTACCTTCAGGATATTCCTTACACAACTGTATAGATTCCCTAGGGCACGCATTTATACCCCGGGTTTCTTGTCCAAACCCTTTTATCTCCAAAAGGGGACACGTCAGGGGTGCCCCCTATCACCCCTGTTGTTTAACCTTTCCATAGAACCTTTAGCCAGATTTTTATGCCATTCAGATTTATATGAAGGAATAATGATAGGCACCAGGCAGCTAAAAGTCGCATTATTCGCACATGATATAATGCTATTCATAGCCAACCCAAATAAACATATAGAGCAAATTTTCCATGCTCTGAACCACTTCGGATCTTATTCAGGATATAGACTGAACGCATCAAAATGTGAGCTGCTGGCTCTATCCCAGACAGATACGGGGGGGTTATCAGATACCTAAGCATCTGAGCATATCTAAAGCACAAGGAAGTATCAAGTATTTGGGTATAAGCATTGGCAGGGACCCACACTCTTTATACACCCTAAACTTCCCCCCTCTCATAGCAAAAATAGTACAAGAGCTGGATAGGTGGCAGGGACTGCCATTAAACCTGGTTGGTAGATGTCACCTCATTAAGATGATGAGTATGTCCAAGCTTCTTTATCCACTCCAGACTATCCCTCTACTTATTCGTCATGCTGATATCCAATTACTGGAAAGTAGATTTATCCGTTTTATCTGGCAGGGAAAAAGGCCCAGAATCTCTCTGGACAAGTTAAAACTAAGGAAGGAGGAGGGAGGTTTGAACTTTCCAGACATCAGAGGCTATAACTTGACCTGCATAAGCAGACACATCCTGGACTGGGTAAATGGCACAAGTCATTATTCTAACCTGGTCCTGGAGCGGGAGCTGATGCGGCCCTGGGACCTGGTGGCTCTGCTGCATGCAAAAAGCCCCAATCTGCCTACACACATCAAGTCCTCTCTAGTAGTAAGAGATACAACAATAGCCTGGAAGGCCCTCAGAACTCATTTTCATCTCCCATACCAGATATCTAAACATCTCCCTTTACGTGGAAACCCATCTTTCTTACCAGGTAGAGATAGTGTTTTTTTTAGAGAATGGGCCCTCAAGGGGATAAATAAACTAGGTGATATGTTCCATGAATCTAAAGGAAGGTGGGCGACTTGGCAGGAATTAAAAAGTAAATTAGCATTAGGAAATTCCTCATTCATGCCATATTCCCAAGTTAAAAGTTATTGTAGGAACTTATATAGAGACATATCGAGGGAATGGACATCCAATGACTTTGACTGGTTTCTAAGTGTCAAAACAAAGAGGTCATTGTCACTGTTACACCACGTGCTGAGAGACAGGTGGAGAGCTAAAGATCCTAAGGGAATATTTAAAAAATGGGGTGAAAAACTGGAGATACTGGAGATACATGAGACGGTCTGGTCAGGAATCTCAGCAATGCGTAAGGCCATAATAAATGAAAAGTGGAGAGAAACCCACATAAAAATTCTACACCATGCTATTTATGGGTTCGACATTCCTAGTTCCCCAGCTAACCCAGGTAGGATTATCGCATGCCCTAAATGTGACACCCCTAAGACAGATTTATACCATGGTCTATGGAAATGTTTGAAACTAAACAGATACTGGGAGGAAATTAGTCAGATGTTGGGTAGGATTAGTACAATACGAGCGGCAATCACGCCATCAGTGGCAATACTACATAGTGATGTGGTGAACCAAACAGTTAACCAGGCCTCTAAAATACCACTGGTAGGCCATAAACTGTTCATGGTAGCCAAAAGATGCTTGTTGCAGCTATGGCTATCAACTGAAATCCCAACGCAAGTTATGGTGGTAGCCCAAATGCGCAACCTATTCCATCTGGAATGGTTGGAAGCGCTGAACTACAAAGAGGCGCTTGGACAGCGCTTATTTCAAACATGGAAACGGTTTATTTTGGCATATGTACCGTGCTCAGAGTACATGAGAATAATGAGCCCATTCAGATTGACAACTTGGTATCTTAAAGAAGAACTGAAAGGGGATCTGGGTCCATTGGGAACATCCGGATAAAATTCAGCCGTTATTTCCAGACTCGTTAGGAGGCCAAGTGTAACTACTGTTAGAAAGAGGAGGTTAACTTACCATGTCAGTAATGGCTGCCCACGCAGAGCCACCTCTATTGCGAATAGGGTATCCTTGAAATATATCTGGGATAACAGATCTTCAGAAAATGGTGGGGGGGGGGATGGAGACCAGGAGGTTCGTCAGTTATGTGAAAGTCTGATTTATGGGTAGGGGGGAGGTGGGGGGGGGAGAAAAAAAGAAAATTGAGATTCCAGAGATATTATTTTAACTGAACTTTATTATACTATGATTGATGTAATGCAATGCTGTATGGAGGAAAATGTAATGACTCCAAATTGCTTGACATGTGTAATTTGATGTACAATTGTATGGATTCTCACAAACTTAATAAAAAGATATTATAAAAAAAAAAAAAAAGGTTAGTGTCACGGATGATGTTGCATATAGCTGGAAGTTATGAATAAACGTCCGACTGGCTTGATCCCAAACTAAGGAGCATATAGGTGACCCCTCTAAAACCCTAAGAGCTCACCCTGACTGCTAAGTACATACAAGGGTCTCAGAGGTAGACGATTGTATGCCCACGTACCTAAGACTGTGTGACACCTGAAAACCCTATAATAGTGAGGGGACACGACCACCGGCTCCCTGCACTTCATACGGAGGGAGTCAGGGTCACCTAGAATCAAGCCAGCAAGAAAACACAATACATGAAAGGACTTATCTGAACAAGCAGCAGCAGAAGCCTCCAGCAGTGAACACTTCAATCCAGGAAGTAGTAAAACCGCAAAGTGAGGCAGTATGGGAGGGAATATAAATGAAAGAGGATTAGTCTAAATAGGTGACACCTGGGAGAAGGAAATGAGATGAGAAAGTGAAACCAAAACAAAGAACATCATGCAAGAGGTAGAGAAGGACGTCTGTCAGACCTTCTCACAGAACTGTGATACGGTTCAGCTCCCTGAAATCCAAGGTCTTAAAGAACCATCTTTTTTCTTAACAAAAAAAACCCCAGCGGCAACAGGTGACTTCGAGGGTCGGATGTGTCCCTTTTTTAGGCTCTCAGAGATATAAGTCTGCATAGCGACTCTTTCAGGTTGGGAGAGATTGTATAAACGTGATTTTGGCAGCTTGGCGCCTGGGATGAGATTAATAGGGCAATCGTACTCCCGGTGAGGGGGCAGCTCCTGGACACCACTCTCGGAAAACACATCCGAAAATTCAGAGAGAAAAGATGGTACAGTCTTGGTAGAAACCTCTGAAAGAGTCGCCGTGAGGCAATTCTCTCTGCAAAAGTCACTCCAACCATTTATTTGCCTTGCTTGCCAATCAATGGTGGGGTTATGTTTAGTGAGCCATGGTAGCCCCAACACTAGAGGAGTAGGTAATCCGCTTAGGACGAAACATGACATATCCTCAACATGAGCATCACCCACAGTCAAATGGATATTGTGAACTATGCCCTTTAACGATCTTTGAGAAAGTGGAGCGGAATCGATAGCAAAAACAGGTATATCCTTTCCCAAAGTGCATACCTAGAAACCATGCGTTATAGCAAATTGATTATCAATGAGATTGACAGCTGCTATCTACAAAAATCTCACAAACAATGTTCTTGCTGTCTAGCGCCACAGTGGCAGGTAGGAGAAAACGGGAACTACAAGCAAACGGCAAACCTTCAATTTCCGCATCAACCTTGCCAATAGTAGCAAATGGAAAGTTTTTAGAGTTTTTTTTTTCTTTTTGTTTCTTTTTTATTACCCTCAGAAAACTCCATGAATCTCCTAGAGGGGCAAACATTAGCCAAATGATTTATACCCCCACAACAGAAACAAACTCTCCTCTGAGAGCTGAATCCTCTACTATCAGAGGCAAGCAAACCCAGCTGCATGGCCTCCTGCTCAGAGGGGATTGAGAGAGACTGAGACCCCTGCATACTGAATGAGACAGTCTCACTGTCCTTGGGCTAAATATGACAGGAAGGAGTGGTCTCTCATCTCTCTCTCTAAGACGCCTGTCAATACGAACAGCTAGAGACATGGCAGACTCCAACAAGGCAGGTCTCTCATGAAAAGCAAATACATCTTTCAATCCCTCCGAAAGACCATGGCAAAATTGAGTGCAGCATCGTTCCAACCAGTATCAGCTGCCCATCTCCGAAATTCAGAACAATATATCTCTGCGGACTGTTTACCCTGGCATAAAAGACGCCGTTTAGATTCAGCCAGAGCAATACGATACGGGTCATCATATATCTGCCCCAGGGCTACAGAAAATTCATCCACCGATCGGAGGGGTCGTGCCGCCACCGGCAGCGAAAAAGGCCCAAGACTGAGCGTTATCCCTGAGCAGCGAGATGATGATCCCCACCCTCTGCTCCTCATCACCAGAGGAATGGGGAAGTAGGCGAAAATGGAGTTTGCAAGCCTCTCTAAAGCGAACAAAATTCTCACTACCCCTGGAGAACGTATCCGGAAGCGAGATCTTAGGCTCGGAACAAACTCCATGAACGCAAGCAGAACCGGTCACCTGAAACTGAGACACAGTTTTACGGAGATCTGCTACCCCCAGTGAAAGACCTTGCATACGGTCAATCAAGGCTGAAACCGGATCCATGCTTAAGACGGTAATGGCGGTTTATAATGTCATGGATGATGTTGCATATGGCTGGAAGTTATGAATAAACATCCGACTGGCTTGATCCCAAACTAAGGAGCATATAAGTGACCCCTATAAAACCCTAAGAGCTCACCCTGACTGCTAAGCACATACAAGGGTCTCAGAGGTAGACGATTGTATGCCCACATACCTAAGACTGTGTGACACCTGAAAACCCTATAATAGTGAGGGGACACGACCACCGGCTCCCTGCACTTCATACGGAGGGAGTCAGGGTCACCTAGAATCAAGCCAGCAAGGAAACACAATACATGAAAGGACTTATCTGAACAAGCAGCAGCAGAAGCCTCCAGCAGTGAACACTTCAATCCAGGAAGTAGTATAAACCGCAAAGTGAGGCAGTATGGGAGGGAATATAAAGGAAAGAGGATTAGTCTGAATAGGTGAGACCTGGGAGAAGGAAATGAGATGAAAAAGTGAAACCAAAACAAAGAACATCATGCAAGAGGTAGAGAAGGACGTCTGTCGGACCTTCTCACAGAACTGGCGGTGACAGTTAGTATATAAAATGAGAATGCTCGGACTGGGAGAAAATGTCTGTATGTGGGTAAGTAACTGGCTCAGTAATAGAAAACAGAGGGTGGTTATTAATGGTACACACTCAGATTGGGTCACTGTCACTAGTGGAGTACTTCAGGAGTCAGTACTGGGCCCTATCCTCTTCAATATATTTATTAATGATCTTGCATAGTAAAATATCACTTTTTGCAGATAACACTAAACTGTGTAAAGTAATTGACACGGAAGAGGACAGTATACTGCTACAGATGGATCTGGATAGATTGGAGGCTTGGGCAGAGAAGTGGCAGATGAGGGTTAACACTGACAAATGTAAGGTTATGCACATGGGAAGGAATAATGCATGTCACCAGTACATACTAAAGGGTAAAACACTGGGTAACACTGACATGGAAAAGGACCTAGGAATTTTAGTAAACAGCAAATTAAGCTGTAAAAACCAGTGTCTGGCAGCTGCTTCCAAGGCCAATAAGATAATGGGTTGCATCAAAAGTGGATTAGATGCCCGTGATGAGAACATAGTCCTACCACTTTAGAAATCACTGGTCAGACCACACATGGAGTACTGTGTACAGTTCTGGGCTCATGTGAACAAGGCAGACATAGCAGAGCTGTAGAGGGTCCAGAGGAGGGCAACTAAAGTAATAACTGGAGGAACTGAAGGAACTACTGTACCCTGAAAGATGATCAAAATTAGGGTTATTCACTTTAGAAAAAAGACGACTGAGGGGAGATTTAATTACTATGTATAAATATATCAGGGGTCAGTACATAGATCTCTCCCATCACCTATTTATCCCCAGGACTGTGACTGTGACAAGGGGACATCCTCTGCAACTGGAGGAAAGAAGGTTTGTACACAAACATAGAAGAGGATTCTTTACGGTAAGAGCAGTGAGACTATGGAACTCTCTGCCTGAGGAGGTGGTGATGGTGAGTTCACTAAAAGAGTTCAAGCTGGGACTGGATGTATTTCTGGAGTGTAATAATATTACAGGCTATAGCTACTAGAGATGAGTCATTGATCCAGGGAGTTATCTGATTGTCTGAATGGAGTCGGGAAGGAATGTTTTCCCCCTTAAGTGGGGAAAATTGGCTTCTACCTCACAGGTTGTTTTTTTGCCTTCCTCTGTATCAACCTGCAGAATAACAGGCCGAACTGGATGGATATATGTCTTTTTTCGACCCTGTTATCAGAGTGCCTCTTCATTGTAATTTTTGGCAGCACTTGCACTTTATACAAGTAAAATATACAGGAAATAATGTTTTCTAACAATTTTTCCTCTAAATTCGATTTTATCATTGGTTTTGTGCATATTATTGTCAGTCTGTAAAATTGGCGTACTACTCAGACAACATTGTTCCCAGCAGCGACCTGGGAGTCCAAGATGCATCCAACCATTTTCCCCATGCTGTTCCCGAACCATTTCAGTGGTATTTCCATCAATTTCTGACCCTTTCATGTGAACCAGACAGGGGGTGCCAGGTTTAATGCTCGGGTTCTTCTATTGACTTCCGTTGTGCTTGGGTGCTCGGTAGAGCACCCGAGCATCCCGAGGTGTTCTACTCGAGCACCCGAGCACTTTGGTGCTCGATCAACACTAAATACTATCAATCACTGATAACACTTCCCCCATGTACAGCTATCAGTGACTGACAGCTGTCTATGTATACACACTTACACAGAGAATGCTATCACTGGTGTCACTGATAATACCCCCCTGTATACAGTGACTGACAGCTATGTACAGTATGCACACTGTGAGACAGTGACAGGTCTCACGCAGGGTAGAGGCAAGGAAGGGGTGGATAGTTCGGTCCACACCCCTATTCCACCACAGGCAAGACCAGCTGGAAGTAATCAGGCTGGCACAAAGCACCTCCCAGGGTGTCAGCAAGGGGGGAGTGTGACCTTTGGACAGAGGCCTGGAGGCTCTGTCAGTGTGGTCCAAGCCAGGAGGGCTGAGAGACCACGATTCCCCAAGAGACACTGGACTGGAGACAGTGGGCGTACTGTGCTCTGTACAGCAAGGAGGCTGTGGGACATTGGCTCAGAAAGCCGCATGTGTTCACAGGGTGTGAACAGGGACTTAGGTGATTTAGGGATCTGTTTGTTTCGTAAGAGTGTTTATTATTTTGTATTATTGTTTATGTTTAGGAGATCCTATGTTTCCTGCATGTGTGCGCAAAGTCCTAAAGAGTGCGGCTGGAGTTACCGTCCAGGAAAAGTCAGGACTCCAGGCCATGCTGTTTCCAGTGGCAACGTTTGCAGTAAGGAGTCTGCGGGTGTTCGGAATACCAGGAACCAAGAGAAGGCTGGTGATCTTGGTAAAGATGTCCTGGGAATATCGTCGTCTCCCGAATCCATGACGTCAGACGGCAAGACTGTTCCTGTTAATAGTTGGGTGGCAGATCCAGTGACCGTGAGCTGGCTGCAGTGGAAGCCGGCTGGGTCAGTGACAAAAAAATCACTGAGGCGAAAAACCGTCTCGGAAGTGTATGACATTGGGAAAATCGCAGTGTCTGAACAGGCGGGTAAGCCTGTTGCGGATATTCCCTCACAGGAACCTGCAGGGAAGAAGGTTTCTGGTTTGCCCAAAGAGCCTGGGATCAAAGCTAGATTTGGGGTGGTGAAAGTCAGAGCATGATGGCCGCCCCAGAGACTGATAGAGTGTTACATGTTCGGGACAATTATGTGAATAATACGGACTATAGGGTGGTTCTCACTGAGGGAGAGTCTCCGGTGAGAACTGGGACTTGTGAACCTGATGTTACAAATACGCTCATACATGAGGGAATGGTGGGACGTAATTTCCCCTTATGCTTGGAGGTTTTAAGTAATGGAGACACTTCTGCAGAGAGTGACAAAACTCCTGTAGAACCTGTACCTGTCCCTTTAAATAATAATGTGAAGGAGCTGCACATTGAGAACAAGGGTGCAGATAAGGTGCAAAGTGATGGTACCATGTTTGCCGAAATGCATAATTGAAATGTGATGTCATGTGAAATATGTGATAATAATGACATGCCTTTGCAGGCTGTGATTGGGGAAAAAGCTCCCCCTGTTGGTAAACATGTGTCTGATATAAAAGTGTTGATAAATGTTGAAGAAACACCGCTAGGAGACCCCATTGTAGACAATGTGGCGGGGCTAGAGTGTGTACCACACGTACCAGAAGTGGATATGCAGTCTCCTCAATGTTTGTTGGTTACTAAGGAAGTGTCCCAGTTGGGGATTAGCTCATCGGTACCCTAGAAGCCAGAGTTAATAATGACACGAGCGGTGTAGGTGACGTATGTGCTGTGACCGATAGCAACTCAGAGAGTAAGGCTACCATGTCAAGGTCCTGCAAAACAAAGGTGGTTACTAGTAGCGACCAGACAGTTATATCTGACGAGATAAGAATTAAGTTGGGTGACGTCAGCCTAGTGTCTGAGGCCCATGTCCAGGCAGTTGTAGATGACCTGAGACGACAGTACAGCTGCAAACAGGATGAAGATCTCTCTCTCTCCTCATGCTCCCTAGAAACGTTAGAGAAGGGACTAGCTGTCTTCAAAGAGCAACTGAAGAAGGCTTCAGAAAGAGAATGGTGATAGTCCTACATCTGCTGCAGCAGAGCCGAGCGAGGAGCAGCTGGAACCGGTGGCCCAAAAGCGGGGCACTTCCCAAAAGCTTGTGCAAAAAGCTGAAAATAAACTATCGAAAAACATGGAGTTGATGGTTCAGCGCCTGGAGAAAAAGGGTGTGACATACGAAAAGTTGGAGAAAACCAAGACCAAACTTCAGCAAGAATTGGATGATCTAATGGTGGACCTGGACCACCAGAAGCAAATTATGTCTAACCTAACGAAGAAACAGAAGAAGTTTGACTGGCTCCTGGCTGAAGAGAAATGCATCTCGATATGCTTGGGAAAAGGAGACCAAGGCCCTCTGCTTGGCTAGAGCCCTTGAAGAAGCGCTTGAGGAGCATGCTGAATTTGAGAGGCTGAACAAGCAACTCAGAGCTGAGATAGATGATCTTGTGAGCTCAAAGGATGACGTCGGGAAGAACGTCTATGAGTTGGAGAAGTCTAAGTTAGAGCCTATTAAGAATGGGTCTGGAGATGGTGGCACTGCGTTGCTGGCTGTGGCAGAGAAGATGGAAGATGCTTCTGCTGAACCAGTTGATGGGGCTGATGTGGATGCCGAAGACCACAGACCCGTGGTAGAGTGTAGCCCAGGCCGGGAAGACGTCCCCTCTGCCTACAAGGCCTCCCAAATAGCCAGCAGCCTGCTGGGGAAGAAGTACAAGGAGGTGAACGATCCGTTTTTGGATCCGGGCTATTACGATGGGCTGTCTCTCCTGACTCCTCCCCAAAAGGAGACCAGTGTCCTGGGTGAGCCTCTGGAGAAAACGCCAGAAGACGAGGAGTATGCTGAGGACCCCGGTGCCTCGATGAGAAAGAGGGGGAGGGATTAAGAGGGCAAGCGTATGGTGCCAGGTCTGAGAAGGCTCAAAAGAGACTGGAGACTCAGAGAAGACAAAGGCTGAAGACGTTAAGGCCCATGTGTTGGTTGACATGAAGTCCCCAGGTGCTGCAGAGACCAAAGTTAAGACAAAGGGAGCGGCAGCCGAAGTGGAAAAAGCCACTAAAAAAGCAGAGGTCTCTGAACCTGCCACCATAGCTGGGGTAACTACTGCTGGAAAGAAGGAAGAAGTGACCCAGATGCATGTAAAAGAAGCGAGCAGGGGCAGGCATGCTCTGCTGAAGGAGCCCTGCAAAGCAAAGGAGAAAGTGTCAGGACAGGACCGTGACTGGGAACAGTTCAGTCAAGAGCTGCAGCAGTCCAAGAAAGGACATGAGGCGCATGTGCGGGAGCCAGAGGATCAAAAAAGAGAGAGAGATCAAAGAGTGCGAGAGCGCATCATTATCACCCGTGAAAGAGTAGAAAAAGAGCACCTCGCCATAAGATCGGCATATGAGGCCTTTAGGCAGTTTAGATTGGGCAAGATGCTCTGCTGGCGTGGGTCTGGCAGAACAAAGGGAAGGTACGTGTCACCGAGGTTCCTGGCCTCTGTGAAATAAGAACTGGTAATTTTCTGTGTCAGCGGCAGCTAGTGTTCACTGACACTGTGTTACTTAGTGTGGCTGTAAAGCCAATCTGGGCCTTTCATGGGCCACTCATGGAGGCTAATCTGCAGCAGCGAGAGACAAACCTGAAGCAACGCGAAGGCTAATAAGCAACAGCAGGAGACTAACCAGTTGCTGCTACAACACATGATGGCTTTGCAGACAGCAGGAGCAAACGCAAGCATCCACGATGTCCGGAAATCAGTCCGTGCTGCCATTCCTAAGATGACCCCTGCAGACGACATCGAAACCTACCTGGCAATTTACGAGAAAGTGGCCATCAGGGAAAAGCTACCCCGTGACCAGTGGGCTGAGGTCGTCGCTCCATTCCTTGCATCCGAGTCCCAGCGGGTGTATTTCGACTTGCCGGACGATCAAGCGGCCGACTACTAAAATGTAAAGGGTGAGATTTTGGCAAGACTGGGGGTGAATGTGTTGGTCCAGGCCCAGCGGGTACATCAGTGGAGGTTTAAGACGGCTGAGCCTGCGAGGACCCAGTATTATGACTTACTTCACCTGTTGCAAAAATGGCTGCAGCCTGATGTGCTGAGACCCCCGGCCACGCTGGGTAGACTATTAGCCGATATGTTCTGGAGGGCTTTGCCATACCCTCTCCAGCACTGGATCGGTCAGGTGTCTCCTGGCAATGCCCTTGAGATAGTGGACCTGGTGGAACGCTATGAAGCTACCAGGAAGCTAAAGGAGGGTTCTTTCGGGAGGAGGATCGGCAAACCCCGGAAATCTGCACCCCAGGCCCGGAGATTTGAGCCAATAAAACCCGCCCGGGATGTAACCACGGCGGACCTGGCTCAGATAGTTTGCTGGCGGTGTCAGGAGCCTGGCCATGTAAGGGCTGACTGTCCCCATCGGGTTGAGCCCATGGACACTAACTATGGCTACCGTCAGTCGCTATATGCTAGGAGGTTCGGTGCAACAGGTACCCCAGAGTCTCTAGATCATTTGTGCCAGGTGGAAGTGGGAGACACTCCGGCGGAGGCTCTGCTGGACTCAGGGAGTCTGGTGACCCTAGTAAGGGCTACTCTGGTGCGGTCCACTGAGTATACTGGCCGGAAAGTCGGGGTGATGTGCATCCATGGAGACTTAAAAGACTAACCCAGCGCGCTGGTGTCTCTAACCACGGTGGACGGTAGATGGACCGTGAGACAGGGGTAACCCTAGCAGAGTGGCCCGGCTCAGGGGGGACACCAGAACCCTGGGAACCTGAGACTGAAGGGCCAGCAGTAGGGGTGACACGTCGGTGGAAGAGGGGGAGACAACCCCGCTAAGTGTGCTATGGACCTCATAGACCCAGTACCAAAGTCCACCAGAGAGCATCAACACATCTTAGCCCAAGAGACAAGAGGAACAACAACTCACTCCACATAAAAGTGTCATTGAGTACGCTACCCAAATGCAAGATCGGATAGAGACAGTGTTGCCTCTTGTTAGGGAGCATATGGAGGCAGCTCAGCGAGCCCAGAGTCGGGTCTATAATCGGCAGGCTCGGGTCTGAATCTTTAACTCGGGTGATCGGGTTTTTGTTCTGGTGCCGACCGTGGACAGTAAGCTCCTGGCTAGGTGGCAGGGGCCATACGAGGTACTCGAGAAAATTTGAGATGTAAACTAAAGGGTACACTAGCCAGAACTGTGAAAGACGGAGCAGGTTTACCATGTGAATTTACTCAAACCGTGGAAAGACAGGGAAACCTGTACAGAAGACAGTCCGCGGCCGGGTTTTCTAGGAGAAGAGGTACCGGCCCCTCTGTCTGATGCAAGAGAGGCGGCTTCCATGGTAAAAATTGTTGACAGCCTCTCCTCTAAACAGACTCAGGAGGCCAGGGAGTTCGTTAGTCGGATGTATTCTCCGACCTCACTGGACGCACTTCCATAATCCAGCATGACATTGTCACTGATCCTCAGGCAAAAGTCCGATTAAAACCATGCCGGGTGCCCGAGGCTCGGCGACAAGCCATATCAGAGAAGGTGCAGCTAATGTTGCAGCTAGACGTCATTGAGGATACCCAAGCAGGATGGGACGTTGTGGTTTTGTAATGACTTTCGAAAACTTAACGAGGTTTCCAAATTCAATGCGTATCCCATGCCCGGGTGGATGAGCTCATCGAGATGTTAGGACAAGTCCGGTATGTTTCTGCTATGGACCTCACGAAAGGGTACTGGCAGGTGCCTTTAACGGAGGCTGCCAAAGAGAAAACTGCCTTCATCACGCCTGAGGGGCTGTATCAATATAAGGTCTTACCCTTTGGTCTGCATGGTGCCCCCGCCACTTTTCAGCGACTAATGGACATTGTGCTTCGTTCATATCATCGGTATGCTTCAGCTTACCTGAACGATATTGTCATCCACAATACCGACTGGGAAAGTCAAATACCCAAAGTGCAGGCTGTAGAGGACTCCCTTCAGAAAGCTGGCCTAACCGCTAACCCCAAAAATTGTGTGATAGGGTTAGAAGAGACTAAGTACCTGGGGTATGTCATTGGGCGCAGAGTCATCAAACCCCAAGTGAACAAAATAGAGGCGATACGGAATTGGCCCTGACCTGTCACCACCCACTAGGCAAAGTCATTCCTGGGAATGGTGGGCTATTACATGAGGTTTGCTCCCCACTTTGCTACTCTAGCCGTGCCCTTGACAGGACTATTGAAGGGACACAAGTCAATGATGGTTCGCTGGGATGATCGGGTGGAAGAGGCTTTCTCCACTTTGAAGTCGGCCCTGTGCAGATCCCCAGTTTTGGTGACGCCTGACTTCAAAAGGGAATTTATAGTACAGACTGATGCCTCCGAAGTAGGCCTCAGTGCTGTACTGTCTCAGGAAGTCAACGGGGAGGAGCATCCCGTTGTCTTCCTCAGCCGTAAGCTCACCCCAGCCGAGACCTGGTATAGTATAGTGGAGAGAGAGTGCTTGGCTATCAAAATGCAAAATGTTATGTTTTCGGTGGAACACAGGGCAGGCCGGTTACAGGGAAACGCAGATGCCCTGTCCTGGGTACATTGTCTGGCGTGTGTTCATCTGCTCAGGGTTGAACAAACGGGGGGGGGGGGGGGTGTATGTGACACAGTGAGAGGATTGGTCTGGGAAAACAGGTATTTTTACAGCCAGGTGAGGTCAAATACCGGCACTTAAAATCTTTTGGCAGCACCTGGCTGTCCTTAAATAGGCAGCTGGGCTCAAAAGCCATGTCTCTGTGTTGGGATCTGGGAGCCTTGTGTCTGGATGAAGGCTTGTTAACTGTTTGGCGTGAAAACAGGTTGGTGCTGCTATCAGCAAGAACTCTTTGAGGCTTTGATGGTGTGAATTACCACCAACACCGCAAGGTGACTTTTTGCTTGATTATGACTGCTTGTTTTGTCACTTGCCTAAAGTTTGAATAAAACACTGAACTGTTTGATCCAAAGAACTTGTTGTTGCCTCTATACTGCGTCCGCTAATCCTGTCTACCAGAGCGAAGAAGAAGCTTGCGTGAAACGTACGTTGGGGTTGCTGGAGCATTACACAGGTATTTTGTTCATGGCTTCATAGTGAACTATTCAGCTTTAGTTATCCATGTACTCTGCGATATTTGCACTTTGCACTATATATTTATATCCTGGTTACAATGTATGAGATCTTTACTTAGCTTTTATAGTTCTGCCTGACTATATGTATTTTTGACATCCTGTTTGGCCTACATGCACATATGTGCCATATTTACACATTTATTGTTTGTATTCATTTGCCATTTCAGGTTTTAGTCGTGCTCCATGTCATCTTGTGTGCTTGTTTTTCCACCATCCATTGTTTTCTATGTGTTTTTATTGTGATTTGTCTCGTATGGAGACGCTAATAAAGTTTATACATATATAATACTATTGAGTGCGAGCCCTGTCTTTCTCTTTTTGGTGTACTACTATACATGCTGGCTTTGCACGGGTACTCACTTGTGTGAGTCATTTATTATTGGTGCTTACTTCTCTCGATAGTCTACATCATTTGATATGGCTAAATGGCATGGCAGGTCATAGCAATAGACTAATAACTTGAATATCACCACAGTTAAAGGGGTTTTCTCATCTCGGACAATGGGGGCATATCGCTAGAATATGCCCCCATTGTCTATTAGGTGCGGGTTCCACCACTGGGACCCGCACCTATATCGAGAAAGGAGCCGCTCTACATTCATTTCTATGCCCCATAGAAATGAATGGGAGCATGGGCCGTGCATGCGGGGCACGCTCCCATTCACTTCTATGGGAGAGGTGGGGACTAGCGCTTGGTGGTGGACGGACCACGGGAAATCTGGGGTCCTCCAGCCACAGCGCTCCCCGCTCCGTTCTCGATATAGGTGCGGGTCCCACCACACCTATCAGACAATGGAGGCATATCCTAACGATATGCCCCATTGTCTAAGATGGGAATACCCCCTTTAACTATTTGTTTGCATAGACTAATTTTTGCATGTTCGATCAAATTACATGATTGATAGTAAATGTGCATTAGTTTATGATTATGTATTTACACGTTATCAATGATTGTGTTTATTTTAAAAAAACTTTTCATTTTACTGGATAGTGTAATTCATTACTTTTTCTCAGTTTTACTAAACTTAAAGGGGTTCTGCAGTTTGTTTAAACTGATGATCTATCCTCTGGATAGATCATCAGCATCTGATCGGCGGGGGTCCCGGGTGTCGGACCCCCGTCTATCAGATGCTGATGATCTATCCAGACACCCGAGACCCCCGCCGATCAGCTGTTTGAGAAGGCAGCGGCTCTCCAGGAGCGCTGTGGCCTTCTCACTGTTTACCGCAGGCCCAGTGACGTCACGACTAGTATCAACTGGCCTGGGCGGGGCTAAGCTCTATTTAAGTGAACAGAGCTTAGCCCTGCCCAGGCCAGTTGATACTAGTCTTGACGTCACTGGGCCTGCGGTAAACAGTGAGAAGGCCGCGGCGCTCTTGGAGTGCCGCAGCCTTCTCAAACAGCTGATCGGCGGGGGTTCCGGGTGTCGGACCCCCGCCAATCAGATGCTGATGATCTGTAAGCCGTGTACCGGGGTGGGCTCCACAGGATACAGCGAAGTCACAGACAAGGAAAGCGACACTGACACCAGCTTTATATGCAAGAACAGAAACTTTACTTTGGAAACAGTAATAACACAAGTACAAACAGAATCAATAATACCCCAGGCCCACAGTCACCGTCCCTGTCCGAGGGACAGGTCTAGCCCGTTGGCACACACAGCAGAGCCTACAAGTCGTGCTGTGCCGCTATAGAGGACACACCTAACCGGTGGCAGACGCAGCAGAGCCTGCAAGTCAATTACTGCGCTGCAGTCCAGTACAGTAAGGCCTAACAAAGCTATAACCCTAACTAACTAGCTAATAAAGTTTATTTTTTTCTTGTTTCATTATGATATTATATGATTGTCTGTAATTTCTGTGAATTGGCACATGAATTTGATTTGCTATATATACTGAGCACTTTGTCTGTATACACTGCTTGAGGAAGGCTCCAGCATAGAGCCGAAACGTTGCATGTCCTGTCTGGGTAAATAAAGATTTTTCTACTTTTTATCTCATGGAGTGCTGCCCGCTTTTTTGACTTTTATACATTGGAATTATATTGTTATATTAATTATTACATCCGCACTTGTTATCTTGTGTAGGATGTCTATTGTGGTACTTGTGGTTCGCCGCGGGCATCCTCCACCGTATGCATTTTGCTGGGGATTGCCATTAGCAACGGGCCACAAGTGCAGGATTTGCTCCCCTATATATATGCACAACTGCATGTGGGTTTGAGCACCTCCTGCTAATACCACGCTAGTCTTTTCAGTTTGTATATATAGATTCCTGGAGGTGTATAAACTCCAATTTAAATGTGCCTGTTTTCATCTACAGGCCACATTTAGGTGCACCTGTGAGGCCTGGGACATATCAGTCAGTCTTGAGTGGGACTCGCAGACTCCTCCCTCCTCCCATTGCAAGCATGGCTACATGCTGGAGGTAACTGGTGAGCTGTTTGTGAGTCGGCCTTATGCTCCTGTAATTTGCCCACTGGCTCCTGGTATTGCCCATACGGCTCAGGTAGGAGAGTGTTAGGTCCCGGGCTACTGGAGAAACCTTGGCGTGGTGCCCGGGCTTAGACATGCTCTACACCGTAGGACATGTTGACTAATCTCTCAATTTTAAAATCAGTTTGAGGGTTTAGTGAGACTGCAGAGTGCACCTGTCGTTGTTATTGTTTTGTTATATTGTTATATTAATTATTACATCCGCACTTGTTATCTTGTGTAGGATGTCTATTGTGGTATTTGTGGTTCGCCGCGGGCATCCTCCACCGTATGCATTTTGCTGGGGATTGCCATTAGCAATGGGCCACAAGTGCAGGATTTGCTCCCCTATATATATGCACAACTGCATGTGGGTTTGAGCACCTCCTGCTAATACCACGCTAGTCTTTTCAGTTTGTATATATAGATTCCTGGAGGTGTATAAACTCCAATTTAAATGTGCCTGTTTTCCATCTACAGGCCACATTTAGGTGCACCTGTGAGGCCTGGGACATATCAGCCAGTCTTGAGTGGGACTCGCATACTCCTCCCTCCTCCCATTGCAAGCATGGCTACATGCTGGAGGTAACTGGTAAGCTGTTTGTGAGTCGGCCTTATGCTCCTGTAATTTGCCCACTGGCTCCTGGTATTGCCCATACGGCTCAGGTAGGAGAGTGTTAGGTCCCGGGCTACTTGAGAAACCTTGGCGTGGTGCCCGGGCTTAGACATGCTCTACACCGTAGGACATGTTGACTAATCTCTCAATTTTAAAATCAGTTTGAGGGTTTAGTGAGACTGCAGAGTGCACCTGTCATTGTTATTGTTTTGTTATATTGTTATATTAATTATTACATCCGCACTTGTTATCTTGTGTAGGATGTCTATTGTGGTACTTGTGGTTCGCCGCGGGCATCCTCCACCGTATGCATTTTGCTGGGGATTGCCATTAGCAATGGGCCACAAGTGCAGGATTTGCTCCCCTATATATATGCACAACTGCATGTGGGTTTGAGCACCTCCTGCTAATACCACGCTAGTCTTTTCAGTTTGTATATATAGATTCCTGGAGGTGTATAAACTCCAATTTAAATGTGCCTGTTTTCCATCTACAGGCCACATTTAGGTGCACCTGTGAGGCCTGGGACATATCAGCCAGTCTTGAGTGGGACTCGCAGACTCCTCCCTCCTCCCATTGCAAGCATGGCTACATGCTGGAGGTAACTGGTGAGCTGTTTGTGAGTCGGCCTTATGCTCCTGTAATTTGCCCACTGGCTCCTGGTATTGCCCATACGGCTCAGGTAGGAGAGTGTTAGGTCCCGGGCTACTTGAGAAACCTTGGCGTGGTGCCCGGGCTTAGACATGCTCTACACCGTAGGACATGTTGACTAATCTCTCAATTTTAAAATCAGTTTGAGGGTTTAGTGAGACTGCAGAGTGCACCTGTCGTTGTTATTGTTTTGTTATATTGTTATACATTGGAATTGCTTGATCCCAACTGGGCCAGTTGCACCCCCCTGTTTTCTTAATAGACGGTGCTGACACTTTTTTTCCATTTTCTACATACAGCATATGTGGCTTTGTTGCACGTCATCCTGCATTTTACTTTTTTCATCATGTCCACTGATGAACAAGTTATACCCGGAGGCTTCACATATACACAGGAGGCGGCTGATCGAATCTTGCGTGGAATAGAGGGAGATGCCACTTTCCTCAATACTCCAACGGCTAAGGAGCTGAAAAGGAAGTTGGAATTCCTATCTAAAAGATCAATTTCTCTTCGTTTACACATGACCACCTTGGGAGAATATTATAAGGTGCAACGTATCCCGAGAGGGATGAGGTCTAATTTACGTCCAAATCTGTTTGCTGGTTGCCCGTCCTTCTGCAAGAGGTTTGAGAACCTATCAAATAGATATGCATTGGACTTTATACTCCTAAATGTTGAATATTTACAGAGTGAATTATCAAGTGTAATATTGGAGCTGGCGGCTGTTGAGCAACAATTGACTAATCCAGTGGTGCCCAACCATTTTTCGTCTGAGGGCCGCACTAGACTTGGTATAAATTTTGCGGGCCAGAACCAGGTAGCTTTGCCAGAAAGGAATGCAAACGCTGTGAGGGGGCACGTGTGAGCCTTACTACTGTGAAGAGGGCACATATCTGGCATAACTACTGTGAGGGGGCACATATCAGGGCATAACTACTGTGAGGAGGACAGGGTCAAATACATGACGCCAATATTTACTGCAAAGCAGTGAAGAAGCTCTTAGCGCATATTATTGATCAATAATATGTCGAGCCCACCTACCAGACGACAAGGTAGCTTCTTATCAGGTGGGACCTACTCTAACATGGAGGGTCCAGCTCCATTGTTACTCTGAGTAAAAACACCAAGGGGTGGGGGATGGGCGGGGAGTGCTAGATTCCAAAGAGGATGCCTGGTCCTCCACAATATACATATAAGCAAAAAACAGAAAAAGCACCTCCTGAGACAAATCGCAGGTGCAAGCTACCTGGCAATAACACAGCAAACAAATAGATGAAGTAGCAGCACACCACAAAATGCACTAAGACTGAGTGAACATGTGTATGTGTGAACAGGGTCAAATGACGCCAATATCTACTGCAAAGCAGTGAAGAAGCTCTTAGCGCATATTATTGATCAATAATATGTTGAGCCCACCTACCAGACGACAAGGTAGCGTCTTATCAGGTGGGACCTACTCTAAAACGGAGGGTCCAGCTCCATTGTTACTCTGATTAAAAACTTTTTTTGTTACTCTGATTAAAGAGCTTCTTCACTGCTTTGCAGTAAATATTGGCATCATGTATTTGACCCTGTTCACACATACACATGTTCACTCAGTCTTAGTGCATTTTGTGGTGTGCTGCTACTTCATCTATTTGTTTGCTGTGTTATTGCCAGGTAGCTTGCACCTGCGATTTGTCTCAGGAGGTGCTTTTTCCATTTTCTGCTTATATGTATATTGTGGAGGACCAGGCATCCTCTTTGGAATCTAGCACTCCCCGCCCATTCCCCACCCCTTGGTGTTTTTAATCAGAGTAACAATGTTTATTTTCAAGTGAGTTAAATATCGATTCTTGTCTTAATGTTCAGGGCCCCTTCACAGCAGCAGCGGCTGACCATGCCCCCTCGCTAATGTGATCTAATTAGGGATGAGCGAACCCGAACTGTATAGTTCGGGTTCGTACCGAATTTTGGGGTGTCCGTGACATTTTCGTAAAAGTCCGGGTTCGGGTTCGGTGTTCGGCGCTTTCTTGGCGCTTTTTGAAAGGCTGCAAAGCAGCCAATCAACAAGCGTCATACTACTTGCCCCAAGAGGCCAATCACAGCCTTGCCTACTATTGGCATGGCTGTGATTGGCCAGTGCAGCATGTGACCCAGCCTCTATATAAGCTTGGGTCACGTAGCGCTGCACGTCACTCTGCTGATTCAAGCATAGGGAGAGGTTGCTGCTGCGACGTTAGGGCGAGATTAGGCAGATTAACTCCTCCAAAAGACTTAATTCAGTGATCGATCTCCAGCTGTGGATCATTGAAGTGCTAATATTGAATTGCTCCCTTTTTTTAGGCTGCCCAGAGCGTTTTTATATCACTTTTTTCTGGGGTGAACGGCGGCCATTTTGTGGCTTGTGGTGCGCCAGCACAAGCTACTACCAAGTGCATTTAACCATCAATAGTGTGGTTATTTTTTGCTATATCCTACATCAGCTGCAGGCTGAGCCTGTGTCACCCAAGTGCATTTAACCATCAACAGTGTAGTTATTTTTTGGCCATATACTACATCAGGTGCAGGCTGAGCCTGTGTCACCCAAGTGCATTTAACCATCAACAGTGTGGTTATTTTTTGGCCATATACTACATCAGGTGCAGGCTGAGCCTGTGTCACCCAAGTGCATTTAACCATCAACAGTGTGGTTATTTTTTGGCCATATACTACATCAGGTGCAGGCTGAGCCTGTGTCACCCAAGTGCATTTAACCATCAATAGTGTGGTTATTTTTTGGCCATATACTACATCAGGGGCAAGTTGAGCCTGTCACCCAGCGCCTAAAAAATAGACCTGACATTTATATAACTCCAAATCAGTACTGTTTTAGCTGGTCAAGTTATTTGTAGTGACCGTAGAAGCACAGTTTTTGTTCTGGGTTGAAAAACTATTCCCAAATTTGCCATTCTCAAAATTAGTAGTTTCTGCTATATCAGGCCTACTTTAAATCTATACCAAAAAGGATATCTTAGATTGAAGATGCTGATAGTGTCATTCTGAAAAACTTAACACACACGCTACCGTGCAGATACAAGTCTAATTCTGTGATTAAAGGTATATCTGTCACACAGCGCGTAAAAAATAGGCCTCACATTTCTATTCAACCAAATCTGTACTGTTTTAGTTGGTCAAATTATTTGTAGTGACCGTAAAAGCACAGTTTTTGTTCTGGGTTGAAAAACTATTCCCAAATTTGCCATTCTCAAAATTAGTAGTTTCTGCTATATCAGGCCTACTTTAAATCTATCCCAAAAAGGATATCTTAGATTCAAGGTGCTGATAGTGTCATTCTGAAAAACTTAACACACACGCTACCGTGCAGATACAAGTCTAATTCTGTGATTAAAGGTATATCTGTCACACAGCGCGTAAAAAATAGGCCTCACATTTCTATTCAACCAAATCTGTACTGTTTTAGCTGTTCAAATTATTTGTAGTGACTGTAAAAGCACAGTTTTTGTTCTGGGTTGAAAAACTATTCCCAAATTTGCCATTCTCAAAATTAGTAGTTTCTGCTATATCAGGCCTACTTTAAATCTATCCCAAAAAGGATATCTTAGATTCAAGGTGCTGATAGTGTCATTCTGAAAAACTTAACACACACGCTACCGTGCAGATACAAGTCTAATTCTGTGATTAAAGGTATATCTGTCACACAGCGCGTAAAAAATAGGCCTCACATTTCTATTCAACCAAATCTGTACTGTTTTAGCTGGTCAAATTATTTGTAGTGACCGTAAAAGCACAGTTTTTGTTCTGGGTTGAAAAACTATTCCCAAATTTGCCATTCTCAAAATTAGTAGTTTCTGCTATATCAGGCCTACTTTAAATCTATCCCAAAAAGGATATCTTAGATTCAAGGTGCTGATAGTGTCATTCAGAAAAACTTAACACACACGCTACCGTGCAGATACAAGTCTAATTCTGTGATTAAAGGTATATCTGTCACACAGCGCGTAAAAAATAGGCCTCACATTTCTATTCAACCAAATCTGTACTGTTTTAGCTGGTCAAATTATTTGTAGTGACCGTAAAAGCACAGTTTTTGTTCTGGATTGAAAAACTATTCCCAAATTTGCCATTTTCAAAATTGTGGTGAACGGGAGCAATGAGGAAAACATCTAATAAGGGACGCGGACGCGGACGTGGACATGGTCGTGGTGGTGTTAGTGGACCCTCTGGTGCTGGGAGAGGACGTGGCCGTTCTGCCACAGCCACACGTCCTAGTGTACCAACTACCTCAGGTCCCAGTAGCCGCCAAAATTTACAGGGATATTTGGTGGGGCCCAATGCCGTTCTAAGGATGGTAAGGCCTGAGCAGGTACAGGCATTAGTCAATTGGGTGGCCGACAGTGCATCCAGCACGTTCACATTATCTCCCACCCAGTCTTCTGCAGAAAGCGCACAGATGGCGCATGAAAAACAAGCCCATCAGTCTGTCACATCACCCCCATGCATATCAGGGAAACTGTCTGAGCCTCAAGTTATGCAGCAGTCTCTTATGCTGTTTGAAGACTCTGCTGGCAGGGTTTCCCAAGGGCATCCACCTAGCCCTTCCCCAGGGGTGGAAGAGATAGAATGCACTAATGCACAACCACTTATGTTTCCTGATGATGAGGACATGGGAATACCACCTCAGCACGTCTCTGATGATGACGAAACACAGGTGCTTCTTTCTGCAGTGTGCAGACTGAACAGGAGGTCAGGGATCAAGACTGGGTGGAAGACGATGCAGGGGACGATGAGGTCCTAGACCCCACATGGAATGAAGGTCGTGCCACTGACTTTCAGAGTTCGGAGGAAGAGGCAGTGGTGAGACCGAGCCAACAGCGTAGCAAAAGAGGGAGCAGTGGGCAAAATCAGAACACCCGCCGCCAAGAGACTCCGCCTGCTACTGACCGCCGCCATCTGGGACCGAGCACCCCAAAGGCAGCTTCAAGGAGTTCCCTGGCATGGCACTTCTTCAAACAATGTGCTGACGAAAAGACCCGAGTGGTTTGCACGCTGTGCCATCAGAGCCTGAAGCGAGGCATTAACGTTCTGAACCTTAGCACAACCTGCATGACCAGGCACCTGCATGCAAAGCATGAACTGCAGTGGAGTAAACACCTTAAAAACAAGGAAGTCACTCAGGCTCCACCTGCTACCTCTTCTGCTGCTGCCGCCTCAGCCTCTTCTGCTGCTGCAGCCTCGGCCTCTTCCTCCACCTCTAGAGGAACGTTGGCACCTGCCGCCCAGCAAACATGGGATGTACCACCAACACCACCACCTGCGTCACCAAGCATCTCAACCATGTCACACGGCAGCGTTCAGCTCTCCATCTCACAGACATTCCCACCTAGCCACCCTCGATCCCTGGCCCTGAATGCCAGCATTTCTAAACTACTGGCCTATGAAATGCTGTCATTTAGGCTGGTGGACACAGACAGCTTCAAACAGCTCATGTCAATTGCTGTCCCACAGTATGTTGTTCCCAGCCGCCACTACTTCTCCAAGAGAGCCGTGCCTTCCCTGCACAACCAAGTGTCCGATAAAATCAAGTGTGCACTGCGCAACGCCATCTGTGGCAAGGTCCACCTAACCACAGATACGTGGACCAGTAAGCACGGCCAGGGACGCTATATCTCCCTAACTGCACACTGGGTAAATGTAGTGGCGGCTTGGCCCCAGGCGGAGAGCTGTTTGGCGCACGTCCTTCCGCCGCCAAGGATCGCAGGGCAACATTCTTTGCCTCCTGTCTCCTCCTCCTCCTACTCAGCTTCCTCCTCCTCTTCTTCCACCTGCTCATCCAGTCAGCCACACACCTTCACCACCAACTTCAGCACAGCCCAGGGTAAACGTCAGCAGGCCGTTCTGAAACTCATATGTTTGTGGCGGGGTATAGAACAACAGACCGACGAGTGGTTGCTGCCGGTGAGCCTCAAGCCCGACCTGGTGGTGTGCGATAATGGGTGAAATCTCGTTGCAGCTCTGGGACTAGCCGGTTTGACGCACATCCCTTGCCTGGCACATGTGCTGAATTTGGTGGTGCAGAAGTTCATTCGCAACTACCCCGACATGTCAGAGCTGCTGCATAAAGTGCGGGCCGTCTGTTCGCGCTTCCGGCGTTCACACCCTGCTGCTGCACGCCTGTCTGCGCTACAGCGTAACTTCGGCCTTCCCGCTCACCGCCTCATATGCGATGTGCCCACCAGGTGGAACTCCACCTTGCACATGCTGGACAGACTGTGCGAGCAGCAGCAGGCCATAGTGGAGTTTCAGCTGCCGCACGCACGGGTCAGTCGCACTGCGGAACAGCACCAATTCACCACCAATGACTGGGCCTCCATGCGAGACCTGTGTGCCCTGTTGCGCTGTTTTGAGTACTCCACCAACATGGCCAGTGGCGATGACGCCGCTATCAGCGTTACAATACCACTTCTATGTCTCCTTGAGAAAACACTTAGGGCGATGATGGAAGAGGAGGTGGCCCAGGAGGAAGAGGAGGAAGAGGGGTCATTTTTAGCACTTTCAGGCCAGTCTCTTCGAAGTGACTCAGAGGGAGGTTTTTTGCAACAGCAGAGGCCAGGTACAAATGTGGCCAGACAGGGCCCACTACTGGAGGACGAGGAGGACGAGGATGAGGAGGAGGTGGAGGAGGATGAGGATGAAGCATGTTCACAGCGGGGTGGCACCCAACGCAGCTCGGGCCCATCACTGGTGCGTGGCTGGGGGGAAACACAGGACGATGACGATACGCCTCCCACAGAGGACAGCTTGTCCTTACCTCTGGGCAGCCTGGCACACATGAGCGACTACATGCTGCAGTGCCTGCACAACGACAGCAGAGTTGCCCACATTTTAACGTTTGCGGACTACTGGGTTGCCACCCTGCTGGATCCCCGGTACAAAGACAATGTGCCCACCTTACTTCCTACACTGGAGCGTGATAGGAAGATGCGTGAGTACAAGCGCACGCTGGTAGACGCGCTACTGAGAGCATTCCCAAATGTCACAGGGGAACCAGTGGAAGCCCAAGGCGAAGGCAGAGGAGGAGCAAGAGGTCGCCAACGCAGCTGTGTCACGGCCAGCTCCTCTGAGGGCAGGGTTAGCATGGCAGAGATGTGGAAAAGTTTTGTCACCACACCACAGCTAACTGCACCACCACCTGATACGGAACGTGTTAGCAGGAGGCAACATTTCACTAACATGGTGGAACAGTACCTGTGCACACCCCTCCACGTACTGACTGATGGTTCGGCCCCATTCAACTTCTGGGTCTCCAAATTGTCCACGTGGCCAGAGCTAGCCTTTTATGCCTTGGAGGTGCTGGCCTGCCCGGCGGCCAGCGTTTTGTCTGAACGTGTATTCAGCACGGCAGGGGGCGTCATTACAGACAAACGCAGCCGCCTGTCTACAGCTAATGTGGACAAGCTGACGTTCATAAAAATGAACCAGGCATGGATCCCACAGGACCTGTCCATCCCTTGTGCAGATTAGACATTAACTACCTCCCCTTAACAATATATTATTGTACTCCAGGGCACTTCCTCATTCAATCCTATTTTTATTTTCATTTTACCATTATATTGCTGGGCAACCCAAAGTTGAATGAACCTCTCCTCTGTCTGGGTGCCGGGGCCTAAATGTGTGACAGTGGCCTGTTCCAGTGGTGGGTGACGTGAAGCCTGATTCTCTGCTATGACATGAAGACTGATTCTGTGCTGACATGAAGCCAGATTCTCTGTTACGCGACCTCTCTCCTCTGCCTGGGTGCCTGGGCCTAAATATGTGACAGTGGCCTGTTCCAGTGGTGGGTGACGTGAAGCCTGATTCTCTGCTATGACATGAAGACTGATTCTGTGCTGACATGAAGCCAGATTCTCTGTTACGGGACCTCTCTCCTCTGTCTGGGTGCCTGGGCCTAAATATGTGACAGTGGCCTGTTCCAGTGGTGGGTGACGTGAAGCCTGATTCTCTGCTATGACATGAAGACTGATTCTCTGCTGACATGAAGCCTGAATCTCTGTTATGGGACCTCTCTCCTCTGCCTGGGTGCCTGGGCCTAAATATGTGACAGTGGCCTGTTCCAGTGGTGGGTGACGTGAAGCCTGATTCTCTGCTATGACATGAAGACTGATTCTGTGCTGACATGAAGCCAAATTCTCTGTCACGGGACCTCTCTCCTCTGTCTGGGTGCCGGGGCCTAAATATGTGACAGTGGCCTGTTTCAGTGGTGGGTGACGTGAAGCCTGATTCTCTGCTATGACATGAAGACTGATTCTGTGATGACATGAAGCCAGATTCTCTGTTACGGGACCTCTCTCCTCTGTCTGGGTGCCTGGGCCTAAATATGTGACAGTGGCCTGTTCCAGTGGTGGGTGACGTGAAGCCTGATTCTCTGCTATGACATGAAGACTGATTCTCTGCTGACATGAAGCCTGAATCTCTGTATGGGACCTCTCTCCTCTGCCTGGGTGCCTGGGCCTAAATATGTGACAGTGGCCTGTTCCAGTGGTGGGTGACGTGAAGCCTGATTCTCTGCTATGACATGAAGACTGATTCTGTGATGACATGAAGCCAGATTCTCTGTTACGGGACCTCTCTCCTCTGTCTGGGTGCCTGGGCCTAAATATGTGACAGTGGCCTGTTCCAGTGGTGGGTGACGTGAAGCCTGATTCTCTGCTATGACATGAAGACTGATTCTCTGTTACGGGACCTCTCTCCTCTGTCTGGGTGCCTGGGCCTAAATATGTGACAGTGGCCTGTTCCAGTGGTGGGTGACGTGAAGCCTGATTCTCTGCTATGACATGAAGACTGATTCTCTGCTGACATGAAGCCTGAATCTCTGTTATGGGACCTCTCTCCTCTGCCTGGGTGCCTGGGCCTAAATATGTGACAGTGGCCTGTTCCAGTGGTGGGTGACGTGAAGCCTGATTCTCTGCTATGACATGAAGACTGATTCTGTGCTGATATGAAGCCAGATTCTCTGTTATGGGACCTCTCTCCTCTGTCTGGGTGCCGGGGCCTAAATATGTGACAGTGGCCTGTTCCAGTGGTGGGTGACGTGAAGCCTGATTCTCTGCTATGACATGAAGACTGATTCTCTGCCTGGGTGCCTGGGCCTAAATATGTGACAGTGGCCTGTTCCAGTGGTGGGTGACGTGAAGCCTGATTCTCTGCTATGACATGAAGACTGATTCTGTGATGACATGAAGCCAGATTCTCTGTTACGGGACCTCTCTCCTCTGTCTGGGTGCCGGGGCCTAAATATGTGACAGTGGCCTGTTCCAGTGGTGGGTGACGTGAAGCCTGATTCTCTGCTATGACATGAAGACTGATTCTCTGCTGACATGAAGCCAGATTCTCTGTTACGGGACCTCTCTCCTCTGCCTGGGTGTCGGGGCCTAAATATATGACAATGGACTGTTACAGTGGTGGGTGACGTGAAGCCAGATTCTCTGCTATGGCATGAAGCCAGATTCTCTGCTATGGGACCTCTCTCCAATTGATATTGGTTTATTTTTATATATTTTATTTTTATTTTAATTCATTTCCCTATCCACATTTGTTTGCAGGGGATTTACCTACATGTTGCTGCCTTTTGCAGCCCTCTAGCTCTTTCCTGGGCTGTTTTACAGCCTTTTTAGTGCCGAAAAGTTCGGGTCCCCATTGACTTCAATGGGGTTCGGGTTCGGGACGGGTTCGGATCCCGAACCCGAACATTTCCGGGAAGTTCGGCCGAACTTCTCGAACCCGAACATCCAGGTGTTCGCTCAACTCTAGATCTAATCTTACTAAAGTCTCCTGATGTGTCTGGGATTCGAACCCACAACCTCCAATGCATCAGTGGCAAAGCATTTACCCACACAACCATAAAGGCATTGCATTGCAACTGCTTGAAATAATGTGAGACTTCTACTGTTATAGCTGGCTAAGTGTACATCTATACACATGACAGCTGCCCCAACACACCCAGCACTGCTATATCTCTATATGACAGCTGTCCCAGCACACTCAGCTCTGCTATATCCCTATATATGAGCAGCTGTCATAGTAACATAGTAACATAGTACATAAGGCCGAAAAAAGACATTTGTCCATCCAGTTCGGCCTGTTATCCTGCAAGTTGATCCAGAGGAAGGCAAAAAACCCTGTGAGGTAGAAGCCAATTTTCTCCACTTTAGGGGAATAAAAAATTTCTTCCCGACTCCAATCAGAATAACTCCCTGGATCAACGACCCCTCTCTAGTAGCTATAGCCTGTAATATTATTACGCTCTAGAAACACATCCAGGCCCCTCTTGAATTCCTTTATTGTACTCACCATCACCACCTCCTCAGGCAGAGAGTTCCATAGTCTCACTGCTCTTACCGTAAAGAATCCTCTTCTATGTTTGTGTACAAACCTTCTTTCCTCCAGACGCAGAGGATGTCCCCTCGTCACAGTCACAGTCCTGGGGATAAATAGCTGATGGGATAGATCTCTGTACTGACCCCTGATATATTTATACATATTAATTAGATCTCCCCTCAGTCGTCTTTTTTCTAAAGTGAATAACCCTAATTTTGATAATCTTTCAGGGTACTGTAGTTGCCCCATTCCAGTTATTACTTTAGTTGCCCTCCTCTGAACCCTCTCTAGCTCTGCTATGTCTGCCTTGTTTACAGGAGCCCAGAACTGTACACAGTACTCCATGTGTGGTCATGTGTATAGATGTACACTTAGCCAGCTATAACAGTAGAAGTCTCATATTTTTTCAGTCAGCAGCAAGGCAGCTCTTATGGTCTTGTGGTTAAGTGCTTTGCCTCTGATACAGAAGGTCGGGGGGATCAAATCCCAGCAGAAACTTTTCTGAAATACAAGCACTGACTCCATATATGGACATACAAGGCGGGACACAGGAAGAGGCTGCATCGCATCGCTGACATGGAGGTAAGTAGAAGTGTTTATTATTATTTTTTAATACCTGACTGTTACTGCCATGGTGGGAGCGGGAGGCACTTGATACTGGCACATGGGGGGAGGGGGGTTGGCACCTGATACTGGCACTTTTTTTGGGGGGGGGAGATGGCACTATGATACTGGGACATGGGGGGAGAGAGGCACTTGATACTGACACCTGGGGGGGAGGGGGGTTGGCACCTGATACTGGCACATGGGGGGGGGAGAGGCACCTGATACTGCCACCTGGGGGGAGGGGGGCTGGCACCTGATACTGGCACATGGGGGGAGAGGCACCTGATACTGGCACATGGGGGGGAGAGGGGTTGGCACCTTATACTGGCACATGGGGGGGGGAGGAAGAGAGGCAATTGATACTGGCACTTTTTTTTGTGGGGGGGGGAGATGGCACTATGATACTGGGACATGGGGGGAGGAGAGAGGCACTTGATACTGGCATGTGGGGGAGGGGGTTGGCACTTGATACTGGCACATGGGTGGGTTTGGCACTATGATACTGGCACATGGGGGGGAGAGAGGCACTTGATACTGGCACTTTTTATGGGGGGGAGATGGCACTCTGATACTGGGACATGTGGGGGAAGAGAGAGGCACTTGATACTGGCACATGGGGGGGTTTGGCACTATGATACTGGCACATGGGGGTGGGAAGGAGAGAGGCTCTTGATACTGGCACATTGGGGGGGGGAGATGGCACTATGATACTGGGACATGGGGGGAGGAGAGAGGCACTTGATACTGGCATGTGGGGGGGGGGGGTTGGCACTTGATACTGGCACATGGGTGGGTTTGGCACTATGATACTGGCACATGGGAGGGAGAGGCACTTGATACTGCCACTTTTTTGGGGGGGAGATGGCACTATGATACTGGGACATGGGGGGTAAGAGAGAGGCACTTGATACTGGCACATGGGGGGGTTTGGCACTATGATACTGGCACATGGGGGGTGGGAAGGAGAAAGGCACTTGATACTGGCACATTGGGGGGGGAGATGGCACTATATTACTGGGACATGTGGGGGGGAGGAGAGAGGCACTTGATACTGGCACATGATGGGGGGGCATCTATGGGGACACTTACTGGCACATTATTGGGGGGCATTATGGGGGACACTAGGCCAGCAGCCTATCAGAGGCCGGACACTGAGGGGCATCTACTGGGGCCCTATATATGGGGCATTTTATACTGGTACATTATGGGGGGCACTAGCAGGAAGGACGGAGAGGAGCACTATGGGGGAATTTACTGGGGGCACTATATAGGGGTATTTTATACTGGGACATTATGGGAGCACTATGGGGGCACTATGGGGACATTAGCTCAACTGGGGGCATAACAAGGGGGTATTTTTGCACTGTCACATTATAAGGAGAATTATTACTACTGGGGGGGGGGCATTATAGTGGGCTTTACTACTCCCCCATGGTATGACCCCCTAGTAGCAGCACCAGCCTCTCCCTGCTCTGCTATCCCTCTGCCCCTTCTCCAAATCCTTATTATGAAATCTTTCTCATTAGGATAAAGCACAACATCAGCTCCGCCGAGCCCCCCAGCCAAAGTGTTGAAGTGGTGTCCGAGATCCCCAAGGGTCAAGTAACTGTAAGTTTTCATATGAAATATGTTTATGTTATACACATATAGCATCCACTGTGCCACACAATATACAGTATACCGCTACACTGTGCCAAAGGGTTTACACAGGAGGAGGGAGGTGCGAAGCGCGCTGGAGGGGCCCTTACAAATATTTGCTGTGGGGCCCAGTCACTTCTAGTTACGCCCCTGCACATGTATACATCACATACTGCGCTACCTTCTTCTGCAGGTCTACCTTGATGTCTGGTCTTTAGGCTTCAGTCAGATCCTCCACCGCCATGCTTGCGCCGTGTGCCCAACACCACCAGGAGCTGGCCCCTCCTCCTTTCATCTTCCGCCGGCTTCTCCTACAGCAGGGCGCTCTATCGCTCCAGTGCCCGCTTAATCTTACCAATCAGGGGCGTAGCTAGAAATGACTGGGCCCCATAGCAAAAAAAATTATGGGCCCCCGCTCCCGGATCTCCCACCCCCATATACATATCGGACCTCCCACCCCTTCCAGGGCTCCCACCCAAACACCCCTCCAGGACCTCCCACCCCAACATCCCCACACCCCTCCCTAGATCCCCCCTCAGTGTCATCCACAGATCCCCCCTCAGTGTCATTCACAGATCCCCCCCTCAGTGTCATCCGCAGATCCCCCCTCAGTGTCATCCACAGATCCCCCCCTCAGTGTCATCCACAGATCCCCCCTCAGTGTCATCCACAGATCCCCCCCTCAGTGTCATCCACAGATCCCCCCTCAGTGTCATCCACAGATCCCCCTCAGTGTCATCCACAGATCCCCCCCTCAGTGTCATCCACAGATCCCCCCCTCAGTGTCATCCACAGATCCCCCCCTCAGTGTCATCCACAGATCCCCCCCTCAGTGTCATCCACAGATCCCCCCATCAGTGTCATCCACAGATTCCCCCCCTCAGTGTCATCCACAGATTCCCCCCCTCAGTGTCATCCACAGATTCCCCCCCTCAGTGTCATCCACAGATTCCCCCCCTCAGTGTCATCCACAGATTCCCCCCCTCAGTGTCATCCACAGATTCCCCCCCTCAGTGTCATCCACAGATTCCCCCCCCCAGTGTCATCCACAGATTCCCCCCCCCTCAGTGTCATCCACAGATCCCCCCCCCCCCCTCAGTGTCATCCACAGATCTCCTCCCTACCCAGAACCACTTCCTAGCTAATTTGCACTTGCCTCTGTGAAATTGAAGAGAAGCGCTGTAATCTCGCACAGGCGCACTGGCAGAGGCCAGGAAGACGGTGCATGCGCACTTCGATGCCTCTGCCAGTGCGCCTGTGCGAGATTACGGCGCTTCTCTTCAATTTCACAGAGGCAAGTGCAGTAAATAAATTTGCTAGGAGGCGGCGCTGGGCGGGGAGATTGCAGGCATAGGCAGCATCGCTTTGCTGCCTGTGCTGTTCGCAGCGCGCCCTGCGCTAGTGCGCTGATAAAGTCCTGTTACTGCGCGGGCCGCATTTGGCCCGCGGGCCGTAGGTTGGGCATCACTGGACTAATCTGTTGTCTATTGATGATTGTGGCAAATTCCATGATACATTTTCCACCCAATTGGAAAGCTTTCGCACTGACATGGAGGAGGGAAAACGTTTTAAGTGGAATCGTGATCTAGAGGACTATAAAAAAGGCATTGTATATTCATGGCAATTTGAGGATAAAAATATCCAGAGTAATAAAGACACATGGAAAAAGAGGAAAAGAGCCATTCAAGTTACTACACCTACTGAACAGTCTTTTTTAGGTGGGAAGGAACTGTTGGAAACAACAGAAAACAACGCATCAGGCGTGGAGGCCGTAGACATAGAAGGTGTCAAAAAGCTGCGCAACAACAAGATGCGACCCCCTGTGAGCAGGATTGTGCCATCCAGAAAGAAATGACCGTAATTAATCTTTCATCAAAGGAACTGTCTGATTCACAAGTGAGTTTGCTCAGTAAGGGACTTTCTTTTTGCCCCAAAACAATTGGTTTGAACTTGAGTTTGCTAATTGGTTTGAACTTGAGTTTGATTTATATGCTTTTTTTTCGTGCTATCAAATTGAAAGTATTGTTTCATAATAGGGAACGGATTGACCATGCTAAGACTAGTGAACTCTCTCTTGGCATGCTCAATCTCTCCCCTAAAAGTAACTTCAATCCTGTAATTAATGAACCTGCAATTGAGGCATATATGGCTGCTGTAAGGTCTGATATGGAGACACTGAGAGCGACACACTCTGAGCAACCTTTTGGTCATCCCAATGTGACTGTTGAGGAGATGGTGGCCTTAAATTAATTGAAACATGACCCTGAGCTTACTGTTAAAACTGCAGATAAGGACGGGGCGGTGGTTGTGTTAGATACCCATAAGTATATTGCAGAAATCCTCAGACAATTGAGTGATATCACCATCTACAGTCACATTGATTCTGATCCAAAATTCAAGATAGCTGGGCTAATTCAGGATGTTTTAGCTGGGGCGTTGCGGGCTGGAGTCATTGATGAGGGACTTGTGGATTTTCTTACTGTAATGTATCCGATCACTCCGGTGATCTATGTGTTGCCTAAGATCCACAAGTCTCTCATTGACCCACCCGGACGTCCCATTGTATCTGGCTCTGATTCAATCTTCAGCCACATTGCCATTTTTCTTGATAAATTACTGCGTAGCTATGCATGTGGTTGGCAGTTCATACATACAGGACACAACAGATTTTTTGCTCAAAGTACAGGAGACTGATTTGGAAGGTGTTCAGGGGTTGATATTGGCATCGTTCGATGTCACCTCCCTTTACACCTCTATAGATCATCAAAGGGGGCTACATGCTGTTTCTTGCATGTTGGAGAAATCATCCCTTACTTTAGAAGCCTGACAATTTATATTATCTCTTTTGGAGATTGTCTTGAGGTTCAATTACTTCTTATTTCAGGATTCCTACTACATGCAAAAACAGGGCGTGGCCATCGGGTCCAATGTGGCCCCAACTTACGGCAATATTTTTATGCGTCAATTTGAGGAGGATGTCGTCTATTGAAGCCACCATTTCCGACACGTTAGGGCGTGGTGGCGGTACATAGACGACATCTTCCTCATCTGGATGGGCACTGTGGAACAACTATGTAATTTTCATGTGTTTCTCAATAGGATTGATAGTGCGCTTCAATTAACATTCTCATTCTCACACTGAGATGCAATTTTTGGACACTAACGTGATTTTGGCGGAGGGCAGGTTGCAGACAGAGTTGTTCACCAAGCCTACCGACAGGAACACGTTACTGACATATAGTAGCAACCACCCTAGATCAATGGTCAGATCCCTACCTTTTTCACAGTTTTTGAGGGCCAGACGCATAGTCTCAGATCCCAGTGTATTTGATAGAACTCTGGACACACAGGTCAGCAAATTTCGCAATCGGGGTTATCCAACTAAACTATTGCATCAAAAAAAGGAAATGGCCATTAAATTGGATAGGAAAGATACTCTTTTAAGTAAGGTACCACACTCTAAAACAGTCAGGATCCCTTTTATCTCTACTTACTCTGAACAGAGTGTGGATATAGGGAACATCGTTCGACGCCATTGGAATATATTGGGAGGCTGCCACAATGCAATTGAAGAATTCCACTCCCCTCCTCTAATCTCATCTTGCAGATCCAAGAGCATAAGGGATCAGTTAGTCAAGGCTGATGTGGGTACACTGAAAACAAACAGGCAGACAACACTAACCACAATTAGCACAGGATGTTTTCCTTGTTTGGCATGTGTCAACTGCAAGCATATTATGTAAGGCAAAACCTTTACACATCCAAAGACTGGCATCGCATATCAGATACGACATTATCTGACCTGCAATTCCAGTTATGTTATTTATGTGCTTTCATGCCCATGCAATTTATTGTATGTTGGTGAGACGACCACTGATTTTAGGCTACTTTCACACTAGCGTTCGGAGCGGGTCCGTCTGATGTTTCATCAGACGGATCCGCTCCTATAATGCAGACGTTTGCATCCGTTCAGAACGGATCCGTCTGCATTATAACTTAGAAAAATTTCTAAGTGTGAAAGTAGCCTGAGCGGATCCGTTCAGACTTTACATTGAAAGTCAATGGGGGACGGATCCGCTTGTAGATTGAGCCATATGGTGTCATCTTCAAGCGGATCCGTCCCCATTGACTTCCATTATAAGTCTGGACGGATCCGCTCGCCTCCGCACGGCCAGGCGGACACCCGAACGCTACAAGCAGCGTTCAGGTGTCCGCTCACTGAGCGGAGCGGAGGCTGAACGCTGGCAGGCGGATGCATTCTCAGTGGATCCGCCTCCACTGAGAATGCATTAGGGCCGGACGGCTGCGTTCAGACCGCTTGTGAGCCCCTTCAAACGAAGCTCACGAGCGGACACCTGAACGCAGGTGTGAAAGTAGCCTTAAGACGCGTCTCAACAATCATCGATACACCATAAGGAAAAAATGACTCGATTTGCCAGTCTCAAAGCACTTTGTTGATCTCAATCATACAGAAAAGGATATGAAATGTTGTATCATCGACTTTGTACCAATGCCCAGGAGAGGTGGTAACAGAATCAGCCTTTTTTTTTAAAATAAAAGGGAATTACAGTGGATACACACTGAATTCTCTAAAACTGCATGGTCTGAACGTTGACGATAAAATTGGAGTAACGATATAGGATTGTGGCTTGCCCTGGTTTCATCTTGATTTATTATGCTGTCTCCATGTATTTATGTGATTTTTTGTATCGGACAAAGTATATGTTCTTTATGAATTTTCACTTTTTAACATAATATTTTTTAATATTTACAACTATGTATTACAGATGATATGTCACGGAGTGTGGAGAGAGGAAGAATGAGGTGAAGTCAAGCGATGGCATTTAGTTATTATTACAACTTGTATATGATGCCTGTAATTGATTTTTTATTTGTTATATACTGTTTTGCACATGGACGGTGGACCTTTTTTGAGGAGAACCCTCTGAAATGTTGGTGACGGGTGGGTTATGGTTATGGATACAGTGTGACCCCGCATTGACGTGCGGGCTCACAATTGGTCTGTAATCCCGGGCGGAGGCTCCATGTCTAATCAGCTGTGGTTGCCCCCATCTGACCCCACATAGCCATCTGCTTTCGTGTGTTGCACTAAATTGTGCACCAGGACCTCTATCCTGTGTATATCAGGTATTACCGTTATGAATGTGCATGCGCCGGATCCCCTATGTGCTATTCCCGCACGTAAAATGTCTGACTCTGCTTCTGGGCCGTAGTGCGCAACTGCACAGAAATGAGGGTGGTTACATTTGGAAACAAGGAATATACGTCATCCTGACATGCGCAATCGCGCTGCAGGCACGCCGGAATACACGCTAAGCAGCCGATGGCTGCCATTCGCCTCATCGCTCCTCCTTCACGCTTCGTCAGCGATATCATCTAGTAAGCACTTAGCACTTTGCATCATTGTTTGCACATGGCACTAATAATGTTATTGATATTATGTATTTACAGTATATGGATTTTCTTTCACATGAGATGAATTTTTGTATGTATTTTAATCACTGTTATATATGATTGTCACAGTTTATTTTTTTCTTGTTTCATTATGATATTATATGATTGTCTGTAATTGCTGTGAATTGGCACATGAATTTGATTTGCTATATATACTGAGCACTTTGTCTGTATACACTGCTTGAGGAAGGCTCCAGCATAGAGCCGAAACGTCGCATGTCCTGTCTGGGTAAATAAAGATTTTTCTACTTTTGCTGCCCGCTTTTTTTACATATATATATATATATATATATATATATATATACACTCACCTAAAGAATTATTAGGAACACCTTTTCTATTTCTCATTAATGCAATTATCTAGTCAACCAATCGCATGGCAGTTGCTTCAATGCATTTAGGGGTGTGGTCCTGGTCAAGACAATCTCCTGAACTCCAAACTGAATGTCAGAATGGGAAAGAAAGGTGATTTAAGCAATTTTGAGCGTGGCATGGTTGTTGGTGCCAGACGGGCCGGTCTGAGTATTTCACAATCTGCTGAGTTACTGGGATTTTCACGCACAACCATTTCTAGGGTTTACAAAGAATGGTGTGAAAGGGGAAAAACATCCAGTATGCGGCAGTCCTGTGGGCAAAAATGCCTTGTGGATGCTAGAGGTCAGAGGAGAATGGGCCGACTGATTCAAGCTGATAGAAGAGCAACGTTGACTGAAATAACCACTCATTACAACCGAGGTATGCAGCAAAGCATTTGTGAAGCCACAACATGCACAACCTTGAGGCGGATGGGCTACAACAGCAGAAGACCCCACTGGGTACCACTCATCTCCACTACAAATAGGAAAAAGAGGCTACAATTTGCACGAGCTCACCAAAATTGGACTGTTGAAGACTGGAAAAATGTTGACTGGTCTGATGAGTCTCGATTTCTGTTGAGACATTCAAATGGTAGAGTCTGAATTTGGCGTAAACAGAATGAGAACATGTATCCATCCTCTGATGGCTACTTCCAGCAGGATAATGCACCATGTCACAAAGCTCGAATCATTTCAAATTGGTTTCTTGAACATGACAATGAGTTCACTGTACTAAAATGTCCCCCACAGTCACCAGATCTCAACCCAATAGAACATTTTTGGGATGTGGTGGAATGGGAGCTTCGTGCCCTGGATGTGCATCCCTCAAATCTCCATCAACTGCAAGATGCTATCCTATCAATATGGGCCAACATTTCTAAAGAATGCTATCAGCACCTTGTTGAATCAATGCCACGTAGAATTAAGGCAGTTCTGAAGGCAAAAGGGGGTCCAACACTGTATTAGTATGGTGTTCCTAATAATTCTTTAGGTGAGTGTATATATACAGTACAGACCAAAAGTTTGGACACACCTTCTCATTCAAAGAGTTTTCTTTATTTTCATGACTATGAAAATTGTAGATTCACACTGAAGGCATCAAAACTATGAACTATGAACATGTGGAATTATATACATAACAAACAAGTGTGAAACAACTGATAATATGTCATATTCTAGGTTCTTCAAAGTAGCCACCTTTTGCTTTGATTACTGCTTTGCACACTCTTGGCATTCTCTTGATGAGCTTCAAGAGGTAGTCCCCTGAAATGGTCTTCACTTCACAGGTGTGCCCTGTCAGGTTTAATAAGTGGGATTTCTTGCCTTATAAATGGGGTTGGGACCATCAGTTGCGTTGAGGAGAAGTCAGGTGGATACACAGCTGATAGTCCTACTGAATAGACTGTTAGAATTTGTATTATGGCAAGAAAAAAGCAGCTAAGTAAAGAAAAACGAGTGGTCATTATTACTTTAAGAAATGAAGGTCAGTCAGTCAGCCGAAAAATTGGGAAAACTTTGAAAGTAAGGGCTATTTGACCATGAAGGAGAGTGATGGGGTGCTGCGACAGATGACCTGGCCTCCACAGTCACCGGACCTGAACCCATTTGAGATGGTTTGGGGGTGAGCTGGAACGCAGAGTGAAGGCAAAAGGGCCAACAAGTGTTAGGCATCTCTGGGAACTCCTTCAAGACTGTTGGAAGACCATTTCAGGGGACTACCTCTTGAAGCTCATCAAGAGAATGCCAAGAGTGTGCAAAGCAGTAATCAAGGCAAAAGGTGGCTACTTTGAAGAACCTAGAATATGACATATTTTCAGTTGTTTCACACTTGTTTGTTATGTATATAATTCCACATGTGTTAATTCATAGTTTTGATGCCTTCATAGTCATGAAAATAAAGAAAACTCTTTGAATGAGAAGGTGTGTCCAAACTTTTGGTCTGTACTGTATATATATATATATATATATATAATAATTTTTTTATAGTATACACTTGTATTTTTTATTTTAATTTTTAAGTTTAGATATTTATTGTGATCATGTTTTTACATAGATTATAAGTTATTTGAGGTTATGTATTAATTACATATAAAATAAGGGCTTCGGGTCCACCTTCACCTAAAGCGCTGGGAAAACCTTTCTTACCTCTCCTGCAGGGCCATGACAGATGGGAGGAGGTCAAGGAGTCAGTCAGTGGTCCCTCCTGAGCAATCCATAGGCCAATACCTGCGCTCCGGATCATCGGAGCCGGAGCAACCAGAGGCCTTTAAAATGGCGGCCAAAGCAGCACTGCTCCTCAGCCGCGCCCTTCACTCTAGCTTGCGCGTGCCACGGCGCTTCTATAATTAAAATGGAGACTAGTCCTCCCGCACAACCAGCTCTTTCCTCGCAGGTTGATGGAGAACACCAGCGCACACATGGAGGCAGCAAGCAGGCTCAGGCCTCAATGTCACCCCAGCTGGATGATGACCAACAGATGAACCCCAGAGTGGCAGGGCAAACCGCACCACAGGTACCAGCAAACGCTATAGCGGTGTCTGAATCGCCACCCCTTAGTCAGGGCACACCAGCTGTATTCGCTGCACCCTCATCACCACCAGCTACTTCATATAGGGACTCTCCCCCTTCATCTTCATTAGACCGCACACTAGCAGAACTCTGGGAAATGATGAGGGCACTACCCACCAGGTCAGACCTAGAAGCACAGGTGGCCCGCATAGAAATGAAACAAGCTCAAGCCCTTCAAGCAGTACGTGACACAGTACAATCTCTGAGTGACAGAGTTTCCATACTTGAAAAACAATACTCCACCTCAGCTTCTGCGATGTCTTCGCTTTCTGCAATCATGGACACTCATACTACTCAAATGAAGGACTTTTCACTCCACCTAGATCAGGCATCCTCAAACTGCAGCACTCGAGCTGTTGTAAAACTACAAGTCCAACAATACCCTGCTGTAGGCTGATACCTGTAGGCTGTTCAGGCATGCTGGGAGTTGTAGTTTTGCTAGAGGGCCGCAGTTTGAGGATGCCTGACCTAGATGATGTGAAAAATAGGGGACACTGCAAAAATCTTAAAATCCGAAATATACCGGAATCAGTCCCTGGCGACCTATTATACGACACAGTGGTAATCATTTTGAACAAAATATTAGACAGACCACTGGATACCACAATTGAATTAGACAGAGTACACAGGGTGGCAGGCCCGAAGAACCGCGACCCAGCTAGACCACGTGATGTAATCTGCAGAGTACATTTTTACAAGGTGAAAGAAGACATACTCCGCAGAGCTTGGGAGAAAAGAGAGATGCTCCATGAAGATGCACCAGTTACCATAGTACCAGACGTATCATGTCTGACCCTCTATATGCGCAGGGTAGTCCGTCCTCTGTTAGAAGCCACAAAAGAAGCAGGGGCCTCATACCGTTGGGGCCACCCCTTCCACATTATCTTACGCAAGCAAGGTGGACTCTCCATGAATATCCATACTCCGGAGGATCTTCCTGAAGCTTTCCGCTTTCTGAACGTGCCGCCGGTACCAGTTCCAGATTGGACCATACCACCGCAGGTTCAGGCACTAAACTTGAGCAGTGGGCGGGCCGGGTGGAACCACCCATCACTACCTCAACGTTCACCGACAAGTCGTCATGAGTCTGTCTGGACCCGGCCGTAACATTCCTCTGCGATACATCATCAAGTCTTTCCTCGCTGATACTGTGGCTAAGTGATGCTATAAAGGAGACACCTTGCTTGGATTAGGACAGTCCACCCAGAGAACTAAACAGTGTATTCTACTTAGACAGGGACCTTAATCTTAGGGGTGTGGTCTGGGGGTCTGGTAATGGTGCTGGGGTCACTAGACTCTTCATACTCCTGATGCTGCCGTTCCTCTCTTCTCCTCACCTACACTCACCTCTCTGCCCAGGGTTTCCCCCAGTTGATAGTTTCAGATTTTTCTTTTTAGGGTTCGGACCTAGGAGGTCCCTCTGATGTTTCTCTTTAGTCGGTTAGCCATTCCACCTTCCCCCACTAGGGTACTGAGCTTCGTACCTCCCGGGTGATTTTTTTTTTTAGCTGGGTTGGACGAACCATAGTAAAACAGAGGTTTATCTTATTTCTTCGTCTCATCTACAATTTACTCTCTACCCTCTTATCTCACCTCCCACTCTCGTCTTCCTTCCTACCCTCCTCCACCCCCTTTTTTTTATTATTATTAATATTATTATTATTATCATTATTACTATGTCAGATGTACTAATAGTTTCTCTCAACGCCCAGGGCTTGAACATTCCAGAAAAGAGGTCCTCCCTTCTCTGGCTTTTGTGGAAGAAAAGAGCACAAATCGCATTTATACAAGAGACCAACTTCCGCTCAGACGGCATCCAGTCTCTTACCAGTGTCCGGTTTCCCGAAGTGTAGCACTGTACCTCCCCAGACTCTAAGACCAAGGGAGTGTCCATCCTCATTTCCAACTCCGTCTCTTGGGAACTGATCGATGTCTGCACTGATGGAGCGGGTAGATATATCTTTGTAAAAAGTAAGCTGGCTGGCACGGTGACCACTCTAGCCACAATATATGCCCCAAACACAGGGCAGGTCAGATTTTTAGCCAAGACACTAGCAGCCCTAGATAAATTTGCGGAGGGGATCCTGATACTGGGGGGGGGACACCTTAACCTCACATTAGACCCTACTACTGACTCCTCTAAAGGTCACTCATACCTACCTCATTCCACACAGTCCAGACTAAGGGAGCTCCTGCATAGCCACCAACTGGTGGATGCCTGGCACCTTTTACACCCGACAGACAGGGACTATACATTCTACTCCAATCCCCACAACAATTTTTTCCTGCATTACAGCAGGCTGGAACAGCTAACTGGGACACGGATTGACCCAATTACCTTCACTGATCATGCCTTAATATCAATAACACGCACAATTCCTACCCTCCACACCAGAGCATCGCACTGGCATCTGAATGACTCCCTATTACAAGACCTACAGGTCACAACGGAAATTCGGAAAGACTTGACTGACTATTTCTCACTTAACACTGTGTGGGAAGCACATAAATGCTATATTAGGGGCACTTTCATCAAGCTAGGAACCCAGATTAAAAAAGAAAGGACAGCAGTGTTATCTGGACTTACAGTGCAGACCAAAAGTTTGGACACACCTTCTCATTCAAAGAGTTTTCTTTATTTTCATGACTATGAAAATTGTAGATTCACACTGAAGGCATCAAAACTATGAATTAACACATGTGGAATTATATACATAACAAACAAGTGTGAAACAACTGAAAATATGTCATATTCTAGGTTCTTCAAAGTAGCCACCTTTTGCTTTGATTACTGCTTTGCACACTCTTGGCATTCTCTTGGTGAGCTTCAAGAGGTAGTCCCCTGAAATGGTTTTCACTTCACAGGTGTGCCCTGTCAGGTTTAATAAGTGGGATTTCTTGCCTTATAAATGGGGTTGGGACCATCAGTTGCGTTGAGGAGAAGTCAGGTGGATACACAGCTGATAGTCCTACTGAATAGACTGTTGGAATTTGTATTATGGCAAGAAAAAAGCAGCTAAGTAAAGAAAAACGAGTGGCCATCATTACTTTAAGAAATGAAGGTCAGTCAGTCAGCCGAAAAATTGGGAAAACTTTGAAAGTAAGGGCTATTTGACCATGAAGGAGAGTGATGGGGTTCTGCGCCAGATGACCTGGCCTCCACAGTAACCGGACCTGAACCCAATCGAGATGGTTTGGGGTGAGCTGGACCGCAGAGTGAAGGCAAAAGGGCCAACAAGTGCTAAGCATCTCTGGGAACTCCTTCAAGACTGTTGGAAGACCATCTCAGGGGACTACCTCTTGAAGCTCATCAAGAGAATGCCAAGAGTGTGCAAAGCAGTAATCAAAGCAAAAGGTGGGTACTTTCCAGAACCTATAATATGACATATTTTCAGTTGTTTCACACTTGTTTGTTATGTACAATACAGACCAAAAGTTTGGACACACCTTCTCATTCAAAGAGTTTTCTTTATTTTCATGACTATGAAGGCATCAAAACTATGAATTAACACATGTGGAATTATATACATAACAAACAAGTGTGAAACAACTGAAAATATGTCATATTCTAGGTTCTTCAAAGTAGGGCACCCCTCAGCTTCAGGCATCCAGCAGAGGCTAAATAGCCCAAGCAGCCACACTCACGCACTCATAAACCCAGTGCTAACAAAACACTAGGAAGGGAGTTAACCCTTCCAACACCAGACAAGGGAAGGAAGCCACTTAAAGGAGAAGTGCACACACAAGCATAGGAAGCTACACGTTGCCGCCGGCAACAGCATGCGTGGCAACCATGTCACGGCAATCACCCAGAAGGCCGAGACGCTGCCACCGCATGCTCTAACCGCAAGTGTGGCAACAGTGTCACAGCGTACACCATAGGCCGTGACACATGTTAGCTGCTGACAATAGTGTTTCCATCTGCAGCCTGTGCTGTCAACGCATAAGTCGCGGCAAGCCCAACACTCACCTAGGGACGAACCCCTTAAGAAGGCACCTGGCCTCCCATCACTGAGCCCAGTGGGAGCAACGCCGTCAGAACCCACAAAGCCACACTAACGGTGCTCCACGTCCTGTCTCTTCTCCTTCTCCTCTCTACTCCCATTTGTCCTCCACCTTCCACCGTGCCATTGTCACGTTCATCTGGCACAAGGCAGGCTTCCATGGCCCAAATGTTCGAGCGTAAAAAGTTGACAGCGGGTAACCCTCTTGCCCAATGGCTGACCGATGGCTTGTCAGAACTGCTAGCCCGCCAACTACTGCCATATAAACTGGTGGAATCGGAGGCCTTTAGAAAATTTGTGGCCATTGGCACACCGCAATGGAAAGTCCCCGGAAGAAAATATTTCTCCCAGAAGAGCATCCCAAAACTATATGGCCACGTTCAGTAGCAAGTTAATATATCTCTGGCACATAGTGTCGGTGCCAAGATACATCTGACCACAGACACGTGGTCTAGCAAACACGGGCAGGGAAGGTACATAACTTTTTTTGCCCACTGAGTGAACCTTCTGATGACCGTCAAGCATGTAACCCATGGCTCACGTGTGGATTTGGTGTTACCGCCACGGATTGCATGCAGGCCTGCCTTTTCTTCTCCTCCTCCTACTCCATCCTCCGTCTCCTCCTCGGCTGACTCCTCCTTTTCCACTGCTACCGCCTCTTCCGCTGCGCCCCCCAAGCTCCCCAGAACCTATTCGACGTGCCAGGTGAGACGTTGCCATGCTGTGCTGCGGCTGTTGTGTCTGGAAGCCAAGAGCAACACCGGTCCTGCCCTGCTTTCAGTTCTGCGGTCACAGGCCGATCAGTGGCTAAACCCACTCAATTTGACAGTCGGTAAAGTGGTGTGCGACAACGGTGGCAAACTGCTGAGCGCGCTGAAACAGGGCAAAATGAAGTACATACCGTGCATGGCACACGTCCTGAACTTAGTCATGTAGAGATTCAATGCCAAATACCCCGGGGTCCAGGACGTCTTGCGGCAGGCCAGGAAAATCTCTGGCCATTTTAGAAGATCTTACACGACCATCTCTTGCCTTGCTGAAGTTCACCGGCGATACCACCTATCCGTCAGACGTCTGATTTGTGACAGCCCGACGCGCTGGAACTCCACCTTGTATATGCTTGATAGGCTGCTCCAGTAGCAACGTGCCATTAACGACTCCCTGTACGAACTCTGCAGCAGGACAGGTTCTGGGGAGTTTTTTTTTTTTCCACCCCGCCAGTGGCTGCTCATGTGCAACGCATGCAGACTTCTGAGGCTATTTGATGAGATCACCAAACTGATCAGTCGCAGCCAGGGTACCATCAGTGACATAGTACTTTACACCTTCTTTCTGGAGTGTGCATTGCATCGTGTCATTGATCAAGCCGTGTAGGAGCAGGAAGATGAGGAAGTCGCAATGCTTAATGAATTTCCAGGGGGGGATACTCCATCTGAGACAAGTCAGCAAGAGTCTAAAGAGGAGTCAGAGGAGAATGGTGGCTGGGGGAGGAGGAGGAGGAGCAAGAAGAGCAGTCTTTGAAGGGGGACTTTAAAATTTTCGGGGATCCCTGGTGTTGTCCGTGGCTGGGGGGAGGAGAACGAGGACGACATTCTCCTGGGCGATGAGCAGGAACCACGACGCTCCACAGCTTCCAATTTATTGCAAATGATGATATATAGTTTTGTGTACACGCAGTCTTACCCTTAGGGCCTCGATGTGAAGAGAACAAATTAATAAACGTGAGGAAAAAGTATCTTTAAAAAAGAAGGGATATTACCAACAGTGAATTTATAGACTAAGATTTAGGAAAAACCCCAAAATTATATGAACCAAAAATAAGTGTTATATAGGAAGATCAAACGCCTGTTTGAAAAGTAAGGTTTTCCGTGCACGTCTGAATGAGAGAAGACTGGGAATCATTTTCAGGGCCAGAGGTAGGTGGGTTCCAAAATTTGGCCCCTTGAGACGAAAAGGATCTACCTCCACGTCTGATCTTATTAACTTGCGGAATGTTAAAATTCGCAGAGTTACTAGACCTCAATGTCCTCAACGGGGCGTACCTGGTGAATTTACATCGCAGGTACACGGGCCCCACACCATGGAATACCCTATGCATAAAGCATCCAATCTTGAACATCACCCGTTGTTGGATGGGGAGCCAGTTCAAGGCATTAAGAGATGGAGTGATATAATCTAGGCGGGCAACACACGTTAGTAGCCTTGCTGCGGCATTCTGCACAAGTTAAAGTCTATGCAAGTTCTTCTTAGGGAGTCCCATGTACAAAGCATTACAATAGTCCAACCGACTGCTGATCGCTGCTCCGACCAAGGCTTTCCTGAGAGGGGATTTGATGTATTTTAAGATCCTCCTCAGAAGTTTCAGCTGGTAGTGGCAGGTACTAACCACCTGATTTATCTGAGGAGCCAGGGTTAATCTGGAGTCCAAGACCACTCCCAAGTCCCTGACCTGGATGGCTGTCTCAGGGACAGGTCCCAAAGACAATGGCCATTGGGGTGCTGAGGGTGTAATTTTCTGGTCACTGAATGTAATACATTCAGTTTTGGTGCCATTAAGCTTTAGATGATTGGCACTCATCCAGGGATCGATCTCCAAGAGACAGCCAGCCAGATCGACTTGATCAACTGTACCTTTGGCAAGCCTAAAGTACAGTTGTGTATCATCCGCATAAACATGAAACTGAAGATTGTGGCTCCTGATGATATCGGTCAATGGCCTCAGATAGATGTTGAACAAGACTGGAGATAGTGCCGAGCCTTTTGGTACTCCACAGGACAGTGGGAGATCGGCTGAGTGAAATACCCCCAGCTTCACTCGTTGTACCCTGTCCTGGAAAAATAAGACCATCCATGCCAAGGCCTTTCCATCTAGTCCGGTGACCACTTTCAACAGGTTCAGTAACACTTGATGGTCAATAGTGTCAAAAGCGGATGATAGGTCCAGAAGGACTAGGACCATAGAGTCGTTCTGGTCTAATGCCATCAGTAGATCGTTCTGGACATTGACCAGAGCGGTCTAAGTACCCCTTCCGGGTCGGAATCCCGACTGGAAGTCGTCAAGAATGTGATTGGCCTCCAGATATCCCTGTAGTTGTGCAACAACCTCCCTCTGGCCTATCTTTGCAGTGAACGGCAGTCCCGAAATCGGTCTATGGTTACTCAGATACTCAGTAGCGCCGGTTTCTTAGGCAGGGGTGTTACCACTGCCTGCTTCAGAATAGCCGGCACCTGACCCTGGAAAAGGAATTATTTCTAATGTCTCGAATGTATGGTGCCATTGCAACCGCGGCGGACTTCACTACGGCCGCCGGGCATGGGTCTAGAGGCGAGGAGGAGGATCTGAGAGCTCCAATGATTTCAATCGTTCTCTCCTCAGAGATGGGCTGAAATTCTGTGAGGGAATAGGGTAAGGTTGAGAGTGAAGAAGAAAGTGTCTCGTCCGTCCTATGAACCGTTGGGATATTGTCCCTAAGTTTCTGGATTTTTTCAGCAAAGTAGTCAGCCATTTGCTGGCACAGTGCTTGAGAGTGCTCCGTCGTTGCAATCTTACATCTAGGATTGGCTAGTTCTTTAGCCACTTTGAAAAGTTCTCTGGAGTTGTTAACCGCATTGCCTATTTTATTTTAATAGTATTATGTTCTTTTGGTATTTTTAATATTATCTTTGTACTTTCTCATACTTATTTTGTATTTAATTTTGGTGTCTTCCATGGGATTTTTTTCTCCAGGCCTTTTCAAGGGCTCTGGTAGACTTTTTATCCTCTCTTAATTCAGCAGTGAACCAAGGCAGGTTTTTATTAGGAGGACGATGTTACTGTTTGTTTCATAGGTGCTAAAGTGTTTAATGTAGCCTCTATACAATCATTAAAAGCTGTTAGCTTTGCTTCCGTGGATTCTATGGAGCGGAATAACTCTATATTCTGATTCTGCTTAAAGCTATTGCCAAATTCCTCCAAATTAAGAATTTTCAAATTTCTTTGTTGGGTGAGAGTCTTATCTCTCACTGGAAAATGGGGAGCTTTTTTTAAAGGGGGGATAGTTTGAGTAAAAAGTATATTTTTGTGATCAGTCCACACCAGATCATGTATGGATTGGACCTGTATCTCCACTCCGGATGTCAGAATTAGTGTTGGGCGCGAATATTCGCGATGCGAATATTTCGCGCGAATATCGCATATTCGCGATTTCGCAAATATTTAGAATATCGTTCTATATATTCGCGAAATCGAATATTCATTTTTTTTCTTTTTTTTTTTATAATATTTTTTTCTTTCCCACTTCCCTAAAGTTGTTCTTACCTGTCCTTTGGATTCCTGACTTCCTGGCTGCTCCAGTCAGTGGCGTTTTCAACTTACTGCTATATTCCATATTAGCTAAATTACAATCTAATCTATATGTGTATTTTACAAAATTTCGCAATAGTCGCAATTGCGATGCGAGTAATATAACACAAAATATTCGCATGAAGATTTCAACTTAGCACTGCTATACTCCATATTCTAGCCTAATATGGAATATAGCTGTGCTAAGTTAGCACTGCTATATTCCATATTAGGCTAGAATATGGAGTATAGCAGTGCTAAGTTGAAATCTTCATGCGAATATTTCGTGTTATATAAGTCGCATCGCAATTTCGACTTTTTCAAATGTTCTTAATATTGCTCTAACTTCGTCTTTTATAAATTTCGTAATATTGCTCTAACTTCGTCTCTTAGAATATTACGAATATTCTAAAAGACGAAGTTAGAGCAATATTACGAAATTTCGTAAAATACACATATAGATTGTAATTTAGCTAATATAGTACTATAATCCCTTTTTTTTCCTGTAATTTTTTTTTGCCTCTTCTGAACTTAAGTTTTGTAAAATATGTACACTATTAAAAATTATTACTATAGCAGTATATTAGCTTAAATACAATCTATGTGTATTTTACGAAATTTCGTAATATTGCTCTAACTTCGTCTTTTAGAATATTACGAATATTCTAAAAGACGAAGTTAGAGCAATATTAAGAACATTTGCAAAAGTTGAAATTGCGATGCGAGTAATATAACACGAAATAGTCGCATGAAGATTTCAACTTAGCACAGCTATATTCCATATTCTAGCCTAATATGGAATATAGCAGTGCTAACTTAGCACAGCTATATTCCATATTAGGCTAGAATATGGAATATAGCAGTGCTAAGTTTAAATCTTCATGCGACTATTTCGTGTTATATTACTCGCATCGCAATTTCGACTTTTGCAAATGTTCTTAATATTGCTCTAACTTCGTCTTTTAGAATATTCGTAATATTCTAAGAGACGAAGTTAGAGCAATATTACGAAATTTCGTAAAATACACATATTAGCCTAGCCATAGTCAAGTCATTAGCATAGGAACGTTGCCTTATACTATCAAGATAAATTTTCGCAATATGCGAAAAAATAATTTCGCGATAATTGGAATAATTGCGAATATTCGATTTCGACGAATATAACACGAATATTCATGCGAATATTCGCGAAATATCGCGAAATCGAATATGGCACCTCCCGCTCATCACTAGTCAGAATACAGTCCAGGATGTAGCCGCCCCTGTGAGACGGGGAGGTCACCTCCTGCATGAAGCCAATGGTCTCAAGGGATGTTAATAATTGCTGGGTTTGGATGTTGGACACATAATTGGCCCAGCAATTTATGTCGCCCACAATGATGTTCTTCTGACTATCTAGGAAGGCCGATGTGGCCAATTCCAGCAGTTCATCATCAAATCCTGTTTTAAAATCTGGGGGGTGGAAGACAATATAGATTGAGAAGGCCTCTTCTGGACTCTTCTGGCATTTGATAGCTAGCCATTCTTAAGGGCTGTCATCATTAGATGCTCACGAAAGACTATAGCAACACCTCCACCTCTAGTGGCCCTGTCTATGTGAAGAATTTTGTACAAGGGGGGGACCAATTCATCCAACATAGGATCCACCCCCCCCCCCCCCCCCCCGAAAACCAAGTTTCAGTTAGGCACAAATAGTCTAGATTATTAGATAAAATCAAATCGTAAATGTTGGCTGCATTCCAGAACGGCAGTTTAGAAGTGCCCCTTTCAGCAAATGCTGGTTCTGAGTTGGAATCAGCCCCGAAGGTGTAATCTTTTTCGGGAAGCTTTTCCTTCTTCTTAAATGCCTATGGGTTTTTGGCAAGATGGCGTATTTCCACAAATGATGTGTGGTCAATTTCCTCGTTGTTTGTGCAGGCAATAGTGACAATGTGGCCCCATCCAGAGCAATTAGCTCATTATGTGTATACATCATCATATCGATAACCATCCTAAAAAATCAGTTATTGGAATAAAATTACTGTAAAAGTCATAATAAAAATTAAAACTACAAAAGTAATTACAAAAGTAATTAGTACATTATAACAGACAAAGATATTAACATGTCAATTGTGTTACCCAAGTTCTCCGATCAAACCAGGCAAGCGTTTCCCAATAGTGGAAGAATCTTGGTGACGGCCAAGGGCGCACCGGCAATGTCAGTTAGTCTAATAATCCGTCCATGCCTGTCCTCGCCCGGACAGGCACAGACGGGCTTGCCTTTGGCGCAGTGGGGCCGGGTTAATAAGGGTACCTAATTAGGCCACACCCACAGTTTCTCTGTCGGGACTCCGCCCAGAGTGGTGTTCTTGGGATTCCTGGGAGATAGGCTCTGGCAGCAGGAAGTCTCTTATACAGTATTTGAGGTAGGTGCTGGAAGTTCAATCTGGATAAAGTGCTCGTGCTTCTCAGTTGGTGCAAGGTGCAAACAGATCTGGGATCCACTGCCCGCTTACCCACTTGGGGGAGTCAATTATCCGCTGCGCTGGCGCAGTGGGGCCGGGTTAATAAGGGTACCTAATTAGTTATTTTCTGTCAAGTGAATGCCTAATTTTTGGGGCCTGTACTGGCCGACAGTAAAATTTGTATCCAGTGACCGCCTAATGTATCTCTAGCCACATCATCACAAGTTCTTTTCTGTCAGGTGAATGCCTAATTTTTGGGGCTTGTACTCCTGTGGCCTACAGTAAAATTTGTATCCAGTGACCGCCTAATGTACCTCCAGTCACATCATCATAAGTTCTTTTCTGTCAGGTGAATGCCTAATTTTTGGGGCCTGTACTGTCCTACAGTAAAATTTGTATCCAGTGACCGCCTAATGTACCTCCAGCCACATCATCATGAGTTCTTTTCTATCAGGTGAATGCCTAATTTTTGGGGCCTGTACTCCCTAAATAAAATTTTCTAGGCTCCAGCAGGGCACATTTTTGAGAGTTTCCCTTTAAGACACATAAAAATGGCCCTGATTAAAATACATATTTTTTGTGGAAATTTTTGCCATTGATCCCCCTCTGGTATGTCACTGTCCATGTTGTGGGACTATTTGTGCACAAGTATTTGGTGGCTGCAAATATGACCTGAAGGTTTTTCAGGTTTGCCTGCCATTAAAGTCAATGGGGCCCGCCGCAAACGTGCGAACATTTGTTAGCGACCGCGCATTTGCGAAACGTCCTGGCCGATGTTCGTCCATCAGTACTCGCAACCACATGATTGGGAAATGGCATGACTGATACAAACTAGTAGTATAGATATAAATACATGATCGATAGTAAGAAAATCAGACAATAAGCACGTGATAATGAATTAAAATATATTAATTATTTATTTCGAATCATTCAAGTAATTAATACATAACCTCGAATGACTTATAATCTATGTAAAAACATGATCACAATAAATATCTAAAATAAAAATTTACCCAAAAAATACATATGCTATATAATAAAAAAAATAATTAAAAAACCATATACACTCACCTAAAGAATTATTAGGAACACCATACTAATACGGTGTTGGATACGATGACGTCACTGAAAGGGAAGACGTCATCGGCGCAGGCGCACTAAGGGAGTGCTGATGAGGCGAGCCTCCTTCTCTCAGAGCTCCTGCGCCGAATCAACACAGGCGCACGATTTTTGAAATGCTGACAGGGCAGTCGGAGGAGGAGATCACGGCTGGCCCTGTCAATTAACAGGAGGAGGGGGCGGTTTTTTGCGGCTGCTACCAGCAAGTAGATGCCCTACTTGCTGGTAGACAGGTAATTAGCATATTATAAAAGTATGTTTTTGACATATCTACTGAACGAAAATGATTAATAACATAATGTAAAGATATATCGCAGGATAGGGATTCTAAGTACACAAAAAAAAATTATGAGTTTAGTGGGATGACAGAAGCCCTTTAAGAATAGTTAAAAACAAAAAAATACAAAAAAATTTAAAAATATATAAAAAATTATTATGTGTAAGGTTATGATTGGAAATAATTCATATATATAAAAATACGATTACTGATGGGGTATAATTCATGCCATAAATTGTGCTTTGTATTAAGTTATAGTAAAACTGAGAAAAAGTTATTAATTACACTATCCAGTAAAATGGAAAGATTTTTTAAAATAAACATAATCATTGATAACGTGTAAATACATGATCATAAACTAATGCACATTTACTATCAATCATGTAATTTGATCGAACATGCAAAAATGGGTCTATGCAAACAAATAGTTAACTGTGATGATATTAGTTATTAGTCTATTGCTATGATCTGCCATGCCATTTAGCCATATAAAATTATTTGGATTATCGAGAGAAGTAGTCAAACCTTAAAGAGCCTGGGTATGTACAGTGATGATTTAAGTGGGCTCAGTGTTTGGTAGTATGAGTAAGCGCAGAGCAGTGAAAATCCAGTCAGAATTCCAAGTTCCCGCGCATGTGCAGATAATACGCTGTAGGTGGAATTACCCAAGTCCACTGACATGCGCAAGATGTCCATAAGCAAGCCCAGTAAGCTAACATCGGAGCTTGAATTCTAAGTCCCCGAGCATGCGCAGATATAGCGTGTAGCTGGCCAGCTAAGACCTGTCCTAGGTTGCTAGTTGTCATGGTCTTACCTTCTTGCTGTTCTCCTTCGTTTGACATGTGCTGGCGGCCATCTTGGTTTCTGGGTTTCTTGTAGCCTTCCACCCTGCGGCTCCTCCTTCCCACTGGGAGGAGCTGGATGCCTAGCTCATATATATAGGAGGTCTGTGGCTTCAGTTCCTTGCTTGGTCCTCCTGTGTTCACATGCTTCTAAGACTGCTGCTGCTTCTGGTTCCTGATCCTGGCTTCGTCTGACTACCCTGCTGGTTCCTGATTCTGGCTTCGTCTGACTACCCTGCTGGTTCCTGATCCTGGCTTCGTCTGACTACCCTGCTGGTTCCGGATCCTGGCTTCGTCTGACTACCCTGCTGGTTCCTGATCCTGGCTTCGTCTGACTACCCTTCTGGTTCCTGATCTCTGGCCTCTCAAAGACTCTGCTTCGGTTTCACCATTCGTTTGGACTTTTGCTTTACAGCTTTATTTTCAATAAAGCCTTCTTATTTTCACTTATCTCTTGTTGTACGTCTGGTTCATGGTTCCGTGACATTAGGACCAAGCCATGAGTTCTGACGGTACAGGGCCATCCTCGCTACCCATGCTGGTTGCCAGACTTGATCAGCAGGATCACCTGTTGGGTCGGTTCGCTGTGGCGTTGCAAACCCTGCTTGAACGCACGGCTCATTTCGCTCCCGTTGCCGATGGGTCGGTTGTCGCTCCTACTGCCGCTCCGGTTGTTGCGCCAGAGTCTACCCCGACACCTGTTGTTGCGCCTGCGGTGTTTCGGGGTATGACCGGTTCTGCCCCTCTTCCACAGCGCTTTGGGGGAGAGCCAACTCAGTGCCGAGGTTTCCTTAACCAGGTGGGCATTTATTTCGAGTTGCTGCCACATGCCTTTCCTACTGAGAGATCAAAGGTGGGCTTCTTGATCTCGCTGCTCTCGGACAAGGCCTTGGCCTGGGCCAGCCCTTTATGGGAGAACAACAATCCGGTGGTTGCCGAGTTTTCCGGTTTTGTTGCTTCTCTTCGGAAGGTATTCGATGTGCCGGCTCGTGCTGCCTCTGCTGCGAAGCTCCTTATGTCCATCAGACAGGGTTCACGATCCGTAGCTGAATACGCCATTGAGTTTCGTACCCTGGCAGCAGAGGTGGGCTGGAATAATGAGGCTCTGGTCGCTGCTTTCTCTCATGGTCTCTCGGATGCCTTGAAGGATGAGGTTGCAGCTAAGGACCTACCAGTGGAGCTCGAGTCTCTTATTTCTTTCCTGATTTTGATTGACACCAGACTCAGGGAGAGACCTTCCTTTAAGGAGAGCCTGCGGAGGTCTTCTAACAGATTGGCGCCTACGTTTGCTGTCCCACCCGTGCCTCCCTCTCCTCCCACGCCTCCTGGGGATGACTTGTCTGGGGGTGGACCCATGCAGCTGGGGTTTGCTCGCCTGTCCGAGGGGGAGAGGGTACTCCGGAGACGCGAGGGTCGATGCATGTACTGTGGTCTCGGTGGGCATTTTCGGTTGGCATGTCCGAACCGTCCGGGAAACGCTCGTACCTGAGATCCTGTCGGGGGCAGATCTTGGGTGGAGTCTCCTCGTCCCCGGTTTCCCGTGTTGACAAACCACTGATCACTGTTGTCCTCTCCTGGGTCGGGGGCTCGGTGACGACCCAGGCGTTGGTGGACTCTGGTGCTGGTGGTTTGTTCATTGATAGTGTGTTCGCTGCCGCCAATTCCATTCCTCTGCAGGCTCGAGGTTCCCCACTGGCTCTTGAGGCGATAGACGGGAGACCCCTTCTGTCGTCACACGTGACTCATGAGACCCTTCCAGTGGGGATAGCCATTGGTGCCGTTCACAGAGAGTCGGTCTGTCTCCAGGTTATTTCGTCTCCACACTACTCGGTGGTCTTGGGGTACCCCTGGCTCCAGAAGCATAATCCGACTTTCGATTGGAGATCGGCCGAGATCCTCTCGTGGTCACCGCAGTGTGGGGCTAGTTGCATCCATGGGTCTGTCAAGTTGCTGTGTACTTCCTCGGACTCTCTGTTGCCTCCTGAATACGAGGAGTACCGGGATGTATTCGATAAGGTGCGCGCGGTTGCCCTACCTCCGCACCGCCCATACGATTGTGCCATAGAGTTACAACCTGGTGCCGTTCCTCCTCGTGGCAAAGTCTATCCACTGTCGGTAGCGGAGAATGAGGCCATGGAGGAGTACGTGAGGGAGGCGCTTTCACGCAGACACATTCGCAAATCCTCGTCCCCGGCAGGGGCTGGATTTTTCTTTGTGAAAAAGAAGGGCGGTGAGTTGAGGCCTTGCATCGATTACAGGGGTCTCAATCGCATCACGATCAAGAACGCTTACCCGATACCCTTGATTTCCGAGCTGTTCGATCGCCTCGGTCTTTACCAAACTCGACCTGAGGGCGGCATATAACCTGGTAAGGATCAAGGCGGGCGATGAGTGGAAGACCGCGTTTAACACCAGGACCGGTCATTATGAATCCTTGGTTATGCCCTTTGGGTTGTGCAATGCGCCCGCAGTCTTTCAGGAATTCATCAACGATGTTTTCCGTGACCTGTTGCAGCAGTGTGTGGTGGTCTATTTGGATGACATCTTGGTATATTCTGAATCCATGGAGGCCCACATTCTGGATGTCAGACGAGTGTTGCAACGGTTACGAGAGAACAAGCTGTTCGGTAAGCTTGAGAAATGCGAATTTCACCGATCCCAGGTAACCTTCTTAGGTTACATCATTTCCGCTGAGGGGTTCTCCATGGATCCTGAGAAGGTTTCGGCTGTCTTACAGTGGCCCCAGCCCAGTGGTCTTCGTTCCCTGCAGCGCTTTTTGGGCTTCGCCAATTATTATCGGAAGTTCATCAGGGACTTTTCCATGCTGGCCAAGCCTCTCACGGATCTGACCAGGAAGGGCAGTAATTCCCAGGTCTGGCCGCTCGAGGCCATCCGAGCTTTTGAGGCCCTAAAGTCCGCTTTTGTGTCGGCTCCGATTCTGTCGCATCCCAACCCTGGGTTGCCCTTTGTCCTCGAGGTGGACGCGTCTGAGACGGGAGTAGGCGCCCTTCTGTCTCAGCGTAGAACACCAGAGGGTCCTCTGCTTCCTTGTGGGTTTTACTCCCGGAAACTGTCTTCCGCGGAGTGCAACTATCAGATTGGTGACAGGGAGTTATTGGCCATCGTGCAGGCCCTTAAAGAATGGAGGCACTTGCTCGAGGGTTCGGTGGTTCCGGTTCTCATCCTGACGGACCATAAGAATCTGACCTACCTTTCTGAGGCCAAGAGATTGACACCACGTCAGGCCAGATGGGCTCTGTTCTTGTCACGTTTTAATTACGTGGTCTCCTACCTACCCGGTTCCAAGAACATCAGGGCGGATGCCCTATCACGGCAGTACTCCGAGCTGTCCAGGGAGGAGTCGATTCCGACTTCGGTCATACCTCCGAATCAGATCCTGGCCGCCATTCGCACCAGCCTGACCTCTCCCCTGGGTGAGCAGATTTTGGCGGCTCAATCTGGTGCTCCCCCTGGGAGACCCAACGGCAGATGTTTTGTGCCTGAAGAGTTGCGCACTCGGTTGTTGCGAACCTACCATAACTCCAAGACCGCGGGGCATCCTGGAAAGAATCAGCTGTCCTGGGCTGTTTCACGTCTGTTCTGGTGGCCTTCCCTACGTTCCGACATCGCCGCATATGTAGCGGCATGCTCCGTTTGTGCCCAGAGTAAGTCCCCTCGGCACCTTCCGTTGGGCCTTCTGCAACCCATAGCCACCGGGGAGCGCCCATGGTCACACCTGGGGATGGATTTCATTGTGGACCTCCCTGCATCCCGAGGCCATACGGTCATTCTCATGATTGTGGATCGGTTTTCCAAAATGTGCCACTGTGTTCCTCTCAAGAAGTTACCCTCTGCACAAGAGTTGGCCACGATTTTTGCCAGGGAGGTCTTCCGGTTGCACGGTTTGCCCAAGGAGATTGTGTCGGATCGGGGGAGTCAGTTTGTGTCCAGGTTCTGGCGCGCCTTTTGCTCCCAGTTGGGGATTCATCTCTCCTTCTCTTCGGCCTACCACCCTCAGTCCAATGGGGCCGCAGAACGATCCAATCAGGCCTTGGAGCAATTCCTTCGTTGCTATGTCTCCGATCACCAAGACAATTGGGTTGACCTTCTGCCTTGGGCCGAGTTTGCCAGGAACACGGCGGTGAACTCTTCCTCTGGGACGTCTCCCTTCATGGCCAATTATGGGTTCCAACCTGCCGTGTTACCGGAGATATTCTCTCCCCAGGATATTCCGGCTGTGGAGGATCACCTTTCCGTCCTACGTGCTTCTTGGGTACAGATCCAGAAGTCCCTTGAGGCCTCTGCGCAGCGCCAGAGACTCCAGGCTGATCGCAGACGAGCGCCTGCTCCTTCCTACCAGGTCGGAGACCGTGTATGGTTGTCCACCCGCAACCTCAACCTTCGAGTGCCCACTCCCAAGCTGGCGCCTCGCTTTGTTGGTCCCTTCCGAGTGCTTCGCAGGGTAAACCCGGTAGCCTATGCCCTTGCGCTTCCTCCTGGCATGCGGATCTCTAACGTGTTTCATGTCTCCCTGTTGAAGCCACTGGTGTGTAATCGTTTCACTTCCTCGGTTCCTCGGCCTCGTCCGGTCCGAGTGGGCAATCATGAGGAGTATGAGGTGAGCAATATCCTGGACTCACGCCTGGTCCGCGGTCGGGTGCAGTTTTTGGTCCATTGGCGTGGTTATGGCCCAGAGGAGCGTTCCTGGGTTCCCTCCGCAGATGTCCATGCTCCTGCCTTGCTCCGAGCCTTCCACGCACGCTTCCCTCAGAAACCGTTTTTTGCTCCGCGGAGGAGGGGCCCTTGAGGGGGAGGTACTGTCATGGTCTTACCTTCTTGCTGTTCTCCTTCGTTTGACATGTGCTGGCGGCCATCTTGGTTTCTGGGTTTCTTGTAGCCTTCCACCCTGCGGCTCCTCCTTCCCACTGGGAGGAGCTGGATGCCTAGCTCATATATATAGGAGGTCTGTGGCTTCAGTTCCTTGCTTGGTCCTCCTGTGTTCACATGCTTCTAAGACTGCTGCTGCTTCTGGTTCCTGATCCTGGCTTCGTCTGACTACCCTGCTGGTTCCTGATCCTGGCTTCGTCTGACTACCCTGCTGGTTCCTGATCCTGGCTTCGTCTGACTACCCTGCTGGTTCCGGATCCTGGCTTCGTCTGACTACCCTGCTGGTTCCTGATCCTGGCTTCGTCTGACTACCCTTCTGGTTCCTGATCTCTGGCCTCTCAAAGACTCTGCTTCGGTTTCACCATTCGTTTGGACTTTTGCTTTACAGCTTTATTTTCAATAAAGCCTTCTTATTTTCACTTATCTCTTGTTGTACGTCTGGTTCATGGTTCCGTGACACTAGTATAGCTTATATGTGTATACAGCTAAACCTGCCAATAGCCTTAATACAGTTCCTATGTTTATGTGTTAAAGACAAAAGCAGAGTTATTTACTGTGACATTGTGTTTTGGATGTCATATTACTGTTATATTTTGTGTTCACAGAAGCAGAAAAAGATAATATGTCTTTAAGATTCATTTTGTAATGTAAGGTAAACTCAGTGACACAGCAGAAACAACAGAAAGCATAGTATTAATCTGTTGCTACTGGGCAGAAGTCTAGACCAATCACAACCAGCTTCTCATACAGAAAGAGTTTTCACCAATCACAGCCAGCCTCACAGAGAGCCTGTCTGGGAATTCCCCCAGCTCCTGCTGCTAGACTCATTATTCACCAGAGACAGGAGCTGAGGAGACATTCACTCCACTGAGAGCTGAGTTTTATGGGAACAAGAGGCCAATATAGGTATTTAAAACAAGTTATATAATGTTCATATTGTTAGTATTGTGTTTAGAACTGTATACTGAACTAGATATACAGTACAGACCAAATGTTTGGACACACCTTCTCATTCAAAGAGTTTTCATTATTTTCATGACTATGAAAATTGTAGATTCACACTGAAGGCATCAAAACTATGAATTAACACATGTGGAATTATATACATAACAAACAAGTGTGAAACAACTGAAAATATCTCATATTCTAGGTTCTTCAAAGTAGCCACCTTTTGCTTTGATTACTTCTTTGCACACTCTTGGCATTCTCTTGATGAGCTTCAAGAGGTAGTCCCCTGAAATGGTTTTCACTTCACAGGTGTGCCCTGTCAGGTTTAATAAGTGGGATTTCTTGCCTTATAAATGGGGTTGGGACCATCAGTGGCGTTGAGGAGAAGTCAGGTGGATACACAGCTGATAGTCCTACTGAATAGACTGTTAGAATTTGTATTATGCTCATCAAGAGAATGCCAAGAGTATGCAAAGCAGTAATCAAAGCAAAAGGTGGCTACTTTGAAGAACCTAGAATATGACATATTTTCAGTTGTTTCACACTTGTTTGTTATGTATATAATTCCACGTGTTAATTCATAGTTTTGATGCCTTCATAGTCATGAATATAAAGAAAACTCTTTGAATGAGAAGGTGTGTCCAAACTTTTGGTCTGTACTGTATATGTGTTTACTTACAGTTCCACCAATTGCACCCATACAAATTCAATTGCAAGTTTAAAATTGCAAGCTACAATTGCAAGCATTCAGATTCCATATTGCAATCCAAATTGCATACAACCATACCAGATCATACTCAATCAATCTGCAAATAGTCACTGCTAACTGCATACTGCAAGTGAACTATTAGTTAGACATCAGATATACCTCTCAGAGAGATCATAAAGTGCTTAAATAACTTAAAGTGAGAGTACAGATACTCAAGAGAGAAATATATCCACCATTTCATGTTGAATGACAAGATTGAACAGTTGAACCACCATCTTATGCATACCGCTATTTTGTGATATCTTTTCAACACATGTTTTGTGCATGGACTATCTGCTGCAGAGGTGGCAGTGTTATATATGAAGAAAAGTTGAAATTATTTGAAGCATTTGGTGTGCTATTTAAACCTACTGTTTCCATAGAACGACGCTAGAGGAATTCCGGAGTAATAGACAGTCTGGTTAGACTAAGTCAGATTCTTCTAATGCCACAGCGCAAAAGGCACTTCATAGTGCTGCGCCTTCCAGCGCTAAGATGGAAAATAGCCTAAGTCCATTGACATGCGCAGGATTTTAGAAGTTCACGCAAGAGTACGGGACGTGTGTGAGTAAGAAGGTGACGTTAACCATGGAAGGTGCGATAGTAATCAGCACCAGTAAGAGATGAGGTACTAAACAATACATCTTGAGTAGGCTATATTGTGGGAGGCAATAGGTGAATGCAAATGACGTAATAATAGGAGTATTTAAAAGATCCAGCCACACCCGTTAAGCACATGCTGCCCGATCCCCAGAAGACGCCAGTGCAGCTGGTGAAACATGTCGGGGGGCAATATTTGAGGGAATAGATTTTAACACAGAAGTGAAGCCTTGTAATGAGGACGTGAGACCACATAAATGACAGAAGGGGAATATACTGGAAGAGCCTGTAGCCAGTGCGCGGCTGTCAGCCTCCAGTCATACCTAAATAGTACCTTACTACCAGAGTGAATGACAGAATGTCAACAAAAAAAGGCGACACAACTGATAGTTTAAAGTAGTTTAATGGTCAGTAAGCAAGTTTAATAATCAACAATAAAAGTTAAGTTTTATGGGAATAAGACATATGTCAAGAAAAGGCAATTAATAGTCTGACTGACCAATTGTAAATGCAGGTTTAAAGTGCCTTTACATATGTCTGGGTTAAACTTGCAGGTTATGCCTCACAGTAGTTGTGCCCACATTGTGCCCCTCACAGTAATTACACTCACATTGTGCCCCCTTCACAGTAGCTATGCCAGATATGTGTCCCCTCACAGTGGTTATGCCAGATGTGAGCACCCTTCAGAGGAAGTAAAAAGAAGAAAAAAAAACACAGCAAATACTCACCTAGTCCCTCCTATGCTAACAGCTTAGATGCTGACCCTCCCCAGCAGCAGCAGGAAACTGCCAGACATTGTGCTGCTGTGTGTAGGAGGAGTGCGCAGGCTGTTTTCACTGCTCCTCCTACACAGACCAGCAGCGCAATGTGTGAGGGCATCGTTCTGCTGCTGAGTGGACGGCTCCCTGCTTCACCATTGCAATCAGCTTTCTCTGCAACCAATGGGTGCGTTTGTCACGACCACCCCCGTGTAAATCAGACTTCTGACCACCAGGACGCCCCAGCGTGGAGAAAAGCCCAACCGAGGGTGGACCGCGACAGGGGGGGATTCAGAATTACCCAAACAGTCAATCCTGCACCCCCCTTATTTTCTGCTGCCACCACGTTCGTGAGTGAACGACTCTATAATTGTAGGGATAGGGGTTTGGACCACTCACAGATCAGCCCACTATCACGCTACAAGCTAACCCAATCGAGTCATAAAACAGTTAGGTCTCTAATATCAGTCTACTATAAAACAGGTAGGTCTCTTCAGGGCGTACGAGTACTTTGTTGCAGTGGGGCTTAGAGCAATAAGAGAGAGACAATTTAAAAGATATGAAAATATCTTTTACTATAAGTAACACAGAAGTGAAACAAACAATGCATACAAAAATTTACAGAAAAATATTACAATAGCAAGCTGGAATCATGTGGAAAATAAACAGGGATAAAAAGAGAAATACTATCTTGGATTTTGCCTATGCAAAATCCAGGCACAAACTTACGTTCCAACGGACAGCCTATCGGCGATGTGACCACAGGGCAAAAAGCTCCCCTCTCCCCTTGCGCACTGACCTTTATGCCCCATTCTGTGGGAGGGTAAGGGGGGGTTGGCCCAGCCAATCGCTGGCCAAGGGCTGCACGGTAGGTGTTCCGGAAGGAGGGTTTTGGGAGGGCTTGTTCGCCCCTCCCTGCTGCCGGCCAGGCCACTTTTCCCTAATTTTACAAAAGAGGCCCACAACTTTGCCGGCGTAATAAATATGAAAAACCGGGCACTTGTGCGGGGTCCCCCATGAATTTATGGACGATTCTATGGGTGACACCACACCTCTCTCCCCTCCAGGTGACTAGTAACCCATTTCCCAGTCTGGGAAGACCCCAGAGCTGCCAAGTTTGGACTCTCCTGGTTCCTCTGGGTGAGAGGTGCACTTTGAGGGTACCTACATTTTTGGGTCATAACTCCATATAGCCCCAATATGCTTTTTGGGGTTCTCAGAGCACGGTTCACATGTCTCTCCTATGCGCTCCCCCCTCCCAGCTATCTCTGCTTCTGATGTGTAAATTGAGCAGACTGCAAGGAAGGGTCAACTAGCATGTGTTTAGCTTTCATGGTTTCAAAGGTGGGCAGGAGACGCATGGGCTGGGGCCTGTCCTTAGAAGCTTTCCAAGGTGTGAGGTGATCTCAGCAGGGGGTGATTAGAGTCTGTGGTCTCCAAAGGGCTACAGGAACGACCATATATGGACGTCCTGTTTCCAGATTAGATGTGGTTAATTTTTCTAAACTGACGGTCATTTTTTTAATAAGATCCGGACAGGGACGTGACATCGCGTCACAGCGTTCTACATCTGTTCCGGGACTGCGGGGCAGCCACCAAACTCCAGGACTGTTCCGCCATATCGGGAACGGTTGGGAGGTATGGACAAGGTAAGGTTGACTGAGGCTTTGAAAACTAGGAGATACTATAGCCTTCTCTTTGGTGTCAACCTTTAGTATCTTTATAACATATACACATATATATACTAGCAGAATTACCTGTCTTTGCACGGGTATATTTCGACCATTTAATTTAATGTTTGTGTGTGTGTTTAAAAGATATCCACAGTGTCCCCCAAAAAAGTGATCTCCACAGTTCCCCACACCCTTAATAGTCACTTCCACAGTGGTCTAACCCATTAACATTGACCTCCACAGCGGCCCACTCCTTAATAGTGACTTTAAAGGGTAACTGTCATATTTTTTTCATTTGCTAGTTTATTAGAGCTAGGCATGTATACCTGAGTTAGTCTGTCAATGATTGTCAAAAGATCTGTAATTATCTTATAACAGCTCTCATTAATGGCCTCTGTCCCTTTCCACTGCTCCCTTAAAAGACCGTTACTAGGGCTTGTCTGTCTCTCAACGTAATGTAAACAGAAGACAGAGGGGCGGTCCATCACACTGCATGCCTGCATTAGGCTTCAGAGTGAGGAGGCGTGTCTCTCAGTAATCCAATCTGATTGGCTGGCAGGGAGCTGCTGGCTACAGCAAGTGTGTATGGGAAGTGAGGGAAAACAGTTTTGGCCTCAGAGAACTGGCAGAGGAGCCATCTTTAGAAGGTCCTCATATTGTAAATGTTTAAACAGCCGTAACTAAGGAAAAAACTGAAGGAAAACAGTGGTATGTGAAGAAACTAAAGACTGCTTTATGCATAATGCTGCTGCAGCAGTAACATATGCTAAAATCTTTATTTTTTTTTATGAAAACATGATAGTTACCCTTTAACAATGACCTCTACAGCACCCTGCTCCCTTATCAGTGACCTCCACAGTGCCCCGTCCTCTTAACTGTGACCTCCACAGTGCCCCACCCCCTTAAAATGTGATCTCCACAGCACCCCACCCTCTTAACAGTGACCCCCACAGCAACCCATCCCCTTAACAGTGACCTACACAACAATCTGCCCCCTAAACAGTGACCCCCCCCACAGCACCCCGCCACCCTTAACAGTGACCTCTACTGCGGCTCACCACTTAACATTGACCCCCAACAGCACCCCACCCCTTTGACATTGACCTCCACAGTGGCCTGTCCCCTTAACTGTGACCTCCACAGAGGCCCCCATCTTAACTGTGACCTCCACAGCAGCCCACCTCCTTAACAGTGATCCACCTCATGCCATGCCCCCTGAAAAGTGGCCACCACAACACCCTGCCCCTTAACAGTGACCTCCACAGGCGCCCTGCCCCCTTAAAAATGACCTCCAGAGCACCTTGCCCCCTTAACAATGACCTCCACAGTGCCCCAGCCCCTTAACAATTACACTCACAGTGCCTTGCCCCCTTTACAGTTACCTCCATAGCACCCCACCCCCTTAACAGTGGCCTCCACAGCACCTGCCCCCTTAACTATGACCTCCAAAGCACCCTGCCCCTTAACATTGACCTCCACTGCAGACCACCCCTTAACAGTGACCTCTACAGCACCACAGTAACTTACAACCATGATGAAAGTTGTTATGGAAACCTCAACCAGCCGAACTTTCTCTACCACTTGGCATCATAGTACCTATCAAATCCTCTTATTAACTACTAAACATGAAATAAAACTGACCAAACTGTCTATTATAGCATGATAGAAAATATCGAACCTGTAATATGAAACATTTATATTGCAGTAGTAATTAGTCATTTTAGCCACGATGTATTCTGTTTATAAGACAAAAAGGATTCATTGATCGGTAACAGAACACCTAAGCCTTGCCAGCATGAGAAACCTATGTAGGCTAACTCTTGAGCATTTAAGGTGAAATGAGATTAGAATTTCCAATGTATGGAGCATCAATCATAATGTGACTCTGCTAGTGTAGAGGAAGGTGTTAGGTCAGCGAAAGCAAGGGCTTTGTAATACCTGGATGAAGTCCAAAGCTCCTATCAGAAGAAAGTGACTGTTTATTGCCAGGACAGGAGATTAGATCCTACAACATTTAAAAGACTTTTTTTCTGTCTTTCTTGTAAATTATTTATTTATTCAGTCCTGCACTTATAGAGATTCCAATTCTGCCATAATAGGATTCAGAACACAAAGCAAGCAAAGAAAAATAATTGAAAGTGTGAATTGTTGACCCCACATAATGATCTGCCCTCATTCATCAGGAATATTCTCCATGCTTTTTGTTCCCTTGATGAGCCAAACTGCTTTTCTTGTTATTGCAAGGTGAACTTTTTTCAAAAGTTTTTTTCAGGAACGTCGTTCAGTTTTCCTCGGAGGCATTTACAATGAACACATAAAAGACCAAAAATATGAGATGTGCCAATGTCCTATCTTTACACAATCTGGACGATGAATGACTTTCTATCTAGAATGTCTACTGTAGATAGGAAATTTCTGCTGCCCATGCAAAACAAAAGCACAAGTTCAAAAAAGAGCGAAACCTCCTGAGAAATTAACAAGAACCAATATTGTAGTTGGTGTATGGAAGACCTTCACCAGATGTCATTATTTGATTTTGGAGACACAAGACTATCACTTATAACTTTCATAGTTTTACAACAGATTGATTTGAGTTATCTGCATGTGTTCTTATTGTTCATGGATTCTGGACAATTGGGTTCCATGCTAGAATTGTGTTGGTTTAGTTGTAATTACCCTTTGGCCACTTTCAGGTGGTAAATATTTGGTCAGTATTTTGCATCATTATTTGTAAGCTAAAACAAAGAAGTAGAACCTACAGAGAAACATAAAATGGAAAAATTTGCACTTCTTCCGTGTTTTGGACCAACTCCTGGTTTTGGCTTACGAATACTGGTAAAACATACTGACCAAATACTGATCATGTAAAATTGCATTTTTGTAAGTTTTGGACCTTGGTGGTAGTCCATGGCAAAATGTCTAAAAATTACTTCCAATTAATTTGTCTCTTAAACTCTGTATAACATTACAATAAGCAAAATGAGAGGCCACAACTGCGGTATAGTGTCCAAGGAAGGCCTGTGAGCCGAAACGTAACATGATATATGCCGCATGTTCAATAAAAATCTCTACTTTCAAAAAGAAAAAACCTGTATGCTGAAGTTTCTATCTACTATTGAAAATGGGGTTGGAACTAAACTTACAGCAATACCACGGAGTGCGACAAAGATTTATTGTTCTCAGTTTTATTCCCATTCATTGTCAATGGGGACAAAACTGAACGGAAGGGAACGGAGTGCACAATAATGCATTCCGTTCCGTTTCATTGCGTTCCCATGATGAACACAAAAGCACAGCAAGCAGCGTTTTTGAGTGCGTCCTGGGATGCAGAGCAATACGGATCCGTCATAACTCGCAATGTAAGTCAATGGAGACGGATCCATTTTCTTTTGTGTCAGACACAAAAGAAAACAGATCCGTCCTCCTTTGACTTACAGTGGTTTTAGAGACGGATCTGTCATTGCTATGTTAAAGATAATACAACCGGATCCGTTCATAACGGATGTAGACGGTGGTAATATCTAGACGGAAGCGTTTTTGCTGATCTGTGACGGATCCAGCTAAAACGCTGGTGTAAAAGTAGCCTAAGTGCTACTCACATTCATGTTATAGTACCAAACACAGCCTATGGACTAGAAATAAAAGCAGACTTTCCAATGCTGGAAAACACCTTTAAAAAGGACCTGTCACTACTCCTGAGATGTCTGTTTTAGCAACTATGTGCATACTCTATGTAATAATTCTGACAGCCTGACACTATCCAATCAGTGCTGCCAGTGTCAGACCATGCAGGGACACCCCCACCCACCAACTGGTAATATCTATCTGGACCTTCATTGCAAACTGCTGCACATTCATTCATAACTTCTACCAGGAATAAGAATAGATTTTAATTACATGGAGAATGCAAGTAGATACTAAAACAGACATGTCTGGAGAGGTGACACCTAGTAATGTGGGTGGGAAACGGTAAGTGTTTTAATTTGTATTTTAATTTTGAATTATATTTATTTTTATTTTTTTTATTAATACAAATTACAATTTTTACTACTTCTGAGAGAGCAGAGAGCTAGACATAGCAGCAACCAATAACATCCCTAATGTAGTTTCTAACCTGCGCTGTCTTCCATATTTTCTTATAACACCAAATATATAGTCAAAGTTGGTGCTGCCAATGAAAATGCAAAGCAAAGGCGAAGCAACAATGTAATCTTAACCTCCAAAGCTAAGGAAACTGTCCAGAATCTATTATGAAGTTTGTATATATCACAATGTAACCAATCTATAGAGAACAAGGGGGTATAGAGCAGTGTCAAAGCAGCAAAGAAGAGAAAAGTGATTCATTTCGTCAGCCTCCATTGGTGGTAGCAATGTGTGTATATTTTGCCATAATCTGATTATTTTTACATATATTTTCCCCTTGTCACAATTGTTACCCACCCTAATCAATGGAGGGAAGCCACAGAAATGCCAATGTTAGAGCTTGCTGTTGTCAGAGGAGGGTGCACACTCACTGAGAATATGGCAATGGAGCGCTGTCTGAGCATTACAGCCTTCCTTTTTTTTTTTTCATTCATCAAGTAGACAGCTTTATACAACATATTTCTCCAAAGAAAAAAAACGACTAACATGTTTAGAAAAGTTCATTATTAATAAAATATGACGCCATGATTTACATTTATTTTAAAGTTACTGTTTTCATAAAAAAAGCGAATGATTAATAAATAAAGGTCAGAAGAATAACAATTGTCGCAATAAAATACACATAAAAATGAAGAACATTCCCAATAAAACCTCTAGAGATAGTTATTAAGAAACCAGGAGGAATGTGGCATTTACATAATTTTGTGTACGGTTTGTACACATTTCACGGTCCTTTGTGACATTTGCATGAGTCACATAAAACCCCTGCAGGTTTATATGGGGTGCTTTACAGTCCACGTGTTTACCTCCTCAATAAAATCCAAGTCATTTACAGCTTTGTTTTTTCAATTGGTGGGACACACAAAGTGCATGTTGTGAAATATGATATCTATGAATTTCTATTACATATTCACAGCTAGATCTATTCTAATTGATGATGTTTTGTTTTAATTTCCCCAAGTCTTCACACTTAAAGGGAACCTGTCATCAACTTTATGCTGACCGTACTGAGGGCAGTATAAAGTACTGACAGAAATGCTGATTTCAGTGGTGTGTCACTCATCATGAGCTAAAAGTAAGTGGTTGCCGAGAACCAACATCACAATCTTTGCAGACTGGGCCTAGAAAAGAGTCCCGGCCACCTGAGAAGAGTCCTGGTTATCCATGAATTCCTGCTCTCCTGCTCTCCTGCTGATGACTGACCGTCTTCTACCTAGTTTTCTCCCTTTCTCTCTCGGAGAGAACTGCCAATCAGCAGCAGACGGGTGAGAGAGCAGGAGATTAGGAATAACCAGGACTCTTCTCAGGTAGATCTGACTCTTTTCAAAGCCTGGGCTGCAATGATTATGATGCTGGTTCTCAGCCACCACTTACTATTAGCTGATGAGTGACACACCGCTGACATCAGCATTTCTGTCACTATTTTATACTGCCCTCAGTGAGGTCAGCATAAAGTTGATGACATGTTCCCTGTAAAGAAAAATCCATTTAGTATGCTAATACCACTTGACTTTTTTTCTTCAAATGTTGCAGTTTTTTCTTTTCACATTAATTAGGTTGTTCAGGAAAAAATATCTTTAAAATGGCTCAACATAAATAAATAAGGGGGAAAAAAGCACTCTCACCTCACCCATACCTTGCCACTCCCATTCTTAGGATACCCAATCTCCCACCATTCTCCACTTCCTGGTGCACTGATGACCTCCCAACACAGGGACATATGACTGCTGCAGCCAATCATTGGCCACAGCAATGACGTGGTACAGCCAGTGATTACCGGCAGTGGTCATATGTCCCTGCGGGGGACCAGGCATCCTCGGAACACTAGCACGGGGGGTCGACTAGGACAGTGAGGTGAGTATGCCTTATTATGTGTTTACATCATGCTTAGCAGTTTTCAAAATAATTTTCTTCTCCTGGACAACCCCTTTAAGTATATGCCACTGTTCGGAAACAAGTATACTTATGTTGTATGTTCAACCTTGAACTTTTGTTTTATCTAAATTTGGCCAAATTCAGTGTTATCTTCTTAGTATACAGTATATTAAAGGAGTTGTGCAGCCAGTAGTATTGATAATCTATCCTCAGGATAGGTCATCAATATCCACTTGTTGGGGGTCCGACTCCCGGCACCCCCGCCATTCAGCTGTTTGAAGAGGAGATGATGCTTATACAAGTATTGCTCCCTCTTCAACATTACGCTGTGTGTTGTCTCACTTTCAGCGGCGGCACAGTGGAATTACAAGTGCTTGTTCCATTTGTTTTTTGCTGAAGAAGTTGAACTTTTTAATGGGTTAGAATTGGAAAAAAATGCAACTCCGCAACAGTTTTAAGAGTTTTGTCTCTATGGCATTCCCTATGCAGTAAAACTGACTTGTGTCCTTCATTCTCTGGGTCAATATGTATTTTATAGTTTTTCTTGTGTTTTAATTCTGAAAAAAATAAAGACTTAAAAAAAAAGAAAAAATTCTTGTCATCGCCATATTCTGACCCCCATAACTTTTTTATAGTTACATCTATGGAGCTGTGAGCTGATTTTTTGAACAGAATAGAACGACAGTCTGAGCTCTAGTAGCGCTTATTGTATGAAGGCCCGCCAACTGCAAACCTCCATAGGAACTACATCTCTGATTCGCTGGGTCTTTTCAGAGACACCGAGAGCATCAGAGCGATGAAACGGCTCCCCTGATCATCGCATGGAGGAGCTGTTTTTGAACTGGAAGTGCACCCTTCCGTTTTTTTTTCATCAAACATGTCCGCAGGATCTAATGGGTTAAATGTCTGTGATCAGCGTTATTGACATTAGCGCCGGGCCTCTGCTGTTTAAAACAGCAGAGATGCAGCAGCTATGGTGGCCACTGCACTTGTAAGAGGGCGCCGTATTTAAAACCACTCCTTCCGCCATACATGTATGGAACTGAGACTTAAAGGGTTATTCCCATCTCAGACATTGGGGGCATATCGCTAGGATATGCCCCCAATGTCTGGTAGGTGTGGGTCCCACCACATACTTGGAATGGAGTCCGCAAAGTCCCAGAGGGTGCACCGCACACTCTATTAATTCCTGTGAGAGAGCTGAAAATAGCTGAGCACTGGCTTGGCTATTTCCGTCAACCCATAGAAGTGAATGGAGCAGAGGCTGCGCTTGTGCGGTGCGCTACCCATTCATTTTAATAGAACTTCCGAAAGAAGCCGGGTTAATAGAGGTCAGACCTCTAATTACCTGCATAGACATATGAGTAAATGATACAATTTTTGGCTTCATTCAACTACAGCTAAGGGGCTTAAAGGTAATCTGTAACCTATCTGAAGGCAGGATAAGCTGGTGACAGAGACCCAACAACATGCTTTTCAGGATATCCAGCAGCTCCCCTGTCCAGCTCAGTCACCAGATTTCTCTACCATCTATAATGTCTGGGACTGGAAGGGGTGACGGATTTCCCATGCAGCCAACAACCACCTTGGCTGAACTACAGGTCCAAGTTGAAAGAGCTTGGAATGACATACCACAGAAGGACAGCTAGCATCTGTTTGACCATTACCAGGAACGTACATGCTAATTATGGGGCCCCATAGCAAAACTCAGAGGACTGGGACCAGTCTTTATCTGTGTAGTGTTACTGGTTAAGTGCAGAGTGGATTTAGTTTGGAAAGTGGGTGGGGCCATGCAGCCTACCCAGGCCCCATAGCAACTGCATGGTCTGCCTCTATTGATAGTATGCTACTTCCCCTTAACATTGGAGACTAGCAGCCTGTATTGCAGGAAGGTGAAATGCCACCCAGTATTAAGCTTCATTAACACGTCAGGGATTTCCATCAGTGATTGTGAGCCAAAACCAGGACTGGAGCCTCCACAGACATAAGGTATAAGGGAAAGATCTGCTCCTGTCCTGGGTTTAGAACCGCACCTGGTTTTGGCTCAAAATTACTGATGGAAATCACTGACCAAAACACTGATGTGTGAATGAGCTATTAATGTGACCCTACCTCAACATATACTCTGCTGCAGAACCCAAGCTACAAGGTGCACCACCTTGGTTGTGCGATCATTGACCAAGCACCACTAGCAGTGCTTACTTTGTCAATCTCAGCTCAATTGCATTCAAGGGAATTTGTCATCAGAAAATGACAAATTTGAAATCATGTTTTTATATGAAATATACATTTTTTATTTTATTTCCATTTAAATATCTATATTTAATAAAAATGTATATAATCCTGTAATTTTTGGACTGGCCACTAGGCCTAATAATAGGTTATAATTTCCTGTTCTGTACATGTAACTTTTCAGTAGTTATTATCACTATCATCACAGGCAAAATTACTATGACAAATAACAATTCTACCCTACTGGTTCAATTGGTATTTAAACATTCCTCCTCATCATGCTGTTCACATTTTGACATCATGAGTCCAAGAGACAGCTAACAATTGATCAACAGTACCTCATCATTGTGAGACTTCAAGCAGGATGTTCTCAGATGGAAGTGGCCACTGAGCTTAGAGTGTCACAGTGTGTCATCAGCAGGTTGCAATAGAGATGCAGAGAGACTGGAAGAGTCACAGAAAGACAGAGAAGTGGACGTCCTTTGGCCACATCCGCCACTGATGACCACTTTATTGTGAACAATGCCCTGCGGAACCGGATGATGAATGCCACACAACTCCAGGCACATTTAAGGGAGGTGAGAGGCACCCAAGTGGCATGTCAGACCATCCAAAACCATTTATATCAGTGTGGTCTGTGTGCTAAATGACCTGCAAGGGTACCTGACCACAGGTATCGTCATCTTGCATGGGCTAGGGAGAATCTACGCTGGATGACCACTGGGCCTCAGTTCTGTTCACTGATGAAAATCGATTCACGGTGAGCAGAAATGATAGCCGCCAACGATGTTGGAGACGTCAAGGAGAGCGCTGTGCATCAGCCACTGTTGTCACTAAATGAGCCTTTGGTGGTGGTGGGCAGGTGTGTCTAGTCAATACAGAACTGCCCTACACTTTGTGAATGGTACAGTAATAAGCCCATACTACTTTAATAACATTATTAATCCAGTCATTGTGCCTCTGCATGAACAACACAGGCCTAATTTCATCTTCATGGTCAACAATGTGCCAGCTCATCGAGGTTACATCATTAGAAAACTGCTGCTGGAGACTGGGATACCTCAAATGGAGCAGCCTGCACTTTCTCCAGACCTGAATCCCAACAAAAACATATGGGATCAGCTGAGTCGCTGTGTAGAGGCTCGTAACTCTGTACCCCAGAACCTCAGTGGCCTGAGGGCCGCCCTTCAAGAAGAGTGGGATGCCATGTCTCAGCAGACAATAAGTCGACTTGTGAAGAGCATGAGACGTCATTGTCACGCTGTAATTGATGCTCAAGGCCACATGACAAGTTATTGAGACACTGACATTTTTGTGGGGGTGTACCCACCACTGTTGTTGGCTTTTGTTTAAATAAATTGTTTGAGATGAGATCACCACTGCACGCTTCTACTTAAATGCCCTACTTTCATGATATAATATCACTGTAGCATGAACTAAATAAATTTCACCTCAAATCCAAAAATCCCTCATTTATTGTGAATAGTATATATAGATAACACAGGATCTACTATTCACAATAGGTGATATCACATCTTATGTATTCCCTCCCTGCACAGGTCACAGAGCATGACTAGAAACTCTCCTATAGAAGTCAATGCGGTCAGCTCCTGTCCATTGTGTCTATGACTCATGTAGCTGCTTTCAAAAGACAGGAAGACATATTTTAAGCCTAGTGACCAATGTGACTCACCAAACATACCACAAATTCTAGAAAAAATATATGTTTAACATAAACAGCCTCCAGGAACGCACCAACCAGGACCAAGTGGTAATTGATGAATTAACCTTTCTGACTGGATCATAAACTTTGGATGTGAAATTACATTAAAAAAACTTATGTTCTGAATTGCATATTTTAACCTAAGTGCCTCGAATTTGCACTAAAAATATGTGACTATATCTTACTCATTTGATGACATTACCATCAATCATTGACTGATACAATGGTCCCCTCCTCTCCAAACTTTTTCTACAAGGCAATGACTTACCAAACCTTGTTGAACCCTCCCCAAAATCACTTACAGGAAATACTACAATTGAAGTGTTAGGCTACTTTCACACTCGCGTTTTGGGCAGATCCGTCATGGATCTGCAAAAACGGATCCGTTACAATAATACAACCGCATGCATCTGTCATAAATGGATCCATTTGTATTATCTGTAACATAGCCAAGACAGATCCGTCATGAACTCCATTGAAAGTCAATGGGATCCGTTTTCTATTGTGCCAGATTATGTCAGAGAAAACGGATCCGTCCCCATTGACTTATATTGTGTGTCAGGACGGATCCGTCTCGCTCCGCATCCCAGGACGGACAGAAAAAGGCAGCGTTTTGGTGTCCGCCTCCAGAGCGAAATGGTGACTGATCGGAGGCAAACTGATGCATTCTGAGCGGATCCTTTTCCATTCAGAATGCATTAGGGCAAAACTGATCAGTTTTGGACCGCTTCTGAGAGCCCTGAACGGATCTCACAAACGGAAAGCCAAAACACCAGTGTGAAATTAGCCTTAGCAATTATTTCTTTCTTGAGCACCTAATATATTTGAAATTTAAAAGACTAAGTAAAATGAAGCATATTATATTATTATTATTATGTTCGGTTTGTATTGTAATATACCTACCTTTCAGGAAATATGAACAATTGTAGCGGTATCTAGAAAGTGACTCCACATTCCAAACTCCCGCCTTTTATGGGATCCTCAATGCTAGCATTTGCAGTGCTGCTGAAGGAGGTTAGGTTAAATTCACATGGTATTTGGTGTTTGCATTCGGGATTCATTTGGGATTCGTGAAAAGAAGAGGGAGCAGGTGGTTATTATAATATTATTTTCTTCCACAGTATGCAGTGGTTAATATATACCAAAAGTGGTCCAAGAAAGGACTACTTGCAACTGGGTCATGGGCACCCAAGGATCACTGTAGCATAAAAATGTACTGCCTGCTATGATATAAAAGTGTCAGAACACACAGTGCATCACAGACTGCTAGGTATGGGGCCACCCAGCTACATACTGGTTGGAGTGCCCGTGCTTACCACCGTCTACTGTTGAAATTGCCTAGAATGGGCACATCAGCATATGACCATGGAGCAATGGAAGAGAGTGACCTGGCCTGATTAATTACATTTTCTTTTGCATCACGTGGACAGCTTGGTGTATGTGTGTCACCTACATGGGAAAGACATGGTACCAGGATGCAAGGATCAGCAACCTTCAGCACTCCAGCTGCTGTGAAACTACAACTTCCAGCATGCACAATAAGCTGTTCTTGTAACTCTCGTAGAAGTAAAGAGAGGATTCTGGGAGTTGTAGTTTCAAAATAGCAGGAGTGCCAAAGGTTGCTAATCACCAGGACCTTGGGAGGAAGGCAAGGCAGTGGAGGCAGTGTTATGGATGTAACACTTGGTGAGTTATCACATCTAGTTAACGCATTATCACTGTGAGTGTTAACTCTGCTGTATCTGTATGCTCTGGCCTCTGAGCAATGTTCTGCTGAGAAGCCTTGTATACAGATATTTATGTGGATCTTGACACCTACCACTTTATGGTAATATTACATGGTCAACATTGTATTACCTAATATTAGTGGTCTATCAGCACGATAACCTCCTGCCAATTGTTCAGGAATTGCTTGAGGAACATGACAAAACATCTGTTGTATGGGTTGAAGAAACAAGTCCAGCCTAAGGAGGCCACATCTCACAACGTGCAGGACCTAAAGGTGTATTCCGGTTGTTAGAAGTTATCTCCTATCCACATGATAGGGGGTGACTATTAGATTTGTGGGGGTCCTACTGCTGGGACCCCCACTGATCATGAGATCGGGGGTCCCGTATCCCTGACCCCTGAAGCCCCTTGAAATGAACGGAGTGGCTGGTCGTAAATGCATGTGTCTGTTCTGTTCATTTCTATGGGAGTCCTGGAGATAGCCGAGTACAGAGCTCAGCTATCTCCAGAATTTCCATAGAAATGAATGGAACAGCCACATGCATTTACGACCAGCCGCTCCATTCGTTTTAAGGGGCTGCAGTGGATACTCACTGCATTCATTTTAGGTGGGCTGCAGGGGGTATGGGGCCCCCGTTCTTGTGATCGGTGGGGGTCCCAGCGGTAGTACCCCCACAGATCTAATAGCTACCCCCTATCCTGTGTATAGGGGATAACTTTTAGCAACCAGAATACCCCTTTAACTGAGCACAGGACATTGAATGTGGCTTTTCCACTTCCGTGGAAAGAATGGATGTTCCAACTGATTCATTTTCTTTAATGCAACTTTGAAGCAGATTGGTTGTGTTGTTTTTTTGCAGGACTCCAACCGGTCCGTGGCTACACAGCCTCATACACAGCAAGCTACGATGCACTGTGTGTTCTGACACATTTGCATTAGGTTTTTCATCAATCGGTAGCTCTTCGGTGGCATTACACCAAGGGCCTTTGCTCCCACATACCTTGGACCACTTTTGGTAGGTACTAACCACTGCACACTGAGAACACCCCACAAGAGCTGTTGTATTGGAGATGCTCTGACTTAGATCTAATTTACATGGGCAGATTTTTGAGCCAATAATGGAGAATGAACAGTCATATGATCATTCTTTTCTGATAATTGTGCTATGTAAATGTACACTTCATCACTCAACAAATGAGTAAACGCTTATGTTCCGTTGATCCAACGATTTATGCGGCACAAACTATCATTTGTATCCAGCATTGTCGTGTGTAAACATGGAGGTGCTACCAACAAACAGTGAATCTGTATAGGGCCAAACAATTGTAGTAACCATCATACATTTTCATACAGTGGGAATGATTGCCGAACAAGCGGGCAATGATCGGGAACAAACAGTTCATTCCCAATTCATAGGTGTCACTGTAATGTTATAATTAAAGATGAGTGAATATCTTGAAATTTGCTTTGGGTCCAATTCGGACAAATCAATCATCAGATTTAATTTGGGTATAAATCAATTTGACTTGAATAGAAAATGCCACAATTGTCCGGAAAAGTCTTGTATGACACTCTGAGGTTTCCTAGTACTGTATTCAACCCCTTTAAAGCTCTTTTACGTCAAGACAGCGTTAGTAATGTCAAAGTAAAAGCAACAGACAGATGTAGCAAGCATCAACATCAGTGGGTTAACAAGGTATCGCAACAGTAGAACGCGATACCAACTTTAAGCTTTATAAGCTTGTGATAAGCGGTGCAATAAGCTTGTGTGTTACAAGGCAGGAATCACTTTACCACCTGCTACATCTGTATAGGCTATGGGTTAACTGATGGTAGCCAGTGGTAACAAACAGTCTGGTTAATACCACATTGCACTGTCAGATTTTATTTTAAAATTAAAACATGGTCCACAAATTATCCCTTATCGGTGGCAGATGCCTTCTTCTCTGTCTTCTAATGGAGATTTGGCTGGAAACTGAATTTTTGGGAAAATCAGGGTGAATTCAGCTTGTTTAGAATGCATTCACTCATCTCTAGTGATAATCAATGTGATTCACTTTACTTGTTTTATTATTATGACTGTTAACCTACAGTACCAGTTAAAGGTTTGGACACAGCGTTTCATTCCATGGTTTTTCTTTTTTTTTCTACATTGTAGATTCATATTGAAGACATGAAAACGATAACAAAGCATATATGTAATTAACTTGTAAACAAAAAGGGTTAAACAAACCAGAATAAGTTTTATATTTTAGATTCTTCAGATTAGTCCCCTTTTGATTTGATGACAGGTTTGCACACTCTTGGCATTTTCTCAATTATCTTTATGAGGTAGTCTCCTGGAATGGTTTTCCAATGGCTTTCTTGAAGGAGTCATCAGAAGTGGTGAGCAATTGTTGGCTACTTCTCTTTTACACTGTGGTCCAACTCATCCCGAACCATCTCAATTGGGTTAAGCTTAGGAGATTGTGGAAGCCATGTCATCTGATGCAGCACTCCGTCACTCTCCTTCTTGGTCAAATAGCCCTTACAAAGCCTGGAGGTGGTTCCACTAAGATGGGATGACATGTCACTGAAGAATGCTGTGGTAGCCATGCTGGTTAAGTGTGCCTTGAATTTTGAATAAATCACCAACAGTGTCACCTGTAAAGCACCTCCATGCTTCACGATGGGAACCATACATGTGGAAACAATCCACTTTCTGTACAAGAAAATGTGTGATAAAATAGGCACTCCTTATCCAGATTCACACCATATACACCTATAGTTATAGACCTTCGTGTGTTATGCGGTCATCCAACCAGACTTCCACAAGACCGCATAACACATGAGGTCTATAACTATAGGTGTATATGGTGTGAATCTGGATGAGCAGTGCTTATTTTATCACACATTTTCTTGTATAAATTCTAGTGACGGGGTGAGTCAATCAAAATAGTGCACCCAGTCCATATCAATTAGTGGGAGAGCCACTCTATGCACATCTAGTATTAACATCCACTTTCTGTGTCTCACAAAGACATGGCATTTGGAACCATAAATTTCAATTTTATTCATCAGACCAAAGTACAGATTTCAACTGGTCTAATTTCTTGTGTTTCTTGGCTCAAGCAAAATCACTTCTTGTTGTTCTTTCACAGTAGTGGCTTCTTTGCAGCAATTCAGCCATGAAGGCCTGATTCTCACAGTCTTATCTTCAGCAGAAGAGCTAAATCTTGATTTTCCTTTCCTGGTGCAGTCCTCATGAGAGCCAGTTTCATCACAGTGTTTGATGGTTTTCAAAGTTGGAAATCCTCCAGATTGACTGACCTTCATGTCTTTTAATAATGATGGACTGTCGTCTCTTTACTTAGTTGAATGTCTGTTGCCATAATGTGGATTAGAACAGTAGTAGAATAGGGCCTTTGCATAACACAATGGTCACAAGCCCCTGAGGAGCCAGGGTGAATGATGGGGGTGGCAGTAGCTCTGGCTTCAAAAGTCTATCACAGTTGCTTTCCTCACACCGTTGCTCCCTAGGGCCATGGAGGTGAAAGGAATGTGCACCCTTTCTACCCTTGAGACATACCCTGATGTTGGGGCTCCTTCCTGATGATAGTTGGAGTGCCCTTGGTGTTATGGTTTTTGGTGTGGGTGCAAGGCAGGAGATGTTGGTGCTGTGGCCAGCAAATTGTGTTGGAGTCAGTAACCAGGTCAGATATAACATAATAAAGATCTCTTTACACAGTTTAAAAAATATACAGTGAAAATCTCCCCAGATGGTTTGTATGAGTATAGTCCAGTTTTAGGTTCAACTTTCTCCTACTCTCATTCCGTACAGAATCTGTGGATGGCAGTAATGCTTTGGGGAATCACAGGGTTTCAGATACGACTGGACAGGTGTCACGGAAGGTGTTGCAGAAAGCTGGAACTTATAAATAAACATCCGTCTTGCTTGATCCCAAACTAAGGAGCATATGGGTGAGCCCTATAAAACCCCTAGAGCTATCCCTGACTGCTATGCCCATGCAAAGGTCTTTATGGTAGACGATTGCATGTCCACGTACCTTATGCTATGTGACACCTGAAAACCCTATAATAGTGAGGGGACACGACCACCGGCTCCCTGCACTTAATACGGATGGAGTCAGGGTCACCTACATTCAAGCCAGCAAGGAAACACAAATAAAGGAAACAGACTTATCTGAGGAATCAGGAGAAGCAGCATCCAGCAGTGAACAACTCATCCAGGAAGAAGTATAAACCGCAAAGTGAGGCAGTATGGGAGGGAGTATAAAGGGAGGCAATTAGTGTAAATAGGTGACAGCTGGGAGAAGGAAAGGAGATGACAAAGTGAAACCAAAACAAAGAACATCATGCAAGAGGTACAGAAAAACGTCTGCCAGACCTTCTCAGAGAGCTGGCGGTGACAGTACCCCTCCCTCTACGGGTGGACTCCGGACACTCGGAGCCCACCTTCTCAGGATGAGACCTATGTAAAGCCCTGATGAGACGAGTGGCCTTAATGTCCGCCACTGGGACCCACATCCTCTCCTCAGGACCATAACCTTCCCAATGAACGAGGTACTGGACAGAACCATGGATAATGCGAGAATCCACAATCCTAGAGACCTGAAATTCAAGATTACCATCAACAATAATCGGAGGAGGAGGCAAAGAGGAGGGTACAGTGGGTTGGACATAAGGTTTTAATAGGGACCTGTGAAAAACATTATGGATCTTCCAAGTCTGAGGAAGATCAAGACGGAAGGCAACGGGATTGATGACGGACAAGATCTTGTAAGGCCCAATAAACTTAGGACCCAACTTCCAGGAGGGAACCTTCAGTTTGATATTCTTTGTAGACAACCACACCAGATCACCCACATTCAGGTCCGGACCAGGCACACGTCTCTTATCCGCCACATGCTTATATCTCTCACTCATCCTCCAGGTTACCCTGAATGTTTTGCCAAATAAATGACAAAGACGAGGAAAATTTCTCCTCATCAGGTAAACCAGAAGACCCCTCTCCAGAGAAGGTCCCAAACTGCGGATGAAACCCATATGCACCAAAAAATTGTGACTTATCAGAGGACTCCTGGCGACGGTTATTTAAAGCAAACTCAGCAAGGGACAAAAAAGAACACCAATCCTCCTGATTCTCTGCCACAATACAGCGCAGATATGTCTCCAGATTCTGAGTGACGCGTTCGGTCTGACCATTCGACTGCGGGTGAAAAGCAGAAGAGAACGACAACCGAACCCCCAAGCGAGAACAGAAAGCCTTCCAGAATCTGGAAACAAATTGCGTGCCCCTATCAGAAATGATATCTGAAGGAATGCCATGCAATTTAACAATGTGATCAACAAATGCTTGCGCCATCGTCTTAGCATTGGGTAACCCAGGAAAGGGAATGAAATGCGCCATTTTGCTAAAACGGTCCACTACTACCAGAATCACAGTCTTCCCCAAGGAACGAGGCAGGTCTGTAATGAAGTCCATGGACAGATGCGTCCAAGGACGGGAAGGAATGGGTAACGGGAGGAGAGAACCCGTGAATGAGGGACCTTGGCACGAGCGCAGGTCTCTCAGGCTGCCACAAAACCATCAACCGTCTTACGAAGAGTCGGCCACCAGAATCTCCGAGCAATAAGATCCACTGTGGCTCTACTCCCCGGGTGCCCAGCAAGGACAGTATCGTGGTGCTCCTTAAAAACCTTGTGTCGTAAAGCGAGAGGCACAAACAACCTCCCAGGAGGACAAAGACCAGGAGCCTCTGCCTGGGCTGCCTGAACCTCTGCCTCCAAATCAGGATAAAGAGCAGAGACGACCGCCCCTTCAGCCAAAATGGGACCCGGGTCTTCAAAGTTCCCCCCTCCCGGAAAACAACGTGACAGGGCATCCGCCTTTATATTTTTAACCCCAGGGCGGAACGTAATAACAAAATTAAACCTAGAAAAGAACAAAGACCATCTGGCTGTCTCAGGTTCAGACGCTTGGCCGATTCCAAGTAGGCCAGATTCATATGGTCTGTAAACACGGTAATAGGGTGTCTGGCTCCCTCTAACCAATGGCGCCATTCCTCTAATTTGATGGCCAACAACTCCCTATCTCCCACATCGTAATTTCTCTCTGCAGAGGAGAGTTTCCTTGAGAAAAAGGCACACGGTCGCCATTTGGCAGGAGAGGGACCCTGAGACAAGACCGCACCCACACCCACCTCAGAAGCGTCCACCTCAACAATAAAAGGTAGAGAGACATCAGGTTGTACCAAAATGGGAGCGGAAGAAAAACTCTCTTTGATACTAGAAAAGGCTTTAAGCGCATCTACCGACCACGAAGAAAAATCGACCCCCTTTTTAGTCATATCAGTGAGTGGCTTAACAACAGAGGAATAATTCAAAATTAACTTTCTGTAATAATTGGCAAAACCCAAAAACCACATCAGTGCCTTCTGATTCTCAGGAAGCTCCCAATCAAGCACAGCGCTGACCTTCTCAGGGTCCATGCGAAAACCAGAAGCGGAAAGAAGAAAACCAAGAAATTGAATCTCCGGAACCGCAAACACACATTTTTCCAGTTTAGAGTACAATTTATTCTCCCACAGAATCAGCAGGACCTGACGTAGGTGGTCTCGATCAGTCTTGAAATCAGGAGAAAAAATCTAAATGTCATCTAGATACACCAGTACAAATTTCCCCAATAAATGATAAAAAATGCTGTTCACAAAATGTTGGAAGACGGCCGGAGCATTCATCAAACCAAAGGGCATAACCAAATTCTCGAAATGACCCTCAGGGGTATTGAAGGCCGTCTTCCATTCATCCCCTTCCCTGACTAGGTTGTATGCTCCTCTTAAATCCAACTTAGAAAAAACCTTAGCCCCAACAATCTGGTTAAACAGGTCCGGGATCAGAGGAAGCGGATATGGGTCACGAATCGTGATACATTTCAGCTCCCTGAAATCCAGACAAGGTCTTAAAGAACCATCTTTTTTCTTAACAAAAAAAAAACCCAGCGGCAACAGGTAACTTCGAGGGTCGGTTGTGTCCCTTTCTCAGGCTCTCAGAGATATAAGTACGCATAGCGACTCTTTCAGGTTGGGAGAGATTGTATAAACGTGATTTTGGCAGCTTGGCGCCTGGGATGAGATTAATAGGGCAGTCGTACTCCCGGTGAGGGGGCAACTCATGGACACCACTCTCGGAAAACACATCCCAAAATTCTGAGAGAAAAGATGGCAGAGTCTTGGTAGAAACCTCTGAAATAGATGCTGTGAGACACTTCTCTCAGCAAAACTCACTCCAACCATTTATTTGCCTTGCTTGCCAATCAATTGTGGGGTTATGTTTAGTGAGCCAGGGTAGCCCCAACACTAGAGGAGTAGGTAATCTGCTTAAGACGAAACATGATATATCCTCAACATGAGCGTCACCCACAGTCAAACGGATATTGTGAACTATGCCCTTTAACGATCTTTGAGAAAGTGGAGCGGAATCGATAGCAAAAACAGGTATATCCTTTTCCAAAGTGCATACCTGGAAACCATGCGTTATAGCAAATTGATTATTAATGAGATTGACAGCTGCTCCACTATCTACAAAAATCTCACAAACAATGTTCTTGCTGTCTAGCGCCACCCTGGCAGGTAGGAGAAAATGGGAACTACAAGTAAACGGCAAACCTTCAATTTTCGCATCAACCTTGCCAATAGTAGCAAATGGAAAGTTTTTAGAGGGTTTTTTTCTTTTTGTTTTTCTTTTATTACCCTCAGAAAACTCCATGAATCTCCTAGAAGGGCAAACATTAGCCAAATGATTTATACCCCCACAACAGAAACAAACCCTCCTCTGAGAGCTGAATCCTCTACTATCAGAGGCAAGCAAACCCAGCTGCACTCAGAGGGGATTGAGAGAGACTGAGACCCCTGTGCACTGAATGAGACAGCCCCACTGTCCTTGGACTGAATATGACAGGAAGGACTAGACTCCTCTCTCTCTCTCTAAGACGCCTGTCAATACGAACAGCTAGAGACATGGCAGATTCTAACGAGGCTGGTCTCTCATGAAAAGCAAATGCATCTTTCAATCTTTCCGAAAGACCATGGCAAAATTGACTTCGGAGTGCAGCATCATTCCAACCAGTATCAGCTGCCCATCTCCGAAATTCAGAACAATATATCTCTGCGGACTGTTTACCCTGGCATAAAAGACGCAGTTTAGATTCAGCCAGAGCAATACGATCCGGGTCATCATATATCTGCCCCAGGGCTACAAAAAATTCATCCACCGATCGGAGGGGCCGTGCCCCCACCGGCAGCGAAAAGGCCCAAGACTGAGCGTTATACCTGAGCAGCGAGATGATGATCCCCACCCTCTGCTCCTCATCACCAGAGGAATGGGGAAGTAGGCAAAAATGGAGTTTGCAAGCCTCTCTAAAGCGAACAAAATTCTCACTACCCCCGGAGAACGTATCCGGAAGCGAGATCTTAGGCTCGGAAAAAACTCCATGAACGCCAGCAGAACCGGTCAGCTGAAACTGAGACACAGTTTCACGGAGATCTGCTACCTCCAGCGAAAGACCTTGCATGCGGTCAATCAAGGCTGAAACCGGATCCATGCTTAAGACGGTTATGGCGGTTTATAATGTCACGGAAGGTGTTGCAGAAAGCTGGAACTTATAAATAAACATCCGACTTGCTTGATCCCAAACTAAGGAGCATATGGGTGAGCCCTATAAAACCCCTAGAGCTATCCCTGACTGCTATGCCCATGCAAAGGTCTTTATGGTAGACGATTGCATGTCCACGTACCTTATGCTATGTGACACCTGAAAACCCTATAATAGTGAGGGGACACGACCACCGGCTCCCTGCACTTAATACGGATGGAGTCAGGGTCACCTAGAATCAAGCCAGCAAGGAAACACAAATAAAGGAAACAGACTTATCTGAGGAATCAGGAGAAGCAGCATCCAGCAGTGAACAACTCATCCAGGAAGAAGTATAAACCGCAAAGTGAGGCAGTATGGGAGGGAATATAAAGGGAGGCAATTAGTGTAAATAGGTGACAGCTGGGAGAAGGAAAGGAGATGACAAAGTGAAACCAAAACAAAGAACATCATGCAAGAGGTACAGAAGAACTGGCGGTGACAACAGGTCAGTGGATGGTGTCTTAGCAATTTTCCACTCACAGTAGTAAAGTATATAAGTAGAGATGAGCGAATCGAATCCCACAAAGTGGAATTCAATCCGAATTTTGGAAATTATTTGATTCGCCTAGAAGCCGAATTTCCTCGTGCTTCGTGTCTGCAAATCGATTTATCCTGAAATTCAAACTTACCGCCTCCATTTGTGCGCGAAGGGCCGTCAGCCTCCATCTTGCTTGAAGATCTCGGCCAAAATCCATTACGGCGCGAGATTACATCATCACGCCGGCTAGCCCGTCGCGTGCAAATGGATATAATGTGATGTGATGTGAATTTGATGTAATGTTTCTTCTATGTTAATTTCACACTGTTTGTACACTCAGATGCCGCGATCATGTATCGCAACTCCCTGCCATTGCACAAGCTACTTACAAAAAAATGCATTTCGTGGTGAAGTAATTCGTCACAAAGCAAATTTTCTTGTGAAATTCGGCAAATTCGCTGAATCAAAAAATGCATTTTGTGGCGAAGTAATTCGTCACAAAGCGAATATTTATTTTTAATTCTGCAAATTAGCCGAATCGAATTTTCAAGAAATTCACTTATCTCTATATATAAGCTTTTAGGCAGCAATGTACCTGTTCCGCTTGCTCGGCCGTTACAGACCCTGGAACTTCCTCTCTCTCCCACCTTTGCTAGAGTACTGTAATGTATAGATGGTTCTCTCTTGGTAAATTATCCTCTCACTTCCTCTGCAAACTCAAGACTCCCCAGGGGTGGAGCTAAAGTTCACACCTCAGCCTTTTCTAGGGTCTGTATCAGTGTTGGTTAACCTTGTAGTACTCATAAAATAACCATACTAGGTATACATGGCATGAAATCACAATAATTGCACACAACCGTATTTTCGGTCTACAACCGATTCACATCGGTATGTCCATTAAATAGCCCTGCAAAAGAACAGAACATGTCCTATTTTTGTCTGTTTTTCAGACAAGAATAAGCATTTGTAACATAGTACATGACCTGAGGAAGGGTAAAATGCAGGATACACACAGCCGGTGTCCATGTTTTGTCGATCCGTAATTTGCAGGCGACAAAAGCGGATACGGTCGTGTGCATGACGCAAGTACCCAGCTCTGGGGTACTACACAACTGATGGTCTCAAACACATTATGAAGGCAAGAAATATCACAAATGAACTCTTGACAAGTCATATCTGTTTATAGAAAACCAATCCAGGTGACTACCTGATGAAGCTGGTTGAGAGAAGGCTAAGAGTGTGTAAACCTGTTATCAAAGCAAAAGGGGGCTATTTTGAAGAACCTAAAATATAAACAAAAATTCTGTTATTTATTTACCACTTAATCTTATTTATGTTTCTTTATCATTTTCATATCTACAATACGATTCTACAATGTAGGAAAATAAATAAATAAATAAAACAGTGCGTCCATACTTTTGACTGGTACTGTCTTATCCCCCATATAGCTTATATTTTCTATTTATCCTCTTACATATTACCATATTTTTCACCCCATAAGACGCAGTGGGGGAAAAATGTCCCTGCATCTTATGGGATGAATACTAATGAGTGATTCCATTATGGAAGCGCTCATTAGTATCGGAGGACTGGGAAGCGGTGAAGGCTCTGTACTCACCGCTTCCTGGTCCTCGGCTGTCGGCTGTGAAGGTTTAGCACAGCGTGAGGGTGCTCTGTGACCTCACGCTGTGCACGCCAGTTCACAGCACAGCCGAGAGCAGGAGGAAGAAGAGCGGGGGCGGTGAGGAGCGGCGGCATCCAGGAGCAGGTGAGGTAAGTGTTTTTTTTACTTTATGTCATCTGAGGCATGGGGCACATCTGAGGCTATGGGGGCTGATAAAAAAAGGCAATGGGGGCTGATATGAGACTGTGGCTAGTCAAAAGATGCATGGGGGCTGATATGAGGCTGGGGACTGATCAAAAGAGGAATAGGGGCTAATATGATACTGGGGGCTGATCAAATGAGGCATGGGGGCTAATATGAGACTGGGGGCTGATCAAATGAGGCATGGGGGCTAATATGAGACTGGGGGTCTGATCTGAGGTCTAAATGGGGTCTGATATTGGGGCTCATATCTGGGGTCTGATTGGGGTCATTCACGTTTGGGCGTGAGCTGAGGTCTGATTGTGGGTCTGATCTGAGGTCTTATTGGGGTCTTATTAACATTGGGGATCTGATTGGAGTTGTGATCTGAGGTCTGATTAACATTGGGGGTCTGATTGCTGGTCTGACCTGAGGTCTAATGAAAAATATTTTTTCTTATTGTCCTCCTCTAAAACCTAAGAAGGTCTTATGGGCGAAAATACGGTATATATGAGAATAATCAAAAAAGGAAGCTAGATAACCAAATAAACTCATCAATATCTAATCAGTATACTCCTGTATAACGTGAAAATACTCTGAGATAAATTTCCAGAATTAAGCTATTTGCAATGCAATGTTTCCTGACACTGTATATAAAAGTGTTTGTGGTGACGGATATGTTGACCACATGAAATACCTGTAGTTGTTAATATATACCTAACCGCTAAGTGGGTGGAACTTCAGATCCTGGAGTTTTCATTATCACATTTGGTTACTGTTACAAACTAGTGTTGAGTTAGAAGCAAAGGTTTTTCTTTTTCTGTAGATCTGCAGTATGACACCTTCTTATTACTTTTTCATAATCAGATATATGGTTAACCATGTTCTCTTTTAGGTAAATTCCTTTTAAACAGGTAGAAACCGTATAAAGACTTATATATCAACTAAATTGTGTGAGACAAGGCTAATTATATTCTTCCACGCCAAGCTCAGAAAACCATCTTTTAGAGCTAGCATTGTGCATGTGAACATAGTGCCATAGCTATGGAGCAGGGGTACTCAAGTATTTTATGTAAAGGTCCACATAACTTGGTCTGCTGTAGGGAGGACGTCCGAGCCACACCTCTAAGCCCACTTAATCACTTTTCTCCCGACCACACAGAAAGAATGTCCTCTTAGTGCCATCTAATAATAATAATGCCCCTTAGTGCCGCTCAGTCAGTATGATATCCCTTTAGTGCACCCTCCACAGAGTTTTATGCCCCCTTAATGCCCACCTCACTGTACTATATCCCCCTCACAACAAGGTGATCCCTTGGTACCCCCACACATTAAGTGCCCCTGACAGAGTATGATGCCTCCCCACACAGAATGAGACCCCCCTTAAATGCCACCAGTTGTTATGCAAGCGGGTGTGGACCCACTGCGCCACTGACTGGGTATACTCCGGAGGGGCGTAACTAATCAGCTACCTGGTATTCACTAGAGCCCCTGATGGTGGGGATAGGCTTGGGCCATAGGGTAGCTGCCAGGTGCCACTACAGAGTAGTCCCTAAGTCAGTGGCAGCTGACCAGGGGGGTCAGAGTGCTCGGTGCAAGCACCAAGGGGACTTATGAGGCCTGGAGGTACAGGTCAGGACAGGAGCCAATCAAACGAAGTCAGCAAACAAGATCCGAGGTCAGGGGCAGGCGGCAAACAGGCAAAGTCCATAAACGAAGTCTGAGGTCAGAGGCAGGTGGCAGAAAGCAAAGTCCAAGAGTACAATAGCAGGATTCGGTACACAGGAAGGCAGACAAGATAAACACCTTTGCACAGGAACTAGACAGGCTAGACACTGAGGTTGCTCAGGCAACTTCCTGTAGTAGGAAGTGCCTTTAAATACCTGCTGCAATCCGGCCATTGGCTGCTGAGACAGAGGGCATGTATGTGTTGCCACATAGGAAAGAGAGACACACCCATGCAAGCTTCAGCACCAGTGCAAGTCTCCAGCAGCAAGGAAACACTGGCATGGATTACATGTAGCAGAGTTGTTATTTACGGCCCGTGTTTTTCAGCTGGGCGGCAGGAGGGAAAAGAGGAAGCCCGGCGCCATGCCTGATGATAGGGGCAGCGACGCTGGTATGGGCCGCTGGGCTAACACCAGTACAAAGTGATGGCCTCTAAATGCCCCCTCATGGAATTATGTCCTCATAAATGTTCCCCTCACTGAGTGATACCCTCTTAAGTGGCTCCCACTCAGCATGATATCCCCTTAAGTTCTCCCCACACAGTATGTTTACCCCTTTAGTGGACTGAACTAAAAGCAGCAGAATGGTGAACCAGGGAGCTAATGGTGGGACAAGCAGGGGCCCAGACAGATGGAAACCGTGGTCCGTATTCAGACTGTAGTTCACCAGTTAAATACCCCTGCTATAGAGGGTGCAGATAAATCAGTAAATTACCAGAACCTGCAGTTTAAGGAGGCCCTTCTGCCACATAAGACACCAGTTTTTTAAATGGCAGGATGTAGGGGAGTGACAGATTTTGCATTGGGGCCTAGAAACATCACAATATGCCTCTCCTTTATGTGGACATTGACCAGGAACATTCACTATGCTCTTGCCGAAAGACTGAAAGCACGTATTTCTATCTGTTTCTTGTATGCACCAGAAATCTTCCAATGCTATCAACGTTTAAAGAATTTATCCCACAAAAGTACTACTATGTAATGAATAGGTCATGATCATGAAGTATTATTACACTATACATGCAATAAAAACATTTGTAAGTTTTTTTTATGTCTATTTTTCTCTTTGTTAGCGCCCCCTGCTGTTTATCCCTCTAGTCCTTTTTCTCCTGAATTCAGAGGTGGACTAACATGCTCAGTAGCTTCCCTGCTCCCATCCTTTCCCCTCAATGCTGATGTACAGTAGTAATCTCATTGTAAAGCAGGTAACATCCCAGACATGTTTCAATCATTCATACATCTAAATTCATAGAAATATATAACCATATCTTTCTGGACAGTAGAGAAGGGGGTATTACATACCATATGAATCTCTGGAGCTATATGTGAGGGGCCATTTTCTTTTCAGGGGAGGAAGAGGTTAAAAAGAGCTAATAACAATGCATCTGGGGACATGTTGTGCTGACAGAAAGACAAACAAGTCCTCCAGATAAGTAATAAAAATAATGAGTTTTTGAATTTTTTGGATAACCCCTTTAATATACATGATCTTATTTTTTTACACATAAAAAGAGAGTTTCTAGTAGAAACTCTGAGCATTCTCTGCACTTAAAGAGAATGTGTCACTAAAAGGTTTTTTCTGCAAGTTAAAACCAGATAACAACACGTATCCTTTTCAAATCAATTTTTATTTTCTGATTGCAGATTTATTTATTCTATTTCCTGAACATGATTATGGGGGCTGACATCTTGCCTGAGCTGTATGGCAGCCCCATGGGCCATAGACACAATGGACAGGAGGGGACCTCATTGACTTCTATGGGTGACTTTTCAAGGCATGCTCTGTAACATGTGCAATTTTGGATCCTCTGTTATCTGTATATATACAGCATTTCACAAAAGTGAGTACACCCCTCACATTTTTATAAATATTTTATTATATTTTTTCATGGGACAATGCTGAAGATATGACACTTTGATACAATTTAAAGTAGTCAGTGTAAAGCTTGTATAACAGTGTAAATTTGGTGTGTCCTCAAAATAACTCAACACACAGTCATTAATGAACCGCTGGCAACAAAAGTGAGTACACCTCTAAGTGAAAATGGCCAAATTGTGCCCAAAGTGTCAATATTTTGTGTGGCCACCATTATTTTCCAGCACTGCCTTAATGCTCTTGGGCATGGAGTTCACTAGAGCTTCACAGGTTGCCACTGGAATCCTCTTCCACTCCTCCATGACAACATCATGGAGCTGGTTAGTGACCTTGCACTCCTCCATATTCCGTTGGAGGATGCTCCACAGATGCTCAATAGGGTTTAGGTCTAGGTTTAGGAGACATGCTTGGCCAGTCCAACACCTTTATCCTCAGTTTCTTTAGCAAGGAAGTGGTTGTCTTGGAGGTCTGTTTGGGGTCGTTATCATATTGGAATACTGCCCTACAGCCCAGTTTCTGAAGGGAGAGGATCATGCTCTGCTTCAGTATGTCACAGCACATGGCATTCATGGTTCCCTCAACTGTAGCTCCTCACAGCCAGCAGCACTCATGCAGCCCCAAACCATGGCACTCTCACCACCCTGCTTGACTAAAGGCAAGCCACTCTTGTCTTTGTACTCCTCACCTAGTTGCCACCCCACACGCTTGACACCATCTGAACCAAATAAGTTTATCTTGGTCTCATCAGACCACAGGACATGGTTCCAGTAATCCATGTCCTTAGTCTGCTTGCCTTCAGCAAACTGTTTGTGTTCTTGTACATCATCTTTAAAATAGGATTCCTTCTGGGGCGACAGCTATGCAGACCAATTTGATGCAGTGTGCGGCGTATGGTCTAAGCACTGATAGGCAGACCCTCCACCCCTGTAACCTCTGCAGCAATGCTGGCAGCACTCATACGTCTATTTTGAAAAGATAAGATAACTGTCACAGCCAGACAGCTGAGAAGCTCTGACAGGAGCCTTTCAGATCCTCCTCCTTGAATTTCTTTGTTTTGGTTGAGTTCCTCATCTCGTTAGTCTATCTCAGCTGTCATGCAGTTGGACTGATTGCTGCCCTTTAAGTTCCTCCCCAGAATGCAGTAGTGTGCGGCTTATACAACTTCCTGGAGTGTGTGTGCATGCTGTTCCTAGTTCTCAGTCCACAGTCCCCAGTCGTCTGCAAGATAAGTGCTGTTTATGTATTTATGATTTTCTGTTTTCTGGATCCAGGTGACCCTGACTCCCTCCGTGTCTGTGTAGGGAGCCGGTGGTCGTATCCCCTCACTATTGTAGGGTCTTCAGGTGTAAGATAGTCGAGGTACGTGGATATGCGCCCATCCACCTTTGGGGTGGTCGCATAGGCTGAGCAATAAGGGAGAGCGGCAGGTCTCATGCAGGGGTCTCCCTTTTGTTCCTTAGTTGTGGATCCAGTGAGTCATTGTTTATATTGTATTGTCTTGTTTCCTGTACACCATCCGTGACATTATTAGCCGCCAAAACCGTCTCAAGCATGGATCCGGTTTCACTTTTGGCTGAATGCCTCCAGGGTCTTTCATTGGAGGTAGCTGATCTCCGTAGGATTTTTTCTCAGTTTCAAGTGACCGGTTCAGCTTGCGTTCATGGAGTTTGTGCTGAGCCTAAGATCTCGCTCCCGGATACGTTCTCTGGGGGTAGTGAGAATTTTGTGCGTTTTAAAGAGGCTTGCAAACTCCATTTTCGCCTTCTTCCCCATTCCTCTGGTGATGAAGAACGGAGGGTGGGGATCATTGTATCGCTGCTTAGGGGTAACGCTCAGTCTTGGGCCTTTTCGTTACCGGAGGGGGCACGGCCCCTCCGCTCAGTGGATGAATTCTTTTTAGCCCTGGGTCAGATATATGATGATCCGGATCGTATTGCTCTGGCTGAGTCTAAACTACGTCTGTTATGCCAGGGTAAACAATCCGCAGAGATATACTGCTCAGAATTTCGGAGATGGGCAGCTGATACTGGTTGGAATGATGCTGCACTCCGAAGTCAATTTTGCCAGGGTCTTTCAGAGGGATTGAAAGATGCATTTGCCTTTCATGAGAGGCCAATCTCCCTGGACTCTGCTATGTCTCAGGCCGTTCGTATTGACAGGCGTCTTAGTGAGAGAGGAGAGATCTCTCCTACCTGTCATACTCAGTCCCGGGACAGTGCAGCGGTCTCATTCTGTGCGCAGGGGTCTCAGTCACTGTCAGCCCCTTCTGAGCAGGAACCCATGCAGTTGGGGTTGATTGCCTCAGACAATAGAAGATTCAGCCCGCATGGGAGGGTTTGTTGTTGTTGTGGAGGTATAAATCATTTGGCAAATGTTTGTCCCTCTAGGAGATTCAGGCAGTTTTCTGGGAGTAATAAAGAGACATATCTGCGCTGTTTTGTGGCGGAGAATCAGGAGGATTGGTGTTCTTTTTTGTCCCTTGCTGAGTTTGCTTTAAATAACCGTCGTCAGGAGTCCTCTGATAAGTCACCATTTTTTGGTGCATATGGGTTTCATCCGCAGTTTGGGACTTTCTCGGGAGAGGGGTCTTCTGGTTTACCTGATGAGGACAGATTCTCCTCGTCTTTGTCATCTATTTGGCAAAAGATTCAGGATAATCTAAAGAGCATGAGTGAGAGATATAAGCGTGTGGCAGATAAGAGACGTGTGCCTGGTCCGGACCTGAATGTTGGTGATCTGGTGTGGTTGTCTACCAAGAATATCAAATTGAAGGTTCCCTCCTGGAAGTTGGGTCCTAGGTTTATTGGGCCTTACAAGATCCTGTCTGTCTTCATCCTGTTGCCTACCGTCTTGATCTTCCTCAGACTTGGAAGATCCATAATGTTTTTCATAAGTCCTTATTGAAACCTTATGTTCAACCTATTGTACCCTCGCCTTTGCCTCCTCCTCCGATTATGGTTGATGGAAATCTTGAATTTCAGGTCTCTAGGATTGTGGATTCTCGTCTTGTCCGCGGTTCCCTCCAGTACCTCGTTCATTGGGAGGGTTATGGTCCTGAGGAGAGGATGTGGGTCCCAGTGACGGACATTAAGGCCTCTCGTCTCATCAGGGCTTTCCATAGGTCCCATCCTGAGAAGGTGGGCTCTGAGTGTCCGGAGTCCACTCGTAGAGGGAGGGGTACTGTCACAGCCAGACAGCTGAGAAGCTCTGACAGGAGCCTTTCAGATCCTCCTCCTTGAATTTCTTTGTTTTGGTTGAGTTCCTCATCTCGTTAGTCTATCTCAGCTGTCATGCAGTTGGACTGATTGCTGCCCTTTAAGTTCCTCCCCAGAATGCAGTAGTGTGCGGCTTATACAACTTCCTGGAGTGTGTGTGCATGCTGTTCCTAGTTCTCAGTCCACAGTCCCCAGTCGTCTGCAAGATAAGTGCTGTTTATGTATTTATGATTTTCTGTTTTCTGGATCCAGGTGACCCTGACTCCCTCCGTGTCTGTGTAGGGAGCCGGTGGTCGTATCCCCTCACTATTGTAGGGTCTTCAGGTGTAAGATAGTCGAGGTACGTGGATATGCGCCCATCCACCTTTGGGGTGGTCGCATAGGCTGAGCAATAAGGGAGAGCGGCAGGTCTCATGCAGGGGTCTCCCTTTTGTTCCTTAGTTGTGGATCCAGTGAGTCATTGTTTATATTGTATTGTCTTGTTTCCTGTACACCATCCGTGACAATAACCTCTTGATATAAATGGAACTATATGGTATCTTCTCATTAGGGTCCAAAAAGTCTGAACATTGGCTGGTGAATCCTAAACGGTGATTCACAATAATATAGCTGATTCAGATAATATAAAAATGCACAAAGAATATAAAAATCTAAAAAGAAGCAAACATAAAAATCACAAAAATCACAAAAATAGTAAAATATGTTCAATATGGTACATATATAGATAAGGTCAAGTATTGCATGTGGGTTGCATTACTAAATGACAGTCTCTAATGATGCTGGTTAGAGTTCCACTGTTCATGAGTTATAACTCATATAGTATGTGATCACAACTGATTTACATGAATTGTTGATATGTAGCAACGGTACAGTTCGTTAATGTATTTGTGGCATAGCTGCATTAAAGTGACTTATTATTCCATATAGCCTTGATAATGTCCTATGTGCAGAAGATCGTTGTATTGTCACCGCCAGTTCTGTGAGAAGGTCTGACAGACGTTCTTCTCTACCTCTGGTATGACGTTTTTTGTTTTGGTTTCACTTTGTCATCTCCTTTCCTTCTGCCAGGTGTCACTTATTTAGACTAATCGTCTTCCTTTATATTCCCTCCCATACTACCTCACTTTGCGGTTTATACTACTTCCTGGATGAAGTGTTCACTGCTGGAGGCTGCTGCTATTTGCTCAGATAAGTCTTTTCCTTTATCGTGTTTCCTTTCTGGCTTGATTCTAGGTGACCCTGACTCCGTCCATATTAAGTGCAGGGATCTGGTGGTCGTGTCCCCTCACTATTATATGGTTTTCAGGTGTCACACAGTCTTAGGTACGTGGGCATGCAATTGTCTACCATTGAGACCCTTGCATGTGCATAGCAGTCAGGGAGAGCTCTTAGGGTTTTATAGGGCTCACCTATATGCTCCTTAGTTTGGGATCAAGCCAGTCGGTCGTTTATTTATAAGTTTTAGCTATCTGCAACTTCCCTCGTGACATGTATAAGAAATCAATATTACACCACCATGGTGTAATATTTTATTGTCAGCCATCAACTGGAGCAGACTAACTGCAATCATATACCTATATATTGTGTGTATGTCTACTTTAATTGTGCAAAACCAAGCCCGAAATACCGCCCTGCTGCAGCCGAAGACTTCATGCTAAGCTGTGACTGGGACATTGCGCAGTGAATCAAAGTATCAGCTCCCGATCACGTGGGATGCCACATGGGACGCTGCATCGACGCACAGATTTTACCCAGCTACCGGGGAAAAACGTCTTCAACTTAGACACTAATAGAGTGGATACCCCTGGGGAGTGGTAAAGTAACCATTAACATCATTGAGTGCTTCTATATACTATATTGCCACCAAGTTCTGCTATGCACGTGGTTACAATTATTGCGCAATTAATACAGTGATTGCAATAGTAGTGACTCGATATAGTAGCGACCGTAATCTCCATATACAACAGTCTCTTATACAACTATGCTGCACATAGGACATTATCAAGGCTATATGGAATAATAAGTCACTTTAATGCGGCTATGCCGCAAATACATTAGCGAACTGTACCGTTGCTACATATAAACAATTCATGTAAATCAGTTGTGATCACATACTATATGAGTTATAACTCACGAACAGTGGAACTCTAACCAGCATTATTAGAGACTGTCATTTAGTAATGCAACGCACATGCAATACTTGACCTTATCTATATATGTACCATATTGAACAGACATCATTTTACTATTTTTGTGATTTCTATGTTTAGATTTTTATATTCTTTATGCATTTTTATATTATATGTAGTGTTGAGCGAACAGTTCGAGCATAGTTCGGGTCCGTACCGAATTTTGGGGTGTTCGTGACACGGACCCGAACCCGAACTTTTTCGTAAAAGTTCGGGTTCGGGTTCGTCGTTCGGCATGTATTTTGGCGCATTTTGAAAGGCTGCAAAGCAGCCAATCAACATGCATCATACTACTTGCCCTAAGATGCCAGCGCAGCCATGCCTACTATTGGCAAGGCTGTGATTGGCCAAGTGCAGCATGTGACTCAGCCTCTTATAAGCTTGTGCGCACGTCGGGACGTGCTCACTCCCGATGTGAATAGAACAGGGTTAGACGCAGCTGATGCTAGGGCGAGAATAGGCAGGGATAATTGAATAACTGGAAGCAAATTTCTCTCCTCCACCTGTGATTCATCTGAACAACTGCAGCTGAGCTGCTTTTTTGATAGGGATTGGCTATTTTTAGAGTGGCCAGAGTGATTTTTCCATCCACATGTACCCGGGCTGACCGCCGGCCGCCATTTTGCAACTTGTAGTGCTGCAGCAGAAGCTGCCACAGTGTGCATTCCAAAGCTCCAAACAAGTCAGACATCTACACCTGGGATTCAGACCAATAGCGATTTAGCAGCACAGTCCAAGGCTATTTTTTTTAAAGGTTGTGCAGACCATTTTGTGGCACATGTTACTGGGCTGATAGGCGGCGGCTATCTTGGGATTAGTGCTGCAGCACAATCTCTCCCAACGTCCATTAATCACTTGTAATAGTGGTCTGTGCCATAGAAATCCTATATCAGGGACTTGGGTGTGCTTGTGTCACCCCTACTAATACCAGTCCACCTGTAATCCATACAGTGAAAAGCCATAAAGTATTCCAGTGAGGGAATTTTTTTTTTATTTAAAAAAGGCCAAGTTAGTTTATCTGGCGTTCAATATACTAGATACAGTTAGGCCTGCGTTTCATACATCTGGAATTAGCAAACTAATGTGCTGGGGTTGGGAAAACATATATGTACCCATACTAGAATCTGTCAAAGAAAGCGGTACTCACATATAACAGTCATTCCATCTGTAATCCATACAGTCAAAAGACTGAAAGTATTCCAGTGAGGGAATTTTTTTTATTTAAAAAAGGCCAAGTTAGTTTATCTGGCGTTCAATATACTAGATACAGTTAGGCCTGCGTTTCATACATCTGGAATTAGCAAACTAATGTGCTGGGGTTGGGAAAACATATATGCACCCATACTAGAATCTGTCAAAGAAAGCGGTACTCACATATAACAGTCATTCCATCTGTAATCCATACAGTCAAAAGACTGAAAGTATTCCAGTGAGGGAATTTTTTTTTTATTTAAAAAAGGCCAAGTTAGTTTATCTGGCGTTCAATATACTAGATACAGTTAGGCCTGCGTTTCATACATCTGGAATTAGCAAACTAATGTGCTGGGGTTGGGAAAACATATATGTACCCATACTAGAATCTGTCAAAGAAAGCGGTACTCACATATAACAGTCATTCCATCTGTAATCCATACAGTCAAAAGACTGAAAGTATTCCAGTGAGGGAATTTTTTTTATTTAAAAAAGGCCAAGTTAGTTTATCTGGTGTTCAATATACTAGATACAGTTAGGCCTGGGTTTCATACATCTGGAATTAGCAAACTAATGTGCTGGGGTTGGGAAAACATATATGTACCCATACTAGAATCTGTCAAAGAAAGCGGTACTCACATATAACAGTCATTCCATCTGTAATCCATACAGTCAAAAGACTGAAAGTATTCCAGTGAGGGAATTTTTTTTATTTAAAAAAGGCCAAGTTAGTTTATCTGGCGTTCAATATACTAGATACAGTTAGGCCTGCGTTTCATACATCTGGAATTAGCAAACTAATTTGCTGGGGTTGGGAAAACATATATGTACCCATACTAGAATCTGTCAAAGAAAGCGGTACTCACATATAACAGTCATTCCATCTGTAATCCATACAGTCAAAAGACTGAAAGTATTCCAGTGAGGGAATTTTTTTTATTTAAAAAAGGCCAAGTTAGTTTATCTGGCGTTCAATATACTAGATACAGTTAGGCCTGCGTTTCATACATCTGGAATTAGCAAACTAATGTGCTGGGGTTGGGAAAACATATATGTACCCATACTAGAATCTGTCAAAGAAAGCGGTACTCACATATAACAGTCATTCCATCTGTAATCCATACAGTCAAAAGACTGAAAGTATTCCAGTGAGGGAATTTTTTTTATTTAAAAAAGGCCAAGTTAGTTTATCTGGCGTTCAATATACTAGATACAGTTAGGCCTGCGTTTCATACATCTGGAATTAGCAAACTAATTTGCTGGGGTTGGGAAAACATATATGTACCCATACTAGAATCTGTCAAAGAAAGCGGTACTCACATATAACAGTCATTCCATCTGTAATCCATACAGTCAAAAGACTGAAAGTATTCCAGTGAGGGAATTTTTTTTATTTAAAAAAGGCCAAGTTAGTTTATCTGGCGTTCAATATACTAGATACAGTTAGGCCTGCGTTTCATACATCTGGAATTAGCAAACTAATTTGCTGGGGTTGGGAAAACATATATGTACCCATACTAGAATCTGTCAAAGAAAGCGGTACTCACATATAACAGTCATTCCATCTGTAATCCATACAGTCAAAAGACTGAAAGTATTCCAGTGAGGGAATTTTTTTTATTTAAAAAAGGCCAAGTTAGTTTATCTGGCGTTCAATATACTAGATACAGTTAGGCCTGCGTTTCATACATCTGGAATTAGCAAACTAATTTGCTGGGGTTGGGAAAACATATATGTACCCATACTAGAATCTGTCAAAGAAAGCGGTACTCACATATAACAGTCATTCCATCTGTAATCCATACAGTCAAAAGACTGAAAGTATTCCAGTGAGGGAATTTTTTTTATTTAAAAAAGGCCAAGTTAGTTTATCTGGCGTTCAATATACTAGATACAGTTAGGCCTGCGTTTCATACATCTGGAATTAGCAAACTAATTTGCTGGGGTTGGGAAAACATATATGTACCCATACTAGAATCTGTCAAAGAAAGCGGTACTCACATATAACAGTCATTCCATCTGTAATCCATACAGTCAAAAGACTGAAAGTATTCCAGTGAGGGAATTTTTTTTTTATTTAAAAAAGGCCAAGTTAGTTTATCTGGCGTTCAATATACTAGATACAGTTAGGCCTGCGTTTCATACATCTGGAATTAGCAAACTAATGTACTGGGGTTGGGAAAACATATATGTACCCATACTAGAATCTGTCAAAGAAAGCGGTACTCACATATAACAGTCATTCCATCTGTAATCCATACAGTCAAAAGACTGAAAGTATTCCAGTGAGGGAATTTTTTTTATTTAAAAAAGGCCAAGTTAGTTTATCTGGCGTTCAATATACTAGATACAGTTAGGCCTGCGTTTCATACATCTGGAATTAGCAAACTAATGTGCTGGGGTTGGGAAAACATATATGTACCCATACTAGAATCTGTCAAAGAAAGCGGTACTCACATATAACAGTCATTCCATCTGTAATCCATACAGTCAAAAGACTGAAAGTATTCCAGTGAGGGAATTTTTTTTATTTAAAAAAGGCCAAGTTAGTTTATCTGGCGTTCAATATACTAGATACAGTTAGGCCTGCGTTTCATACATCTGGAATTAGCAAACTAATTTGCTGGGGTTGGGAAAACATATATGTACCCATACTAGAATCTGTCAAAGAAAGCGGTACTCACATATAACAGTCATTCCATCTGTAATCCATACAGTCAAAAGACTGAAAGTATTCCAGTGAGGGAATTTTTTTTATTTAAAAAAGGCCAAGTTAGTTTATCTGGCGTTCAATATACTAGATACAGTTAGGCCTGCGTTTCATACATCTGGAATTAGCAAACTAATGTGCTGGGGTTGGGAAAACATATATGTACCCATACTAGAATCTGTCAAAGAAAGCGGTACTCACATATAACAGTCATTCCATCTGTAATCCATACAGTCAAAAGACTGAAAGTATTCCAGTGAGGGAATTTTTTTTATTTAAAAAAGGCCAAGTTAGTTTATCTGGCGTTCAATATACTAGATACAGTTAGGCCTGCGTTTCATACATCTGGAATTAGCAAACTAATGTGCTGGGGTTGGGAAAACATATATGTACCCATACTAGAATCTGTCAAAGAAAGCGGTACTCACATATAACAGTCATTCCATCTGTAATCCATACAGTCAAAAGACTGAAAGTATTCCAGTGAGGGAATTTTTTTTATTTAAAAAAGGCCAAGTTAGTTTATCTGGCGTTCAATATACTAGATACAGTTAGGCCTGCGTTTCATACATCTGGAATTAGCAAACTAATTTGCTGGGGTTGGGAAAACATATATGTACCCATACTAGAATCTGTCAAAGAAAGCGGTACTCACATATAACAGTCATTCCATCTGTAATCCATACAGTCAAAAGACTGAAAGTATTCCAGTGAGGGAATTTTTTTTATTTAAAAAAGGCCAAGTTAGTTTATCTGGCGTTCAATATACTAGATACAGTTAGGCCTGCGTTTCATACATCTGGAATTAGCAAACTAATGTGCTGGGGTTGGGAAAACATATATGTACCCATACTAGAATCTGTCAAAGAAAGCGGTACTCACATATAACAGTCATTCCATCTGTAATCCATACAGTCAAAAGACTGAAAGTATTCCAGTGAGGGGATTTTGCTTATAAAAAATAATATATTTCATTGTGGTGCGAGTTGAATCGCAACAATGAAGAAAAATACTATTAAGGGACGAGGACGCGGTCGTGGTGGTGTCCGTGGAGCCTCTGTTGCTGGTAGAGGACGTGGCCGTTCGGCCCCAGGCGCACACAGTAGGGAACGAACTCCCTCAACTAGCCGGCAGAATGTACCGCAATATCTCGTGGGGCACAATGCCGCTCTTAGGATGGTAAGGCCTGAGCAGGTACAGGCATTAATCGATTGGGTGGCCGACAGTGCTTCCAGCACGTTCACCACATGGTCTTCCACCCAGTCTTCTGCGGAAAGCGCACAGGTGGCACCTGAAAACCAAGCCCATCAGTCTGTCACATCACCCCCAAGCATATCAGGGAAACGGTCTGAGCCACAAGTTATGCAGCAGTCTCTTCTTCTGTTTGAAGACTCTGCTTCCAGGGTTTCCCAGGGGCGTCCACCTAGCCCTTCCCCAGTGGAGGAAGACATACCATGCACTGACGCACAACCACTTATGTCTCCAGATGAAGAGGACATGGGAATACCACCACAGCAGAGTCACCGACTCTCTGATGATGACGAAACACAGGTGCCCACTGCCGCGTCTTTTTGCAGTGTGCAGACTGAACAGGAGGAGGTCAGGGAGGGAGACTGGGTGGAAGACGATGCAGAGGACGATGAGGTCTTAGACCCCACATGGACTGAAGGTCGTGGCGATGACTTTCACAGTTCAGAGGAAGAGGTAGTGGGGAGACCGAGACAACAGCGAAGCCAAAGAGGGAGCAGGGGGCCAAAGCAGACGAGCCGCCGCCCCCAGAGTTCGCCTGCTACTGGACATCGCCAACAGGGACCCAGCCCCACAAAGGCAGCTTCAAAGAGTTCCCTGGCATGGCACTTCTTTAAACAATGTCCTACCGACAAGACCCGAGTGACTTGCACGCTCTGCCATCAGAGCCTGAGGCGAGGCATTAACGTTCTGAACCTCAGCACAACCTGCATGACCAGGCATCTACATGCAAAGCATGAACTGCAGTGGGGTACACACCTTAAAAACCAGGCACTCGCTGAGGCTCCCCCTGCTCCCTCTACCGCTGCTGCCTCGGCTTCCGCCTCGAGAGGAATGTTGCCACCTGCCGAGCAGCAAACAGAGGATGTGCCACCGACACCACCACCACCGCCACCGTCAACTAGCGTCTCCACTATATCACACAGCAGCGTTCAGCTCTCAATATCTCAAACCTTAGAGAGGAAGCGCAAATTCCCCCCGAGTCACCCTCGAGCCCTTGGCCTGAACGCCAGCATTTCTAAACTGCTGGCCTTTGAAATGCTGTCATTCCGGCTGGTGGACACAGACAGCTTCAAAAAGCTGATGGCCATGGCTGTCCCGCAGTATGTGGTTCCCAGCCGCCACTACTTCTCCAAGACAGCCGTGCCTTCCCTGCACATGCAAGTGTCCGATAAAATCAAGTGTGCACTGCGCAACGCCATTTGTGGCAAGGTCCACCTAACCACAGATACGTGGACCAGTAAGCACGGCCAGGGACGCTATATCTCACTAACTGCACACTGGATGAATGTAGTGGCGGCTGGGCCCCCGGCGGACAGTTCCTTGGCGCACGTCCTTCCGCCCCCTAGGATCGCAGGGCATCATTCTCTGCCTCCTGTAGCCTCCTCCTCCTACTCGGCTTCCTCCTCCACTGCTTCCACCAGCTCATCCGGTCAGCCACACACCTTCACCACCAACTTCAGCACAGCCCGGGGTAAACGTCAGCAGGCCATTCTGAAACTCATATGTTTGGGGGACAGGCCCCACACCGCACAGGAGTTGTGGCGGGGTATTGAACAACAGACCGACGAGTGGTTTCTGCCGGTGGGCCTCAAGCCAGGCCTGGTGGTATGCGATAATGGGCGAAATCTCGTGGCAGCTCTGGGACTAGCCGGTTTGACGCACATCCCTTGCCTGGCGCATGTGCTGAACTTGGTGGTGCAGAGGTTCATTCACCACTACCCCAACATGTCAGAGCTGCTGCATAAAGTGCGGGCCGTCTGTGCGCGCTTCCGCCGTTCACATCCTGCCGCTGCTCGCCTGTCTGCGCTACAGCGGAACTTCGGCCTTCCCGCTCACCGCCTCATATGCGACGTGCCCACCCGGTGGAACTCCACCTTGCACATGCTGGAGAGACTGTGCGAGCAGCAGCAGGCCATAGTGGAGTTTCAGCTGCAGCACGCTCGCGTCAGTCGTACTGCCGAACAGCACCACTTCACCACCAATGATTGGGCCTCCATGCGAGACCTGTGTGCCCTGCTGCGCTGTTTCGAGTACTCCACCAACATGGCCAGTGGCGATGACACTGTTATCAGCGTTACAATACCACTTCTATGTCTCCTTGAGAAAACACTTAGGGCAATGATGTTAGAGGAGGTGGCCCAGGTGGAGGAGGATGAGGGCTCGTTTCTAACACTTTCGGGCCAGTCTGTTCGAAGTGGCTCAGAGGGAGGTTTGTTTAAGCAGCAGAGGACAGGTTCACAAGTCGCCAGCCAAGGCACTGTACTGGAAGACGAGGAGGATGAGGAGGAGGAGGTGGAGGGGGACGAGGATGACGCAAGTTCACAGCGGGGTGGCAGCCCAGGCCCATCACTGGTGCGTGGCTGGGGGGATACGGTGGACGATGACGATACGCCTCCCACAGAGGACAGCTTGTCCTTACCCATGGGTAGCCTGGCCCACATGAGCGAATATATGCTCCAATGCCTGCGCAACGACAGCAGAGTTGCCCACGTTTTAACGTGTGCAGACTACTGGGTGGCCACCCTGCTGGATCCCCGGTATAAGGACAATGTGCCCACTTTAATTCCTGAACTGGAGCGCGACCGTAAGATGCGCGAGTACAAGCGCACGCTGATAGAGGCGCTCTTGAGAGCATTCCCACATGTCACAGGGGAACAGGTGGAAGGTGAAGGCAGAGGAGTGGCAAGAGGTCGCCAACGCAGCTGTGTCACGGCCAGCTCATCTGAGGGCAGGGTTAGCATGGCAGAAATGTGGAAAAGTTTTGTCTCCACGCCACAGCTATCTGCACCGACACCTGATACGGAACGTGTTAGCAGGAGGCAGCATTTCACTAACATGGTTGAACAGTATGTCTGCACACCCCTCCACATCCTGACGGATGGTTCGGCCCCATTCAACTACTGGGTTTCGAAATTGTCCACGTGGCCAGAGTTAGCATGTTATGCCTTGGAGGTGCTTTCCTGCCCGGCGGCCAGCGTTTTATCTGAACGCGTATTCAGCACGGCAGGGGGCGTCATTACTGACAAGCGCAGCCGCCTGTCCACAGCCAACGTGGACAAGCTGACCTTCATAAAGATGAACCAGGCATGGATCCCACAGGACCTGTCCCTCCCTTGTGCAGAGTAGTCCTTATTAACTGCCTAAAACATGTCTTGTTGTGCTACGGGCCACTTCTTTATTTGATACAAATTTTATGAAACCCACAGTTGAATGAAACTCTTCTCTGTCTGGGCGCCGGGGCCTAACCAGATGAAAGTGGCCGGTTAAACTAACGGGTGACATGAAGCCATAACCTCTGCCATGCTACCTCTGTCTTCTGTCTGGGTGCTGAGGCCTAAGTCAAATAAAGCGGTCTTCTGCTGTGCTGGGGGATATGAAGCTAATCTCTGACCTCTCTCCTCTGTCTGGGTCCAAAGGCCTAAATCACTGAAAGAGGCCTTCTCCTGTGGTGTGTGATATGATGCCAGAATATGTGCTGTGGGGCCTCTCTCCTCTTCCTGGGTGCAGGGGTCAAATAAACTAAATTGTGGCCTACTCCTGTGGTGGCTGATATGATGCCAGAATATGTGCTGTGGTGCCTCTCTCCTCTTCCTGGGTGCAGGGGTCAAAGTAACTAAATGGTGGCTTCTCCTGTGGTGGCTGATATGATGCCAGAATATGTGCTGTGGTGCCTCTCTCCTCTGTCTGGGTCCAAAGGCCTAAATCACTGAAAGAGGCCTTCTCCTGTGGTGTGTGATATGATGCCTGAATATGTGCTGTGGTGCCTCTCTCCTCTTCCTGGGTGCGGGGGTCAAAGTAACTCAATGGTGGCTTCTCCTGTGGTGGCTGATATGATGCCAGAATATGTGCTGTGGGGCCTCTCTCCTCTTCCTGGGTGCAGGGGTCAAAGTAACTCAATGGTGGCTTCTCCTGTGGTGGCTGATATGATGCCAGAATATGTGCTGTGGTGCCTCTCTCCTCTTCCTGGGTGCGGGGGTCAAAGTAACTCAATGGTGGCTTCTCCTGTGGTGGCTGATATGATGCCAGAATATGTGCTGTGGTGCCTCTCTCCTCTTCCTGGGTGCGGGGGTCAAAGTAACTCAATGGTGGCTTCTCCTGTGGTGGCTGATATGATGCCAGAATATGTGCTGTGGTGCCTCTCTCCTCTTCCTGGGTGCAGGGGTCAAAGTAACTAAATGGTGGCTTCTCCTGTGGTGGTTGATATGATGCCTGATTCTCTGCTGTGAAACCTCTCTCCTCCATCTGGGTGTAGGGGTCAAAGTCTTTCAAAGTCGCCTTCTCCTGTGCTGATTGATATAAAGCTGATGGTTGTGCCATCTGACATGGTTGCCAGGGTCTGATTCAATGGGGGCCTACTCCTGTGGTGGGTGATCTAAATGCCTGATTCTCTGCTGTGAAACCTCTCTCCTCCGTCTGGGTGTAGGGGTCAAAGTCTTTCAAAGTCGCCTTCTCCTGTGCTGATTGATATGAAGCTGATGGTTGTGCCATCTGACATGGTTGCCGGGGTCCCATTAAATTGTGGCCTACTCCTGTGGTGGTTGATATGATGCCTGATTCTCTGATGTGGAACCTCTCTCCTCTGTTTGGGTGAAGGGGTCAAAGTAACTAAATGGTGGCTTCTCCTGTGGTGGCTGATATGATGCCAGAATATGTGCTGTGGGGCCTCTCTCCTCTTCCTGGGTGCAGGGGTCAAAGTAACTCAATGGTGGCTTCTCCTGTGGTGGCTGATATGATGCCAGAATATGTGCTGTGGTGCCTCTCTCCTCTTCCTGGGTGCGGGGGTCAAAGTAACTCAATGGTGGCTTCTCCTGTGGTGGCTGATATGATGCCAGAATATGTGCTGTGGTGCCTCTCTCCTCTTCCTGGGTGCGGGGGTCAAAGTAACTCAATGGCGGCTTCTCCTGTGGTGGCTGATATGATGCCAGAATATGTGCTGTGGTGCCTCTCTCCTCTTCCTGGGTGCAGGGGTCAAAGTAACTAAATGGTGGCTTCTCCTGTGGTGGTTGATATGATGCCTGATTCTCTGCTGTGAAACCTCTCTCCTCCATCTGGGTGTAGGGGTCAAAGTCTTTCAAAGTCGCCTTCTCCTGTGCTGATTGATATAAAGCTGATGGTTGTGCCATCTGACATGGTTGCCAGGGTCTGATTCAATGGGGGCCTACTCCTGTGGTGGGTGATCTAAATGCCTGATTCTCTGCTGTGAAACCTCTCTCCTCCGTCTGGGTGTAGGGGTCAAAGTCTTTCAAAGTCGCCTTCTCCTGTGCTGATTGATATGAAGCTGATGGTTGTGCCATCTGACATGGTTGCCGGGGTCCCATTAAATTGTGGCCTACTCCTGTGGTGGGTGATCTAAATGCCTGATTCTCTGCTTTGAAACCTCTCTCCTCCGTCCGGGTGTAGGGGTCAAAGTCTGTCAAAGTCGCCTTCTCCTGTGCTGATTGATATAAAGCTTATGCTTGTGCCATCTGACATGGTTGCCGGGGTCTGATTCAATGGTGGCCTACTCCTGTGGTGGGTGATCTAAATGCCTGATTCTCTGCTGTGTAACCTCTCTCCTCCGTCTGGGTGTAGGGGTCAAAGTAACTAAATGGTGGCCTACTCCTGTGGTGGGTGATATGATGCCTGGTTCTCTGCTGTGGGACCTCTCTCCTTTGTCTGGGTGCTGTGGTCAAAATAATAGTAAGTGACCTTCTCCATTGGTGGGTGACTTGAAGCCTGATTCTGTGCTATGGGACCTCACTCCAATTAATATTGTTTAATTTTTATTTATTTTATGTTAACTCATCATTTCCCTATCTACATTTGTTTGCAGGGGATTTAACTACATTTTGCTGCCTTTTGCAGCCCTCTAGCCCTTTCCGGGTGTGTTTTACAGCCTTTTTAGTGCCCAAAAGTTCGGGTCCCCATTGACTTCTATGGGGTTCGGGTTCGGGATGAAGTTCGGGTCGAGTTCGGATCCCGAACCCGAACATTTTTCGAAAGTTCGGCCGAACTCGTCGAACCCGAACATCCAGGTGTTCACTCAACTCTAATTATATGAATCAGCTATATTATTGTGAATCACTATTAAAGGGGTTGTCCAAGTTATATTTATTGATGACCTATCCTCAGGATAGGTCATCAATATCAGATCAACGGGGGTCCGACACCCGGCACCCCTGCCGATCAGCTGTTTGAAGAGGAGGCGCGCGCCGTGCCAGCGCTGCCTCCTCTTCACTGTTTACCTTCTCGCCGTTGCATCTGCAGTGGTGAGCAGGTGTAATTACACCCAAGCCGTCCCACTGAAATGATTGGGATGGCTTGGGTGTAATTACACCTGCTCACCACTGCAGATGCAACGGCGAGAAGGTAAACAGTGAAGAGGAGGCAGCGCTGGCACGGCGCGCGCCTCCTCTTCAAACAGCTGATAGATAGGACCTTCAATCCGTCGCTAGAGTAGCTGGTTTTACTTATGAATATTTCCTATTAGTTAATTAATAAATGTGTTTATACTAATATCTGTTAGAGTACTCTGTATGACACCAGATAAGTGAGTGCCCTCCAATTCCTAATATATATATATCCTTTATCTATTTATCGGCGGTGGGTGCTCCGAGGAGTGTGCACCTATACTATAGGTTACAGTAGGTGGAGCCACTGTCATTCTCTGAACCTCTTGATATAAGACTGAGCATGTGCACACAACTTCTTTGGTCGACCATGGAAGGCCTGTTCTCAGTGGCACCTGTCTTGTTAAACCACTGTATGGTCTTAGCCACCGTGCTGCAGCTCAGTTTCAGGGTGTTGGCAATCATCTTATATCCTAGGCCTACTTTATGTACAGCAACAATTTCTTTCAGATCCTCAGAGAGTTCTTTGCCATGAGGTGCCATGTTGAACTTCCAGTGACCAGTATGAGAGAGTGTGAGAGCAATAACAACAAATTTAACACACCTGCTCCCCATTCACGCCTGAGACCTTAACACTAACGAGTCACATGACACTGGGGAGGGAAAATGGTTAATTGGGCACAATTTGGCCATTTTCACTTAGGGGTGTACGCACTTTTGCTGCCAGCAATTTAGACATTAATTAATTAATGTGTGAGTTATTTTGAGCACACACCAAATTTACACTGTTATACAAGCTGTACACTGACTACTTTACATTGTATCAAAGTGTCAGATCTTCAGTGTTGACCCATGAAAGGACAGAATAAAATATTTACAAAAATGTGAGGGGTGTAGTAACTTTTGTGAGATACTGTAGGTGATATCTTTCATTCTAATCCTGTCTGTAATAATAAGCAGATAACTGCAATAAAATGATATTTACAGACCAAGAAGTGATGCTTATTATTAGGCTTAGTAGCCAGTGCAAAAATTGCAGGAATTAGTTTTTAAAAAATATACAGTAGAAGTTGACATGGAAAATTAAAAATAACATCATCAACAATTCTTTAAAAATATGTTTAAAATAAAAATTTGATCTAAACAATATGTCATTTTCTGATGACACATTTCCTTTACTATCCCATTTAGTAAAACCTTTGAAAGTGGTAGAAAACCTCAAATTAAAATAGAATTTTCAGTTAGTTGACTCCTTTAATAAGCACAATAATTTCTGAGCAAGATCATTTTATTAAGTTTAATGCTGCAAATCTAAGAGCTATTGGTCACATACAATGAATTTAACAAGTGTAAGGGATCGCTCTCTCAAGCAGGGCGGTGATGACACATTCCTCCTCAGACAACGGGGTTCAAGTCCAAATGGTGCTTTTTTTGGCATTTCAGCACCAGCACAAATATAAACATTGCAAAATAAACACCTGCCCGTCTAGGCACTATCTAATACATAGGTCGTCTCTACCGCACCTATAGAGCGCAGTTCTCACACAGGATATGAGCCAGCTTTTCTCAGCCATAAGGTCCAGCAGCCTCCAGGCTGTGACCACACCAGTACCTTGGGGGGATATGGTCCAGAAGTCCTCCCGACTCTGACCGCGCAAACCTCTTTCCCCAGGCGTTGCTGGGCCCCCCAAAACTCAGACTTTCACACAGCCTCGTGGCCCCTCAGCCCTCCTGGCTGAGACCACACAGAGCCTTTGCAGGCTTCCGTTTCCAAGTCCTCTCTCTCCAGTCATAGGCTTATTGCACACGACAGTATATTTTCACGGTCCGCAAAACGGGGTCCCGTTTTTCCGTGATCCGTGACCGTTTTTTCGTCCGTGGGTCTTCCTTGATTTTTGGAGGATCCACGGACATGAAAAAAAGTCGTTTTGGTGTCCGCCTGGCCATGCGGAGCCAAACGGATCCGTCCTGAATTACAATGCAAGTCAATGGGGACGGATCCGTTTGACGTTGACACAATATGGTGCAATTTCAAACGGATCCGTCTCCCATTGACTTTCAATGTAAAGTCAGGAGTTAATATACCATCGGATCGGAGTTTTCTCCAATCCGATGGTATATTTTAACTTGAAGCGTCCCCATCACCATGGGAACGCCTCTATGTTAGAATATACCGTCGGATTTGAGTTACATCGTGAAACTCAAATCCGACAGTATATTCTAACACAGAGGCGTTCCCATGGTGATGGGGACGCTTCAGGTTAGAATATACTAAAAGAACTGTGTACATGACTGCCCCCTGCTGCCTGGCAGGTGCTGCCAGGCAGCAGGGGGCAGACCCCCCTGCCCCCCCCTGTAGTTAACACATTGGTGGCCAGTGTGGCCGCCCCCCCCCCTCCCTCCCCTGTAGTTAACTCATTGGTGGCCAGTGCGGCCGGCCCCCCCCCTCCCCTGTAGTTAACTCATTGGTGGCCAGTGGGCCCCCCCTCCCCTGTAGTTAACTCATTGGTGGCCAGTGGGCCCCCCCTCCCCTGTAGTTAACTCGTTGGTGGCCAGTGGGCTCCCCCCTCCCCTGTAGTTAACTCATTGGTGGCCAGTGGGCCCCCCCTCCCCTGTAGTTAACTCATTGGTGGCCAGTGGGCCCCCCCCCCCTGTAGTTAACTCATTGGTGGCCAGTGGGCCCCCCCTCCCCTGTAGTTAACTCGTTGGTGGCCAGTGGGCCCCCCCTCCCTCCCCTGTAGTTAACTCGTTGGTGGCTAGTGGGCCTTCTCCCCTCCCTCCCCCTCCTAATTAAAATCTCCCCCCTATCATTGGTGGCAGCGGAGTGTACCGATCGGAGTCCCAGTTTAATCGCTGGGGCTCCGATCGGTAACCATGGCAACTAGGACGCTACTGCAGTCCCGGTTGCCATGGTTACTTAGCAATTTGTAGAACCATTATACTTACCTGCGAGCTGCGATCTCTGCGTCCGGCCGGGAGCTCCTCCTACTGGTAAGTGACAGGTCCGGCCGGGAGCTCCTCCTACTGGTAAGTGACAGGTCACATGGTTACCGATCGGGACTCCGATCGGTACACTCCGCTGCCACCAATGATAGGGGGGAGATTTTAATTAGGAGGGGGAGGGAGGGGAGAAGGCCCACTAGCCACCAACGAGTTAACTACAGGGGAGGGAGGGAGGGGGGCCCACTGGCCACCAACGAGTTAACTACAGGGGAGGGGGGGGCCCACTGGCCACCAATGAGTTAACTACAGGGGAGGGGGGGGCGGCCGCACTGGCCACCAATGTGTTAACTACAGGGGGAGGGCTGCCCCCTGCTGCCTGGCAGCACCTGCCAGGCAGCAGGGGGCAGTCATGTACACAGTTCTTTTAGTATATTCTAACCTGAAGCTATGAAAAAGCTTTTATGCAGACGGATCTTCGGATCCGTCTGTATAAAAAGTAACCTACGGCCACGGATCACGGACACGGATGCCAATCTTGTGTGCATCCGTGTTCTTTCACGGACCCATTGACTTGAATGGGTCCGTGAACCGTTGGCCGTGAAAAAAATAGGACAGGTCATATTTTTTTCACAGCCAGGAAACACGGATCACGGATGCGGCTGCAAAACGGTGCATTTTCCGTTTTTTCCACGGACCCATTGAAAGTCAATGGGTCCGCGAAAAAACCCGAAAAACGGCACAACGGCCACGGGTGCACACAACGGTCGTGTGCAGGAGGCCATACACAGAGGGTTGTTTTATCCCTCCGTGATTACAACAGCAGGCCTCACCTGCGATCCCCTCGGCTAAAGGTATCACATGTTAGGGAAGGGTGTGGACTGGCAGATTCCACTACCAAACCTATCCACCAGTCCAAATAAAATCCAGCCCAGAACAAAATCTAGACAAACCTGTCTCAGCAAACTACACTTTGCTGAAACCACTGCAGCTTTCTGGATTTTAGTTATCTCACCCAGGTGAGGTATCTGGGTGGGATATACACGCCTTCCAGCACTGTACACATTACCACACAAGATACATGGTAAATTGCTGATCCAATAATTGTTATACAATTTGAAGTGAACCCATGACCATGAAAAAGCAGTGCAAACTGAAGGCTGCATGTTATAATCAGGATGCAGAGCTGGATGGGTTTTGAACATTGATATACTCCATCTGCATTTTTTCGCTCTGTAAGACACACCTGACCATAAGACACACCTAGGTTTTAGAGGAGGAAAATAAGAAAAAAAATATTTTTCATCAGACCTCAAATCAATCAACCAATCCTCATCAGACCCCCAATCCTCATCAGACCCCCAAATTAGACTGCAATCTTCATCAGACCTCAGATCAGACCCCAATCTTCATTATACCCTCAAATCAGACCTCAGATCTTAATCACACCTCAGATCACACTCCCAATCCAAATCAGACCTCAAATCAGACCTCCAAAATGAGACCCTCAATCCTCATCAGACCTCTGATCAGACCCCTAAAACAGACTTCTAATCTTAATCAAACATCAGAGCAGACATAAAATATAAAAACGTACCTCTCCTGCTCCAGATGGCACCGCCACTTGGGAGATCCAGCGCACTCTTCCTGCAGCACTGCACGTGATGGCACATCACACAACATTAGATCAGAGTGTGCACTTATTTGCACTATGTCCTGAGACTGTATGCAGTCAGGTCACAGCACAACATGTGGCGCTGGCAGAGGACCAGGGAGCCGTGAGTAAAGCCAGTACCAGGAGTGCTATGTTCACAGCTCCCCAGTCCTACTGTGTACTAATGAGCACTTCCATAGTGGAAGCACTCATTAGAATTTGCCCTATAAGATGCACTGCCATTTCCCCCCTTCACTTTGGAAGGGGGGGGGGAGTGGGTCTTATGTAGTCAAAAATATGGTATATCACTTTATAGGGAAAGTAAACTATAACTTGTGTTTTATTCATTTAAATCTCTGCTCTTTTGAGGCTCAGTAGTCATGTAGGCGGTCCTATGCAATGATTGACAGCTATTTTTCTGTAGCCACTGATAAAGATAAGCTATCAGTCACTGGGCAGGACTGTCCACTGGACTCCTTAGACCAGAATGAGCAGGAATTTAAATGAATAAATTACAATTTATACTGATTCCTTTCCTGTAAAATTATACATCAATCTGCTCAGCTCCTCCTGCTCTATAAGATACAGGCTGTAGAATGCATTGCATTTTCATGCTCTTGCTCTTTAATATGTTGTGCTGACTGATGTACTTTAACATGCAGAAATAACATACAGTATCTGAAAGACACTGGAGCAGCCCCCAAATGACATCACCTGCTGCTGTAATCCCTATACCAGTTATTAATTCTCAGGTACTGGGGAATCATTTTTGTGTTCTTTGTTGCAGCTTTGCACATTTCAAGCCTTTTATAGAGGATGAAAAACTCAGGGGATACATATATGAATTCACATTTATGGTATTGTATAGCCAAAACACATTTGTAACGGTGGTGTGTCTGGAAATTGCTTCCAGGCAGCTTCTTTAATGTATAGCATGAAGCATTTCCTCCCCTGGAAACCTGGAATGTGGCTTCACTGCAGCTGTCTGCAGATCTGTGCTGCTCACACCTCTAGCAATGAGAAAAACTGGGATGGACGTTTGCATCAACAACTGGCTATCTGTAATCACCGGCATCGCTGGACCAATAATCACAATGTGCACTGTCTTAGCCCTCTTGCACACAAATGTTTTTTTTTTTTCGTTTCCGTTTCGCTTTTTGCGTTCCGTATACGGAACCATTCATTTCAATGGATCCACAAAAAAAACGGAAGGCAATCCGTGCGCCTTCCGTTTCCGTTTTTTACGTTCCGTTCAAACAAAGAACATGTCCTATTATTGTCCGCATAACGGACAAGGATAGTACTGTTATATCAGGGGCCAGCTGTTCCGTTTCGCAAAAAACGGAATGCACACCGATGTCATCCGTATTTTTTGCAGATCAGTTTTTTGTGAACCACAAAATATTGAAAAAGCCATACGGTTGTGTGCAAGAGGCCTAATTTAGTCATTAGCAGACCTGCCCCCATGTATCACAATATGAGACTATGTTTCTTTAATCCTTATATCTGCTTATGGGTCCTGAGCTCTATTCCACCAAGGAGCCATCTGTACAGAGATTGTATGTTCTCCCCAAATACATGTAATGTAATGTACCCAGGGGCGTAGCTATAGGCGGTGCAGAGGTAGCAGTCGCTAGCGGGCCCAGATGCCTGAGGGGGCCCAAACACTCTTGTGCCACATGAGAAGACATAAGCATTATAGAAGGTGCATGCTGGCCAAGTTACACCTCTGGCTGGAGGGAAGGGGTTAGGTCAAGGATTTGGCATGGGGGATGCCGTTTCAATTTTTGCCTCAGGCAGCAGGAAGGCTATGTGCTTCCCTGGCCACAAAGGTGAGCCCAAGCTTAACTCTTGCACCAGGGCCAATGAGCCTTTAGCTACGCCCCTGAATGTACCCTAACTTCTAAATGACTTTTTAGTTAAATGGCCTAGCCTATGGTGCCTATAGTGGAGTGGTGGCGAACATATGGCACGGGTGCCAGAGGTGGCACTCAGAGCCTTCTCTGTGGGCACCTGCACCCTGAAAAAAGTCTATGGTGTACCAATATGTCTTAGACTTTTCCTGCCATTCATCAGCACAGGGCGCACTATGAACAGCACAGGCAGCGCACTGAATGTAGGCAGGATATTATAGCTAAATGATAAAGTACATGGAAGATATACTATATGGGACTGTAGTATTCAGGTTAAATTGCCGATAAATATGTGGGTCCTGGGTTACAGTTTGGGCACTTGTCTGTACAAGGTTTACCATCACTGCTATAGTGTATATGTGTGTGTTATATGAGAAAAAAATTGTTTGTGATTCCCTATGGGACAGGGATTGCTTTGAAATGAACAGTAAGAATGAATGGTGATATTACAACTGGGCATTTATGAGTGCATTTATCAACAAGAGCGGCTTGTTCACTAGTCTTCATTTATCCTATGCACCCAATTAATGCCGGGGCACAGGCCTCGTCATAGATTTGGCACATCCCCCAGTAGGCGGTGTGCCAGACTGAAATCTACGGCAACATCCTAGAGTGAATGAAGATAATGTGCCGGGTCTGCTAGCCCACTCTCTCCCCAGCCTTGCCACGCCACCTTTTCAAAAAGTGGCAACAGCAGAGTAGAAGCACCACTTGCCACAAAATTTTGTGGCAGTAGCATTTAAAAAGTCACAAACCCCATAATCTATATTTTTGACCATCAGAATCCAAATTACTACGCATGATGATTTTATAACCCATTGAACACTAGAAATATAAAAAAGGGTCTCTTAACCCCTTAATGACCGGGCCATTTTGCACCTTTGTGACCAGGCTTATTTTTGAAAATCTGACATGTATCACTATGTGGTAATAACTTTGGAACACTTTTTCTTATCCAAGTCATTCTGAGATTGTTTTTTCGTGACACATTGTACTTCATGATAGTCATAAATTTGAGTTAATATATTTCACCTTTATTTATGAAAAAATCCCAAATTTACGAAAATTTTTGAAAAATTCGCAATTTTCTAAATTTCAATGTAACTGCTTTTAAAACAGAACGTGATACCTCATAAAATATTTATTACTTACCGTAATATTCCCCATATTTCCACTTTATGTGGGCATCATTTTGTAAATGTAATTTTATTTTTTTGGGACGTTAGAAGGCTTAGAATTTTAGAAGCAATTCTTAAACTTGTTAAGAAAATTTCCAAAACCCACGTTTTAAGGACCCGTTCAGGTCTGAAATCACTTTGTGGGGCTTACATAGTAGAAACCCTTCCATAAATTATCTCATTTTGGAAAATACACCCCTCAAGTTACTCAAAATAGATTTTACTAACTTTGTTAACCCTTTAGGTATTCAACAAGAATTAAAGGAAAATGGAGATGAAATTTCTAAATTTCACTTTTTTGATCTAAACAATATGTCATTTTCTGATGACACATTTCCTTTACTATCCCATTTAGTAAAACCTTTGAAAGTGGTAGAAAACCTCAAATTAAAATCAAATTTTCAGTTAGTTGACTTCTTAATAAGCACAATAATTTCTGAGCAAGATCATTTTATTAAGTTTAATGCTGCAAATCTAAGAGCTATTGGTCACATACAATGAATTTAACAAGTGTAAGGGATCGCTCTCTCAAGCAGGGCGGTGATGACACATTCCTCCTCAGACAACGGGGTTCAAGTCCAAATGGTGCTTTTTTTTGGCACTTCAGCACCAGCACAAATATAAACATCGCAAAATAAACACCTGCCCGTCTAGGCACTATCTAATACATAGGTCGTCTCTACCGCACCTATAGAGCGCAGTTCTCACACAGGGTACGATCCAGCTTTTCTCAGCCATAATGTCCAGCAGCCTCCAGGCTGTGACCACACCAGTACCTTGGGGGGATATGGTCCAGAAGTCCTCCCGACTCTGACCGCACGAACCTCTTTCCTCAGGCGTCGCTGGGCCCCATTTCCATTTTAATCCATTTTTTTTCTTTAACACATCGAGGGTTAACAGACAAACAAAACTCAATATTTATTACCCTGATTCTGTGGTTTACAGAAACACCCAACATGTGGTGGTAAACTGCTGTATGGGCACATGGCAGGGCGCAAAAGGAAAGGAGCGCCGTATGGTTTTTAGAAGGCAGATTTTGCTGGACTGGTTTTTAGACACCATGTCCTATTTAAAGCCCCCCAGATTCACCCTACAGTAGAAACAATCAAAAAGTGACCCCATTTTGAAAATTACGGGATAAGGTGACAGTTTTATTGGTAATATTTTGGGGTAGATATGGTTTTTAATCGCTCGATATTACGTTTTTTGTGAGGCAAGGTAACCAAAGGATGGAAAATTATAATTTTGGCACAGTTTTTATTTATTTATTCTTACGGCATTCACCTGAGGTGTTAGGTCATGTGATATTTTTATAGAGCGGGTCGTTACGGATGTGGCAATACCTAATAAGTATACATTTTCTTATTTTTTTAAGTTTTACACAATAATAGCATTTTAGAAACAAAAAATTATGTTTTAGTGTCTCCATAGTCTGAGAGCCATAGCTTTTTATTTTTTGGCCGATTAGGTCTTATGTAGGATCTCATTTTTTGAGGGATGAGGTGACGGTTAGATTGGTACTATTTTGGGGGCCATATGCCATTTTGATCGCTTGGTGTTGCAATTTTTGTGATGGTAGGTGACAAAAAAATTTCTTTTTTGGCACTGTTTTTATATTTTAATTTTTTTTATGGTGTTCAGCTGAGGGGTTAGGTCATGTGATATTTTTATAGAGCTGGTTGTTACAGACACGGTGATTCCAAACATGTTAAGGGTATTTTATTTTCTTCCTTTTTACCCAATTACAAATGTAGGTATATGGGAAAATTGTAAAAAAAAAATTTACTTTTTTCATTTTTTTACACTTTTTTTTTACACTTTTTCACTCAGACCCACTTGGTTCTTGAAGATCCAGTAGGTCTAATGGCTCTACAATACACTGCAGTACACTGTATAGTGTACTGCAGTGTGTTTTCATTCACAGTAAGCCTGATCAGGCTCCTGCTTCTGGCAGGACCCTGTCAGGCTTACATACCATGGCAATCCTGGATGCCTGTGTAAGCATCCAGTTGCCATGGTAACCATTGGGATGCTGCCACACAGGGCTGCTTGAAGGAATTTGGGGGCCCCAAGAAAAATAGACATGGAGGCCCCTCCACGCCCTCCCCACCTTACGCACGCAAAGCCTACAGGAACCACAGTATAGCCATACAGTTTAAGTTCACCCACACTTTATATAAATAAAAAAAGAGGTTTACAGTGCAAATACTGCTGTTGCATTTAATGTGCATGAAATTTGAACATTTTCAACAAATGTCCTACTTACTCTCCCCCTCCCTGTTTTTTTTTTTTTTAACTCCCTACCCTACCTTAGATAAGTTCCTAAGTTAATTCAGTCCTCCGGCTCCTTCCCTGGACCCTGTAGCGTGGCCGAGCTCCTCGCTCTCCACAGATCCCCCCTAAACAGTGCCATCCACAGATCCCCCCTAAACAGTGCCATCCACAGATCCCCCCTCCCCTAAACAGTGCCATGATGGCACTGTTTAGGGGAGGGGGGATCTGTGGATGGCACTGTTTAGGGGGGATCTGTGGATGGCACTGTTTAGGGGGGATCTGTGGATGGCACTGTTTAGGGGGGAGATCTGTGGATGGCACTGTTTAGGGGAGGGGGGATCTGTGGATGGCACTGTAGGGGGATCTGTGGATGGCACTGCCATCCAAAGATCCCCCTACAGTGCCATCCACAGATCCCCCTCCCTGACGCTCACAGCAGTATATTTACAGGGAGTGCAGAATTATTAGGCAAGTTGTATTTTTGAGGATTAATTTTATTATTGAACAACAACCATGTTCTCAATGAACCCAAAAAACTCATTAATATCAAAGCTGAATATTTTTGGAAGTAGTTTTTAGTTTGTTTTTAGTTTTAGCTATTTTAGGGGGATATCTGTGTGTGCAGGTGACTATTACTGTGCATAATTATTAGGCAACTTAACAAAAAACAAATATATACCCATTTCAATTATTTATTTTTACCAGTGAAACCAATATAACATCTCAACATTCACAAATATACATTTCTGACATTCAAAAACAAAACAAAAACAAATCAGTGACCAATATAGCCACCTTTCTTTGCAAGGACACTCAAAAGCCTGCCATCCATGGATTCTGTCAGTGTTTTGATCTGTTCACCATCAACATTGCGTGCAGCAGCAACCACAGCCTCCCAGACACTGTTCAGAGAGGTGTACTGTTTTCCCTCCTTGTAAATCTCACATTTGATGATGGACCACAGGTTCTCAATGGGGTTCAGATCAGGTGAACAAGGAGGCCATGTCATTAGATTTTCTTCTTTTATACCCTTTCTTGCCAGCCACGCTGTGGAGTACTTGGACGCGTGTGATGGAGCATTGTCCTGCATGAAAATCATGTTTTTCTTGAAGGATGCAGACTTCTTCCTGTACCACTGCTTGAAGAAGGTGTCTTCCAGAAACTGGCAGTAGGACTGGGAGTTGAGCTTGACTCCATCCTCAACCCGAAAAGGCCCCACAAGCTCATCTTTGATGATACCAGCCCAAACCAGTACTCCACCTCCACCTTGCTGGCGTCTGAGTCGGACTGGAGCTCTCTGCCCTTTACCAATCCAGCCACGGGCCCATCAAGACTCACTCTCATTTCATCAGTCCATAAAACCTTAGAAAAATCAGTCTTGAGATATTTCTTGGCCCAGTCTTGACGTTTCAGCTTGTGTGTCTTGTTCAGTGGTGGTCGTCTTTCAGCCTTTCTTACCTTGGCCATGTCTCTGAGTATTGCACACCTTGTGCTTTTGGGCACTCCAGTGATGTTGCAGCTCTGAAATATGGCCAAACTGGTGGCAAGTGGCATCTTGGCAGCTGCACGCTTGACTTTTCTCAGTTCATGGGCAGTTATTTTGCGCCTTGGTTTTTCCACACGCTTCTTGCGACCCTGTTGACTATTTTGAATGAAACGCTTGATTGTTCGATGATCACGCTTCAGAAGCTTTGCAATTTTAAGAGTGCTGCATTCCTCTGCAAGATATGTCACTATTTTTGACTTTTCTGAGCCTGTCAAGTCCTTCTTTTGACCCATTTTGCCAAAGGAAAGGAAGTTGCCTAATAATTATGCACACCTAATATAGGGTGTTGATGTCATTAGACCACACCCCTTATCATTACAGAGATGCAAATCACCAAATATGCTTAATTGGTAGTAGGCTTTCGAGCCTATACAGCTTGGAGTAAGACAACATGCATAAAGAGGATGATGTGGTCAAAATACTCATTTGCCTAATAATTCTGCACGCAGTGTATAAACTAATCAGTAACTACTTTAACTTTAATCATTGCTCATTGCTGAGCTCTTTACTTGGATTATTTGGATATTTTACTTTGTCTTAGCTCCGGTAATAGCAGGCAGTGCGGGGGGCGGCGCTCACTCACTGACGTCACGCGCCTGCGCCGCCTAGTGGGAGGAGCAGGCGCGTGACGTCAGTGAGTGAGCGCCGCCCCCCGCACTGCCTGCTATTACCGGAGCTAAGACAAAGTAAGATATCCAAATAATCCAAGTAAAGAGCTCAGCAATGAGCAATGATTAAAGTTAAAGTAGTTACTGATTAGTTTATAAATATACTGCTGTGAGCCGCGTGGCCCTGTATATTCTAACCCCCAGGCAAGCGTCCCTGTCACCATGGGAAATCCTGGGGGTTAGAATATACCATCGGATCTTCTGAGTTACTCAGTGGCCTGGCTGGAAGTTGGCCCCGGGCCAGCTCGGGGCCCCAAGCAATTGCTTGTTTTGCCTGTCTGTTAGCGATGGGCCTGCTGCCACAGCAGAGCAGTGGCCTGATGGGAGGGGGGAATGAGGGAGCTCCCTCCCTCTGTTATGATCAATCCGGAAGCTGCCACAGCAACGCAGCACCCGATGGGGGAGGGAGCTTCCTCCCTGTTAACCCCTTCCAAACAGCGGCCCCTATGGACCTCGGCATGGAAGGAGTTAAACGGAAAACATCAGTACCAGCACCGATGTCGGCCGTTACAGTAGATTGTCAGCTGTATGTTGCAGCTGCCAAATCTACTACCGCTTAGCCATCCTGGAACATTGTGGGGGTGGGGGGTACCGCTCCCCCATCATTAAAGATTGTGGGGGCAGGGGGGTCCCGCTCGGCCATCCTAAATGTGGGGGGGGGGGCTGGTGATCAACACTGCAGCGCAGCCCTGATCTCCTCAACACTCACTGAGGAGATCGGAGCTGCGCTGCTGAACGCTGCGATTGGTCAGTCAATTCTGATCAATCGCAGCGATTCAAAGGCAGGGACCATACTGATTGGTCTCCTGCCAGGTGCCCGGACAGCTCTGCTGTCTGTGTCACCCGTTTACATGCCGGTGTCACCACAAGTGTACTTGCGGTTAAACTTTGATCTCATAACGTACTGTGTACGTCAAGATGCGGTAACTAACACCACATCATGACGTACACAGTACGCCATTGGTCATTAAGGGGTTAATCATGCAAGTACCAAAATCAGAGGTGCATGAACATCTCTTTGCCGAATACAAAATATGTAATACCTACCATTACCATGTACCTTTTATAGTACTGGTGTTTTCTTGCATGACAGAGGTACCTTTGGACTATCAGGCAACTGCTACCTCCGTATCATCCATAGCTAGGCTCCTGATCAAGGTCTGTGAGATCCTGTCAGTGGTGTGTGAAAGGTGCCTACAGTTGTGAAGATAGGCAGATGCCTTATCAGTCCTTAATGTCAGTGACCTCACAGCGTAGGACATTTTTAATACTTTGTAAAGCCACAATATCTTATGTACAGCATAAGTAGCCAGTATCTTATGTAGAGCATAAGTCCTCAGATAAAATGAATCAAGACTGCCAAATGTGAACATATATTTAGACTAACATCACAGAAGTGTAGCGTGATATGTGAAGCTTTTGTTTTGCAATTTTATTTTAGTTACTTTTTTAATTATTTTGTGTGATGCTTTTATTTTGTATTTTTAGTTTATGTTAGTTTTTATTTATTTATTTTGTTGTGTGAGACTTTTATTTTGCATTGATTTGCTCATATTAGGCCATATGCATACAGCAGCCTGATGGCTTCATGGCTATGTTATTCCTATACAACGCATGGATAACGTTAATTTGTCCATACAGTATAGGATTCAATTTAAAGTCCTCATTATTACCCACAAAACTCTTCACAGTGCTGCACCCCCCTATATCTCTTCCCTCCTCACTGTCTACCATCTTACTCATGCTCTCCGTTCAGCTAATGACTTACAACTGACAGGCACCATAATACGAACCTCTCACTGCCATCACCAAAACTTTTCTCAAGCTGCACCAGTTCCCTGGAATGCCCTATCACAAACAATTAGGTTATTTCACAACATATATAGTTTTAGGCGCTCCCTAAAAACACATCTTTTTAGGTTAGCCAATCGCATCCCTTGATCTAACTCTTCTTCATTCACAGCCCCTCCCCCCCCTTACTTCAGAATTACTCCTCTAAACCTGATTTATCAGCATCCACCACATAACATGCGCTCAGAGGCACTATAGATATCGGCTGGTGACTGGTTTATGTAACCTTATATCTACTCACCTATTGTGTTAAGGCGGCTGGACCATTGTACAAAACAAGCACTTCTACCTGTTGTCTCACCTCCATCTTCTGATAGATCGTAAGTTCTTACGAGCAGGGCCTTCATTTCTCATTTTAATTGTTGACCTGTTTGCTGCTATGTTATTAATTACTATATTTGTACTTGAACCCCCTGATTGTAAAACGCCGTGGAACTTGTTGGTGCTATAAATATAATTTAATATTATTATTATTATTATTATTATTATTATTAGAAATGAGCAAAGTTATGAAAAATTTGATTTGGCAGCTTCATTGAACTCCGTCAAGAAATGCAATTTGTCACGAATTATTTCATCATGAATCTATTTTCATTGTATGGAGTGAGCGCAATGATGAGAAACGGAGACACACCGCCCCCTGTCATTTACCCCTCAGATGCCACATTGAACACTGATCGCAGCATCTGAAACTCACATTCAGGTGCTCAGGGTTTAATCCGGGGTTAAAAAAAATTACACTCATCTCGTCCATTTGATTGTGAAGAGGCTGTCCTCTCCTGTCTTGATTGAAGAAAACACACCAAAGGACCTACAGCGAGCGTGACCACGTGATCACACTGGCCCCATACACAGCATGCTGCAATGCACTATGTGTTCTGATAACTTTCTATCATTTTCAGCATTAACTTTTTCAGTTCATATTTGCTTTTACCTATGACCCTGTCACCAGTTTACCATTTGTCCTTCTTAGGACTCATGCACATGACCGTTGTGTGTTTTGCGGTCCGCAAATTGCGGATCCACAAAACATGGAAGGCGTCCGTGTGCGTTCCGCAATTTGCGGAACGGCATGGACAGCCATTGATATAACTGCCTATTCTTGTCCGCAAAACGTACAAGAATAGGACAGGTTATATTTTTTTAGCGGGCCACGGAACGGAGCAACAGATGCGGACAGAATACGGAGTGCTGTCCGCACCTTTTGCGACCCCATTGAAGTGAATAGGTCCACATACAAGCAGGAAAAACTGCGGCTCAGATGCGGACCAAAACGACGGTTGTGTGCATGAGGCCTTTAACCACTTTAACACCCCACAAGACCTGCCGTTTTGGAAATACTCTGACCAGTTCATCAGGCCATTACAATTGTCACAAAAGTTGCTTAGATCCAATGTCGTATAGATCCTTTCACTTGTGACCTGTGTGATTCCAGGCTAAGGCCAGTTTCACCTTTTTGCACCCATATTACAACCACAAATCTCTACTTGACAGCAGGTCAGATCACCCAAACTAACAGAATCATAGGACCTTATGATGCTGTTAGTTTGCCGATTGAGGCTGGGATTTCCATCCACAGTATGGGAACAGAAATGCACCATATTACACGCATGTGAAATGGGCCTTATAGTTTGCTTATAGAAGCATCCTGTTTCAAAGTTCCAGAGCACAGACATACAGTATAGCTTTGTATAGTGAGTAATATCAACTATATTTGCTCTCTAGTACAATATTTAATATTTATTTTCATAAAATATAATTACATTTTCAATAGAATATTTATATTTAATGGCAATGACTGTCGTGAATGCACAGGAGAAATAAATGTATATGTTTTCTCTGTCCCAGGGCAGTGATTAATTTAAACAAGAGACTTTAGATTTTCTTTTTCCGGAAAATGCAATCTGCATAAAGTTATCTTGTTCTGCAATTCAGTCATTGCTCTAGGACATGCAGACAGATTTCATTTATTTATTACAGCAGCGCAATGTATTTCACACAATATGTTAAAGAAATCAATTTCTATGCCTTTGACATTTAGAAAGCAGTTCTCTAGGTAAGGCTTAGAGTTATCTATTAAAATAAGAATTAGAAGGAATCTAACAAATAAAGGATATGTTTCACTTTATGGGGTAATATTCTCATGGCTCCTTTGGATCATTTTGGAAAGTTCATAGGCAAATTGGAAATAAATTTACATGGAAGTTATTGCTCTGTAGGACAAAACAGTGGATATAAAATAAGCTGTATAGCAGAAATATTTCTTTAACTTTTTGCATGCTCTTTTTGTCTTTGAAGATTTTTCAAGTATATTTTCATTTATTACACAGTATTGCCAAAAACCATGGGCAAGCGTAGCAGCTGCTATGTGGGGGACACTTTACATAGAACTAAAGTGCATTTAATAGAGATAAGCAAATCAATTGAATTCAACCTGAATCTTTGAAAAATCAAGTCAAATCTGAATCTGTATCTGTTTTTAAAAGGGGGGTCTGTTACCACCAGCAGCCATGCTTTTAACCATAGCCATATACTGTATGTAGCTGTCACTACAAATGCTAATGCTGTCTTGACTTTAAAGAGCTTCAAATCAGTTGCATACAAGAAACCACATAATATCATCCACAAATTTTGGAGCACTTTCAATTTGGGTCAAATTTAACCGCTTCACGACCGCCCATTGACTATAAATGTCCTTGGGCTGTCCGTTTATCTCTGAATGGACGTTCTGGAACGTGCATTCAGAGATGGCAGCTGCACGCTAATCGTGCAGCTGCCGAGCGGGGGGCCTGCTGTCAGTGACAGCAGGGCACCCCAGAGAGAAGGCAGGGACAGTGCCAAGGTGTCCCTGCCTTCTAGATCACTGTATACACGGCACTCAACAATCAGGAATAAAATGATGTTTACAAAATGATGCTAACTTAAAGTAGACATATGGGGAATGTTAAGTAATAAATATTTTATGAGCTTTCACTTTCTGTTTTAAAAGCAGAGAAATAGAAATTTAGAAAATTGCAAATTTTTCTAAATTTTGGGTAAATCTGAGATTTTTTCATACATAAAGGTGAAATATATTGACTCAAATTTATGACTATCATGAAGTACAATGTGTCACGAGAAAACAATCTCAGAATGGCTTAGATAAATAAAGTGTTCCAAAGCTATTACCACATAAACTGACACATGTAAAATTAGCAAAATTAGGCCTGGTAAGGAAGGCGGTAAATGGCCCGGTCTGGAAGTGGTTAATTGGCCCCCAAATCAAATGAACTAACCACTTTGCCTGAATCAAATACAAATCCATTTTCAAGACATTTGCTCCTCACTAGCAGTTAGGCTGCTGTATGTGTTGTATATCTGCTGCAAAATCACATTTTGCATTATTCTGGTTCTATGATGTCATTGTCAAGGCTGCCATCAGGAATTTCGGGGCCCATACAAATTGTGTGCCGCCCTCCCCCCAGTCCTTTTCACATTCATAGCCATTACAGCCATAACTTTATTTTGCATTTCTATCAACTTTAATTATGGGTTATATGAAGGGAAAAAATTTGCGCCAATTTTAGTTATAATGTTTACCAGTCACCATAAATAATGTGTTTTATTTGTATTATATTGCACAGCTCGTTATGATTACAGGGATACTAAATACTGTCTTGTGATATTTAATAGAAAGTATGTGTAATACCCCAGAGTGGTGTTACCACTCCTGCACCCTGCTACTATCTCTAATTGTCTAACCTGTATGTCATCTTATGTATTCTGTTCCAGGTGCTCCACAATGTGCAATCATAATCTTGTTATGTAACTGTTTGTTACATGTAATGTACCTGGTTCACCAGCAGGTGGCAGTGTAAATGGCAGCGCTATCCTTAGAGAGAATGGAACTTATCATTCCATTCTCCCCCCTTTGGGCAGAAGTGGGCCAGTCCTGCTTGCTACCAGAATGAGATGGGGCAGTTCTAGTTGTTCTGGTTGAGACTCCATGTTGGAGCTGCCAGGATTCTAACCTATTCCTTGGCTGAAGATAAGTCCGACTAAAAAGTGAAGTGCAGCATTAAGAAGAAGCCAAGTTACCAAGTCAGCTTGTCAGTACAGCAGAGTGAGAGAAGGATATAGCAGAGTTGAGTTTGCCTGCCAGATTTAATGCTAAAGCCTGCTGGAACCAAGACAAAGTCTGTAAAATGCATTGGAGAACGTTTATGCAAAGTAAAGCTGCCATTGAACTTCATCTCAAGGTCTGGACTCCAGTTATTATTTTATCCCTCACTTATTCCCCCTATTTATTGCTTCGGAGCCAAAGCCTGGGGTCCAGCCGTGTGAGTACTGCTGGGGAAAATCACCTTGCTAGAGACTGTTAGGGGCTATAATCTGCCTACCAGAGCATCATACTCCCCAGAATTGAGCAGTTGCAGCGCCTCTTAAAGAAGCCATGCACCAATTCTGTTGCCGTTACCCATAGCAACGTGCACTCAAATTGCATTTTAGCTGACACTGACCCCTCTAGTCTGGTACAGGGTACCAAGAGCTATGTCTGACTGCGAAGTCCGGCCCTAGAGAGGGAAGTGACTGATCCATCTAGAATTCTGGACTCTATCACTGGTTAAGATGGGTGGAAGTCTGAGTGGTGTGTTACTTTGTCCGCCTAATGTGTATCCTGCTGAAGATTTAATTAAGTGTGGATACCTTGGAGGATGGGAGACCGCAGAACCGTCTCCTGTATTAAATCCACCATAGTGGCTCCCCTGGCTACCGAATCAAGTCCTGGTGCCGGTCATTTGCACTCTTACACCCCTGGAGACTCAATTCGGCAAGGATGATAACCCTGCACCACTAGTGCCCCTGCAAAGTCTACAGGTGATCAGTGCCACAGTAGCTACTCCCGTTGCCCCTGAGCCTCTAAATATAGTCGAAGCACCACTTGAGCCCACCAAACGTGACCACCGCCTTGATGTGTGCAGGAAAAAGGAGGAGTCCACTGATACTGCTCCATGCACTACAGAACCACCACCGAATCCAGAGCTCCTGGCTATGAAAGACCAAGAGTCCTTCACTGCTGTCCGGTGAATATGTCACCTACCAGGAAAAGGCAAAGGCTTACAGAGGATCCTCCAGAAGAGGGTGATCCTGCATTTCCAAGTTCTGCCACAGAAGGCCACCAGGACATCACAGATTAAGCTTCTGCTGGAGTTATAGCTGCAGAGAGCACCAGAGCTAGCGGTGACAGCGATGAGGATGTTACACAGCTTAAAGAAGGACTTTTGTGCATTCAAATATGGGACCCAGGAGTAAGACTTCCAGCCCCTCCCGGAGGAGACCTCGTGCTGTGAGGAAAACTACCCACTGTGGGAATTACCTACTACCTTATGTGAATTACAAATACCAGTTCTACTACCTTATGTGGATTACAAATTACTTTTTTCACTACACTGTATGTTCCAGTTTTGCAACGTTACAACCCAGCACCCAGAGAATAGACTCAAACGTATACCTGAGCTCTTTGTGATTTCTACTATCATATTTTTGCACTATTTTTGCATTAACGTTTTACAGGTTCTGCAACGTTTAAGCACTTTAGCCCATTATCTGGACGCTTTCATGGGTACAACAATGTGACCTCTTATGCACTTTTTGAATGGAATTTGGACTTTATAACTTTATATTGTTAGCCAGATAGTTAGCATCCTTGCTTCATCACTCATATGGACTGCCTCTAAGGACGCTGAATACTAATGGTCCTACTTTGCCTTGCATTAGTTTAGGAAGTCTAGGTATTATATTGTCTGATTTTCATATGCCCTTAACCTTGTTCTCTCCACAGACTTGGGAGGGGAAGGAGCCAATATGTCCTGTGTCTTTGGGATCATGTGATGTTGTTACACAGGGAGGACCAAGTCACAAGCAGTCTCAACATCTTTAAAGGGTAACCCTGCTGCTATATGTATGTTCCTAAATGCCCTAAGGTACTGTGCACTGCCCTACCGGTAATATGAAGCTACCAGTTCAGACATCAAGGTGATGAAGCGTAAAGGATGATTAGGCCTTGGTGCTTGGAAGGGAATACAGAATAAAGCCACCCTTCTATTTGCGGGCGTCTCATAGTATCATGGCGGGATTACAGTACATGACACCCCCACGCTCCATATACGACTGTGGCCAGGTCGTGGAGTATTTGAGTGCTTGGTGCAGACTTTTTGGTTCTCTGGTTATTACCGAGAGGGAGAACTGTAAATAGACACCCTACTCATAAGGGCAGAGACCTAGTGGTAACAGTTGCTATATCAGTCTACATATACAGTAATAATGAATAGTTTCATACAGCACTCTAACTTTCCTTGGGTACCCTTAGAGCACATCCTAAGCACAAGCCGAGGGCAGCCTGGTTTTAAGTAAGGGGGTATGTAAAACCCCAGAGTGGTGTTACCACTCCTGCACCCTGCTACTATCTCTAATTGTCGAACCTGTATGTCATCTTATGTATTCTGTTCCAGGTCCTCCACAATGTGCATTCATAATCTTGTTATGTAACTGTTTATTACATGTAATGTACCTGGTTCACCAGCAGGTGGCAGCGTAAATGGCAGCGCTATCCTTAGAGAGAATGGAACTTACCATTCCATTCTCCCCCCTTTGGGCAGAAGTGGACCAGTCCTGCTTGCTACCAGAATGAGATGGGGCAGTTCTAGTTTGTTCTGGTTGAGACTCAATGTTGGAGCTGCCAGGATTCTAACCTATTTCTTGGCTGAAGATAAGTCTGACTAAAAAGTGAAGTGCGGCATAAAGAAGAAGACAAGTAACCAAGTCAGCTTGTCAGTACAGCAGAGTGAGAGAAGGATATAGCAGAGTTGAGTTTGCCTGCCAGTTTTAATGCTAAAGCCTGTTGGGACCAAGACAAAGTCTGTAAACTGTACTGGAGAACGTTTATGCAAAGTACAGCTGCCATTGAACTCAAGGTCTGGACTCCAGTTATTATTTTATCCCTCAATTATTCCCCCTATTTATTGCTTCGGAGCCAAAGCCTGGGGTCCAGCCGTATCAAGGTAGGAGCACCGTGACACACATAAAGAGTGTACCACTCGGCATTCCTACACCTGGGTCGCGAAAGGAAGGGCCCTGGGGGGAGGCTCCCGTTACAAAAGCACATTTATTGTAATGATTATTGCTCTGTTTTTTGTTTTATTAGTAACACGGACATTTAACCTCTCGGGTGCAATTAGGACCATAGTAAGAGTAGGGATGGACTAAGATCGGCCGGGATGATTTGCAAACGCGTGTTCACGATCAAATATTCGCGAACCGTGCGCTCATGGCGGACCCCATTGACGTTAATGGCAGGCTAACCTGAAAAACCTTCAGGTCATATTTGCAGCTAGCAAATACTTACTAGAAGTGCACAAATAGTCCCACAACATGGACAGTGACATACCAGTGCCCTGCTAAAGCCTAGAAAAAAAATATTTTAGGCCAAGGGAGTAGAGGCCCCAAAAATTATGCATTCACCTGACAGAAAAGAACAAATGATTATGCGGCTGGAGGTACATTAGGTGGTCACTGGATAACAATTTTACTGTAGGCCAGTACAGGCCTCAAAATTCAGGCATTCACCTGTAGTGATGGACGAACATCGGCCGGGACGATTGGAGAACGTGGCGCAAAGTTCCTAAGCACCGCAATCTGCATATTTTTCTTGCTCATGCCAGGTCTGAAAAAGGATGGCGTGGGCAGGGAATGGGGTACAGTTATGGCCATCCAATTATTGGATACCACCGCCATACATTGACCAAATAACTCCTCTGTACAGTGACTGGATAACACCGCCATACCGTGACCGGATAAAAGGGTATAAGAGAGCACAGTACAGGGAATGACTAGGGGCACTGCACAGGGTGTGGTAAGAGGGCACAATGCAGAGTATAAGGGGGCATAGTACGGGGTGAGGGGCACAGTACAGGGTGGTGGACACAGTCAGATGACCCTGTGACATTAGAAGGTCCTTATGGTGAATGTGGTTCATACACCACCATAATGAGAGGCAGAGGAGTAAGACAGGGTTGTGATTATGTGCTAGAGATAAAAAATTTAACTGTGGACTTTGGATTCTGTGGCTGGAGGTACATTAGGCGGTCACAGGATAATGATGTAATTGTCGGCCAATATAGACCCCAAAAATTTGGCAATAGGCGTTCACCTGACAGCAAAGAACTTTAGATTCTGTGGCTGGAGGTACATTAGGTGGTCACAGGATAAATATGTAACTGTCAGTCCGTACAGGCCCCAAAAATTAGGCAATAGGCATTCACCTGACAGCAAAGAACTTTGGATTCTGTGGCTGTAGGTACATTAGGCGGTCACAGGATAAATATGTAAGTGTCGGCCAATATAGGCCCCAAAAATTAGGCATTCACCTGACATAAAAGGCCTTTTATGCCGCTGTATATATATATAAGGCAAGGATCATTCTGTGTTCTGGGTGGTGGCGGATATGTGTGGGCTGGCATGAGGAAATTCAATTACACGTGGTCATCACAGGTGTTGAATTCCTCTGAGATCCATGCCTTATTCATTTTTAAAAATGTGGAGCTAGGCCAGTGCGCTTATCGGTCACGATCCCCCCTGCTGTGCTGAATGTCATTTCGGACAGGACACTCGACGAGGGGCAAGCCAAGAGTTCCATGGCAAATTGTGCCAGCTCTGGCCACAGGTCAAGCCTGCACACCCAGTAGTCAAGGGATTCCTCGCTTCTCAGAGCGTCCCCATCGGCCGTTAACCCGATGTAGTCGGAACACCTGTCAGTCTAGGCGTTCCCTGAGGCTGGATCCAGAGGGCGGCTGTCGATGGGTTGGCTGCAAGAATGATTTCATATCCGAAGTGACCCACACATCTTCAAACCGCCCTCTTTTTGCAGATGCGGTAGGATTGGTACCCGCATCTGTTTCGCTGTGGGTGGAAATTCCTCTGCCAGTGCCCGCAACAGCAGAATAAAGCATCTCTCGCAGCAAGGCCTGGAAATGCTGCATTCTGACAGCCCTCTGTGATGATGTTATCATGTCCACCATTTTGTGTTTGTAGCGGGGGTCTTAGTACATTGCCACCGAGTACAGGACCTTGACCTTTATGCTTTTTATATGCTTGAAACACTGGAGCATGAAGGCCCCCATTTGCACTAAATTGGAAGCAGTGGAGCGCCCTGGCTCCTGCTCATCGCCCAGGAGAATGTCGTCCTCAGTCTCCTTTCCCCAGCCATGGACAACACCAGGGATCCCCGAAAAGTTTAAAGTCCCCCTCAAAGCCTGCTCTTCTTGCTCCTCCTCCTCCCCCCAGCCACCATCCTCCTCTGACTCCTCTTCAGACTCCTGCTGACTTGTCTCAGATGGAGTAGCCCCCCTGGGAATTCATTCAGAATTGCGACTTCCTCATCTTTCTGCTCCTGCTCCTCGACGGCTTGACACGACGCAATGCACGCTCCAGAAAGAAGGCGTAAGGTACGATGTCACTGATGGCGCCCTGGCTGCGACTGACCAGTTTGGTGATCTCATCAAATAGCCGCAGAAGTCTGCATGTGTCGCGCATGAGCAGCCACTGGTGCGGTGAAAAGAAACCAAGCTCCCTAGAACCTGTCCTGTTGCAGAGTTCGTACAGGTAGTTGTTAACAGCACGTTGCTGCTGGAGCAGCCTATTAAGCATATACAAGGCGGAGTTCCAGCGCATCGGGCTGTCACAAATCAGACGTCTGACGGGCAGGTGGTGTCGCCGCTGAGCATCAGCAAGGCAAGCCATGGCCATGCAAGATCATCTAAAATGGCCAGAGATTTTCCTGGCCTGCCGCAAGACGTCCTGGACCCTGGGGTATTTGGCAACGAATCTCTACATGACTAAGTTCAGGATGTGTGTCATTTTGCCCTGTTTCAGTGTGCTCAGCAGATTGGCACCGTTGTCGCACACCACTTTACCGACTGTCAAATTGACCGAGGTTAGCCACTGATCGGCCTGTAACCGCAGAGCTGAAAGCAGTGAAGGATCGGTGTGGCTCTTGTCTTCCAGGCACAACAGCAGAAGCACAGCATGGCAACGTCTCACCTGGCACGTCGAATAGGATCTGGGGAGCTGTGGGGTGCAGCGGAAGAGGCGGCAGCAGTGGAAAAGGAGGAGTCAGCCGAGGAGGAGATGGAGGATGGAGTAGGAGGAATAGAAGAAAAGGCAGGCCTGCATGCAATCCGTGGCGGTAACACCAAATCCACACGGGTGCGACAGGTTACATGCTTGACGGCCGTCAGAAGGTTCACTCAGTGGGCAGTAAAAGTTATGTACCTTCCCTGCCCATGTTTGCTAGACCACGTGTCTGTGGTCAGATGTATCTTGTGTGCCAGAGATATATTCACTTGCCGCTGAATGTGGCCATATAGCTCTGGGATGCCCTTCTGGGAGAAATATTTCCTTCCGGGGACTTTCCATTGCGGTGTGCCAATGGCCAAAAATTTTCTAAAGGCCTCCAAGTCCACCAGTTTATATGGCAGTAGTTGGCGGGCTAGCAGTTCCGAGAAGCCAGCAGTCAGCCGTTGGGCAAGAGGGTTATCCGGCGTCATCAAATTTTTACGCTCGAACATTTGGGTCACGGAAACCTGCCTTCTGTCAGATGAACGTGACGACGGCACGGTGGAAGGTGGAGTGTAGGACAAATGGGAGGAGAGAGGAGAAGAAGGAGAAGAGGCAGGACGTGGAGCGCCGGGAGTGTGGCAGATGGCAATACTGACACGTTAAAAAAAAAGCCCACACTGCGGAGCTCAAGATGTGACCGTGCATGGTGGATGGCTCGCTCCAGATACATTTGCATTCTGCTTTTTGCCTCCGGTGCACTGTGAATTCTGCCTGCTTCTCCTTCTCCTCTTTATCTGCTGCTCTGTTTATCCCTTTGAACTCCTCCTCCTCTCTTGTGGGCACCCACGTGATGTTTATCGACACATCATCATCGTCACCTTCACCGCCACTGATATTAGAGATCTCGGAGTAGGCAACAACAGCGGGGGCCACCCTCCTTGGGCTTATCTAGGTACTGTCGCCAGACAGCTGGGTGGCGGCCGTTGCTACCTCCTCTTCCTCATCCGATGTCAAGAATGGCTGCGCATAGATAATGTCTGGGAATGGATGGGGAAATAATTCTTCTGACTCGAGTGGAGGGGCTATAGTGGTGGTGTCTTTGGGGGTGCACACAGCAGAGAGTGAGGAGGGTGCAGATACAGAGGATGATGAGGGTGCAGAAGCGGAAGGCTGAGTGAGCCACTCAACCAACTCTGGTGCGTCCTTTGACGTAATCGCATGCACCTTCTCCAACTTACCACTTAGGCTACTGCCTGGTGCACCTGCCCGACCCCTACCACCCCTGCGGAACGGCCTGCCTCTTCCTCTGCCTGTCATTTTCAAAATGACCCTGTGCCAAAGTCCCTAGAGAAGAGCAGTATTTGTGGAAGCAGGTATATCGCAGGACTCAATCAGTATTTGGTGGAAGCTGGTATATCAAACCCCTTAATCAGTATTGTGTGGAAGCAGGTGTATCGCAGGCCTCAATCAATATTTGGTGGAAGCAGGTATATCAATCCCCTTAATCAGTATTTTGTAGAAGCAGGTGTATTGCAGGCCTCAATCAATATTTGGTGGAAGCAGGTATATCAATCCCCTTAATCAGTATTTTGTGGAAGCAGGTGTATCGCAGGCCTCAATCAGTATTTGGTAGAACCAGTATATCAAACCCCTTAATCAGTATTTTGTGGAAGCAGGTGTATTGCAGGCCTCAATCAATATTTGGTAGAAGCAGGTATATCAATCCCCTTAATCAGTATTTTGTGGATGCAGGTGTATCGTAGGCCTCAATTAATATTTGGTGGAAGCAGGTATAGCAATCCCCTTAATCAGTATTTTGCGGAAGCAGGTGTATTGCCGGCCTCAATCAATATTTGGTGGAAGCAGGTATATCAGTCCCCTTAATCAGTATTTTGTGGAAGCAGGTATATAGAACCCCTTAATCAATATTTTGTGGAAGCAGGTATATTGCAACCCTCAATCTGTATTTTGTGGAAGCAGGTATATCGCACCCCTCAATCAATATTTTGTGGAAGCAGGTATATCAAACCCTTATTCAATATTTTGTGGAAGCAGGTATATCACACCCTTCAATCAGTATTTTGCGGAAGCAGGTATATAGAACCCCTTAATCAATATTTGGTGGAAGCAGGTATACCGCACCCCTTAATCTGTATTTTGTGGAAGCAGGTGTACCGCAGGCCTCAATCAGTATTTGGTGGAAGCAGGTATATTGCAACCCTCAATCAGTATTTTTTGGAAGCAGGTATATCAAACCCCTTAATCAGTATTTTGTGGAAACAGGTGTATCGCAGGCCTCAATAAATATTTGGTGGGAGCAGGTGTATCGCACCCCTCAATCAGTATTTTGTGGAAGCAGGTATATAGAACCCTTTAATCAATATTTGGTGGAAGTAAGTATATCGCACCCCTGAATCAGTATTTTGTGCAAGCAGGTATATCACACCCCTTAATCAGTATTTTGTGGAAGCAGGTGTATCGCAGGACTCAATCAATATTTTGTGAAAGCAGGTATATCAATCCCCTTAATCAGTATTTTGTGGAATCAGGCGTATCGCAGGCCTCAATCAGTATTTGGTGGAAGCTGGTATATCAAACCCCTTAATCAGTATTTTGTGGAAGCAGGTGTATCGCAGGCCTCAATCAATATTTAGTGGAAGCAGGTATATCAATCATCGTAATCGGTATTTTATGGAAGCAGGTGTATCGCAGGCCTCAATCAGTATTTGGTGGAAGCTGGTATATCATACCCCTTAATCAGTATTTTGTGGAAGCAGGTGTATCGCAGGCCTCAATCAATATTTGGTGGAAGCAGGTATATCAATCCCATTAATCAGTATTTTGTGGAAGCTGGTGTATCACAGGCCTCAATCAATATTTGGTGGAAGCAGGTATATCAATCCCCTTAATTAGTATTTTGTGGAAGCAGGTATCTCACAGGCCTCAATCACTATTTGGTTGAAGCAGGTATATCAAACCACTTAATCAGTATTTTGTGGAATCAGGTGTATCGCAGGCCTCAATCAATATTTGGTGGAAGCAGGTATATCAATCCCATTAATCAGTATTTTGTGGAAGCTGGTGTATCACAGGCCTCAATCAATATTTGGTGGAAGCATGTATATCAATCCCCTTAATCAGTATTTTGTGAAAACAGGTATATCAATCCCCTTAAACAGTATTTTGTGGAAGCAGGTGTATTGCAGGCCTCAATCAGTATTTGGTGGAAGCAGGTATATCAAACCCCTTAATCAGTATTTTGTGGAAGCAGGTATATAGAACCCCTTAATCAATATTTTGTGGAAGCAGGTATATTGCAACCCTCAATCTGTATTTTGTGGAAGCAGGTATATCCCACCCCTCAATCAGTATTTTGTGCAAGCAGGTATATCAAACCCCTTATTCAATATTTTGTGGAAGCAGGTATATCACACCCTTCAATCAGTATTTTGTGGAAGCAGGTATATAGAACCCCTTAATCAATATTTGGTGGAAGCAGGTATATCGCACCCCTCAATCTGTATTTTGTGGAAGCAGGTGTACTGCAGGCCTCAATCAGTATTTGGTGGAAGCAGATATATTGCAACCCTCAATCAGTATTTTATGGAAGCAGGTATATCAAACCCCTTAATCAGTATTTTGTGGAAGCAGGTGTATCACAGGCCTCAATCAATATTTGGTGAGAGCAGGTATATCACACCTGCTATTTAAGGGTTTACAATGCATTTGGAAAGTCTTTAGATGCTTTCACTTTTTTCACATTTTGTTATGTTGCAGCCTTGTGCTAAAATAAAAAAATAAATCAAGTTTGACCCCATCAGTCTGCACTCAACACCTCATAATGACAAAGCGAAAAAACTGAATTTTAGAATTTTTTTTAATTCTATTAAAAGGGAACACTAACATTTCTCATGGACAAAATTATTCAGACCCTGTGCGATGACACTTGAAATTTAGCTCTGAGGGCCTCCCATTTCTCCCATCATCTTTCAGATGTTTCTAAACCTTGGTTGGATTCCACCTGTGGTAAATTCAGTTGATTAGACATGATTAGGAAAGACACACTCCTGTCTATATAAGGTCTCACAGCTGACAATGCATATCAGAGCAAAAACCAAGCCACGAGGAGGGAAGAACTGCCCGTAGAGCTCGGAGACAGGATTATGTGGAGCCACAAATCTGGAGAAGGGTAAAAAAAATATTCTGCTGCACTGAAAGTTCTCAAGAGCACAGTGGACTTGATATTTCTTAAATGGAAGACGTTTGGGACAACTAGGACTCTTCCTAGAGCTGGCCGCCCCACCAAACCAAGCAATTGGGGGAGAAGGGCCTTGGTGAGAGGTGAGCAAAAACCCAATGGCCACTCTGGCTGAGTACCAAAGATCCTTTGTGGAGATGGGAGAAACTTCCAAAAGGTCAACAATCACTGCAGCACTCCAATCTGGACTTTATGGCAGAGTGGCCAGAAAGACACTTCTCCTCGGCGAAAGACACATGAAAGTCCAACTGGAGTTTGCAAAAAAACAACTACAGGACTTTCAGACTGTGAGAAACAAGATCATCTGGTCTGATGAGAATCTCCAAATGCATTGTACATACAGCAGTAGGAAATTCTTAAGGGTTAGTACCGTTGCCTTGAAGCACTGCGGTCCTAGGTTAAAATCCAACCAAGGGCAACATCTTCATGGAGCTTGTATTGTTTCCCTGCATTTTCAAAAGCCTAAAAAAATCAAATTAATGCAAACCTATAATACAAGTCATCCCGCAAAAATCAAGCCCTCACACAACTCCATAGAAGGAAAAATAAAAAAGTTATGGGTCTTGGGAAGAGGCAATGCTAAAACATTTTTTTCTTTTAAAAAAAGGGGTTTATTTGCAAAAAAGTTGTAAAACGTAAAAAAAACCTGTATTTGGTATCACTGTAATTGTACTGACCCAGAGAATAAAGATATTATGTGATTTATACAAAAAAATGAACGCCGTAAAATTTATAATGTAAAAACACAGTGGCCGTATTGCTGTTTTTCCCATCTCCCTCTCAGAAAGAGTTAATAAAAGTTAATCAGAAATTTATGTGTACCACAAAATGGCGCCATTAAAAACTACAACTTCCAGTGAGCGCGGTGACGTCAGCACAGGTCCTGCTGAATGAAGATAGAAGATTTCTATCTTCATTCAGCAGGACCTGCGCTGACGTCACCACGCTCACCACATGGTGAGCTCGATTATGTCATCAAAGGTCCTTTTGCAGGTCCTGAAAGAAGAAGCAAGAAGACGATGCCAGCCGCGCGATCAATTGGATAAGGTGAGTAAATTATATATTTTTTTTTAACCCCTCAATCCACATTTTAGTAAGCATTCTCTATTAACCATGTTATAAGGGAAAATAATAAAATGAATAGAACACGTAACCCAAACCCAAATTTCAGTGAAGAGGTCCGGGTTCGGGTCTGGGTCCCACATTCAGTTTTTTTTCACGCGCGTGCAAAACGCATTGCACTCACGCGGAAAAAACTGAACATTGGAACGCAATCGCAGTCAAAACTGACTGCAATTGCATGCCTACTCACGCAGTTTTCCCGCAATGCACACGCGACGCATTCCGGAGCAAATCCGAAACGCCCGTGTGAAAGCAATCCATGGCTCCCTTGCGGATAAAATAAGCTTTTTGAAATATGCAGATGATGCCTTTAGCCAATGAATTAAAGACATCATTTGTATATTTCAATAAAGCTGATTTTATATGCAACGGAGTCACAGATCACTATAAGAATGATGCAGTTGGAATCAAGTCATCTAAGGATATCTGACACTATGCTTGATTGCACAGTGTTGTCCTTGACGCTTTTGAGAAGATTCACACGTGTATTTTTCCACCACGGATTCGACTATAGAGAATTTGTTGCAAAATCTGCATTATACATGTAGAAGTTGATGCAGATTTTCCGTAATTTACACTTTGCAATGTATATTTTCTGGTGGATTTGCTTGGTGAAATGCACAGCGGTATAGATGAATCTCATCTAATCTCATATACACCAATGCCATGTATACAGAATCTGTATGGAGGCACACACATCCCTACAATTCATACTATGGAGCGTTAGGCACTCTTTATAGTACCTGCTTATGGGCACTATATTACAGGGTTATTCTCCCCTACAATGAATGCCTTTAGGTGAAAGATAGAATCCAATGGAGCATACTACATGTTAGCAGAGACGTAGTGAGATACAGTATGGTATGGGCCCATAAACTTCTATTCAGAACAGATCCATAATACATGAGGCTATATGTGCTGTAATACATGCTATTATATAATAGGAGAACACAATGGATTATAAGGCTTTGAAAAGAATACAAATTGTTACGAATTAATTTCCTTTACCTGTGATATGGTTATCTGATTGGCAATTAACAGATGCAGAATATCGATACAATAGACCAACACTTTTTTCATTCCATTTGTATGCGACATTAATTTAATGTTTTTGTCCTTTAGGCTCTGCAACAACTGGATACAATATTTAAGACTCTAAAATATGCATAAAATAGAAGCTTTATGTGGCATGCAAAACCATTGAGATAATTAAAATTGCCCAGTGAACCATAGAAATGAACGTATAGATCTCACATAGCTTAGTGTTAATTTAAATCTTCTGTATAACCTCTCGTGGCATGCATTAGCATACATTAATAATAGAATGCCTTCTGCTAACTTGTTGACTGTCAGAATCTGTTTTTTCGTGATTTGTTATCCCGATATGCTATGCTTTTCCAGGCTATTATGTTTGAAACCATCCTTTATTACCTGAGTGTTATTAATGAATGAAATAAACTTCTTTCTCATGAGTGTAGAAGTGTGGTATCGTGATGCCTAGGAATGAGCATTTAAGGGCAAATGTACCCTCAAGGTGCCAGCTCTCCCAGCTTGGAGTCAGAATAAATATCCTTACAGACGACTTGGGCAATCAGAAAATAACATTTCCCCGTAGTTTTTTACTCCTAGACATAGCCAAGCAGCTTTTTTAAAAAGCTTGAATATCTTGAAATGTAAATGGCTTTCCCATGAGAGTTTCCAATCCTCACAATTTAAAGCATGGATATTTTACTGCTGGGCATTGTATAAAGTTACTCCTGTGCTGTTTTTGAATACAAATTCAGACACCATGTGCAATGTAATGTTTAAATGTACCTCTTTCTCCTCACTGCACATACATGGGTACATGTGCCTCACTTACTCCTATGGTGGGTTTACATGGGGCGAGGAGCAGCCAATTATCGGGAAGGAAGCGTTCATTCCCAACAACTGGCGGCTTGTTTAGTGGGGGTGAAGTGCTGCATTGTCATGGCTATTGTGATCACTAGTGTTGAGCGAATCAAAGTCAAACAGATTGACTTCCATCCGAAGTCGAATTTACTCGCACTTCGTTTTAACAAGTCAATTTTCCCTGAAATGGCGTTGGTGGCGAATATATGCCACTGTTATGCAAAAAAAGGAAAGAAAAGCCAACTATTCAACCATTACAGTCTGTATTCATTCATCACCAACTGTTACCACTTCTTACAGGTTGGTGGTGGCCTTATCACACAAATACTGCAATTTAGTGCATACTTCTTGTTGGAACCAGCTGTCCAACTCCAACTCAGCTACAGGTCAAAACCTCAGGAAAGACTCCTGGTAAGCAGGTGGCTTGAAAGAAAAATTTGCTAGATTTCTCCAAAGTCAAGAGACGGTTAAACTTTTATATGATTAGTGAAAAAGTAACTTCTATCCTAGCAGATAGGCACGCACAATTTTTGGAGGTTCAGACCCCTTGGATCAAGTAACCCCTTTCTAGACAACAGAATAAGTCACTGCTGTCTATTTGATGATATGTGTATTTGTACCTCAATACAATTAGCTACGATTACCATCCTTTGAGGGAAACCCCCACTCCTCTGTTTGTCTCATGTCTGTCTACCATCATACATTTTATATGTTGTTGAGGTTATCTCTTTCACTTACAGCTCACCGATGAGGGGTGGCTACTTTCCTTCCTTTTTTTTTATCCTAATATGCACTCATTTGAATGATCCTATGAGTCTCTCTTTTGAGGTCTTCATTACCGTTCACAATATTTGATGGCTGTCATTATGTATACTGTGTCCTGTTCATTGTATTCTGTTTATTTTGATTATCTTTTTTTTATCCATTGTTACATTTATACAAAATTAAAAATATATGCAAAAATGACAATAAAGATTATTCTAAAAAAAAGTCAGGGTTGCAGAAGTCTGTGTTGCCATAATTTGAACCAAATTTATAAAATGTCGCCAGATGTTTGATATAGTTAGTGCATCTTTAAAGGGAACCTGTCACCTCAAAAACGGATATAAAACCGCCAGCATTACCTTATAGAAGCCCCCAGTCTGTTATTAATCATGCGATTGATCCAGTAATCTGATGCTCCATACATGACAAAAACAATGTTTTAAGCGCCATCAGCATTATCTTGCCGGTCAGCCTGAAGTCAAGGGGGCAGCGGCCTCCTTGCTTAAAGTCAAGATAAGCACGCCCCCTAACCGTCCCCACTTGTGTGTGATTGACATCCTGCAGTGAGGCCTGGGATTAGTTTGTCTCATGCATGAGCAGTGCGCTCCTTGTTACTACACGATCCCGTCTCCGGCTCCCGCAGTTAGCCAAGTTTTATCAGCACACTGCGCATGCGTGAGACTTACACGATCCCAGGCCGCACTGCAGGATGTCAATTACACACAAGAGGGGACAGTTTGGGGGCATGCTTATCTTGACTTGAAGCAAGGAGGCCGCTGCCCCCTTGACTTCAGGCTGACCTGAAGGCGCTTAAAACATAGTTTTATATGCGTTTTTAAGGTGACAGGTTCCCTTTAAGTTAAACTCTTTTGTCTTGAGATGTTACTCCACTTTCCTCCACCAGTATTACTGACTTCAGACATAGTTGATAACTCTGATTTAAATCAGTTTTACAGGATAACCCTGATCCCCTCCACCTCCATACTGGGGTCAGTGGTATAAGGATGCAAAATGTTGTAAAGTTTTTCCGTAATTAAGCCAAAAAGCTACTTTTTGAATCTAGAATTCTGGAGTTCAGAGCATGATAAATTCCCTCTACTGAGTTGCAAATAAAGTTTCAGACACAATTCAAATGCAGCACAGACAGTCCAGCTTATTGGTATTACAGCAGCAATAAATGTGGCAATACAGCAGTCTGGGTGCAATAACAGCACAGTAGAACAGCAGTATGACAGTATGGCCCAAGCAAGATATGCACAATCTTCTCCAGAAACAGGGACAGTTTTTTAACCGCCTCACGTCCGCCCATAGACTATAAACGTCCTATGGGTGGACGTCTATTTCTGACAGCACGTTTTAAAACGTCCTGTCAGAAATAGCAGCTGCACGCTAATCGTTCAGCTGCTGATCGGATTGCCCGCTGTCAGTGACAGCAGGGCAACCCTAAGACAAGGCAGGGACAGTTCCCAGGTGTCCCTGCCTTCACGATCGCTGCAGACACAGCGCTCACCGAGCGCTGTGTCTGCAGAGAAGGAAGCGCTGTGCTTTTCCTGTTCCGGCCCGGCGGTCATGTGACCGCCGTGACCGGAGTGTGCAGGGGCTGTGTGAGGTCTCTCAGAGACCTCGATCAGCCCTTCTCTGAGGCTGTACAGCGCTGGATTGCTGCTGTACAGCCTCTATAGGGGTGCATTTGTCCTGTAACTGGGGCTACTATGTCAGCCCCAGTTACAGGAGAAATCAACAGTGAAAAAAAAAAGAAAAAGTGAAGTAAATGTCCCCCAGAGGTCTTGTATGACCTTATGGGGGACGAAAAGTGTAAAATAAAAATAAATAAAAATAAAAGGTTGAAAATGAAAAAAGAAAAAAAAGTTTCACATGTAAAAAAAAAAAAGTCCCCAAGTAAGGAATGAAAAAAAAAAGGTAAAAATAGAAAAAATAAAAAAAAGTATACATATTAGGTATCGCCGCGTCCGTATAAACCAGCTCTATAAAAATATCACATGACCTAACCCCTCGGGTGAACAACGTAAAAAAAAAAAAACTGTGTCAAAACAAGCAATTTTTGTCACCTTGCATCACAAAAGGTGCAACACCAAGTGATCAAAAACGCGTATGTCCCACAAAATAGTACCAATAAAACCGTCACCTCATCCCGCAAAAAATGAGCCCCTACATAAGAAAATCTCTCAAAAAATAAAAAAACTATAGCTCTCAGAACATGGACACATTAAAACATAATTTTTTTGTTTCAAAAATGCTATTATTGTGTAAAACTTTAATAAATGAGAAAAAGTATACATATTAGGTATCGCCACGTCCGTAACAATCTGCTCTATAAAAATGTCACTTGACTAAACCCCTCAGGTGAACGCTGTAAAAATAAATAAATAGAAACTGTGCTAAAACAACCAATTTTTTGGTCACCTTGCCCCATAAAGTGTTATAATGAATGATCAAAAAATCATATGTACCCAAAAATAGTACTAATAAAACTGGCACCTTATCCCCTAGTTTCCAAAATGGGGTCACTTCTTGGGAGTTTCTACTGTAAGGGTGCATCAGGGGGCTTCAAATGGGACATGGCATCTAAAAACCATGTGGAGTTCCTTTTCTTCTGCGCCCTGCCATGTGCCCATACAGCAGTTTATGACCACATGTGGGGTGTTTCTGTAAACCGCAGAATCTGGGTAATAAATATTGAGTTTTGTTTGGCTGTTAACCATCGATGTGTTAAGGAAAAAAATTGATTCAAATGGAAAATCTGCCAAAAAAGTGAAATTTAAAAATTTGATCTCCATTTTCCTTTAATTCTTGTGGAACGCCTAAAGAGTTAACAAAGTTTGTAAAATCGGTTTTGAATACCTTGAGGGGTGTAGTTTCTACAATGGGGTCATTTATGGGGGTATCCACTATGTAGGCCCCACAAAGTGACTTCAGACCTGAACTGGTCCTTATAAAGTGGATTTTGGCAATTTTCTTAAAAATTTGAAGAATTCCTTCTAAACTTCTAAGCCTTCTAACGTCCTAAAAAAATAAAATGACATTTCCAAAATGATGCCAACATAAAGTAGACATATGGGGAATGTTAAATAATAAATATTTTATGAGGTATCACTTTCTGTTTTAAAAGCAGGGAAATTGAAATTTAGAAAATTGCGAATTTTTCAAATTTTTGGGTAAATTTGGGATTTTTTCATAAATAAAGGTGAAATATTTTGACTCAAATTTATGACTATCATGAAGTACAATGTGTCACGAGAAAACAATCTCTGAATGACTTGGATAAATAAAGGCGTTCCAAAGTTATTACCACATAAAGTGAGATATGTCAGTTTTGCAAAATTTGGCCTGGTCAGGAAGGGGGCAAAGGGCCCAGATGGGAAGTGGTTAACATGGGTGGTCTGATCTGAGGTCTGAATGAGAGTGTCTTATTCACATTGGGACTCTGATCTGAGATCTGATTGGGGGTCATTCACATTGAAGGTATGATCTAAGGTCTAAATGTGGGGTTTTATTCACATTGGGGGTCTGATCTGAGATCTGATTGGGGGTCTTATAAACATTGGAGGTCTGATTGGGGTCTTATTAACATTAAGGGTCTGAGCTTAGGTCTGATTAACATCAGGGGTTTGATTGGGGCTCTAAGCTGTGGTCTGATTAACATTGGGGTTCTGATTGGTGGTCTGATCTGGGGTCTAATTAAAAATATTTTTTTCTTATTTTCCTTGTCTAAAATCTAGGTACATCTTATGGGCAGGTGCATCTTATAGGGCAAACAACACTGTACATTCTATAGTTTGGTCACCCCTGTCTCCCTGCAAGAGTTTTCTTTAAACTAAAAAGGAAAACAGTAAATTAAAGAATTTTTCAAAGGCAATTTTTGGCTGAATACAGAGCAGAAGTATGAACTGGTTAATACACAGTGACAGGTCTGCCTTAATCATGCTGTATTGCATTGAAAATACACATTCTTTTTTCCAGAAACATATCATCCATTATCACATCTCACAGGAGCACAGAAATAAGATTTGCACAAGGTTAAAAGATTCAGGATTTTTAGTCAGAACTTCATGCTCTTAGGGCACAAATCTTCATGTCCCCTGTATGCCAAGTGACTGTGCTAAAATAATAAAAAGAGATTTGTGTGATCGAGGTGCCAGGAAGGCACATTATTATGTCTTATTCTTTAAGGGGATCTAAGCAGACATGTGTAACAGTTATAAAGAAAAAGGGAGCTAAAGGTATGATTAATGTTGTCAATTGATCTTAAGATATATACAGTGCATCCGGAAAGTCTTTAGACCCTTTCACTTTTTTTACATTTTGTTATGTTGTGGCCTTGTTCTAAAAAATAAATAAATAATATTACGTTTTCTCCCTTCAATATGTGCTCAATACCTTGTAATGAAAAAGTGAAAGAAGAATTTTACGTTTTCTCTCATCAATGTCACAAGGGTGTCACGATCTATCGCTGACCCTGTGGTGTCTGGGGTCAGAAGGTCACAGCGGGTGGCTACTTACCCGATTTCAAGCGATCGCTCCATGATCTAGTTGTGTGAATGGATTCTGGTCCAGGTTTTCCTGTTTTGGTTTGCGATCCTTTTTGTCATATGTAGGTATCAGTAGTTTTCCATTCAGCTGTTCTCTGTCTGCCACTTTCAGCCACTATATATTCTCTCTTCCTACTTCCTTTGTTGCCAGATATAGACCTTCCTTTCAGGTTATCTATTCTGACCTCAGGTGGCATTGCTGTGGAGCCTGCTGGAGCTGTTGGAACCAGTGCGGTTGGATCTCCGGTTTGTGTCCTACTGTTTATCGTCTCCCTTCTGGGATTATATGTGGTGTTTGTATTGTTTGTCCACTCCCTGTTGTTATTCTAGGTGTCAGTGGTGAGGACTAGTGTTCCCACCACCCTACGCACTACCTAAGGCTTATTTCAGGGTAAGCCAGGGACAAGACACGTGATCGGCATATGGGTGAGCAACCCGTCTAGGGACGTCAGGGTAGCCAGGTGCCAGTGCTAGGTGAGTTAGGGGTCACCACTCCTTCCTCTCCCTTGTGTTAGGGCAGCCGGTATCCCTTCCCTCTGCGTCACACGTCTGGTACTTGCCTTACCAGACGTGATATTATATATGGCCCTCATTTTGGAGAAAAAACTATTATAATTTTATTTTTTCCTTCTTTTTTCTTCCCTCTCTAAGATCCACTATGGATTATATTGCTGCTTTGGCAAAGCAGTTATAAGGTCTGTCTCTTGAAGTGACAGAATTGAAGGCGTTGGTCCTTCAGCAGCAGCAGGTGCAGCAGTCCTTGAGCCCAGTGGTTGCTAGGGGTAATCAGGTCAATTACCGGCAGATTTTTTTTTTGAGGCCCTGGGTCCCATATACGATGACCCTGACCGAGTCTCTCTTGCTAAGTCCAGATTATGTCAGCTTCAGCAGGGAGATTGGTAAGCAGAGGTTTATTGTGCTGAATTTCGAAGGTGGACCACGGATACTGAGTGGAATGACTCGGCTCTCAGAAGTCAGTTTTGCCATGGGTTATCAGAAAAGGTAAAAGATGCGCTTGCGCTATATGAGACTCTTATATCCCTTGAGGCCGCTATGTCACTATCTATAAGGATTGATAGACACCTTCGGGATAGGCTGAGGTGTTATTGTCCCCCACCGACTGTTCTCAAGCAGGAGTCAGCTTGTTCTGACTCAGACGAACCTATGCAACTAGGGGGTGCCACTCGTCAGGTTGGTCCTCCTGTGGCTCGTTGTAAATCCAGGGTTTGTTTTTTCTGTGGTCAGAGGGGTCATTTTATTGGTGTTTGTCCATCTGTACCTAAGAAAAAGAAACAACTACTGACCCCAGGTTGTGCAGAAGATGACAACCTGGGTGTATACATTTCCTCCATACGTACGTCTCAGTTTGTTTTGCCTGTTACTGTTCTTTCAGAAAATAAAACTGAGAAGATTTCTGTTTTCTTAGTAAGTGGAGCAGGGGTCAATTTGGTGGAGACTAAATTTGCTCAGACTTTGGGTTTTTCTTTTAGTCCATTACCTAGATCTATCCCCATATTTGCTATCGACTTTGCTCCTCTTTCTCAGGGGAACCTGACACACATGGTGCATGACATACATCTTCGAGTGGGGGCCATCCATAATGACGTCATTTCTTGCTATGTCCTGGAAGGGCTTCCTACTCCTATGGTATTAGGTCTTCCCTGGTTGGTGACGCACATTCATAGAAACATAGAAACATAGAATGTGTCGGCAGATAAGAACCATTTGGCCCATCTAGTCTGCCCAATATATCTGAATCCTATGAATATTCCCTGGCCCTATCTTATATGAAGGATAGCCTTATGCCTATCCCATGCATGCTTAAACCCCTTCACTGTATTTGCAGCTACCACTTCTGCAGGAAGGCTATTCCATGCATCCACTACTCTCTCAGTAAAGTAATACTTCCTTATATTACTTTTAAACCTTTGCCCCTCTAATTTAAAACGGTGTCCTCTTGTGGTAGTTTTTCTTCTTTTAAATATGCTCTCCTCCTTTACCGAGTTGATTCCCTTTATGTATTTAAAAGTTTCTATCATATCCCCTCTGTCTCTTCTTTCTTCCAAGCTATACATATTAAGGTCCTTTAACCTTTCCTGGTAGGTTTTATCCTGCAATCCATGTACTAGTTTAGTAGCTCTTCTCTGAACTCTCTCTAGAGTATCTATATCCTTCTGGAGATATGGCCTACAGTACTGCGCACAATACTCCAAGTGAGGTCTCACCAGTGTTCTGTACAGCGGCATAAGCACTTCACTCTTTCTACTGCTTATACCTCTCCCTATACATCCAAGCATTCTGCTGGCATTTCGTGCTGCTCTATTACATTGTCTTCCCACCTTTAAGTCTTCTGAAATACTTACTCCTAAATCCCTTTCCTCAGATACTGTTGTTGATTGGCAGGCCAGGGAGATATTGGAGTGGAGTGAGCATTGTAGGGTCAATTGCTTAAGTAGCAGTTGCTCAGCCACCTCCATTACAACCTTACCAACATTTGTGAACGATTTTGAAGATGTTTTCTCTGAGAAGGGTTGTCAAGAGTTACCACCCCATCATCCGTATGATTGCCCGGTTAACCTGCTCCCTGGAGAAAAGTTACCTAAGACCAGGTTATATAATCTTTCTGGCCCCGAAAGACAAGCCTAGAAGGATTATATTTCCGAGAGTCTGGCTAAAGGACATATCAGACCCTCTTTTTTACCCGTGGATGCAGGGTTCTTCTTTAGATTTTTGTGAGCTAAATCGGATAACGATCTGGGATCCCTATCCTCTCCCTCTCATTCCCGACTTATTTAATCAGATTGCTGGTGCGAAATGGTTTTCCAAGATAGATTTGTTGGGAGCCTACAATCTGATTCGCATCAAAGAGAGGGATGAGTGGAAGACTGCGTTTGACACTCCTGAGGGGCATTATGAAAACCTGGTTATACCTTTTGGCCTGACTAATGCTCCTGCTGTCTTTCAACACTTTGTCAATTATATTTTTTGTCATCTTATCGGCAGATTTGTTGTAATATATCTTGACGATATTTTGATTTATTCACCCGACCTGGAGACACACAAGATACATGTCAGGCAGGTGCTGCAGATTTTATGGACGAATAAGTTATATGCTAAATTGGAGAAATGTGTATTCGTCGTACAGGAGGTACAATTCCTGGGGAATCTGCTATCGGCTTTAGAGTTCTGTAAGGCTCCAGAGAAGGTCAGTGCGATTCTAGAATAGGATCTTCCGGAGAACCTGAAAGCGCTGCAGCGTTTTTTGGGTTTTGTCAATTTCTATAAAAAAATTATTTAGAACTGTCAAACCCTTACTGACATGACTAAAAAAGGGACTGATTTTTCAGAATGGTCTGACGCTGCTAAACTGGCTTTTTCTTCTCTGAAGGAGAGCTTCACCTCGGCACCCATACTGGTCCAGCCGGATGTTTCTCAACCTTTTATTGTGGAGGTTGATGCACCAGAGGTGGGGGTGGGGGCTGTACTGTCTCAGGGTCCGTCTCCAATTAAATGGCGTCCTTGTGCTTTCTTTTCTAAGAAATTGTCGGCAGCTGAGAAAAATTATGATATAGGCAACAGGGAACTTTTAGCTATTAAATTAGCTTTTGAGGAATGGCATAACTTTTTGGAGGGGGCAGCTCATCCCGTCATGTTGATTACAGATAATAAAAACCTGTTAGACCTTAAGTCTGCTAAATGTCTTACCCCTAGACAAGCTAGGTGGTCTTTGTTTTTTACCAGGTTTAATTTTATTATCACCTATTGTCCGGGGGCAAAAAATACCAAAGCTGAAGAAATATTAAGAGAACATCATGACTCTGCACTCGAGGGGCACCCGGGTAGTAGGGCAACCTCTTAGCTATTGTCTCGTCGTTTTTGGTGGCAGAGGTTGCATCAGGATGTACAGTCGTGGCCAAAAGTTTTGAGAATGACACAAATATTATTTTTCACAAAGTTTGCTGCTAAACTGCTTTTAGATCTTTGTTTCAGTTGTTTCTGTGATGTAGTGAAATATAATTACACGCACTTCATATGTTCCAAAGGCTTTTATCGACAATTACATGACATTTATGCAAAGAGTCATTATTTGCAGTGTTGGCCCTTCTTTTTCAGGACCTCTGCAATTCGACTGGGCATGCTCTCAATCAACTTCTGGGCCAATTCCTGACTGATAGCAACCCATTCTTTCATAATCACTTCTTGGAGTTTGTCAAAATTAGTGGGTTTTTGTTTGTCCACCCGCCTCTTGAGGATTGACCACAAGTTCTCAATGGGATTAAGATATGGGGAGTTTCCAGGCCATGGACCCAAAATGCCAACGTTTTGGTCCCTGAGCCACTTTTGCCTTATGGCACGGTGCTCCATCTTAACAAGAATTGAACCTCTTTCCTTGAAGTTCTTGATGATCCTATAAATTGTTGATTGAGGTGCAATCTTAGTAGTCACAATATCCTTGCCTGTGAAGCCATTTTTATGCAACGCAATGATGGCTGCACGCGTTTCTTTGCAGGTCACCATGGTTAACAATGGAAGAACAATGATTTCAAGCATCACCCTCCTTTTAACATGTCAAGTCTGCCATCTTAACCCAATCAGCCTGACATAATGATCTCCAGCCTTGTGCTCGTCAACATTCTCACCTGAGTTAACAAGACGATTACTGAAATGATCTCAGCAGGTCCTTTAATGACAGCAATGAAATGCAGTGGAAAGTTTTTTTGGGGAATAAGTTCATTTTCATGGCAAAGAAGGACTATGCAATTCATCTGATCACTCTTCATAACATTCTGGAGTATATGCAAGTTGCTATTATAAAAACTTAAGCAGCAACTTTTCCAATTTCCAATATTTATGTAATTCTCAAAACTTTTGGCCACGACTGTAGTTGATTTTGTGTCCACCTGTACTGCACGCGCTAAAGTCTCTCATACTCGTTCGGCGGAGTCCCTGTTACCACTGGTCATTCCCAACCGGCCGTGGATACACCTGTCGATGGACTTTATCACTGACCTACCTGTATCTGCGGGTAAAACTGTTATCCTGGTAGTTGTAGACAGGTTCAGTAAAATGGTGCATTTCTTTGCTTTACCAGCGTTGCCAAATGCTAAGACCCTGGCTCAGGTTTTTATCAGTGAAATTGTGAAGCTTCACGGGGTCCCTTCAGATGTTGTTTTGGATCGAGGAACCCAGTTTATTTCTAGATTCTGAAAAGCTTTTTGTTCTCGTCTGGGGGTATATTTGTCTTTTTCCTCAGCCTTCCATCCACAGTCGAATGGCCAGACTGAACGCACCAACTAAAACCTAGAGACTTACCTTAGATGTTTTGTGTCTGAAAATCAGGAGGAATGGTCATCTTACTTACCTTTAGCAGAGTTTGCTATAAACAATCGCCGTCAAGAATCAACTGGTAAGTCACAATTTTTTTGTGCATATGGTTTTTATCTTCAGTTTTGTACTTTCAGTGAGGGGGAGCCGTCTGTGATTCCTGAAGAAGAACGGTTTACGTCGTCACTCTCCTCTGTATGGCAGAAGGTTCAAAGCAATTTGAAAAAAATGGGAGGCAGATATAAACGTATGGCTGATAAGAAACGTTCGCCAGGTCCGGACCTAGGCGTGAATGACTATGTGTGGTTGTCGACTAGAAATGTAATTGGAAACTAGGTCCAATTTCAAGGGATCGCTCCATGATCTAGTTGTGGGAATGAATTCTGGTCTAGGTTTTCCTGTCTTGGTTTGCGATCCTTTTTGTCTTATCTACAGTCGTGGCCAAAAGTTTTGAGAATTACATAAATATTGGAAATTGGAAAAGTTGCTGCTTAAGTTTTTATAATAGCAATTTGCATATACTCCAGAATGTTATGAAGAGTGATCAGATGAATTGCATAGTCCTTCTTTGCCATGAAAATTAACTTAATCCCAAAAAAACCTTTCCACTGCATTTCATTGCTGTCACTAAAGGACCTGCTGAGATCATTTCAGTAATCGTCTTGTTAACTCAGGTGAGAATGTTGATGAGCACAAGGCTGGAGATCATTATGTCAGGCTGATTGGGTTAAAATGGCAGACTTGACATGTTAAAAGGAGGGTGATGCTTGAAATCATTGTTCTTCCATTGTTAACCATGGTGACCTGCAAAGAAACGCGTGCAGCCAACATTGCGTTGCATAAAAATGGCTTCACAGGCAAGGATATTGTGACTACTAAGATTGCACCTCAATCAACAATTTATAGGATCATCAAGAACTTCAAGGAAAGAGGTTCAATTCTTGTTAAGGAGGCTTCAGGGCGTCCAAGAAAGTCCAGCAAGCGCCAGGATCGTCTCTTAAAGAGGATTCAGCTGCGGGATCGGAGTGCCACCAGTGCAGAGCTTGCTCAGGAATGGCAGCAGGCAGGTGTGAGCGCATCTGCACGCACAGTGAGGCGAAGACTTTTGGAAGATGGCCTGGTGTCAAGAAGGGCAGCAAAGAAACCACTTCTCTCCAAAAAAAACATCAGGGACAGATTGATCTTCTACAGAAAGTTTGGTGAATGGACTGCTGAGGACTGGGGCAAAGTCATATTCTCCGATGAAGCCTCTTTTCGATTGTTTGGGGCATCTGGAAAAAGGCTTGTCCGGAGAAGAAAAGGTGAGCGCTACCATCAGTCCTGTGTCATGCCAACAGTAAAGCATCCTGAGACCATTCATGTGTGGGGTTGCTTCTCATCCAAGGGAGTGGGCTCACTCACAATTTTGCCCAAAAACACAGCCATGAATAAAGAATGGTACCAAAACACCCTCCAACAGCAACTTCTTCCAACAATCCAACAACAGTTTGGTGAAGAACAATGCATTTTCCAGCACGATGGAGCACCGTGCCATAAGGCAAAAGTGATAACTAAGTGGCTCTGGGACCAGAATGCTGACATTTTGGGTCCATGGCCTGGAAACTTCCCAGATCTTAATCCCATTGGGAACTTCTGGTCAATCCTCAAGAGGTGGGTGGACAAACAAAAACCCACTAATTCTGACAAACTCCAAGAAGTGATTATGAAAGAATGGGTTGCTATCAGTCAGGAATTGGCCCAGAAGTTGATTGAGAGCATGCCCAGTCGAATTGCAGAGGTCCTGAAAAAGAAGGGCCAACACTGCAAATACTGACTCTTTGCATAAATGTCTTCTAATTGTCGATAAAAGCCTTTGAAACGTATGAAGTGCGTGTAATTATATTTCCCTACATCACAGAAACAACTGAAACAAAGATCTAAAAGCAGTTTAGCAGCTAACTTTGTGAAAACAAATATTTTTGTCATTCTCAAAACTTTTGGCCACGACTGTAGGTATTAGTAGTTTTCCATACAGCTGTTCTCTGCCTGCCACTTCCAGGCACTATATTCTCTCTTCCTTCTTCCCTTGTTACCAGATATAGACCTTCCTTTCAGGTTATCTATTCTGACTTCAGGTGGCATTGCTATGGAGCCTGCTGGAGCTGTTGGAACCAGTGCGGTTGGATCTCCGGTTCTCTCCAGTTTGTTTCCTACTGTTTGTCGTCTCCCTTCTGGGATTATATGTGTTTTTTGTATTGTTTGTCCACTCCCTGTTGTTACTCTAGGTGTCAGTGGTGAGGACTAGTGTTCCCACCGCTCTACTCACTACCTAGGACATATTTCAGGGTAAGCCAGGGACAAGGCACGTGATCGGTGTACGGGTGAGCAACCCGTCTAGGGACATCAGGGTAGCCAGGTGCCAGTGCTAGGTGAGTTAGGGATCACCACTCCTTCCTCTCCCTTGTGTTAGGGCACCCGGTCTTACCAGACGTGATATTAATCTGTGTTCAATAACTTGTAATGAGAAAGTGAAAGCAGAATTTTAAAAATGTTTGCAAATTTATGTGGGGTAGAATCACCTCTTGACCAGGCTCTGGTCATCATCAAACCTACCTGATCAGCATCACTGGGTTTCACCCACCACCATCAGCTCTGTAGGTCCTGGGTAGCTGCACATCAACACCCATTTTGATGTTGGGGACAGGACTAGTACAGCCAATAACTGGCCATAGCAGTGATGGGTCATGTGCCACACAAGTGACTCCCAGCATTTATAAGATGTTATTATGGGCTATCAGAGGACATTAGAGGGACAGAGGTATAAAAGAAGAAACTACAACTCCCAGCATGTCCACGCTGTTATAATAGGGAATTAGTAGACATTATATGGAGAAGGGTATAAGAGGAGAGAACTACAAACCACAGCATGTCCAGACTGTTATTATGGGGTATCAGTTGGCATTACATGGATTGAAATATAACAGGAGAGAACTACAATTTCCAGCATGACTGCTATTATGGGCTATAAGAGGACATTACAGGGAGTGAGTATACGGAAAGAACTATAACTGCTAGTATCTGACAACTTATAGAGGGAGAGAAGCCAATACCCGCTCCTCCATGCACAGCACAGAAGCTATGCCTGCTTTGGTGACATCCCATAGGTCTTTTACCACTTTTCTGCAGTCCTGAACTTTCTCTTCCTGCACTAGCCACATTATGATGACATCGCACAGGTCTCCACCACTTCTCCTCTGCACTGCTGTACTTTGTATCTTCCTGCACTGGTCACATAATGATGATGATATCACTTAGTTCCTTCACCACTTTTCCTTTGCTCTGCTGAGCTCTCTCTTCCTGCACTGGTAACATCAGATGATGACATCACACAGAACGTTTACCACTTCTCTTTTGCACTGCTGAGCTTTTTCTCTTCCTGCACTGGTCACGTGAAAATATCACTCAGGTCCTTCACCAATTCTCCTCTGCAGTGCTGAACTTTCTCTTCCTGCACTGGTCACATGATGATGACATAATTCAGGTCCTTCTTCACCTCTTCACCTCTTTCTAGTGCTGAGCTATGTTGCTAATAACAATGTGCACCTCCCCCGTTCCCTGTGTGCAGCGAAACACAGGAAAGATTCGGTCTACTGTTCCAGTGCCACTGTAGGGTATGTGCCTGCCCCCTGCTGCCACGGGTGGCAGGTCCTGAAAGTAAATAATTTGTATTCCTGCTGTGGACCTTTGCATAAAAAGTGGCATGACCTAAGATGTGCCAAAATTGCCCTGCAATTCTGGCGTAAAATCTTTCTCCAAGTAAGCCAACCAATAGTTGGTCAGAGTCAGAGAAAATTGTCTACCCCTGCACATTTATCATCCAGCCTGAGCCCATGTGATAAACCTGGTGCTGGTGAAGACAGACTGTCTAAGCTTACGCCATCTTTAGGATTACTAAATCTTGGCCACTGTGTGCAAATCAATATAGATAGAAACAATGCAGAAAATCTTTACATTATGGCAGTTTGGGGGGTAACCATCAAAATGAGAGCCAGGTCAATTACTTGTGATTCATTTTATTTTCTGCATATGCTTAGCTCAGAATCTAGGTTACCTTCAAGCAACTCAGGCCACCCCTCAACTCCTCCAAGAGATGCTATTTTGTAACTGTATCTGATCACTGAGATAGCGCATAGCAAATACTCTCCATTTTTGCGTTTTTCTTTTTTGTATTCTGTTTCAATGTGTTCTGAACTCAATAAAAGGTTTACATTTATAATCTATTAAGAGCCATGAATCAACCTTGGAAAATGTTCCTGTATTATCACCGTAGCTTGCTACATTACCTGCCACAAAAAGCAGACTTAGGATTGGCATATCAGGAGCTATTGTCAACATATGACTTTATGCTTTTCAGTGTCTCTTCTTATTGTAAGGATTTTTTTGATCGTTGAATTACTGAATTCCTTGTGATTTTAATTTCCTCTGATGAATAATCACAGTGTAGGTCGACATGATAAACATGTTCTGCTTTTGGATCAAACAGCTTTGGAGTACAATGTATAGATCTCTTCAGAGTTACCACTAACAAGAGGAAGTCAAAAAAAATCTGCAAAAAAACATTTAAAGTGGTTTGTCCAAGAATAAGTAAGTTTTACCTAATGCCCGTAGCCTGCCTCAGTAAGTGAAAGAATCATACTTACCTGCTCCTTGCCACTCCAGCCCTCTGCAGTGGCCCCGGTGTATGTGGCGGGAGAAAACAAGTTGGGAACCAGAAGATGGACACATTGGAGCCATCATAGAGGATGGGAGTGGCAGGGAGCAGGTAAGTATGAATCTTTGACCCAGTAAATTACTAACAGTTGTATAGCACTGACATAATGCTGTCAATGTTATCCAATACATTCCAGAACTGTAAGGGTTACATAGTATCATAAATCAATATAATGCTATGCGACCCTGTCAGTGCTAGGAGGTCAGGATGGGAGCGGCTGCATACTCACACTGTGAGTCCGATGTATGGATCTCACTCATCTGAAAGAGGCCTTAGGCTAGTTTAGAGTGGAGTCTTGCTTGGGCTGTAGATAAAGCTACGGCTTTTGAGCCTGGCAGAAGCTAAAAGAGAATTTTTCTCCAGGAAAAACACCATTCCTGTGGAGCACAAAGTTGCCAGAGCAAAAGCAGTCTTTCTAGGAGAACCACTGAGAGAATGAAGCAAAGAATCTATTGACTGTTTAGGATTTTAAGAACTGTGCATGCTAGCAAAGGTAACGCTTGCTTATGACTATGGACTTTGCTGCTTGTGGAGGGGGTATATTGCTTCAGCGCCCATCACACATTTGACAGAATGGCTGCCTGTCTGAAGATCTGCACCCCACTGTGCGAAATGCAGTACTTAATGTGAGAGTTTTGCATGCCTGTGGTCAAACTGTGAAGATTGTTAGCAACTAAAGAAAGATACTTAGGGACTACTACTACTACCTTTATTGTCTCTGCCTATACACAGCCACTGGGAAAAGTAAGCTCTGTGTTATACCTCCTAACTGTGCCTAGTGCTGCTATCTGCACTGCAACTTTCATCATCTTCAGTAAAAAAAAAAATGTTCTTTGTTATCAATAAACTGGTCTTTGTCTCCACCATTTGTCAGCCCTCACGTTCACATATACCCTCCTGCCTTAGACCCTGCCAACCGTTCACCATCAAGTACACCCCAACTAACACCAGGCAGGAGCCCCAAGTACAGGTGCCCAGGGGATGAAAGTGTGTGCCCTCCATTCAGTGTGTACAGGCCAGGAAGAGCCAGAGTGAAGATTGCCACTGTGAACTATGAGTACTACTATCACCATCATAGCATCTACCACTCCTCGCATCCCCACCTCCCCTCTGGGTTGCTGCACTTTCATTTACTGAGGCAGGCTGCGGGCGTTAGGTAAGAACTCCTTATGCACAGTCAACCCCTTTAAGGCAATTTTTATTTTTATTTTCTTGTCCATGTTCCAAGAGCCATCATTTTTTTACTGTTCCATTCCAACAGATGTATGAGGACAAGTTGTACTAATGGCACATTTAACCGACACTGTAGGGCATGTTGAGGAGATGTCCTTGTGCTTATTTATTTTTTTCGATGGGCTGCTCCGTTCCCACGCTGTGCCCCCGGTTCTGGTTTCCTGCCCTGTATGCTAATCCATACCATTGGTAAAGGGAGGAGGAGACGGATGTGTTTCCTCCGGTGGCCGGACAAAAAATCACAGTGAGTTGCAACTTAAATTGCAACTTAAATGCCCTGGGTCTCTTCAGCAAGACCTAGCGCATTTAAATTAATTACCGGCTTGCTGGTTTTTCACACTTTAGATGCCCCGATCTCACTTGATCACGGCATGTAAAGGCTTTAATTACTGTGATCGGCATTATTAGCCGCGGGTCTCTGCTCTTTGAAACAGCGGATATCCGCCGGCCATGACGACCGCTGCACGTGCGAGTAGGCGCCATGTTTGCCCATCGCTCCAGTGCTGTAAATGTACGGCGCTGGTAGCGAAGGTGTTAAGCACTTATATGGCTCTGAAATATTCTTCAGCACTTTACAGACATTAGCATCACCCTGTCTCCAATGGGGCTCACAATCTAAGATCCCTATCAGCATGTCTTTGGAGTGTGGTTTAAGGCAGATTATCAGGAATGAACATTCTTGCGAACACTCATTGTCGACAATCTGCCCATCTAAATGTGCCGCTGATCACCCAATGAACGAGAAAAACCATCGTTCGTCGGGTGATTTTGTCGTTAGTGCAGACACATAAATTACTGTTTCTGGGCAGCAGATTGTGCTATCTAAACAGTGGGCAGCTTGTTCGTCAGATGGTCATAACGTAAATGTGTCATCTAGTTTCAAGAGTCAGGAAATGTTTTATGTGGGTGGTTTTAATAATATATGCTAAAAATTTATATTAAAAAAAATTGATTTAATAAACACATTTAATAGCAAGGGCATTTTTTTTTTATATAATACCGTATATATAATAACTTGAATAAGAAGGACCTCAGCTGCACATTGTACGAGATACTCTGGAGGTTTTCTGCAATAAGTTGCTTTGCTCTGATGAGACATGACTTTGACATTCACTGCTCTGGAAATGTTGCTGCACTATCAGAAACATAGAGTGCTGTGACCTTAAAGTTCAGGGTATACACTGACCCCATTTAACATTGTATATACTGATATGCTCACATTTTATTGCCATTAATTCCTTTTTATTACCAAATTTCTTCTAAAGTTATCAAAAATGGGCTGCCATGGTCTACGGGTGAGCAAATAAATTTTATTAGAATAGAGTGTATGAGTACTGTAGCTTGCAAATTGCTGAGAGATATGACCAGAAACAGTCACTTTATATGTCACAGAAATATAGGATCTACAGGGACTAATAAACTGAGGCTCAGAAAGGATAGGTATGTGTGGTAATCTGAATGTCAAGAGATGGACTCAAGTTCAATGGAAATAACGCCAGCAAGGTTATTAAAATATACAGTGTGTCTGTGTGGCACATCAAAGGCAAAACCTGAAGACATTGTTCTGCCCTCTTAGATTAAGTTCTGCCACGAGGGAGATGGAGTGTGAGAAATTAATTTATTCACAAGCCCTTGGGTAGACATGATACATCTGGTTCTCCTCATTTACGCTCTCCTGCAGTGTAGGAACTGGAAAGAGAGGCACTGAAGAAACAATGGTTTGTTAGCCTTGTGATATTTTTATTTATATGTTGCAGGTTTATTTCACAGATATTTCATGAAGTGAAGGTACAAAATACAACAAATATCATTAATTCTCCTGACAATTGCCCTTGCCATTTCATCTCGACAGATGTTATTTTCTGAGCTAAGACCTGTTTGAGGAAGAAAATACTAATGGGAATAACAGTGAATATTTGCAGCTAGGTTCTATCAGTTACATGGCAACACGGTGGTTCAGTGGTTACCACTGGTGCATTGCTGTGCTGGGGTCCTAGATTCAAATCTGATCAAAACTTACATTTGCGTGTAACATTAGCAAACTAGAAACTATTGCTTGGGTGCCCTCTCACTGGGGAAGATCCCTTAAGAAACATTGAACCCCATAAATGCCACATTTATTAAATAAAAAAAGTTTTTAAAAAATGCACATTTTTTTCTATTGCAAAAACTCTTTTCAATGGAAAAAATTGCAAAAATAAAATCCCTTCCACATATTTAGTATCACCACATCTGTAACAACCCACACTGCACAATTATCATGTAATTTATCCTGTACATAAACTGTAAAAACTGTAAACTGTACAAAAACTGAACTCTGTAAAAAAAGAAAATGCCAAAATTGCTGCAGTCGTTGCACCCAGGCAGCAGAAGAGGAAAAGTGACGGTACCGGGTCCCCAGAGAACAAGGGAGAGAGTGAGCAGAGCAATGGCCGTGCCCGAGTGCAGAGCGGCAGTATGCACGGGCCAACGCAATAACAATAATTTTATATTGGTTTTAGATTTAATGTAAGTAATAATTAGATATGAGCGAATTTCTAAAAAAGTTGATTCGGTTGGTTCGCCGAATTTTCCAAAGAGATTTGATCCGAAATATTTGTGCCAAATCGCGTTAACAGCTATTTCCTGGATGCAGAGAGCCTTTATAGTGGTGTAGAACACTATGCCTGGCAGTAACACACATAGGGAGTCTGCTGTGGTAGTGAAATAATACTGTGAGTCAGTATGACATGCAGACGACAGGTGTCGCTCTTAGAATCACTGCAAACTTCACTTATTTGGGCAGTTATGGGTCCAAAACTGACCAAGTAACTCAAGTGTGAACTCAGCCTTACAGGTCGATGCTAGCGTCAAGAAGAAGCGCACTCGTTTTACACTGACTTCAGCTGATTCCACATAGATGTCTACCGAACCTGTTCTATTAAACACTTATACAAGTAGATCAGCCTCCCAACAGAGTGGAGAGGGTGTCAGCAGTAAGTTTGTGTTGATGTCACTGATTATTTTGCCCTTCCTCTGATCCATCAGAACAATAATTACCCCCCCCCCCCCCCCCCCCAAATAAAAAAACGGATCCTGTCTGTTGAGCATCCGCCTTCACTCGGTCAGCATTTGGTCAGTAATAATCAATCAGTATTGCTAAAGCCAAAAAAAACAGGAGTGGATCCAAAACAGAGTTGACACGTGAATTGAATATTTGCATCTCTTCTGTGTTTTGTACCCACTCCTGCTTTTGGCTACCAAATCATAGGCCAATTCTGATGCAAAATACGGACCATATCATGCAGGCCTTACAGCTGTTACATAGACAGGATCCGTTGTGCGTCTCATTTTTCCTTCCTTCTGACAGATCAGAAGAAGGGTCAAATAAATGATGATCTCAACCAGGCCAAAAAGGCAAAATAGTGGCCCAGTCATGGAGTGGTGAAGTGACAGCAGCATGAGGAGACCACAGAGTGGCCCAGTGACATAGTGGTGATGTGGCTGCAGCATAAGGAGACCACAGAGTGGGGAAGTGGCAGCAGCATGAGGAGACCACAGAGTAGCCCAGTGACATAGTGTTGAGGTAGCAGCAGCATGAGGATACCACAGAGTAGTGATGTGTCAGCAGCATGAGGAGACCACAAAGTGTCCGAGTGACATAGTGGTGAGGTAGCAACAGCATGAGGAGACCACAAAGTGGCTCAGTGACATAGTGTTGAGGTAGCAGCAGCATGAGGAGACCACAGAGTGGTGAAGTGGCAGCAGCAGGAGGAGACCACAGAGTAGCCCAGTGACATAGTGTTGAGGTAGCAGCAGAATGAGGATACCAGAGAGTAGTGATGTGTTAGCAGCATGAGGAGACCACAAAGTGTCTGAGTGACATAGTGGTGAGGTAGCAACAGCATGAGGAGACCACAAAGTGGCCCAGTGACATAGTGCTGAGGTAGCAGCAGCATGAGGAGACCACAGAGTGGTGATGTGGCAGCAGCATGAGCAGACCACAGAGTGGTGATGTGGCAGCAGCATGAGGAGACCACAGAGTGGTCCAGTGACAGAGTGGGATGGTGGACCAGTACCAGCTGAAGATGGTGGCTGGCAGTAGGAGCACATGGCAGCAGGTGTGACATCAGGCGGGTGGCAGCATCAGAATAATAGCTGAAGCAGGTAGTTAGAAGAAAAAGACCACTTTTGTCAAAGGCCAGTTTCTCCATGGCAGTGGAACGTGAGTGCTGAGGGCCCCCTGGTCAGACCTGCATGAGGATAGGCGATAGAGCACATAGGCAGCGGCCAACTGACTACATAGGATGTCTCGATAGTCGTTCAGTTTGTCCTCCCTCTCAGCGGCTGTAAAAAATGCCCCCATTTTCGACCAGTAGCAAGTGGTCTAACATGGTGGAGAGCCAGTAGTCATCCCTCTGCCGAATGGTGACAATTAAGCTGTCACTACACAAGCAAGTGAGCATGCAGCGGCCCATTTGCGCAAGAGACTCGGAGGGATTCCCTGCCTCCATCTCCACTGCATACTGCCACGGTGTGTCTTTGCCCTCTGCCTCGTCTTCCTCATCGTCCTCTAGCTCCTCTGGCTGGTCCTGCTCCTTCTCTCCTGTCACCTGTGTAGAAAAACCACCCATTTCTCTACACATTGCTTGTGCTCAAATGTCCTCCTCCTCCTCTAGTTCAGCTCCCACCGGGCTCATGTGGCCGTGAGATGTAGTCGCCATGTCTCCTGTCCCCTGGCAAGCCAGATTTAGCAGAATCTGTTCCAGGACATAAATCAGTGGAATGACATTGTTCATTCCATAGTCCTGGCGAATGACAAATAAAGTTGCCTCCTCAAAGGGTCCGAGCAAACGGCAGGTGTCACGCATGAGCTGCCACTGGCTAAAATCGAAGTTACACAGGGTAGTACCTCTGTCCGCCTGTATCATCAAATAATCGTTTATGGCCTTTCTCTGTTCATATAATCGGTCCAACATATGGAGGGTGGAATTCCAATGGGTGGAAACGTTGCATATCAGCCTATGTTGGGGGTCTAAGGAGGGTGTGCTTTGCAGTGTATGAGTGGCTGAAGTGCATGCAAAGTTTCCTGGCCATTTTCAGGTTGGCTTGCAGATGGGGTAAAGAGTAACCACTTTTCAACCAGATTGAACAAATGTGACATGCAGGCCACATGGCTCAGCCCTCCTTGACGCAGCGCTGACACCATGTTCTTCCTGTTGTTGGTCACCATGGTTTCGATTTTGAGTTGTCGAGGAGAAAGCCAGGATTCGATTTCTTGATGAAGGACACGGAGCAGTTCCTCCCCTGTGTGACTCCGTTCGCCCAGGCAAACTAGGTGCACTGGAGGGGCACTGTAAACTGTCCCTGTAGTGGAGGCTGAGGACACGGTGGAGGATGATGAGGCAGAGGCGGACATTGTTGCAGGACCAACGGCGTGAGAACGTGGAGGCGGAAGCGGCGTCACCTGGCCAAGTTGCTGGTGTGGCTGGGCAGGAACCACATTTAACCAGTGGGCCGTAAAGGACATATATTGTTCTTGACCGTAGTTACAGCTCTACATGTCGACACTGCCGTGCACTTTGGCAGACACCGACAGGCTCAAGGAATGGCCCACCTTCTGTTCTACGTGTGTGCAGGGCTGGTACTGCCTTTTTCGCAAAGAAATGACGGCTTGGGACTCTCCACCTCGGCTCGGCACAAGCCATCAGTTCTCTGAAAGGTGCAGAGTCCACCACTTGGAAAAGAAGGGACTGCAGTACCAGCAACTTGACCAGGAGCAGGTTCAGCTTCTGCGCCGTTGGATGAGTGCGCGCATACTGTTGTCTCTTGGCAATCGCTTTGGTGATCGATTGCTGATGGAATGACTGACGAGGAGTAGGAAGAGGAGAAGCAGAAGCATCAGGACCAGCAGATGATGGGAAGGACAAACAGCTCCCTTCAGCTGAGGTGGTGGAGCCTTGAATGCATGAAATTGGGTGCATGCCACTGGGTGATGCAGCGGTTGCTGCGGCAGGCTGGACCACCACATTGGAGCCACAGTTCCCCCAGGCCACTTTATGGTGACGCTGCATTTGTTGACGCAGGGCCGTGGTGCCAACATTGGCACCCTGGCCATGTTTCACCTTCTGCCCACAAATTCGGCAAATGGCCATGTTCACCTCCTCCAGTGGCCGGACAACAAATTGACACACCACCGAGTATGGCATTTTCCCCCCAACACTCCACGCTTACTGCCTTCTACTGCTGCCTCCGCGAACCCCTGCACTGCTACTTTCTGGGCCAGTAGGCTCCTGTGAAGTGGGTGGTCTACCCCGGGCATGTTCGGCTCCCGACCTCCCACTGCTGCCACCCTGCTGACTCAGTGCCACGCTGCCACCCTGCTGGCTCAGCCGCTGCCTCATGCGCAAGCTGCCACCCTCTTCGCCTGATGATGATGATGAAGCCCTACCTTCACCTGGCTCCCAAGTTCGCTACATCATCATCATCTGCTACTGTCTGCACGTCACTGATGCCCCACTCAACGGTCTCAGGGCCAGACCTTACCGTTCACAACACCTGCTGCCATGTGACTCTCATCATCACTACTTGCCCGCCTACCAGAGGAAGCGGCGGATGTCTCCTCCAGATCTTGGCTGGGCAGTAGCTGCTGACTGTCCTCTAGTAGCTTGTCCTCACTGAAAAGTGGAGCAAAGCCTACGGCATATAATACTTTTTCGCGCTGAGGGAACTGAAAATGACAGAGGAAGGTTCAGGACAGGAGGGGGCACAGGGCCCACTGCTAGTTCCCTTTGAAGGGCCTGTCATCTGTCTGTCTGACATACTTTATAATAAAATAATTAAATTAAAATAATACCCCCAAAAAAAGGCTGTAGTGCAATGTTACTTCACAGCTGAATGGCAATTAAGAAATTTTTTCTTTTTTTCTGATTGATAAACTCCCCTCCCCCCAAAAAATTATCAGAATTCACCGCAGAAGATCAATTAAGACGTATTCTTTTTCCTATAACTACACCCCAAAAGAAGAAATATAACAATCACAATTTACCGCAGACCGGTTAATGGGACGTATATTTCCTTTTTGTGCACCACCTAATGGCTGTAGTACAATGTAACTTCACCTCTGAATGTCAATTATGCCATATATTTTTTCTCCTATTTCTACACCCCAAAAAAGAAATATAACAATCACAATTCACTGCCGAAAGGCTAATAGAAAGTATATATATTTCCTTTTTCTATACCACCTTTTTTTTCCTATTAATACAACCCCCCAAAAAAAGTAAAACGATGTAAAATCAACAGAGGATGGCTAATAGGACGTACATATCTATCCTATGAATACACCCCGTAAATGGCTGTAGTACAATGTAGTACGCTGAATGGCAATTATGACATATATTTTTTCCTTTTCCTATTAACCCCCCCCCCCCCCAAAAAAAAGTAAAACAATGTAAAAATCAACGCAGAACGGCTAATAGGACGTAGGTATCTTTCCAATCAATACACCCCGTAAATGGCTGTATCACACAGAACTTGCACCCGAATCACAAGCAAAGTTTGCTGGAATTAGTGATGTATGATATAGTGCAAACAACCTAAAAGCAGCAGTATAACACCAATTTGGATCCCCAATTAGTGCAGCAAGGTGTAATAGAATCGCTCCTATTACCAAGGCTGTACACTCTCCTAATGCACTCTGTTCTCCTTTTATAGTGTAGATAATGCCTCCCTAGCCTTTTTAGGCACAATAAAGTCTTTCCTAGCACTGTCCCTAGTGCCTGCTGACGTCTCTCCCTGCACTAAGTACACTGGAAAATGGTCTGAATCCAAGATGTCTGAGGCTATTTATAGGGCTGTGACATTACAGGGCTGGCTGGCTGCTGATTGGCTGCATGCATGGCATTGTGGGTGATCCCTCGTTCCCAGAATTCTTTGCTCCATGTCCTAACACGTGTAGCAGCCATTTTAGGAAAAAATGCGAAACGTTACCACGAAGCGTGAGGAAATTCGGATCGAATTCCACTTCGTCAACTTCGATTCGCTCATTTCTAGTAATAATAATAGAAATGTGTAGATGCCAAGCATTGTTGCTTAATTTCTTCACTGTTTAGCATAATATTCCATGGATTTCCCATTCATCCAGTATCATCTTTAGGCCTCTTGCACACAAACGTGTGTCCCCTGTGGCCGTATTGTGGCCCGCATACGGCGGGTCCGCAATACACGGGACACCGGATGTGGGCATTCCGCATCACGGATGCGGACCCATTCACTTGAATGGGTCCGCAAATCTGGAGATGCAGTGCGGAAGCACGGATCAGAACCCCACAGAAGCACTACGGAGTGCTTTTTATGGGGTTCCGTGCTTCCGTTCTGCAAAAAGATAGAACTTGTCCTATCTTTTTGCGCAACGGGCAGATCACTGACCCCATTTAAGTGAATTGGGTCGCAATCTGCATGCGGCTGGCCCGTGTTCGGTGCCCGTGCATTGCGGACCGCAATTTGCGGTTCGCAGCACAGGCACGGCCAGCACACGTTTTGTGTGCAAGAGGGCATATGCTGTCTTTCAATCTTACATTTCGGTGTATGTGTATGACTTGCTCTACCTATAGGCACACTGTACTATTGAGTTATTGTACCATTTATTATTTCAATAGACAAAATGCTTTGTGTCTGAATGGGAACCTGAGTTAAACATCCAAAAGACTTGAATCCAAAGGTGATGGTCAGCGGCATAACCTAATGACTGGTTAAGTGGTAACTTCTATCCCAGTGTAAAGCTGTCAAAGTAGACACCCAGTCTGGCCAGATGTGAGCAGGTCTTACATGTAATAATAAAAAAGAAAAGCTACCATTAGCGGAACTATAATTACAAACCTGTGGGCAAGCTGAGCCTTTTTTAGTTAATTGAATCCTTATGGTTACAAAAGTGCTTAGGCCAGGCTTTCCACTGTGACTGTGCTAGCACTCGGCATTTTATCATTTTATGGCAGTACACCTCATAGACAGGCATGAAGGGAACAAAGAGCGAGGAAACACGGCTGAATCCAATGCTTGCTCTGCTATTTCACTCTGGTAAAAAAAAAATAAAAAAAAGATTACTTGCATCTCAATGTGCTGGGGGACTGTGCTGAAATACATTGTTTCTCCCAGGCCTCATTACCTGTTCTGCTGCATGTTCAATCAGACCACATCGGTCTCAGAGAGTACCACATGTATCTATAAAAAAGGAATTGGGTTGTAAATCTTATGATCACAGCTGTAAGCAATGTACAGCTTTCTAATGCATCGTTTGTTGCAATTATCTCATGCCTTGATGAGGACATGAGCCTTAAAAGAAAAAGACATATAGAGACACTTTTCCCATCAAATAGCTTTTATGGTAAATCCACTGGGAGGCTGAACGATGAAGGTCGGCCTCTCACCCAGTTAAGCCAGTACTCCTTGCTCTGCACTGATGAGGGGCAATCACCCCGAAACAGCTGTCTGCAGATGAGGTGCTGGTTTATTTAATATCTGAGTCATGTCTCAAGGCTTATTTAAAGAACAGAACATTGACTTATGGGATAGCTGCCTTACATCTGGTGGCATTAGAGGCATAGCTTGTTAAGAGCTCATTTGCATCCCTTTCTTCCCAGAATTCCAGAGAAGCATGTATGGCCTATAAGTCTCCTCACGCTGATAAAGGCGCTCTCTGCCCAAGAAGAGATAGTACCACCCCACTGATCCCAAGAAAGTGACTGTCCTGTCCCAATAGTGGAGTCTGAAATAGAAGTTGGTGTTCGCACAAAGACTACCTTGGAGGCTATGGGGAATTTATTTTTCCCACAGCAGGGGCGTTGCTAGGTTGAAACATTCGGGCCTGCACCCCTGATGTTTTGTCCCAGGCCCCAAATGTACTGACTGCCAGATAGATACAACTGTATTTCCGTCCTCAGGACGGCAATACAATTGAATCTAATGCACTGAAAAAGCTGAAGGGCCTGTGGTACATCACAGGTCATGTGACCAGTAAAACAGGCAGTGGTTGAGAAGGACCTGCGATGATGTCACCGTCATGTGACCAGTGCAGGAGTGGAGGGCAGTGAACAGGTCCTGGGGGGGAGAAGCTGTGGTGATGTCTGTAAATGAGGTGAGGTAAGTGAAGAGAGAGGCAGAGCAATGCTGGGAGCTGTGGTTATTTAACTGGGAGTCTGGGACTGTATGTTAGGGCTGAAGGGAGGGATGTTATTTACATGGAACTGTGTGTTGGAGGGGGCTGTAGGAGGGAGTGATGTAATTTACATGGGACTGTATGTTGTAGGGGGCTGTGGGAGGGAGTGATGTTACTTACATGGGACTGAATGTTGGAGGGGGCTGGGGCTGGGGCAGGGTGATGTTATTTACATGGGACTGTATGTTATTACTACTGGGGGAACAATAGGGGGGCCTTATTTCTACTGGGGGCTCTGTGAGGGTATTATTAATACTCTTAATTACTCTTCTACTAATGGGGGCACTCTTGGGGAGCGTTATCATAGTTGGGGCACTGTGGGGGGACTTAGGGGAGCACTATTGTAGTGTCCCACTAGGTAGGCGTGGGCACTACACAAGGGTCAGTTGTGTCACATGTTACTTCTGCTCACAAGGGACAGTAATATTATATTTAACTATGCATTTAATGTATTTTTCTATGTGTTTTTACATGCAATGTTTCCCCCTGTGTCATGCATAGCAGGCCTATTAGGGTGTAGTTAGGCATCCTAGACACTAGAGGGAGATAGGGAGCCCCTAGTATAAATGTTCAGGCCCAGACCGGGAGGGGTTAGGTCATAGTCAGGAGTCTGTGGAGACAGAAGTGAGAAGGCACCAGCCCGATATATGCTGAGGGCCTCCTCCTGACATGCAGCTAGATAGTCCTGGTTTCTAGTTGCACTAGTTGGCTAGGAAGAGTACAGCCTGCCTGGAGACCAGTAATCCAACCAACACAGATGAGACACCCCAGTAGTAGGAGAGCACCTCCTGGGAGCAACCTGCAGTATCCCTTACAGCAAGGACAATACCACAAGTACAGCTAAGTAACCTGAGGGGCAGAAGTGTTTAATATAAAGCAAGTGCCAATACTGGAGGAAGGATTATATATACCAAGGATTCAAGCCAGCAATTAGGCATCCGAGCCTTGGGATCCAGCCAGCTAGAATAGCTGAGGGGATAGAGCAGCATTGTACTGCAAAGCATTAACTGTATACCCTCCAAGTATCTTGCAAGATTATACCTGCCATATTGTGAAGTAAACCTGCTGTGCATTTGTACTGTCAAGGACTGCATTATCATCTACTGCAATTACTTGTATAAAGTTGGTTTACCAACTGTGTACTCTATTAATCCTCCTACAAATCGGTGTGCCACCGTTACAGGCACTGGCGTCACGATTCTTAAAGGGACCTTGCCTCAGGCACTCAAAACACCTGCAACATCCAGGGCACCTCACCCAACATCAGGCCAGGTCTCTACATCCAGAGTGTGCCCCAGAGGAACTTGTGTCTACCTCTCATTCACTGCCGCATGCCTGCCCAGGATCCTCCAAAAAGTGAATAACCCTCGATTGCCCATAACCGTGACCTCACTGTCGCTATACCCTGCAGGTCTGGCGTGCTGCACTATTACTATGGAGCACTAGTTTTTCCTTAGGATAGTATTTAGGGGTATTGGGGGGTACAGCGAGCAGAGGATAACACTGTGGGGACTCAAGGTTCGGGGATTATGATAGAAATGTGAGGAAGCTAAGATGTCTAATGTGTCACACTCTGCAGAGATAAGGCGCGGCTGAAAGAAGTTGTACGGACCAAATGGAGAAGATGATGAGAGAGAAGATCTACATTGGAGGAGACGTCACCTGGAGGCCCTGGATGTGAGTGGTATGTGCTGATGTATAGCAAGTAGAGCAAAATGCGGTGTGTGGGGAGGGGTAACTTAGAGAACTGGGCCATATTCATTGGGGCTTGGGCCCTGGATCTTTTGAGACCCTATCAACGCCCCTGCCCAACAGTTTCCCGCTATGTTATCAGATCAGTGCTTCTTGTCAATGGAACAATGCCAATGAAAGAATGATATTGCTAAAACTGCTACCTATGCATGTGTGGACTCAATCATAAGTTAAAGAGGTTGTCAGGAACTCAAATACTGATGACCTCTCCTCAGGTATCAATGTCTGATTGACATTGGAGGCCTGGCTCCCAGAACCCCCCGCCAGTGAACTGTTTGAAAGGGCTGTGCAGTGGCATCTTCATTGTATACCAAACACAACACTGTCCATTTTATAATGTCTGTAATTTGTATTGAAACTCAATCCCATTCACTTGAATAGGCCTAAGCTGCAGAAAGGCCATGTGAATGATGGACGTGGTGTCATAGGCCTAGGAAGAGATCTCAGCACTCATCCAAGCCACTTCTGACTGCTGACTGGCAGGGGTGTCAGAAGTCAGACCCCTACCAATCTGATACCGAGGATACATCATAAATATTTGAGTCCCAGACAAACCCTTAACATGTATCAAATATAATATCTTAAAAACAGACTCTAATAGTCCTTTTATTATAGTATAGTGAAACTTCCCCAGAAGACCACCTTTTGAGAAGACTTTCCCAACTGATTTCTTCTCTGAGATACCAATTTTTCCTCTTCATCTCGGATACAGATTTTTATCTCTATTATAATCTTTGGAAACTGAACCTCTATAAGCATTCCACCCCCTATTCCATCCACAAACCATATATTTTTTAGCATTTTTAGCTATGACTGGGTTTAGGAATGAGAGAGGAAGTCATGCTGAGGACCTGGAATAAGAGGGGTGACATGCTGGAGACCAAAAATTAGAGGGGTACCAGGCTGCAGACCAAGAGTGATGGAACCACCTTGAACAGGGAAAAGGAGGGTCACTGTGGAATATGTTTGCTGACTCAACTCCATCTGCATTCTGTACATCTACATTTTTCTTTAAGAGAACAATCACAATAAAAAGAAAATTTTTCTGAAAAAATGTGGGTAGTCATTTTAAAGGCATTTCACCGTATATTTATCCCTCACTATAGATAAGGTGTGTGTGGGAATAAAAAAACCATAAAAGTGAGCTTTGAATTTATCATTTCCATGGTAGATTTGGGAAAAGGGTTAAACACATTCCTTATTTTAAAATATATGTACATATATTAATATTTGTACTTTATATCAGCTGTGTTCTCCTTAACAGAATATTCAGTTCTACTCCATTGCACGAATAATCAGTTTATGTGTCCTAGAATTTCTATTTAAATCCATGTTAATACAGTGACTAGGATTAATGTGACTATATAGTGTGAGATTTGTCCTCTCCTTCTAATAAATGTAAAATTTCCGAAAAATTGCCCATAATGATTCCGAACTCAAGATGGCTGGTCCTCCATTATTCATATGCTAACGTCATTTTGACATACCGTTATAGGTTGAACAAAAATATTAGGTGGCATTGTACTCACACATCCTAGAAGATCTGCACTAAAATATATTAATGTCGCTTTAATATCCCTGAAACAAATATGTCTTTAAAATAGAAAATGTCACCTGTGCCATGATTAAGTACAGGATTAAAGACTTCTTACGCCTTGCTATTTAAGGTCACTGAGTACAAACCCCTGCTGTTTCCTCATCACAGATTTTAATATAAGGAGACAGGTCTTGTTTCACTTCTTTCCACAGCCAGGTGGAATTACCCATAATTCCTGGCGATAACACTGTACAGACTGTTCCTGTTTTATCCTCATCAGCCAAAGTAAAATCTTACATTTTTGGAAATAGCTTAAATACGTCCTAGAGATTTAGAGGAGAATGGCAAGCAGCATGCATACTAGTGACAGAATGATTCATAGCAAATTACTGTAAAACTAAAATTGTAATAGAAATAAAGGGAAGGGATCAAATGAATTAATGGAAACTTGCTCTGCAACAATCAGCCTCCCCTTATCTCTTACTCTATGTGGGTAATGAGGAAACACAGCAAGGAAACTATTAAAAAGAGGGCTGCAAGAAAAGTTGATATTGAAGAGTCTTATTTCCAGGAATGTGAACATAATGAGGCAACCTCATGCTGCTTTCTTGGGTAGCTAGATTTGGTGAAATGCAAGACAACAGTGATTAAGTTGAAACTGACTAATATCCTTCCTGCAAGAATTACCATCAGCGGTTTTCTTAGCAATGCAACGACTTCTATATCGAAAAAGACTATTTCTCTTTAATTGAACATACACTAAATTCCCTTTCATTCCAGCAGTTCTCATAGGCTGACATTTGTTTCCAACACAAACTGTCTGATAATCTGGAATCTCACAAGAACTATAATAACAATATTAACTACTGTATAATAAGAACAATAATACAAGACAAGGCAGAGATAATTAATTATCATGCAGTAGCATAATTCCTACATATTTCATTTACATTAAAGGGGTTGTCCGGGTTCAGAGATGAACCCGGACATACCCCCATTTTCACCCAGGCAGCCCCTCTAACATGGGCATCGGAGCATTTCATGCTCCGATGCTCTCCCTTGCTCTGTGCTGTATCACACAGGGCAAGGGCTGTTTGTTTATATTTTTAACACAGTGTTCCCAGTGATGTCAAAGGCACTGATAGGCGGGCTTTTGCTCTGCTCTAGCTGTTTTACACGCTAGGGAAGCACTAAAGCCAGCTCATTAGTGCCTGCGACCTCAGCGGGCTTACTGCTAGGCGGAAGCCTCCACCTAGCTTGCCCATGGAGAGTCCGGTACATCACTGGATGTCCAGAAAAAGTCCTTGCCATGTGAGATGCAGCACAGGGCAAGGGAGAGCATCGGAGCATGAAATGCTCCAATGCTCATGTCAGAGGGACTGAGTGGGGGAAGAAGGGGATATGTCTGGGTTCGGCTCTGAACCCAGAAAACCACATTAAGCTATACAACAACATTCCCTTTAGAGGAGTGGTCTCATGGAGACAACCACTCTTTACATGGAAGCTGATCACTGCAGGTCAAGATTTTCCAACTCCAGCAGTCAACTGTTATCCCCCAATCAGCCACAACATTAAAATCAGTGCAGTGGTTAGTACCTACCAAAAGTGATCCAAGGAAGGACAACCAGTGAAATGGCAACAGGGTCATGGGTGCCCAAGGCTCAGTGATGCACATGGGATGGATCAGCAACTCTGGTCTGATCCCACAAATTTACTGTAGTACAAATTGCTGAAAAAGTTGATGGTAATAATAGAAATATTGACCCACTACACAGTGTATGCTTGCTGCGTATAGGGCTGCATCAGCCCATACTGATCCCTGTCCACAGCCAAAGAACATGTGAGAATCCAAACCTACCCAACAAAGAAATGGAAAACTGCGCTCTGGCTTCATGTTTTCATACATCACAAGAGCAGCCAGGTTTGTGTATATTCTCTTACCTGGTGAAGAGATGCCACTACAACGCACAATGGGAAGTAGGCAAGCTGACAGAAAGAATGTGACAGGATTGTTCAGGAGTGGTTTGAGGAACATGACAAAGAGCTCAAGATGTTGAATTGTCCTCCAAATTTCTCAGATCTCAATTCAATTATGCATCTGTGGGATGATCTGGAAACAAATTGCAATCCATAGAAGTCCCACCTCACAATTTACAGGATTTAAGGGATTTAATGTCTTTGTGGCAGATACCAAAGAAAAACATCAAAGACCTTTTGGAGTTCATGCCTCCAGAAGTCAGAGCTGTTTTGGTGGCATGAGGGGGACCTAAACAATATTAAGCAATTTTTTTAATGCCATGCTGATCTGATGGAAGTCATTCAGGTAAATGGACATCCATGTAATGGGTAGATGGGCTGTGTCTGCAAGAATGGCTTTCCATTGCGGCTTATTGAGTGGGCTCCTCTATCATGTCTGTATGCTCTAATAGAGCATTTTTGATGCATTTGTCAATGTATGTATTTATTCATTCTGTTGTAGTTTTAATCCAAGAGTTGATCCAAATAAGAAAAAAAAAGTATAAAGAAAAGTGGTGGGCATCTGGTATCCCACAGACTAATTAAAGCATACAGATGACTACCCTCTGGTCCCAAGCTCTTCTCTTGATTCTTCTGTAATTCCTGACTCATGATGCTGTCCTCATCTCTCCTCTGGCTCTCCCTGATCTTCTTCATCTTCCGTTTCTTTAAAATAAATAATTCCAGATATCCAAGACACATGTTCTGTTTTTTGATCTTACCTTCCTCAAGGCGGCATGCTCTGCTTTCTACACATGGCATTGAAAGAGACTTCAGAAAATCAGACCATTCAGGAGTGAGGAAGACAACATCAAAAAAAGCAAGCGTGCAACACTGAAATCCTAGCCATAAGGCGACCCTTACTCCAGTTATTGTATAAAAACTTTACAAGTCCTTACAAGTTATGAAATTGGTATCATAAGCAACCATTAATAGAACTCTTCCCTGCAAAGAGGCAACATGGAACATTAAATATAATGTGTGGTAGTGAAGGGACTGACTTATACAGCATTATAGGTAATACAAAAAGTGGTTTTGAATATGGCAAACTGAGTTTTATTTGGCCTAGCAAGTAATATATACTGTTATATCCATATGTAAGTGCGCCAGCAAGCATTCCTAGCTGTTGTGTCTTATTGTGTGTAGACAAACAGCACTATCTGGACCTACAAAACACCAGGTAATGTGATCAGGCAAGATTATTAGAGTTTCTCCAATCCCAGCAGTTTAACCTCTCCGATGCCCTGGTCAATAGTGAGTGGTGCATCTGAAAGCTTAGACAGAGGAAGGTAGCTCTGTCCTCCATTCGTCACCCTGGCAGCACAAATGCACGGTGCCAAGTAGTTGTCATAGCAGTGAGGGGCCTTCGTAAGGGCCTCAGGTCTGCTATGCCCTGGCTGTTATTACATCCTGCCTCTGGCATTAGACTCGCTATGCACCGTAATACAGGAGTATTATAGTGTATAGTGCAAGCTATCATGAGATCGCAGGTTCAAGCCCCAAAGAGGATTAAAAAAATTTTTAATAAAAAAAGCATACTAGCCTGACATACAGTATGACAATAGGATACTTGTTTTGCATGAATCTATTGTATAGAAGAACATGGATATGTCCAATGTATATGTCAAGAGATTTTTCCCATCATATATGTCATTCATGCACACACATAGTGTGAACAGTGCCTTAAAGCAAAAGATGTATTACCAAAAATAGAGGTTGATCCCTTCAGAGAAAAGTTACAAACATTTGAGAAAGGGAAAAATGTACATACAGTATGTACCAGAGGCATACAATACAGCTGTATTAATGCAGCTACTTTTGACTGATAGTGACTGAAAATGTGAAACTGACAGCTACGTTAATGAAAGTGAAATATACCCTATTACTTAATATTTCAATGAATGTATTCATAGCTTGAATATCACATATGAAAATCAGCATACATATATAGTGTGTTCATAACCTTTGTGTCCAGCACAGGTAAAAGTTTTTGAAGCTGCTATACTAATTTCCTTTGCATTTTAATTACAATTTGACTTTGTGACCACATATTTGCATTTTGCACTTTGTACTAATAAAATGAAATGACAACCTTTTCCGTGTATTATTTTTACAATTATTTTACAATGGGAAGCTCCTAAATGTATTTATTGTGTCATTACAGAGTTACAAATCTGAAGATTATGTCTTATCTTCTGGTACTTGGAATGGATTCCAATTGCAGCATTGTTTTGCTGGGCAGGAGTGGGCTTTATCACTATATCTGCATAAAGTTAATTGACTCAGACATAAAACCTTATATCAGAAAGAGTATTATAATATTTTGGTAAACTATGATGGGCATATCACAAAATGCTTTAGACACGCACTGTTGGGTTGGAAATAATCATATACCAAATGCATTGTAAATAAAGTAGAATGCGTAATAGAGATGATTTGAAGGAAATAATATATTTGATGGCTCAGCTCAGCTAAAATACATACATGTATGATATACTGAATTGAAATCAGACCATTGACACTAGCACATCCCATACTGCAGAATACTGTAGCCCACATGTAATAATGTCAGTTCAGCTAGATTTTGGCGTAAATTGCACTAAAAAGTGGCGCATTTTAGCACATCTAGGTTTAAAGAAAGTTTAATGTGCCCAGTCAGAGTGGCTTTATGGGAAACGGGCATGGCCAAAACTGTGCCACATCAGGCAGACAAAATAACAGTTGATCTTGAGTTTCTGAAAACATACTTTTCCAATATGATGGACGCCTGCACAGTCGCAGCTTTGAAGCAGAGTTTCTGCCCTTGCTCTGCTAATCGGAGAAGCGACGCAGGCAGGAAATTGTCAGTGCCGGACTAAATGTCTGGTGCTGTCAATCTTGCAGCAGGTGGGCACTTTTTCACTGGCAGGAAGACCCCCCACAGGTGAAGAAGTCCTGCCATTAGAATCGTTTCACTCATCTCTACTCAGTTTGTATCAGTTTGTGTCAGTTCCAACCTGACAGAAGTGACACAAACCTATACAAACTGAGCACAACTGATGCTCGAAATAAAATTAATCAGGATTTTTTTCCTTTTTATTTTTCTGTTTTTCTTATGGATCAGAAGAATGGAAAGCTAAATACAGATGTGAACGAGTCCCAAGCTCATTCTAGTGCTTTCTTCAAATTCTATGCTCACATATTGTATCTATTAAAAGGGTTTTCCGAGATATTAATACTGATCCTCTGGATTGGTCATCAGTATCGACACCCGGGACACCCGCTGATCAGCTGTTTGAGAAGGCATTGGTGCTCCTGTGAGTGCAGGGGCAGACTGGGAACTTAAAGCCCTGGAAAAAAAAATTAAAGTGGCCCCATTTTGTAGGTAGGTCAAAACTAACAGAAGGCGGGGCAACACAAGAATGCGGGGTCAACAATACCATAGTGCAAACTACCATTCCCGCAGTACCAAATAACACAGTTTAAGACAATATACTGCCCCAAAAGCTGACCCTCTGTGGTTGCCATCATTAGCTACCATCTTCTGTCCTCCTCCTCCAGTTGTCTATTTAGCAGGAGGCTTAGGAGGTGAGATGCGGGCCACAGCAGTTGGATTCAGGAGGGCATGCGGGGTCGCTGGCCTGCTACATGAGTGCCTGATTTTCACAGCAATAATTACTGTTGAGAGCTCATTGTGTACCCGGTCAGCGGCAGAGAGGAGGACTTGGGTGGCTCCATGGGGCATCGGCCCACTGGGAAATATCCCTGTAGGGTCTGTGGCCAATCCGCCCCTGTGTGAATGCCACTGCCTTACCAAGCACATCGCCGTACATAGTATAGCGCTGTGCTTGGTATCATATTGGGCCGAGTTGTGCCTAGATGACGTGACCGATGAATGTGTCGTCATTCGGCCAAGGGAAAAGCTGTCAGAAAGCCGTGGCACTACTGCGAGGATCGCTGCCTTCTTAAACAGCTGATCTGCAGGGGTCCCGGGTGTCAGACCCCTACAGATCAGATACTGATGACCTATCCAGAGCATAGGTCATCAGTATTAAATTCTCAGAAAACTCCTTTAACTCCTTAAGGACCAGGCTCATTTTCACCTTCAGGACCAGACCATTTTTTGGAAATCTGACTAGTGTCACTTTATGTGGTGATAACTTTAAAACGCTTTGACTTACCCAGGCCATTCTGAGATTGTTTTTTCGTCACATATTGTACTTCATGACACTGGTAAAATGGAGTCAAAAAAATTCATTTTTATTTATAAAATAATACCAAATTTTGAAAAATTTGCACATTTCCAAGCTTCAATTTCTCTACTTCTATAATACATAGTAATACCTACAAAAATTGTTATTACTTTACATTCCCCATATGTCTACTTCATGTTTGGATCATTTTGGGAATGACATTTTATTTTTTGGGGATGTTACAAGACTTAGAAGTTTAAAAGCAAATCTTGAAATTTTTCTGAAATTTTCAAACACCCACTTTTCAAGGACCAGTTCAGATCTGAAGTCACTTTGTGAGGCTTACATAATACAAACCACCCAAAAATGACCCCATTCTAGAAACTACACCCCTCAAGGTATTCAAAACTGATTTTACAAACTTTGTTAACCCTTTAGGTGTTCCACAAGAATTAATGGAAAATAGAGATACAATTTCAAAATTTCACTTTTTTGGCAGATTTTCCATTTAAATTTTTTTTTCCGTTACAAAGCAAGGGTTAACAGCCAAACCAAACTCAATATTTATGGCTCTGATTTTGTCGTTTACAGAAACACCCCATATATGGTCATAAGTACTAAGTAAACTCTGCTGTACTAACTTCCGCTAATCCGACGGGCTCAAACAATCACGAACTCAGCCGTATCAGCCTCCGCTAACCCGACGGCTCCAAGCGCCTATGTCATCAACCAGCAAATTACCATCTAGCTGGTCACGTGGGATGCTGTGAGAACAGGTCGGAAGCTTGCTCCGCAAGGAAAAGTAAGTGGAGCGTCATTGATCGGAAGCAGTGCAATTACTATTGCTAAACAGCACCTGAGCACAGAGTTTCCCTTGCAGGAGATTGCAATAAGGACACCTTCTGAACCTCTCCGGTTCCAACAAACTGGTAAATCGGCATACAATTTACGGACATTTGAGTGGTATAACTGAATGATTCTTGCAGTCACACTTTAGCCATAAGGTCTCATCTATTTTGGAGTACTCCAGCTGTTTAGGTTTTGTGCGCGAGCTCCGCACTTTTTTTTTAAACCTATTTAATGTATTTATGCTGATATGTCGACACTAAGTTGGTTTTTGTGTTATTAAGTGTATTAATAAATTTATATGCAAAAATACTGTGAGCCAGCCTATATTATTACTATATTTGCTCTTTCTTCATTTGGTTACTGACAGGCTGGGCTCCAGTAGTTTGCTGGTAGAGCTTTTCTTAATATATATTATTTACAACATTCATCTGACAGCTTAGATCATGTGGTATTTTTATAGACCAGGTTGTCACGGACGCGGCGATACCTAATATGTATACATTTTTTTTATTTATGTAAGTTTTACAAAATGATTTCATTTTTGGAACAAGAAAAATCTTGTTTTAGTGTTTCCATAGTCTGAGAGCCATAGTTTTTCAGTTTTTGGGTGATTATCTTGGGTAGGGTATGATTTTCAGGATAAGATGACGGTTGGATTGGCACTATTTTGGGGTGCGTATGACTTTTTTATCGCTTGCTATTACACTTTTTGTGATGTAAGGTGACAAAAAATTGCTTTTTTTACACCGTTTTTATTTTAATTTTTTTACGGTATTCACCTGAGGGGTTAGGTCATGTTATATTTTTATAGAGCAAGTTATTACGGACGCGGCGATACCTAATATGTATACATTTTTTTTATTTATGTAAGTTTTACACAATGATTTCATTTTTTAAACAAAAAAAATAATGTTTTAGTGTTTCCATAGTCTGAGAGCCATAGTTTTTTCAGTTTTTGGGCAATTATCTTGGGTAGGGTATGATTTTTGCGGGATGAGATGACGGTTTGATTGGCACTATTTTGGGGTGCATATGACTTTTTGATCGCTTGCTATTACACTTTTTGTGATGTAAGGTGACAAAAAATGGTTCATTAGCACAGTTTTTATTTTTATTTTTTATTGTGTTCACCTGAGTCGTTAGGTCATGTGATATTTTTATAGAGCCGGTCGGTACAGACGCGTCGATACCTAATATGTATACTTTTTTTATTTATGTAAGTTTTACACAATAATATCATTTTTGAAACAAAAAAAGAATCATGTTTTAGTGTCTCCATATTCTGAGAGCCATATTTTTTTCAGTTTTTGGTCGATTATCTTAGATTGGGTCTCATTTTTTGCGGGATGAGATTACGGTTTGATTGGCACTATTTTGGGGTGCATATGACTTTTTGATCGCTTGCTATTACACTTTTTGTGATGTAAGGTGACAAAAAATTGTTTATTTAGCACAGTTTTTTTTTTTTTTTTTACGGTGTTCATCTGAGGGGTTAGGTCATGAGATATTTTTATAGAGCCGGTCGATACGGACGCGTAGATACCTAATATGCATACTTTTTTTTATTTATGTAAGTTTTACACAATAACAGCTTTTTTTAAAAAGAAAAATGAGTTTTAGTGTCTCCATATTCTGAGCCATAGTTTTTTTATTTGTTTGGCGATTGTCTCAGGTAGGGGCTCATATTTTGCGGCATGAGGTGACGGTTAGATTGGTACTATTTTGGTGGGCATACGCCTTTTTGATCGCTTGCTGTTGTACTTTTTGATGTAAGGTGACAAAAATCTTTATTTATTTTGCACAGTTTTTATTTTTTATTTTTTACGGTGTTCATCTGAGGGGTTAGGTCATGTGATATGTTTATATAGCCGGTTGATACGAACGCAGCGATACCTAATATGTCTATTTTTTTTAACTTTATTTGGGAAAAATGACTTTTTTGTATGTTTTTACTTGAAACTTAATTTTTGGGGGTGAAAACTTTTTTATTCAACTTTTTTTTTTTCGCTTTATTTTTTGTCCCACTTTGGGACTTCAACCTTTGGGGGTCTAATCCTTTACAATGCATTCCAATACTTCTGTATTGGAATTCATTGGCTGTATTAGTAATACAGTGTGTATTACTCATACAGCTTCCGGCCTGTGAGATCCAGGGGGCTGGATCTCACAGGCTTGTCACCGGAAGGCATCGCGCTGCCTTCTTTAGGCATCGCGCTGCCCTCCATGCCATCGGGTCCCTCTCTACAGCCCCACGGGGACCCGATGGCACCGCCGCACCAGGTAAAAGCCGCAAACCGCAGGTCTGAATTGACCTGCGGTTTGCCGCGATCGCCGACACAGGGGGGTCACGGGACCCCCCCGCGCATTTAGCCAAGGTGCCTGCTCAATGATTTTAGCAGGCACCTTGTTTTGATCACCGCCCGCCGGTACGTCCTGTGTCCTTAAGTACCGGGACATCAGGGTGTCCCGGTACGTCCTGTGTCCGGAACAGGTTAAGAATATTCCTTTTAACTGAAGCGAATTGCCATTGAACATGCATACTGGTTATCACACCTGCCTGTGTCATCTATTAACTTGCATAAGCTAAACATCTTAAAATACATGGCACTTAGACATATGGCCCATGGGCCCTCATTCAAGGCATTCAGGTAAACATGCTGTAAAATATAAAAAAATATCTTTTTACAGGACAGCAGCAAGAGATTTATTATGGATAGCACTGTGACAAGCTGCATTCCTTTGCCGTGCTCACATTCAAGCAGTTGATGAGCTGAGAAGTGACCCTGTGAAAGCTACATTACATTTTTCCACTCCATTCCCAGGATGGTGCTCCTGTGATATTATTCTACTGTCTTTCTGTCTGCAGAGCACAGGCTCCATTGGATACAAGTAATGATATCATTTTCTCAACCATAACCATACTTCCATAAAATCATAGGTGCAATTCCCTGTACTGTCATATGATTTTAACAATGCTTGTATATATTGAGAAGTCAAGGAAGACAGTGTTAAAGCAATGCAATATTCAAAAACATGTAGATACCAAAGGGAGGGCCTCAGAAGCATAACCTTTAGGTCTTAGACCGCAATGTAACATCCCCTCTTCTATGGAGTAGCCCTATTAATAGGGCTGGTAACAAGCATAACCTCCACACTTCCTATATGCATCATAGAGTGGCAACTTACTGAATGCAAACATGCCAATTTGGGTTTCTGCAATCAGTTTGTAAGGACCTATTTTTGCCTGTTTTTCTGCATTTTGTTGGAAATTTTTCCATAGATCAAATAGCTAATAATGATAACACTAGTAAAGCAGCTGCTACAAAGTCCATGATACAGTGGACAGCAGACAGACATAACAAATGTACGTATGATGTTTAATGAAAAATAAATTAATAAAATATATAATGATAAACATTCTCCCAACAATATACTGTAAATTATATTCAAATGTACCCCAAAAACAGCTCCAATAAAAACATACAACTTTTACAAAAACTAAAGGCATCATACCACTACAAAAACAAATATGTTGTAAGCGCTAAAATGATAAATGGAAAAAAACAACATACAGTAATTGGTTTCACCGTAAGGTCCAAAATTTGCCTTTTTAACTTTGACTTCAATATATTCGTTTTATAAAAATAAAATAAAATAAAAGAGTTAATGAACTGGTGTTCTTTATGTTTCATTTCCTCACTAAATTCAAGACTTAAATGTACTGTCAGTGAATGTAAATGATTTATAATCTACATATTGTACCTAAACTGAAAACCTACCCTGAATTAGTCCTGTTGCAGAACTGATGTCCATGTTACAATGTATTACTGAAATGAAAGGCTATCAGCTTGCAGTCCATGTCAGGAGAGAGAGTTGTGCTGCTGCTGTAACAACCCCAGCAGTAGTGTTGAGCGCGAATATTTGAATTACGAATATTTATTTTGAATATCGCAACTTCGAGAATTCGCGAATATTTCGAATATAGTGCTATATATTCGCTATATCGAATATTCGTCATTTTTTAACATCTGAAAACATGATTCCTCGCCGGTTCTTGCTTGTGGGCCAATGAGTCATTGGCCGACAAGCAACTTAAGCAGGGAGGAATAATGACTTTAGATGGGAAAAATTATGAATATTCTAAAAATCGAATATATTTGTTTTTAGAATATTTGTATTTTTTTTTTCAATCTGTACAGTTGTTCCACTTCGGCATACTCCTCCCCGACAAGCATCCTCATCACCATGGGAACGCCTGGGGGTTAGAATATACAATCGGATCTGAGTTCTCACGATCTCACTGAGTTAGTGAAAACTCCGATACGATGGTATATTCTAAATCTCAGGCGTTCCCATGGTACGGGGACACTTGTCGGGGAGGAGTATGCCAAAGTGGAACAACTGTGCAGATTTTAAAAAAAAAAGGAGAATATTCTAAAAAACAAATATATTAGTTTTTTCGAATATTTGTAATATTCTAAAACAAGAATATATAGCAATATAGCGAATATTCGAAAAAATGAATGTAGAGCAATTTATCTAATATAGTGCTATAATCTTTGTGTAATAGTTGTAATTTTTTTCTCATCTGAAGTTCAGATTGGAAAAAAATTACAACTATAAAAAAAAAAGATTCGCTAAGTTGCTCTACATTGTTTTTTTTTCGAAGATTCACTATATTGCTATATATTCTTGTTTTAGAATATTACGAATATTCAAAAAAAACTAATATATAGCACTATATCAATTTTTTTTTTTTCATCTGAAGTCATGATTCCTCCCTGTTTAAGCTACTTAAGCAGGGAGGAATCATGACTTCAGATGGAAAAAAAGATGAATAAGATGAATATTCTAAAAAACAAATATATAGCACTAAATTCTATAGTGCTATATATTCGTTTTTGACCCACGCCTGTATTGATCGCGTAATATTCGCATATTACGCAATCATTACCTTGCCGATTTTTCTAGTAAAAAAAGTAGAATATAACGAATATTCGAATTCGCGAATATTCAACAAATATTCTACAAAATATTCGCCAAATATCGCAAATTCGAATATGACCCCTGCCGCTCATCACTACCCAGCAGCTGCGTGAGCAGCTAAGATCAGAGAATTCTTCCAAATAGTCAGTGAGTAGTTGAAACACAAGGAATATTACAAACCGGATTCCAAAAAAGTTGGGACACTATACAAATTGTGAATAAAAACTGAATGCAGTGATTTGGAGGTGCCAACTTCTAATATTTTATTCAGAATAGAACATAAATCACGGAACAAAAGTTTAAACTGAGAAAATGTACCATTTTAAGGGACAAATATGTTGAATCAGAATTTCATGGTGTCAACAAATCCCCAAAAAGTTGGGACAAGGCCATTTTCACCACTGTGTGGCATATCCTCTGGATAGATCATCAGCATCTGGCCGCGGCGCTCCTGGAGTGCTGCTGCCTTCTCAAACAGCTGATCAGCGGAGGTCCCGGTGTCGGACCCCCGCCGGTCAGATGCTGATGATCTATCCAGAGGATAGATCATCAGTTAAAGCAAACTGCAGAACCCCTTTAATGAATTTCTAGCCATTCCTCCGAATATCACTGATACACAACTCAAAGTACTTAAACATAATGTAACGCCTGTAGGTACAGTGGACATGGACAGCGAGCCCTAACCAAGAACCCACCCTGCTTTCCCTACCTACTTTCAGTGCAAGCCCTAGGTAACAAGAACGCGAATTGTTGACAGTCCCTATGCAACTAAGATGCAGAGACAGACAAACACCTAGAGACAAATGATACAAAGACAGAGTCGTGCATAAATGGGTCAGAACCAGAAGGACAATGCAGTGCAAAAACGAGAGACAGAGAAAGGTCAAAAGACAAGCTGAGGTCAGAACCAGCTGGGGTGCACAGTACAAATCACAAAAGACATAGAGTGGTCAAAGGGTGAGCCAAGGTCAAAAACACAAGCAATCCAAATCAGCACAAGAGCAAATACCAGGAACCTAGCTAGTGAGCCCAAACAAGACTATCGCTGCCACTGGTGTATGGTCAGGAAGTGTCACTACCAGAGCTTTGAGACGTTCTCACAGCTCTGTTTCTCCACCCCTGTGATGATGTCACTACCAGAGCTTGGAGGAGTTCTCACTGCTCTGTTTCTCCGCCCCTGGGATGAGGTCATTACTTTCTGTTTCCTTCCTCCCAGCTGTTCCTCCTATGTTTGATTTCTCTGCCTTTAAATCACCCCTCCTCCTTTGTAGAGTGTGGATTATATTTCTCATTTGAGTTGTAGCTCTTGCTTGAGTATCTTCACTTGTAAGCTATCATTTCACTGGACCTGTGTTCTGCTGCAGCAAGTACTCCGGATATTGCCACCTGTCTTTGGATCCGTCTTCTCTGCTGCTGCAGCTCCTTCAGCTAAGTGTGCAGACATTGTATTGTATCTGTTTGTTTTCTGACCGGATCCGAGGCGACCACGGTTCCCTCCATATACTGAGCAGGGCACCGGTGGCCGTGCCCCTTCCACTATTGTAGGGGTTACAGTGGTCATCAGTCTTAGGTACGCGGGCATGCCTCGTTCCACCATTAGGATCCGGGTATGTGCTTAGCAGCATAGGGAGAGCTTTGAGGGTCTGACAGGGGTCACCCTTTATCCTCCCTAGTTTGGGTCCGGTCAGTGGCTCTATTTTCTGTGTATGCTCTAGTTGCTCACATACAGCCGTGACATTATAATCCACCAAAACCGTCTTTTTTGACATGGATCCGCTTTCTGGCCTGGTTGACCGCATGCAGGGTCTTTCTTTGGAGGTAGCGGATCTCCGTCAATCTATGACTCAGCTTCAAGCATTGGGCTCTGCTCTGGCCCATGGAGTCTGTTGCGAGCCAAAGGTCTCACTTCCGGAAACGTTCTCCGGGGGCAGTGAGAATTTTGTTCGCTTCAGAGAGGCATGCAAACTCCATTTTTGCTTGTGTCCCCATTCCTCTGGTAATGAAGAGCAGAGGGTGAGGATTGCCATCTCCCTGCTCAGGGGTAATGCTCAGACTTGGGCTTTTTCGCTGCCATCAGGGGATCCCTCCCTTCGATCCGTGGAAAGATTTTTTTGTGGCCCTGGGGCAGATATATGATGACCCGGATCGTGTTGCGCTGGCCGAATCTAACTTACGTTTTTTATGCCAGAACAAACTGTCTGCGGAGCTTTATTGTTCTGAATTTCGGAGATGGGCAGCTGATTCAGGTTGGAATGATGCTGCACTCCGGAGTCAGTTCTGTCATGGTCTCTCAGAGAGATTGAAAGATGCGTTTGCTTTCCATGAGAGACCAACGTCCTTAGAGTCTGCCATGTCATTGGCGGTACGCCTTGACAGGCGTCTAAGAGAAAGAAATGAGACCTCTCTGTCCAGCCATTGTCAGTCTAGGGGCAGTGGTGCGGACTCATTCAGTGTGCAAGGGCCTCGTCCTGTCTCGGTCCCCTCTGAGGAGGAGCCCATGCGGCTAGGTCGACTTGCCCCTGATAAAAGAGGATTTAGTCCTCAGAGTATGGTGTGTTTTTGTTGTGGGGGCATAGGTCATTTGGCAAATGTTTGTCCGTCTAGGAGATTCTTGAACTGTACTAAGAGCGATAATAAGAGAAAAACCTCAAAAGGTAGATCATCAAACTCTGCTTCATCTGCTACTTTGGGCAAAGTTGATGTAGGAATTGATGCTTTTCCTCTGACCTGCAGTTCCTGTTTTCTCCTGTCTGCCAGGGTGGCGCTAGAGAGCAAAGTCATTTCTTGTGAGATTTTTGTCGATAGTGGAGCGGCCGTCAATCTTATTGACACTCAATTTGTAGCCATGCATGGTTTTCAGGTTTGCACATTAGAAAAGGATATACCTGTTTTTGCTATTGACTCTGCTCCACTCTCACAGAGATCTCTGAAGGGCATTGTTCACAATATCCGGTTGGCTGTGGGTGACACTCATGTGGAGGATATATCTTGTTTTGTCCTTAACGGATTACCTTCTCCTCTAGTTTTGGGGTTACCCTGGCTCACTAGACATAACCCCACTATTGATTGGCAAGGAAGGCAAATAAATGAGTGGAGTGACTTTTGTAGAGAGAATTGTCTCACAGCGACTTTTGCAGAGGTGTCTACTAAAACTGTGCCATCATTTCTCTCTGATTTCTCGGACGTGTTTTCCGAGAGCGGTGTTCAGGAGCTACCTCCTCACCGGGAGTTTGACTGTCCCATTAACCTCATTCCCGGCGCCAAGCTGCCAAAAGCACGCCTCTACAATCTCTCACAACCGGAAAGAATCGCAATGCGAACCTATATCTCCGAGAGTCTCGATAAGGGGCATATTCGTCCCTCAAAATCACCTATTGCCGCTGGGTTTTTTTTTGTTAAAAAGAAAGATGGCTCTCTGAGACCTTGCCTAGATTTTAGGGAGTTGAACCGTATCACGATTCGCGATCCCTATCCCCTTCCTCTGATCCCGGACCTCTTCAACCAAATTGTTGGGGCCAAGGTTTTTTCCAAATTGGATTTGAGAGGCGCGTACAACCTGGTCAGGGTCAGAGAGGGGGATGAATGGAAAACGGCCTTTAATACCCCTAACGGGCATTTCGAGAATCTCGTTATGCCTTTCGGCCTGATGAATGCTCCGGCCGTCTTTCAGCACTTTGTTAACAGTATTTTCTACCATTTAATGGGGAAATTTGTATTGGTGTATCTTGATGATATTTTGATTTTTTCCCCTGATGTTCAGACCCATCAGGATCATCTTTTTCAGGTTCTGCAGATTCTGCGGGAAAATAAATTGTACGCCAAGCTGGAGAAATGTGTTTTTATGGTATCAGAGATTCAATTTCTGGGTTTTCTCCTCTCTGCTTCTGGTTTTCGCATGGATCCGGAGAAGGTCCGTGCTGTACTTGAGTGGGAGCTTCCTGAGAATCAGAAGGCATTGATGCGCTTTCTGGGTTTTGCGAACTATTACAGAAAGTTCATTTTGAATTATTCCTCTGTTGTCAAACCCCTCACTGACATGACAAAAAAGGGGGCGGATTTTTCCTCTTGGTCGGAGGAGGCGCTTGCAGCTTTTTCTAAGATTAAAGAGAGTTTTGCGTCTGCTCCCGTCTTGGTGCATCCCGATGTTTCCTTACCTTTTATTGTTGAGGTGGATGCTTCCGAGGTGGGTGTGGGTGCGGTTTTGTCCCAGGGCCCTTCTCCTGCCAAATGGCGACCCTGTGCCTTTTTCTCTAAAAAACTCTCCCCGGCAGAGAAAAACTATGATGTGGGAGATAGGGAGTTGTTGGCCATCAAGTTGGCTTTCGAGGAATGGCGCCATTGGTTGGAGGGGGCCAGGCACCCTATCACCGTTTTTACCGACCATAAGAATCTGGCATACTTGGAGTCGGCCAGGCGTATGAATCCGAGACAGGCCAGATGGTCTCTGTTCTTCTCCAGATTCAATTTTGTCATTACATTCCGCCCTGGGATCAAAAATGTGAAGGCTGATTCTCTCTCTCGCTGTTTTCCGGGAGGAGGAAACTCCGAGGACCCGGGTCCCATTTTGGCGGAGGGGGTAGTTGTTTCTGCTCTATATTCTGATTTGGAGGCCGAGGTCCAGGCTGCCCAGACTGAGGCACCTGCCCGTTGTCCTTCTGGGAAGTTGTTTGTGCCTCCTGAGCTACGTCACAAACTCTTCAAGGAGCATCATGATACTGTTCTTGCTGGTCACCCCGGGAGTAGAGCCACGGTAGATCTCATTGCTCGGAGATTTTGGTGGCCGGCTCTTCGTAAGTCGGTGGAGGGTTTTGTGGCTGCTTGTGAGACGTGCGCTCGCGCTAAGGTCCCTCGTTCACGGCCTTCAGGTTCCCTTCTCCCGTTACCCATACCGTCTCGTCCTTGGACACACCTGTCCATAGACTTTATCACGGATCTTCCTCGTTCCTCGGGGAAGTCGGTGATCCTGGTGGTGGTGGACCGTTTTAGCAAGATGGCTCATTTCGTACCTTTCCCTGGTTTACCCAATGCTAAAACGTTGGCGCAAGCTTTTGTCGACCATATTGTTAAATTGCATGGCATTCCCTCTGATATTGTTTCCGATAGAGGCATGCAGTTTGTGTCCATATTCTGGAAGGCTTTCTGTTCTCGCCTGGGGGTTCGGCTGTCCTTCTCTTCTGCTTTTCACCCGCAGTCGAATGGTCAGACTGAGCGCCTCAATCAGAATCTGGAGACATATTTGCGCTGTTTTGTGGCAGAGAACCAGGAGGATTGGTGTTAATTTCTCCCTCTTGCTGAGTTTGCTCTGAACAACCGTCGTCAGGAATCTTCTGATAAGTCACCATTCTTTGGTGCATATGGGTTCCATCCGCAGTTTGGGACATTCTCGGGAGGGGCTCCTTCTGGTTTACCTGAGGAGGAGAGATTTTCCTCGTCTTTGTCTACCATTTGGCAAAAGATTCAGAGTAATCTTAGAAAGATGAGTGAGAAGTATAAGCGTGTGGCTGATAAGAGACGTGTGCCTGGTCCGGACCTGAATGTGGGTGATCTGGTGTGGTTGTCTACAAGAAATATTAAACTGAAGGTTCCCTCCTGGAAATTGGGTCCCAAGTTTATTGGGCCTTATAAAATCTTGTCAGTCATCAATCCTGTTGCCTTCCGTCTTGATCTTCCACGGGTTTGGAAGATACATAATGTATTTTACAGATCTCTCTTAAAACCATATGTCCAGCCCACGGTACCCTCCTCTTTGCCTCCTCCTCCGATTTTGGTTGATGGCAATCTGGAGGTTTCCAGAATTGTGGACTCTCGCATTGTCCGCGGTTCTCTTCAGTACCTCGTTCATTGAAAGGGTTATGGTCCTGAGGAGAGGATGTGGGTTCCGGTGTCGGACATTAAAGCCACTCGCCTCATCAGGGCATTTCATAAGGCTCATCCTGAGAAGGTGGGTCCTGGGTGTCCGGAGTCCACCCGTAGAGGGGGGGGTACTGTCACTACTAGAGCTTTGAGACGTTCTCACAGCTCTGTTTCTCCACCACTGTGATGATGTCACTACCAGAGCTTGGAGGAGTTCTCACTGCTCTGTTTCTCCGCCCCTGGGATGAGGTCATTACTTTCTGTTTCCTTCCTCCCAGCTGTTCCTCCTATGTTTGATTTCTCTGCCTTTAAATCACCCCTCCTCCTTTGTAGAGTGTGGATTATATTTCTCATTTGAGTTGTAGCTCTTGCTTGAGTATCTTCACTTGTAAGCTATCATTTCACTGGACCTGTGTTCTGCTGCAGCAAGTACTCCGGATATTGCCACCTGTCTTTGGATCCGTCTTCTCTGCTGCTGCAGCTCCTTCAGCTAAGTGTGCAAACATTGTATTGTATCTGTTTGTTTTCTGACCGGATCCGAGGCGACCACGGTTCCCTCCATATACTGAGCAGGGCACCGGTGGCCGTGCCCCTTCCACTATTGTAGGGGTTACAGTGGTCATTAGTCTTAGGTACGCGGGCATGCCTCGTTCCACCATTAGGATCCGGGTATGTGCTTAGCAGCATAGGGAGAGCTTTGAGGGTCTGACAGGGGTCACCCTTTATCCTCCCTCGTTTGGGTCCGGTCAGTGGCTCTATTTTCTGTGTATGCTCTAGTTGCTCACATACAGCCGTGACAGGAAGGGGTTTAAATAGAGTGCAGAGTCCCTGGATCAGCACCTGAAAGGTCATGACTCGGCGCTCTATTAGTCAGAAATACTAGCACACAGGAATAGAGCAGCTGAGCAATGAGCTCACTGCTAATCTCCCCCAGCACAGGCCTGCTGCAGGCAGAGCATTGCATCCTGTTGCTAAGTCGCATCACCAGGCAGCCTGGCTCAGCAGCGCTTCTCTCCTGACATAGCCGTGCCAAGGCTGAGGATCACGCCGCTGGAGTTGCTCCTGTCACGAGGCGCCGGCTTCACGTTCCCCCTCCTCAGTGCCGCCGGCGCCCTGTGGCTGGTATGGAGCAAGGACATGTTCTGTGTCCTCGTCTCCACAGCAACGGGTGGTTAGGACCCGGCCGCACTCACCTCCTTAGCGCGGTCAGCATTCTCCACTCTCATGGCAACTGTAAGGAGTCCGAGCGCCGAGTTGAACACTCGGCGCTCGGCTGGTTGCAGGGGAAGGAGTCATGTGGCGCTGGCCACGTCACATGACTCCTCTTCCCCACTATATATACAGGCAACCAGCTGGCCACAGGTTGCCTGTGAATAAGGTCCTTTCCTGAGTTCTTCAGTGTGATTCAGTGGTTATTGACTCCCGACTCATTTATCATCTCCTTCCTTGTTTGCTGCTTGTGTCTGCCTTGCTTCTCCTGGTTTTTGACTTCTGGCTTGTTATTGACCCTTCTTTGCCTTTCCACCTGGTACTGTTGTGATCTCCTGGTTCTTACTTGGCTTGCTGACCATTCTATGTTTGTCAGTCTTGTTTGTCCCTCCGCACTTACCTAGGCTAGGAACGCCACCAAGTTGGGCTCCGTTACCTAGGACGGATAGTGCAAGTAGGCAGGGACAGGGGTGTGAGTGGAGTCAGTGGTGCACCATCCCCATTTGGGGTACTTAGGCATCTACTTGATAGATGGAACACTCTACTGCTTTCATTTATTTGGGCGCATTGCTTCTGTCAAGTTGACTACGCTTCCTAAACTGATTTACCTGTTTGAAACATTACATGTCCCAGTCCCTTTGAGAGTGTTGAAAGCAATCTAGGCTTCCTTTTTTTTCTTTTCAATTCTCTTTTTATAGATTTTTTTTCAAGATTATAAGATAGACAAATAATACAAAAGTTGAATTGCAAAACAAACAAATGTAATCACATGAATAATCGTAATGCCTACAAAAGCAATCTAGGCTTCCAATCGTCATTTAATTTGGGCTAGGAGATGACATAGATTTGCAAAACAGGTGCCACTGCTCATGGCCTCAAAGTAAAATTGAAGATTAGAGATATCTGACATCATTTAATATTATTGGGCTACTCACCTCAGGAGGCTTTCAGCCTGGTCATCTCTCCCTGCTTACAGCAAATGGATGGAATTAGAGAAATTTACCCAAATTCACTTTTTTCACTTTCTGGCTGATTTGTCAAAGTGTTTTTGCCTTAGTTTTAGAGTACATTTCCTGGCAATAAGCTAGACAAAATTATGAACATGTTGAAACTGGCTCATGTGTGTTTTGCGTCTAGTATGATAGTGTGGGTGTGTCATGCAAATAAATTGGGTTTAAGCCAGATTTATCAACTATGACTTTTTGAAATGTTACAAAAATTCTTTCATAAATAGAAATAAGGATAAATCAGTCCCTATGTCTTTTCCATGTGACATTTGGCACATATACTTTTACGAATTCCCTCTCCTCCCTTTCTGTTTAATCCTTTTTTTCCCAAACAGCTTAAGGCCTCATGCACACGACCGTATGTATTTTGCGGTCCGCAAAAAAACTGATCCGTATTTTGCGGAATGGAACAGCTGGCCCCTAATAAAACAGTACTATCCTTGTCCATAATGCGGACAATAATAGGACATGTTCTGTTATTTTGCGGAACGGAAATACGGACCTACGGAAACGGAATGCACACACACTTTAGTTTTTTTTGCGGACCCATTGAAATGAATGGTTCTGTATAAGGTCCGCAAAAAAAAAATGAAGCAGACACGGAAAGAAAATACGTTAGTATGCATAAGGCCTAAAGGGAATCTGTTATCACTGCCTTAGACTATTATCTGCTGTAATACATAAGTAGCTCTACAGATATGAGGGAGATTTATCAAAACTGGTGGAAAACCAAATCAAACAGATTCCATGTTATATTTTTCAGAGATCCTTTGGAAAAAGAAAGGTGATTGCTTGCTATGCCAGCTTTCCATTGCTCCGCTTTAGTGTCCACAGATAAGGAGTCCGGATCAGAATTTTTTATTTTCCCGCTGCCCTGTTCCCCTGCTATCAACTTTTAAAGCTGCACTGAAATACATTGTCAGGACTGCATGCGCACAAGAGTTCTCTCCATTATGTCAGAACAGCACAACAGTGCAGTATTTCACTGCAGCTTTGAGTGCTGACAGTGCTGGAATGAGGAACAGAGAAAAATATAAAATAAAAATCTGGACTCCTTATCTGCAGTACAGTCGTGGCCAAAAGTTTTGAGAATGACAAAAATATTAGTTTTCACAAAGTTTGCTGCTAAACTGCTTTTAGATCTTTGTTTCACTTGTTTCTGTGATGTAGTGAAATATAATTATACGCACTTCATTCGTTTCAAAGGCTTTTATCGACAATTACATGACATTTATGCAAAGAGTCAGAGTAGTAAGAGGGTATATGTTTCGTCAAAGTGACAGGTACCACGCCCCTTTTACACGCCCCCTTTTTATATTGCTTGATATTAAGTTTATATCGCATGATATAAAGTTTATATCGCAGGCTATTAGGATTTAAGTTTATATCGCATGATATAAAGTTTATATCGCAGGCTATTAGGATTTATATCGCTTGATATTAGGTTTATATTGTTTGCTATTAAAATTTATAGTGTTTGATATTAAAATGTATAGTGCCTGATATTAATTTAATATAATAGTATTAAAATAAAAACGATGACAAATATAATTCGGTTAAAAATCTTTATTCACTTCGTTATTTGCAACATTCCCGTAGGGACAGACACGTTTGCTTGTAATTACAGCTTCGTATACACAAGCGTTTCATGCGTTTTGTTACAAATGATCGCACAATACGGTCATTTTTTCTAAAATCGTTAGTGAACATTTTTAAAACATTTTCAAAAGATATTCCTTTAGCGAGACATTGTAAGATATAGATACAGTAATGGCCGCAGACGGAACTAACGGCGTCTTGTATTTGTCTGTTTTGATATCTTATAGTCTTAGAATTTTTATATAAAAACTGCATAAAGTCGCCAGGAAATATTTCATTTGCGGGGGATAAACCATAACTATCAAAAAAAATAGATATATCATTCGGGTATAATATAATTAAAATCCAATGCTTCCCCCGCTGATGCGAATTATCCGTATTTACAATGTATGCCGCCGGCCTGTCGATGATTTTACCCCCCGGTAATAAATCACACGGGAATACACCTTTAAATATGTGCCTGGCGTTAATATCAGCTTTAATAACACAGGCAATTTCATAATTATTCATGTCTATTGAAAATCATATAATACCTCCCTACGATTATTTATTTCAATAATATTTTCATGAACTGAATATACAATCATATTAATTGTGTTCGCAATCGGTTCGGCAAATCTAATTTCAGCTCGCAGATTGCCAGTTTTTACTAGAGAGAAATGACCGCCGGGCTCTTGATCCGGCGATAAATCAAAAGCGAACAAAGTGTAACCGTTCAAAAACTCGTGTCGATCGACGGATAAAGCGTTGTCGGCCTTGTGTTTCCCCGAAATATGTACTAGGGACATATATTCACGAACAGCTGATTCGTCTTGGAAGTTAGGTTGAAAAGGTTTTGCCGGTATCTGTTGACCATCCAAATATAAGGCTGCATAATTCACATTATAGTGGTTGAAGCACAAAGGATTTCTTTGGTAACTCCCGGAAAATGATTCGTTATCCACAAACGCTAGTATTACTGTTTTTGGTAGGTTTCCGAGGAAAAGATTCTCGTGGTTACATATGCGGGTACCGGCGGGCACGCTATACACTTTAAGTGACGCCCGATCGATCGAGTACTTTGCGTTAGCTGTTAACAGAGCGCGACTGTGACCGATTCTTACAGCGGGCGATACTTGTACTCTTTTGACAAACAGGGAAGCGTGCTGTATTTGTACTTTAAAATGGGCCGCCTCGGCCGACATAAGGCAGAAAGTGTCTTTGTTTCTTGTCAATTTTATCTTTAGATCTAAACCGTTCAGTATTAACTTCGGTTGATTAAATATATCGGCGTAAATGGGGCCCATTAATTCAACACTCCTAGATCGGGCTGAATACTTTGCTCTCTTGCTGAAGCCTTCATTACGCCCGTCGAGGACTTATTGCCGTTCAGCGGCATGTTTTGAAACACATAGAAACCTGTCACTTAGTGATAAAGCTCTTTGTAAGAAAAAAACTTTTTGCGGATTTTGTTACAAATATATAGACTGCGGCGATGAGCACAAATGTAACGGTTTAAAATGCACCATCTGCGGCGGGCAGGTTGACAAATTTGACGACCATGTTTGTTACATGCAGCCATACACCCCCAAAAAAATGACTGACAAGTATATCTTTTACGATTTTGAATGCATGCAAGAAACAGGCTTGCATATACCCAATTTCATTTACGCAACCACACTATACGGCCCCAACTCCTGGCATTTTAGCGGAAAATCCTGTACGCTTGACTTTGTGCGATTTTTTGCCGACGGTAAGTTTTCGGGTTACACGTTTATAGCGCACAATGCCGGACGCTACGACGCTTATTTTGTTTTACAGGAGTTGATTAATGAAAAATTTAAAATTGATATTATAAATCAAGGCGGTCGGTTAATGTGCGTTACCCTGAAGGACTTAAAAATTAGGTTCATAGACTCGCTGAATTTCATGCCTATGAAGCTCAGCAAGATGCCAGAGGCTATGGGTTTTTCAGGCGCCAAGGGTCACTTCCCGCATTTTTTCAACACGGCAGAAAATCAAAACTACATAGGCGCCCTACCGGCCGCTAGGTATTACGGAGTCGATTACATGATGCCCGGTGAGAAAAAAGAATTCACAGATTGGCACGAGAAACATAAAAATGACACCTTTAATTTTCAGAAAGAGTTAAAAGCTTACTGTAAGCAGGATGTTGAAGTTTTGAGAAGGGCTTGTGAATGTTACAGGGACACGATTATGGCCATGACGGAACAAAAAGTGCTGCAATACATTAAACGTGAAAAGAAATACAGAACGGTCACTAAATGTATTGATCCACTCCAACTTATCACATTGGCGTCCGTGTGCATGGCCATGTATCGTTTTAAATTTCTACCCAAAAATACCATAGCTATTATCCCTGCAGATAATTACCACAAGACCCAGAAACGCTTTTCAACACCCGCTATACAGTGGCTCATGTACCTTGAACATGCTGAAGGCATTTCTATACAACATGCGTTAAAGGGCGGTGAAAAAAAGATCGGTAAATATTTTTTGGACGGGTATTCTTTTGTTAACGGTAAACACGTCGCTTTTGAATTTCAGGGCTGTTTTTATCACGGGTGTCCTGTGTGCTATAACGAGCAGGACAGCAACGAGCTTACTAAATCGTCCTACGGTCAGCTATACCAATCTTTCCTAGTCAGGAAAAGCCGACTACAGAGACAAGGCTTTACGGTCCGCGTCCTGTGGGAACACGAGTGGCGGGAAATGATTGCAAACGATTCGGGGGTCAAAGACTTTCTGATTAAAATGAAATTCCCGACTCCTTTGGATCCTCGTGACGCGCTTTACGGTGGGCGCACTAACGCCATTAAACTTTATCACAAGGTGCAGGCCGATGAAACAGTGCATTATTACGATTTCACCAGTCTGTACCCTTTTGTTAATAAAACTAAGACTTACCCTGTAGGACACCCAAAAATCATTTATGATCATTTTGGCTACATCAAAAAATACTTTGGCATTGCCCGAGTTAAAGTGTACCCGCCCAGAGATTTATTTTTTCCGGTCCTGCCTGTAAAGCTAAATAAAAAACTAATGTTTCCGCTATGTTACACATGCGCCTTGAGCTGTCATAAAGACATTTGCAGCCACACAGACGACGAGCGGTCCCTAACCGGTACATGGTGCACCATAGAGATAGTTTTAGCTGTTGAAAAAGGTTACAGGATTGCCGAGATCTACGAGATCTGGCATTTTCCGAATACAACAGACGATTTGTTCGCCCCGTACATCAAATTACACCTCAGAGATAAACAGGAGGCTTCCGGTTATCCCAATTGGTGTAAAACGGATGCTGAAAAAACGGCTTACATAGCGGCATTTTTAAAAAAAGAAGATGTCTGCTTGCGATCTGATAAGATATCTGTAAACCCAGCAAAAAGACAAATTTCAAAACTGTTCCTAAACTCTCTGTGGGGTAAGTTTGGCCAGCGTTCTAACTTGTCACGTACCAGCATAGTCACAGACCCTGACGAGCTTTTCAAATTAGCTTTTGTGCCGTATTACGACCTCTCCGAGGTTAATTTCATCGATGACGATACGGCAATAGTCAATTGGCGCTATGTAAAAGAGCGCTACACCCACAACAAAAACACAAACATTTTTATAGCCTGTTTTACAACCGCCTATGCCAGACTCGAATTATACAAGCTCCTAGACAGGCTACAGGAACGTTGCCTTTATCACGACACAGACTCCGTCATATTCGTGAGTAAGGGGTCTGAATGGACGCCACCCTTGGGTGATTTTCTCGGTGAACTAACTAGTGAAATACCCGACGACGCCCACATTACCGAGTTTGTATCCGCTGGTCCAAAGACTTACGGCTACAAACTTAACAACGGGAAAACCGTATTGAAGGTTAAGGGCATAACACTCAATGTTGCTAACACACGACTTGTTAATTTTGACAGTTTAAAAGACCTTGTGCTGGACTACTCCCACAACAACGACCCCGAGACGCAGAAAACAATAGGTATCGAGCAAGACGGCATTTACAGAAATAGGAAGCGCCTGACCATAGAGACAAGACCATTACGTAAAACGCAAAAGTGCGTCTATACAAAGAGACAGCTGACGGCTGACTTTACAACGGTGCCTTTTGGCTATTAAACATGACTGCGCATTTTCAACACCCTTTTTCGTGTATCCTAGCAGGGCCCTCAAATTCTGGAAAGAGTTTTTTTGTTAAAAATGTATTAATGCACAAGGATGCTTTAATGTCGCACAAACCTGATAATGTCATTTGGTTTTACGCATGTTGGCAGAAATTGTATGATGAACTAACCCGTTTGTTTACAAATATCAGGTTTATCGAGGGGGTCCCGCAAAATTTTACAGACGCTGATCTATTTCCAACGGATAAGGTAAATTTGGCGGTTGTTGATGATCTTATGGAGGCGGCTTGTGAAAATCTTGAAATACAAAACGCATTCACCAAATACGTACACCACAGAAATTTGAGCATTATGTATCTCGTTCAAAACGTTTTTTGTCAGGGTAAGAAAAGCCGAACCATAAATTTAAACACTAAATACATGGTCCTTTTTAAGAACCCTCGTGATAAATTACAGGTTATTACGTTGGCTCGGCAGATGTACCCCGGTAAAACACGTTTCTTTTTAGAAGCTTTTGAAGATGCTACACACAAGCCTTACGGCTATTTACTTGTAGATTTAAGATCTGACACGCCTGAGGACCTACGACTAAGAACCGGTCTGTTCCCGCCAGATCTGCCGGTTGCTTATGTGTGCAAAAAGAAGCTCTAAAATGAGGTATCTCACATCTTTATGGTTATTTTTGATAGCGGCGCTGGTGCTGTAAGGATGTCGAACAGGATCCGGCGTAATTGGGATCTTTTAAAAGCATTAGTCAAAACAAATCTGAAGGCCCGAAAATCAATATTACGTAACGCCAGTAATGATTTGATATCGGCTATTGGCGAGATAGCGCTCAATATCATTAAAGGAAAGATCCCTCTTAAAGAGCGCCAAAAAAATATATTGAAAAAATGGCGTAGGGCTATAAAGAAATTAAGTGATAAAAAGTACTCCATTAAAGGCAAGAAGCGCATTGTGAACCAGAGCGGCGGTTTTATAGGAGCTTTGCTCGGTTTTGCTATACCTTTAATCACTAGCCTGATAGCTAATACAGCCGGTGGTTCATAATGCAGTATGCCGAGAAAATGTTTCTGGTTTCCAAAAATGAAATGGATAGGCTTAAAACTACCTCCGTAGATGCAACAGATATACGCCAAACAGCCCTACGGCGCTTAGATGATGAGATTAGCGAAATACTACACAGAAATGACCTTTCAGATGATGAAAAAATTAAGAGCTACACAGTCGTGTTACAGAGGTACTTAATGCTCAACAAACACACCGGTAAAGAAATGCATGGTATAACCCTGATTACACAGCCACAAACCGATCAACAACAATTGTCAAATGCAACCACAATCAGCCCAGCTACTAACGAGATACTTGACAGTATTAATACACGTTATAGAAAAAATGCCGAACTATTGTTAAGTAAACTGTACCGCGCTGGTAATAAGCCGTCCTGGAACGCTATGGGTGAGTTCATTTACAAAGAACAAACTGTACCCGGATCCAACATTATTGACCTGATTCGAACAGCTACCCAGAGTCACGGCTTGCCTAATATTAAACCTCGCGGTTGGGACTATTTTATGGAGACTATCGCACAGCTGAACGCCCCGTCAACGGTTATCGGTAATACAAGAACAAGAGAACTTTTCGATAATTTGAAAAAGCGGTCGCTGAGTGAGCCCTATGACGAGGCTCGAAGCCCTTTTACACCCCCGGTGTTATTAAGATCGCCTACTGTGTCGCCGCGTGGCTCATTATTACCTAAAAAGAGGCTCCCGCCCTTGTTGCAAGCTGCTTGGTTAACGTTGTAAATTTTCTTACTTTGGCGATTGTATATAAACTTTGTTTTTATTTGTTTTACATGCATTTTTACTTTGCTTGTATATAAATTGCTTTGTGTATAATGTCTTATAATGTTTTATTTACTATACATAAACAGTTTTAAATAAAAATGTATTCTGTTTTTTCTTTTTACAATAAATATAATAGCTTGATTATTTAAAATGTATAAACAGTTAGGACGTGTTGTTGAATAGACACTGTTTAAAACACTGCTAAAATGACTGCAAAAAGCAAAATATTGCGAAAACAGTACTACACGCCAAAAGCCGTCGGCTCTTACGGGGGCATTGAATCCTTATTCAGAGAAGTACGTAAATTTGGAATAAGAAAAGACTCTGTAAAAAACTGGTTGAGCAACGAGGATACTTACACATTGTACAAACCTGTTAAAAAATCCTTTACAAGAAACAAGGTTATGGTGTCTGATATCGATGCTCAATGGCAGGCAGATCTTGTGTCGATGATGGATTTTTCTAAAGAAAATAATGGTGTAAAATACCTGCTGACGGTCGTTGATATTCTATCTAAATATGCCTGGGTGTCGTGCCTTTCAAATAAGTCCGGCGCTACCGTGGCTACCGCTTTTGAGCAGATATTTAAGTTAAGCGGCCGAACCCCCCGAAAGCTCCAGACTGATCGGGGCCGTGAGTTTATAAACAAACCTATGAGGCGTCTTTGTGAAACCTATAAAATACATCATTTTTTAACTACAAACGCTGTTAAGGCAGCGTTGGTCGAGCGTTTTAATAGAACGCTAAAAACTAAGATGTGGCGCTATCTTAGAGAACAAAACACGTACAGGTACATCGACAAGTTACAAGACTTGGTGTATAGTTATAACCACACATACCACAGAACTATAAGGCGGCGCCCCGTCGATGTGACAAAAGAGAACTCTTTAACCGTTTGGAAAAATATCTACGGGTGTTACGAGACTATTAAAAAAGTTAAACCGTTATTAAAAATAGGTGATCACGTCAGAATTGTTCGTTATAAGGGTGTTTTTACAAAGGGTTATGAACAAACCTATACGGACGAGATATTTAAAATTCACTCTGTAAGCACTAGGGGCCTCAGACCCCTTTATAAGCTGAAAGACCTGTCCGATGAGTTCATTGAAGGCTCGTTCTACCCGGAAGAAGTCCAAAAAGTAACTCTCGACAAGCTACGAGTTTACAGGATAGAAAAAATACTGAAAAAGAAGAAAGTTCGGGGTAAAACGTTGTGTTTTGTAAAGTGGATAGGTTACCCTGACAAGTTTAACTCTTGGGTGCCTGAAAAGCAGTTGATGCGGCTGTAAACTATGGAGGACGGATCGTTTTTTATCACGTTACCCTGCAACGCCTCAGCCAAACTTTATCCCGAAAACAGCATCGCTGATTACACCACTAAGTTAGCAAAAGCGGTGCATCTTCGCGGCCCTTACGAAGTGGCTTTAGTGGAGATTCAGTATCCACATACGTGGGAAACCTTTGGCCCCGGAGATGGTGTATTCTACGTAGCACAGCGCGACGAACCGTTCAGCGAGCTTTTTGTTAAATCGGGTTATTACTCCAATATGCAAGATCTCATCAAAGCCATTAATAGCAAACTTGAATCTATAAAAATACCTCCCGATCAATTGCGTCTAAGATACGACGATATTGACAGAACCGTTTATGTACTGAATTCACCAACATACAAGTTCATGCCTTGTGTGAAGTTGGGGAATATTTTGGGGCTGACGGGGTATTCGAAAGCTCCGTCGCTCAAGAATGTCGACACCGAGCACATCACTATCCGCTACAAAGGACCCGGCTTACCTGTTTTAGAACATCATGTTGGCGGTATAAAGGGGCTTGCTCTAGTTTCATCAAAAGAGAAAAAAATTAATGCCGATATTAAAGCCGGTTTTTATACATTGTTTGTATGTACCGATATCGTCCAACATCAACTTGTTGGCGATAGTTACGTACAACTTTTAAGAACTGTCGAGCTAGGCGGTAAAAATGGTGATATAGTCACGCAAAAGTATCACCGTCCGGACTATATACCTATTTGTAAGCATCATTTTGACACGGTTACAATATCGATACTGACGGATCAGGCTAAACCTGTTAAATTCAAATACGGTAAGACTATTGTGCGATTACACTTTAGACCGCGCGCGGTGACGACGCACTAAAATGTTGTCCCAGAGAGTGTACGGTGACCCTGACGCATATACGCATTATTACATAACGCAAGCCGGTCATGGCTTGGACGGCTTTCACGGTACTGAATTCATGCATGGTTCTGGACTCGCCGGGTTATTTCGGGGGCTGTTCCGCCGTGTAGTTCCCCTATTTAAGAAAGGTGTGGAGCTTGCAAAACCGCACGTGAAAACAGCCGCCCGTAACATCGCTAAAGACGTTGTCACTACGGCTTCGACCGCCTTTATGGATCGTATAAATAGGTCGTCGCAGAGCCAGGCTGGCTCCGGTGTCGTACAAATACGTAAAAAAACGCGTAAAAGGAAACGTGAACGCACTGCCGTTGTCTTACCAACTTTTATGAATAAAGTATCACAACCTAAGAGACGTCGCCGCCAGAAAACAAGAAGTCGCTCACCGAGTGACATCTTCTAGACAGACGCTATGGCTTTCGTGCATGACGCATCCGCCGAGTATGCCAAATCAGAGTTGGATATCTTTCAAATACCGCCTACCCAAACAAGCATTGAAAAATCGCTTTATGTAGAGGTGCAGCCAATCGCAGCAATCACTGACAATGCCCCTTTGGAATTCTACATCACGGGCAGCGGTGAATATTATTACGACCTTAATAACACATTGTTACACGTCGTTTGCAAAATCGTTAGTCCTGATAACACACCCATACCAGAAGGATCCCGCGTTGCACTTATTAACTACCCTATAGCGAGTCTTTTTAATCAACTGGATATAACGCTCGGCGACACGCTGATTTCAAGAAGCGACAACCTTTATACGTATAGAGCGTATATAGAATCCCTAATAAATTATAATTCACAAACTTTAGCGTCCCAATTTACAGCCGGTTTATTCTATAAAGACACAGCGGGACATCATGATGACCGGGTTCTCGACGGGCGTAATGAAGGCTTCAGCAAGAGAGCAAAGTATTCAGCCCGATCTAGGAGTGTTGAATTAATGGGCCCCATTTACGCCGATATATTTAATCAACCGAAGTTAATACTGAACGGTTTAGATCTAAAGATAAAATTGACAAGAAACAAAGACACTTTCTGCCTTATGTCGGCCGAGGCGGCCCATTTTAAAGTACAAATACAGCACGCTTCCCTGTTTGTCAAAAGAGTACAAGTATCGCCCGCTGTAAGAATCGGTCACAGTCGCGCTCTGTTAACAGCTAACGCAAAGTACTCGATCGATCGGGCGTCACTTAAAGTGTATAGCGTGCCCGCCGGTACCCGCATATGTAACCACGAGAATCTTTTCCTCGGAAACCTACCAAAAACAGTAATACTAGCGTTTGTGGATAACGAATCATTTTCCGGGAGTTACCAAAGAAATCCTTTGTGCTTCAACCACTATAATGTGAATTATGCAGCCTTATATTTGGATGGTCAACAGATACCGGCAAAACCTTTTCAACCTAACTTCCAAGACGAATCAGCTGTTCGTGAATATATGTCCCTAGTACATATTTCGGGGAAACACAAGGCCGACAACGCTTTATCCGTCGATCGACACGAGTTTTTGAACGGTTACACTTTGTTCGCTTTTGATTTATCGCCGGATCAAGAGCCCGGCGGTCATTTCTCTCTAGTAAAAACTGGCAATCTGCGAGCTGAAATTAGATTTGCCGAACCGATTGCGAACACAATTAATATGATTGTATATTCAGTTCATGAAAATATTATTGAAATAAATAATCGTAGGGAGGTATTATATGATTTTCAATAGACATGAATAATTATGAAATTGCCTGTGTTATTAAAGCTGATATTAACGCCAGGCACATATTTAAAGGTGTATTCCCGTGTGATTTATTACCGGGGGGTAAAATCATCGACAGGCCGGCGGCATACATTGTAAATACGGATAATTCGCATCAGCGGGGGAAGCATTGGATTTTAATTATATTATACCCGAATGATATATCTATTTTTTTTGATAGTTATGGTTTATCCCCCGCAAATGAAATATTTCCTGGCGACTTTATGCAGTTTTTATATAAAAATTCTAAGACTATAAGATATCAAAACAGACAAATACAAGACGCCGTTAGTTCCGTCTGCGGCCAGTACTGTATCTATATCTTACAATGTCTCGCTAAAGGAATATCTTTTGAAAATGTTTTAAAAATGTTCACTAACGATTTTAGAAAAAATGACCGTATTGTGCGATCATTTGTAACAAAACGCATGAAACGCTTGTGTATACGAAGCTGTAATTACAAGCAAACGTGTCTGTCCCTACGGGAATGTTGCAAATAACGAAGTGAATAAAGATTTTTAACCGAATTATATTTGTCATCGTTTTTATTTTAATACTATTATATTAAATTAATATCAGGCACTATACATTTTAATATCAAACACTATAAATTTTAATAGCAAACAATATAAACCTAATATCAAGCGATATAAATCCTAATAGCCTGCGATATAAACTTTATATCATGCGATATAAACTTAAATCCTAATAGCCTGCGATATAAACTTTATATCATGCGATATAAACTTAATATCAAGCAATATAAAAAGGGGGCGTGTAAAAGGGGCGTGGTACCTGTCACTTTGACGAAACATATACCCTCTTACTACTAGTCAGTATTTGCAGTGTTGGCCCTTCTTTTCCAGGACCTCTGCAATTCGACTGGGCATGCTCTCAATCAACTTCTGGGCCAATTCCTGACTGATAGCAACCCATTCTTTCATAATCACTTCTTGGAGTTTGTCAGAATTAGTGGGTTTTTGTTTGTCCACCCACCTCTTGAGGATTGACCACAAGTTCTCAATGGGATTAAGATCTGGGGAGTTTACAGGCCATGGACCCAAAATGTCAACGTTGTGGTCCCCGAGCCACTTAGTTATCACTTTTGCCTTATGGCACGGTGCTCCATCGTGCTGGAAAATGCATTGTTCTTCACCAAACTGTTGTTGGATTGTTGGAAGAAGTTGCTGTTGGAGAGTGTTTTGGTACCATTCTTTATTCATGGCTGTGTTTTTGGGCAAAATTGTGAGTGAGCCCACTCCCTTGGATGAGAAGCAACCCCACACATGAATGGTCTCAGGATGCTTTACTGTTGGCATGACACAGGACTGATGGTAGCGCTCACCTTTTCTTCTCCGGACAAGCCTTTTTCCAGATGCCCCAAACAATCGGAAAGAGGCTTCATAGGAGAATATGACTTTGCCCCAGTCCTCAGCAGTCCATTCACCATACTTTCCGCAGAAGATAAATCTGTCGCTGATGTTTTTTTTGGAGAGAAGTGGCTTCTTTGCTGCCCTTCTTGACACCAGGCCATCTTCCAAAAGTCTTCGCCTCACTGTGCGTGCAGATGCTCTCACGCCTGCCTGCTTCAATTCCTGAGCAAGCTCTGCACTGGTGGCACTCCGATCCCGCAGCTGAATCCTCTTTAGGAGACGATCCTGGCGCTTGCTGGACTTTCTTGGATGCCCTGAAGCCTTCTTAACAAGAATTGAACCTCTTTCCTTGAAGTTCTTGATGATCCTATAAATTGTTGATTGAGGTGCAATCTTAGTAGCCACAATATCCTTGCCTGTGAAGCCATTTTTATGCAACGCAATGATGGCTGCACGCGTTTCTTTGCAGGTCACCATGGTTAACAATGGAAGAACAATGATTTCAAGCATCACCCTCCTTTTAATATGTCAAGTCTGCCATTTTAACCCAATCAGCCTGACATAATGATCTCCAGCCTTGTGCTCGTCAACATTCTCACCTGAGTTAACAAGACGATTACTGAAATGGTCTCAGCAGGTCCTTTAATGACAGCAATGAAATGCAGTGGAAAGGTTTTTTGGGAGTAAGTTAATTTTCATGGCAAAGAAGGACTATGCAATTCATCTGATCACTCTTCATAACATTCTGGAGTATATACAAATTGCTATTATAAAAACTTAAGCAGCAACTTTTCCAATTTCCAATATTTATGTAGTTCTCAAAACTTTTGGCCACGACTGTACTTCTCATGTATTACAGCAAATAATAGTCCAAGATCATGATAACAGATGTCTCTTTAACACTGGACCTTTCCAAACCATGGCTTCAGAAAGGACTATTTATTACTGATAGGACCTTATGGAATTATCAAATAAAAACACTTCTTCGTGACACTATTTGATGGGAGCAAAGTATCGTCACCCACCCTCTTTGAAAAATTGTTTAAGGCAACTACTAATAATAAGGGCCTAATATTATATCATTCTTGTCAACCAAGTTCCTGATAATTTCCCTAGATATGCTTTTATATACACAAATACAACCTAAGAAGACAGGTTGGCATTAGCAGGAGGTGCTTCAAACCCACATGCAGTTGTGCATATATATAGGGGAGCAAATCCTGCACTTGTGGCCCGTTGCTAATCGCTATCCCCAGCAAAATGCATACAATGGAGGATGCCCGCGGCGAACCACAAGTACCACAATAGACATCCTACACAAGGTAACAAGTGCGGATGTAATAATTAATATAACAATATAACAAAACAATAACAAACACAGGTGCACTCTGCAGAATCACTAAATCCTCAAACTGATTTTAAAATTGAGAGATTAGTCAACATGTCCTACGGTGTAGAACATGTCTAAGCCCGGACACCACGACAAGGTTTCTCAAGTAGCCCGGGACCCTACACTCTCCTACCTGAGCCGTATGGGCGATACCAGGAGCCAGTTGGCAAATTACAGGAGCATAAGGCCGACTCACAAACAACTCACCAGTTACCTCCAGCATGTGGCCATGCTTGCAATGGGAGGAGGGAGGAGTCCCACTATATACACAAATGGAAATCTTTCTTACAGCTGCCTAGTCCCCTGGTCTCATGGCATTTGATGTGGACAAATAGAAAATCTCTCTGTGTCTTACAAAAATAAATCAGTATAAGCTATTGATGCTTTGGTACCACAGTTCCTATCTGCTCCTTAGTATAAATCTCACCATTCCTGACCTATGCTGGAGATGTGAGGTGTTTGGCATTCTTAGCCATCTTTTTTGGACTTGTCCAATTATATGTTCCTTTTTAGATTGAGGAGAAGAATCATATTCGTCCATTTGCTCCTCAATGTTAATGTCCACCTTGATCTGATTTTTTTTTTTCTTTTAAACGTTTCATCCTGTAGATTGGGTTGTAAGGCTACTTTCACACTGGCGTTTTGAATCCCGTTTGTGAGATCCGTTTCAGGGATCTCACAAACGGTTCAGAACGGATCAGTTCAGCCCCAATGCATTCTGAATGGATAAGGATTCATTCAGAATGCATCAGTTTGGCTCCGCTCCGCCTCCATTCTGCTCTGGATGCGGACACCAAAACGCTGTGTGCAGTGTTTTGGTGTCCGTCTGGCGATGCGGAGCCAAACGGATCCATCCTGACTTACATTGAAAGTCAATGGGGGACGGATCCGTTTTCAATTGCACCATATTGTGTCAGTGAAAACGGATCCGCTCCCATTGACTTACATTGTAAGTCAGGACGGATCTTTTTGGCTCCGCATCGCCAGGCGGACACCAAAACGCTGCAACCGCTTTGACTTTGTTCTTCATAATGCAAACGGATCCATTCTGAACGGATACAATCATTTGCATTATAGGTGCGGATCCGTCTGTGCAGATACCAGACGGATCCGCACCTAACGCAGGTGTGAAAGTAGCCTAAGTCTGCCAGGCTGATTTTGCATCTCCTTACCACTGCTAGATGCTTGATACTAATATCTCCTTCAACCAGGTTGGCCACAGAGTCAGTGCAAGGAACTGAATACCTTAAAGGGAACCTGTCATGTGGATATTTGATTATAATCTAACTAATTATATACAATCATTAACTACTAAAAAGTGCCTTAGATGTATTGACTTACTGGTGTGACAGATGGTTATCTCATAATATACACACAAAGATGTCTCATGCCGCATGCTAATGAGCTGATTTGAGTCCAGCGTGATGTCATTGAGTCCAGCGTATATTTAATTCAGAGCTATAGCCACTCCCCTGCCCACCTGCTGCTGGTTCATATGGAAAATAACTGCCATTCAGCAGCAGGTGGGCGGGGAGAGTCAGGAGCTCATGAATATTCATGACTCATCATTATCAGCTGGAACTTTTCAATACAAGATGTTGGCAGATTGACTGGGTCAATTAAAGAAAGTGACCCAGCATTGTGCTAAGACAATCAGTCACTTATTTATGTTGCCCTTAGTTAGGACACCATAAAACTGGTGACAGGTTCCCTTTAAGGCTCTCCTCCTAAATAGGTTACTCAGATATCTGAAATTTGTATGTAGAATCTTTAAAAACACAGTAAAATAAAAAAGTTGATGGATTTTTTTTTTTTACCAAAGAGCAGTGCAACATGGGAAGACAGATGGTAATTAAACTGCTTTAAAGGGATTCTGTCACCTCTTTTTACCCTATAGAGATGCGGACATGCACTGTGTGAGCTTGCTCGCGAGATTACGGTGATCTGACTTTGTGAGCAAGCAGGATACAGGCGGTGCTGGGCTTCTTCACATGGGGCGTGGCTGGGCTCCAGAACGGTTAGTACAGCCCCTTGGGCTTCTTACCAGGCTGATTTACATATATATAAAATCATTTTTTACACTCAATAAAACCACTCAGAGATATGGGACAGGTATATTGAGGACATGCTAGCGGCGATCTAGCCGTGCATTTCCGCATCTCTATAAGGTAAAAAGAGGTGACAGAATCCCTTTAAATTCCATGAAGGAACCAGCAGAATTTTTACATTGGGTGCAATAAAGTTCAAAATCAAGATTAACTGTAAAATGTTAAAAATAGATTTATTAAAGGGGTTTTCCAAGACTTTGATACTGATGGTCTATCCTCTGGATTTTTGCAGCCTTATTACAGCTTAGCCTAGGCCATGTGATGTCATGTTTATCGGTCACTTAGCCTAGGCACAGCTCAGCCCCATTGAAGTGAATGGGGCAGAGCTGCGATACCAAGCACAACTGCTGTACAATGTATGGCACTGTGCTTAGTGAGCTGAGAGAGGGCCACGGCACTGCAATGAGTGCCAGTGCCTTCTCAAACAACTGATCGTCTGTCGGGTCCCTACCCATCAGATACTGATGACCTACCTAGAGATCATCAGTATAAAAGTCTCGGAAGACCCCTTTAACGTAAGAATGGACCATAGTGCCCATAGTGCTTTTATGTCCTGTCTTCTACAACAGACACAGTGGTGCTGGTTAGATTGTGGTGTGGAGGCTAAAAAGGGGTTGTATTGCTTCCTTCCTCCATTGGTGCTCCCCAGAATAGTCACTGATTGCTGGTGGCGGGAATGCTGTATCAAACAAAATGTAGCAAAGTCTGGATGCAACAAGTAGTAAACAGGATGCAATAAACGAGATGATGAGATGGAACCCTAGTAGCCAAGAGACGAGAGTTAACAGAAACAGAGCCAGAAGAACCAGGAGACAAAACCAGAGTGTAAAATAGAAGAGTAATCTGGGGAAGAGGTTGATGTCAAAGTCAGGAGTAAGGAACAGAGTCACTAATAGCAGCAACAATAGCTAGGCAAGGATAGTACCTTAAAGGGGTTTCCACTATCTAGATATTGATGGCCTGTTCTCAGAATGGTTAATTAGATTGGTGGGGGTTCGATATCTTGCACCCACAATGATCAGCTGTTTTTGGCAGCCACTGGCACCAGGCACAAAACAATGGACAGAGCCAGAAGTAGAATACTCCTCTGCTGTGTACTGGCTGAGCCGTTATACTGAGCTCCAGTACACGGATGTCAGACCCCCAAAGATCTTATATTGACCTATCTTTAGGATATCTATAGTTTTTTTTATGTGTTGCCGTCCCGTGCCCGTTGCTGCCCCGCTCATCCCTGTGGACATAGATGCTGTGCTGGTTCCCACTCCTGTCTTTGGTCTCCTGATGCGGGTGGTCCCGGATGTCGGTATTCTTAGCGCAGATTTTTCAGGCTGCGGCCTGCACTTCCTCTAGCTGGTCCTGGGCTGTACTACAGGGCACGCATGCTCATTCTCAGCCTCTTAAAGGATCACTGCATACACTTTGCTTAAGATGAGGAGCTCAAACACAAAAAGAAATATGGCTGGGTTCTTCGAAGACTGTCTGAAAGGAAGCCAGAATGGAGGATCATGAGGGCACCACTGGATCACTGTGTTCCCATAGGGGAGCAGCATATGTCAGAGCCTCTCCAACAAGTGAGGAGATTATCAGCCACTACTACTCTGTCTGAGTGGAACTGATGAAATGAATCTCAAAATGAATTGCAAACTGGTCGACAAAACCACAACAGTCCTTGGGTCCCTAGTAAAGCATGCAGGAGCAGGCAGATGCAATCACATACTGATATGGCAACTAGTACAGGAAGGATAGTTACGATGGCTGTCTGCTGTAACAGATGTCCCAGATGGTGCTGGTGGGCCTAAGAATAGTCACTGAATGTTGACGGGATCACTGTTAGAAAAGGAATAGTAGAAGCATACAACAAACCGGAGGATGAAAGGGAACCATAGTCAATACCAAAAATAGAACCACAGGAGACAAACTGGTGTGTGAGACAAAAGCATAATCCGAAGACAGGGCCAAGGTCAGGGTAAGGTATCAGGAACAGTGTCAGTAATTCAGTAACCAAAGCCAGGCAAGGATAGTTTCTTGCCTTTTCATAACAACCAGGGTCTAAAGGCATCTTTACATGCCACTGGAAAGCGGCACCTGTCTGCAGTAGCCATCGCTGCCCATGGGAACTTGCCACATGAGCAGGCTGAGATGAGTAACAGATAGGACAATAATTCAATTCTACAAAATACCCTAATATATTATTCTAAATGATTAATCAATGATGGAATTAGTATTTTTCTTTATTTCCCTCATTATAATATATAATAAGTAAATATAAATAAAATGCCCAATTATATTTATCCCACAATAATAAATTAAAACTAAGGCACATGATGACAATAAATGTTATGGCGTTTAGTACATGGAGAGTCAATAATAATAATAATATTTATTTATATAGCGCCAACATATTCCGCAGCGCTTTACAGTGCAGGGGTTCATGTACAAACAGTCATAAATAATATAGCAATAGACAAGTCAATAATAACAAAAGGAGTGAGGGCCCTGCTCCCAAGAGCTTACAATCTATGAGGAGATAGGGGTGACACAAAAGGTAAAAGTGCTCGTTTTGTACAATGGTCCAGCAATCTTGGTAGATTAGGGGAGCAGATATAAAGTTGCATGAGCTAGTCAGCAGCCAATATATGAAGTGCTTCTGGGTGCATGGGTGCAGTGGAGAGTTTGGTGGAGGATGAGGTTCAGGAAATGGTAAATGGGCTATATGGAGAAGAGTTAGATCAGGGGAGGTGATAGGCCACCCTAAAAATATGTGGTTTTAGGGAGCGCTTAAAACTGTGTGTGTTGTGTTTTAACCTGATTTCTTGGGGTAAGGCATTCCAGAGAATCGGTACAGCTCGGGAGAAGTCTTGCAACCGGGAGTGAGAGGTTCGGATAATGGTGGAAGTCAGTCATAAATCATTGGCTAAACGGAGGGCACGGGTAGGGTGGTAGACAGAGATGAGGGAAGAGATGTAGGGGGGTGCAGCACTGTGTAGAGCTTTGTGGATGAGGACAAGCAGTTTAAATTGGATTCTATACTGTATGGGCAACCAGTGCAATGACTGGCAGAGGGCGGAGGCATCAGAGAAGCGGTTGGACAGATAGGTGACCCTGGCTGCTGCATTAAGAATAGATTGGAGAGTCTGGTCAGGGGGAACACAAATACAGTTCTTATCATCATCTGAGAAAGTACAGACTGACAACATGAAGTCCTGCTGCTTGTACCCCCAGCAATCAGCTATAATCCATGCAAGAACCTTAGCAAGTGCTCAGTTTTCCTGCAGTACCACCACAAAAGTTGCTAAAGCTATGGGCGGACCCACAGTATTTAAAATGCAAAACTGCGGCGGGAATCTAAGGTTCAGGCTGGGGATGCTGCCTTTGAATTCTGAGGCGGCTTTCCGGTGGAATAAGCATACCCTTACAGGTCATTGTTTAATACTTGTGGATCAGGTAAATACTTTGATTTATCATCCAACATCAGGGGTAATAAATCAGGGGCATTTTTAGACTGTATAGACTGTCTTGTCTAAATTAGACAGTCTCAGTAAATCTACCCCAGTGGTGTAGTAATATTAAATGTGTGTATGACGAGCAGTGTGAAAGTCTAAAGTTGGGTTAATGGAGAAGGATTCAGATCAAAGGACTTGTTCTGCACATACAGATGTTGCAAACTTTAACTTGACACCAAACATGTTAAAACACACTGTTTCAGTAATCCTTGACTTGACCTTTTCAATGGCTTTTGTTTTAAAGGTGTATAGCCATCTCAGCTAGGGATGAGCGAACCCGAACTGTATAGTTCGGGTTCGTACCGAATTTTGGGGTGTCCGTGACACGGACCCGAACCCGAACATTTTTTCGTAAAAGTCCGGGTTCGGGTTCGGTGTTCGGCGCTTTCTTGGCGCTTTTTGAAAGGCTGCAAAGCAGCCAATCAACAAGCTTTATACTACTTGGCCCAAGAGGCCATCACAGCCATGCCTACTATTGGCATGGCTGTGATTGGCCAGTGCACCATGTGACCCAGCCTCTATTTAAGCTGGAGTCACGTAGCGCCGCACGTCACTCTGCTATGATCAGTATAGGGAGAGGTTGCAGCTGCGACGTTAGGGCGAGATTAGGCAGATTAACTCCTCCAAAAGACTTCATTCTGTGATCGATCTGCAGCTGTGGATCATTGAAGTGCTATTATTGACTTGCTCACTTTTTTGAGGCTGCCCAGAGCGTTTTTAGATCACTTTTTTTCTGGGGTGATCGGCGGCCATTTTGTGACTTGTGGTGCGCCAGCACGAGCTATCACCAAGTGTATTTAACCATCGATAGTGTGGTTATTTTGTGCTATATCCCACATCAGCTGCAGGCTGAGCCTGTGTCACCGAAGTGCATTTAACCATCAACAGTCTGGTTATTTTTTGGCCATATACTACATCAGCTGCAGGCTGAGCCTGTGTCACCCAAGTGCATTTAACCATCAACTGTCTGATTATTTTTTGGCCATATACTACATCAGCTGCAGGCTGAGCCTGTGTCACCCAAGTGTATTTAACCATCGATAGTGTGGTTATTTTGTGCTATATCCTACATCAGCTGCAGGCTGAGCCTGTGTCACCCAAGTGCATTTAACCATCAACAGTCTGATTATTTTTTGGCCATATACTACATCTGGTGCAGGCTGAGCCTGTGTCACCCAAGTGCATTTAACCATCAACAGTCTGATTATTTTTTGGCCATATACTACATCTGGTGCAGGCTGAGCCTGTGTCACCCAAGTGCATTTAACCATCAACAGTGTGGTTATTTTTTGGCCATATATTACATCAGGGGCAAGTTGAGCCTGTCACCCAGCGCCTAAAAAATAGACCTGACATTTCTATTCAACCAAATCTGCACAGTTTTAGCTGGTCAAGTTATTTGTAGTGACCGTAAAAGCAGACTTTTTGTTCTGGGTTGAAAAAGCATTCCCAAATTTGCCATTCTGAAAATAACTAGTTTGTGGTATTTGAGGCCTACTTGAAATCTATCTCAAAAAGAAAATCTTACATTGAAGGTATTGATAGTGTCATTCAGAAAAACCTAAGACACACGCTAGCGTGCTGATAGAAGTGTCATTCTGTGATTAAACCTATAACTGTCACACAGCGCAAAAAAAAACAGGTCTCACATCTCTATTCAACCAAATCTGCACAGTTTTAGCTGGTCAAGTTATTTGTAGTGACCGTAAAAGCAGACTTTTTGTTCTGGGTTAAAAAAGCATTCCCAAATTTGCCATTCTCAAAATAACTAGTTTGTGGTATTTGAGGCCTACTTGAAATCTATCCCAAAAAGAAAATCTTACATTGAAGGTATTGATAGTGTCATTCAGAAAAACCTAAGACACACGCTAGCGTGCTGATAGAAGTGTCATTCTGTGATTAAACCTATAACTGTCACACAGCGCAAAAAAAAACAGGTCTCACATCTCTATTCAACCAAATCTGCACAGTTTTAGCTGGTCAAGTTATTTGTAGTGACCGTAAAAGCAGACTTTTTGTTCTGGGTTGAAAAAGCATTCCCAAATTTGCCATTCTGAAAATAACTAGTTTGTGGTATTTGAGGCCTACTTGAAATCTATCCCAAAAAGAAAATCTTACATTGAAGGTATTGATAGTGTCATTCAGAAAAACCTAAGACACACGCTAGCGTGCTGATAGAAGTGTCATTCTGTGATTAAACCTATAACTGTCACACAGCGCAAAAAAAAACAGGTCTCAAATCTCTATTCAACCAAATCTGCACAGTTTTAGCTGGTCAAGTTATTTGTAGTGACCGTAAAAGCAGACTTTTTGTTCTGGGTTGAAAAAGCATTCCCAAATTTGCCATTCTCAAAATAACTAGTTTGTGGTATTTGAGGCCTACTTGAAATCTATCCCAAAAAGAAAATCTTACATTGAAGGTATTGATAGTGTCATTCAGAAAAACCTAAGACACACGCTAGCGTGCTGATAGAAGTGTCATTCTGTGATTAAACCTATAACTGTCACACAGCGCAAAAAAAAACAGGTCTCACATCTCTATTCAACCAAATCTGCACAGTTTTAGCTGGTCAAGTTATTTGTAGTGACCGTAAAAGCAGACTTTTTGTTCTGGGTTGAAAAAGCATTCCCAAATTTGCCATTCTGAAAATAACTAGTTTGTGGTATTTGAGGCCTACTTGAAATCTATCCCAAAAAGAAAATCTTACATTGAAGGTATTGATAGTGTCATTCAGAAAAACCTAAGACACACGCTAGCGTGCTGATAGAAGTGTCATTCTGTGATTAAACCTATAACTGTCACACAGCGCAAAAAAAAACAGGTCTCACATCTCTATTCAACCAAATCTGCACAGTTTTAGCTGGTCAAGTTATTTGTAGTGACCGTAAAAGCAGACTTTTTGTTCTGGGTTGAAAAAGCATTCCCAAATTTGCCATTCTCAAAATAACTAGTTTGTGGTATTTGAGGCCTACTTGAAATCTATCCCAAAAAGAAAATCTTACATTGAAGGTATTGATAGTGTCATTCAGAAAAACCTAAGACACACGCTAGCGTGCTGATAGAAGTGTCATTCTGTGATTAAACCTATAACTGTCACACAGCGCAAAAAAAAAACAGGTCTCACATCTCTATTCAACCAAATCTGCACAGTTTTAGCTGGTCAAGTTATTTGTAGTGACCGTAAAAGCAGACTTTTTGTTCTGGGTTGAAAAAGCATTCCCAAATTTGCCATTCTCAAAATTGGGGTGAACGGGAACAATGAGGAAAACATCTAATAAGGGACGCGGACGTGGACATGGTCGTGGTGGTGTTAGTGGACCCTCTGGTGCTGGGAGAGGACGTGGCCGTTCTGCCACAGCCACACGTCCTAGTGAACCAACTACCTCAGGTCCCAGTAGCCAGCAGAATTTACAGCGATATTTGGTGGGGCCCAATGCCGTTCTAAGGATGGTAAGGCCTGAGCAGGTACAGGCATTAGTCAATTGGGTGGCCGACAGTGGATCCAGCACGTTCACATTATCTCCCACCCAGTCTTCTGCAGAAAGCGCACAGATGGCGCATGAAAACCAAGCCCATCGGTCTGTCACATCACCCCCATGCATATCAGGGAAACTGTCTGAGCCTCAAGTTATGCAGCAGTCTCTTATGCTGTTTGAAGACTCTGCTGCCAGGGTTTCCCAAGGGCATCCACCTAGCCCTTCCCCAGGGGTGGAAGAGATAGAATGCACTAACGCACAACCACTTATTTTTCCTGATGATGAGGACATGGGAATACCACCTCAGCACGTCTCTGATGATGACGAAACACAGGTGCCAACTGCTGCGTCTTTCTGCAGTGTGCAGACTGAACAGGAGGTCAGGGATCAAGACTGGGTGGAAGACGATGCAGGGGATGATGAGGTCCTAGACCCCACATGGAATGAAGGTCGTGCCACTGACTTTCACAGTTCGGAGGAAGAGGCAGTGGTGAGACCGAGCCAACAGCGTAGCAAAAGAGGGAGCAGTGGGCAAAATCAGAACACCCGCCGCCAAGAGACTCCGCCTGCTACTGACCGCCGCCATCTGGGACCGAGCACCCCAAAGGCAGCTTCAAGGAGTTCCCTGGCATGGCACTTCTTCAAACAATGTGCTGACGACAAGACCCGAGTGGTTTGCACGCTGTGCCATCAGAGCCTGAAGCGAGGCATTAACGTTCTGAACCTTAGCACAATCTGCATGACCAGGCACCTGCATGCAAAGCATGAACTGCAGTGGAGTAAACACCTTAAAAACAAGGAAGTCACTCAGGCTCCCCCTGCTACCTCTTCTGCTGCTGCCGCCTCGGCCTCTTCTGCTGCTGCTGCCGCCTCCTCGGCCTCTTCCTCCGCCTTTGGAGGAACGTTGGCACCTGCCGCCCAGCAAACATGGGATGTACCACCAACACCACCACCTGCGTCACCAAGCATCTCAACCATGTCACACGGCAGCGTTCAGCTCTCCATCTCACAAACATTTGAGAGAAAGCGTAAATTCTCACCTAGCCACCCTCGATCCCTGGCCCTGAATGCCAGCATTTCTAAACTACTGGCCTATGAAATGCTGTCATTTAGGCTGGTGGACACACACAGCTTCAAACAGCTCATGTCACTTGCTGTCCCACAGTATGTTGTTCCCAGCCGCCACTACTTCTCCAAGAGAGCCATGCCTTCCCTGCACAAACAAGTGTCCGATAAAATCAAGTGTGCACTGCGCAACGCCATCTGTGGCAAGGTCCACCTAACCACAGATACGTGGGCCAGTAAGCACGGCCAGGGACGCTATATCTCCCTAACTGCACACTGGGTAAATGTAGTGGCGGCTGGGCCCCAGGCGGAGAGCTATTTGGCGCACGTCCTTCCGCCGCCAAGGATCGCAGGGCAACATTCTTTGCCTCCTGTCTCCTCCTCCTACTCAGCTTCCTCCTCCTCTTCTTCCACCTGCTCATCCAGTCAGCCACACACCTTCACCACCAACTTCAGCACAGCACGGGGTAAACGTCAGCAGGCCATTCTGAAACTCATATGTTTGGGGGACAGGCCCCACACCGCACAGGAGTTGTGGCGGGGTATAGAACAACAGACCGACGAGTGGTTGCTGCCGGTGAGCCTCAAGCCCGGCCTGGTGGTGTGCGATAATGGGCGAAATCTCGTTGCAGCTCTGGGACTAGCCGGTTTGACGCACATCCCTTGCCTGTGCATGTGCTGAATTTGGTGGTGCAGAAGTTCATTCGCAACTACCCCGACATGTCAGAGCTGCTGCATAAAGTGCGGGCCGTCTGTTCGCGCTTCCGGCGTTCACACCCTGCCGCTGCTCGCCTGTCTGCACTACAGCGTAACTTCGGCCTTCCCGCTCACCGCCTCATATGCGACGTGCCCACCAGGTGGAACTCCACCTTGCATATGCTGGACAGACTGTGCGAGCAGCAGCAGGCCATAGTGGAGTTTCAGCTGCAGCACGCACGGGTCAGTCGCACTGCGGCTCAGACCCACTTCACCACCAATGACTGGGCCTCCATGCGAGACCTGTGTGTCCTGTTGCGCTGTTTCGAGTACTCCACCAACATGGCCAGTGGCGATGACGCCATTATCAGCGTTACAATACCACTTCTATGTCTCCTTGAGAAAACACTTAGGGCGATGATGGAAGAGGAGGTGGCCCAGGAGGAAGAGGGGTCATTTTTAGCACTTTCAGGCCAGTCTCTTCGAAGTGACTCAGAGGGAGGTTTTTTGCAACACCAGAGGCCAGGTACAAATGTGGCCAGACAGGGCCCACTACTGGAGGACGAGGAGAACGAGGATGAGGAGGAGGTGGAGGAGGATGAGGATGAAGCATGTTCACAGCGGGGTGGCACCCAAAGCAGCTCGGGCCCATCACTGGTGCGTGGCTGGGGGGAAACACAGGACGATGACGATACGCCTCCCACAGAGGACAGCTTGTCCTTACCTCTGGGCAGCCTGGCACACATGAGCGACTACATGCTGCAGTGCCTGCGCAACGACAGCAGAGTTGCCCACATTTTAACGTGTGCGGACTACTGGGTTGCCACCCTGCTGGATCCCCGGTACAAAGACAATGTGCCCACCTTACTTCCTACACTGGAGCGTGATAGGAAGATGCGCGAGTACAAGCGCACGTTGGTAGACGCGCTACTGAGAGCATTCCCAAATGTCAGAGGGGAACCAGTGGAAGCCCAAGGCGAAGGCAGAGGAGGAGCAAGAGGTCGCCAACGCAGCTGTGTCACGCCCAGCTCCTCTGAGGGCAGGGTTAGCATGGCAGAGATGTGGAAAAGTTTTGTCACCACACCACAGCTAAGTGCACCACCACCTGATACGGAACGTGTTAGCAGGAGGCAACATTTCACTAACATGGTGGAACAGTACCTGTGCACACCCCTCCACGTACTGACTGATGGTTCGGCCCCATTCAACTTCTGGGTCTCCAAATTGTCCACGTGGCCAGAGCTAGCCTTTTATGCCTAGGAGGTGCTGGCCTGCCCGGCGGCCAGCGTTTTGTCTGAACGTGTATTCAGCACGGCAGGGGGCGTCATTACAGACAAACGCAGCCGCCTGTCTACAGCCAATGTGGACAAGCTGACGTTCATAAAAATGAACCAGGCATGGATCCCACATGTCCATCCCTTGTGCAGATTAGATATTAACTACCTCCCCTTAACAATATATTATTCTACTCCAGGGCACTTCCTCATTCAATACTATTTTTAATTTCATTTTACCATTATATTGCGGGGCAACCCAAAGTTGAATGAACCTCTCCTCTGTCTGGGTGCCGGGGCCTAAATGTGTGACAGTGGCCTGTTCCAGTGGTGGGTGACGTGAAGCCTGATTCTCTGCTATGACATGAATACAGATTCTGCTCTGACATAAGGCCAGATTCTCTGTTACGGGACCTCTCTCCTCTGCCTGGGTGCCTGGGCCTAAATGTGTGACAGTGGCCTGTTCCAGTGGCGGGTGACGTGAAGCTTGATTCTCTGCTATGACATGAAGACTGATTCTGCGCTGACATGAAGCCAGATTCTCTGCTATGGCATGAAGAGACTGATTCTCTGCTGACATGAAGCCAGATTCTTTGCTATGGCATGAAGAGACTGATTCTCTGCTGACGTGAAGCCAGATTCTCTGCTATGGGACCTCTGTCCAATTGATATTGGTTCATTTTTATTTTTTTTATTTTAATTTTAATTCATTTCCCTATCCACATTTGTTTGCAGGGGATTTACCTTCATGTTGCTGCCTTTTGCAGCCCTCTAGCTCTTTCCTGGGCTGTTTTACAGCCTTTTTAGTGCCCAAAAGTTCGGGTCCCCATTGACTTCAATAGGGTTCGGGACGAAGTTCGGTTCGGGTTCGGATCCCGAACCCAAACATTTACGGGAAGTTCGGCCGAACTTCTCGAACCCGAACATCCAGGTGTTTGCTCAACTCTAATCTCAGCCATTCATTGCCTATGTGGCAACCAGAGGTGACCGGGTTTACGAAAACAGTGTGGGCTGTGCAATGCTGTTTCTGTAACTCCCATAGAAATTACAAAATTGACGAAAACAGCGCAACACACCAAGCTACCCTTTTTCTATTGCTCCGGATTTATGGTAACACCATAGCTTGCTGTAAAACACTGTTTCCATGGCTCTCATTCACTTAGTTGAGAGTTATGGAGACAGCATAGCACAGCCCATTTGGCAATTTCAGTAAACACCTCTAACTGCACATTCAATGAGAATTAAGTGTCAATTTGAGAATTGACACAAAAATGACATCTGTAAGAATGCAGAAGTGATAAGAGAAATGCACACATACCATACACTCTATATCAGTGGTGGCAGGTGCCAGAGGGCGCACTCTGAGCCCTCTTTGTGGGCACCCGCTCCCTGGAAAAAGTCTATGGTGTACCAATATACCTTAGACTTTTCCTGCCATTCATCAGCACAGGACGCACTATGAACAGCACAGGCAGCACATTGAATGTAGGCAGGCTATTGTAGCTAAAAGATAATGATACACTATATTGGACTGTAGTAATCAGAGTAAATTGACGTGTTGGCACTTTGTGATAAATATGTGGGTTTTGGGTTGCAGTCTGGGCACTTGGCCTCTAAACGGTCCGCCACCACTGCTCTATATGGATAGGTATAAGAGAGGAGCAAATACTTAAAGATGTTATAGAATCAATGCTGCATATACAGTATATTAAACACAGAGAATGTTTGGTTTAATCTGACGTGTGGAACATAAAACCTGTATCATATGATGGATATCAATCTGCAGTTCTTGGTGGTCTTGTCTGTTAAAGTATATACTAGGAACAGGGCGAGTAGTGGGGGCTAAACAAAAATCTAAAACAGGTGCTCCAAATAATTATCATCATCCAAATCAAGGAGACAATCAAAAGAAATGTTTTATCTCATGAGTTACATTAGTACTCTCTAATGATGGATTATAAGTGGGACGTAAATTACCTCTTAGTTGATAAGCAAATGAGAAAATGCAAACTAGAAAGCAAAGTATTACAATGGGATCATTTAGATGCGCTATGGCTGATAGATAACAATTTTACAGCCTATTACCTAAAGGGAACATGTCATTAGAAAATGGCCACGTGTTTAAATCATATTTTTATGTTAAAGATATCTTTAAAGAATTTTTGGTTATGTTATTTTTAATTTCAATATGAAAAAAAATAAAAATAAAAATTAACAAACTCCTGCAGTATTCGCACTGGCCACTAAGCTTCTTCTTGGTCTGTACAGATCACATTACTGCAGTCATCTGCTTATCATTACAAGCAGAATTAGAAAGAGAGATATCTCCTATTCACAATAGCTGATTAGAGATGGCCTTGAGGTTCGCCCGGCGATCGTTTCACGGCGAACTTTGCACGTTCGCAATTCACCGAACGGGCGAACATATGGCGATGTCCACCGGCGCCATATTCTTTTACATTGTGAAGAACTTTGACCCATGACACATCCATCAGGTGGTACAGGACAGCCAATTGAGATGTTTCAGCCAATGGACATACCCTTTACCTTATAAAAAAACCTGATCTGGCAGCCATTTTATATTCAGTCTTTTGCCAGTGTAGGGAGAGGGTGCTGTGTGGAGCAGGGACAGGCTGTTAGGGACACCAAACGCTATCAAATAGGTCCACAAAAGTCCTTTTAAGGACTGGTATAGGTGTGCTATCGATAGGTGTGACATACTGAGGGGTGTAATATACTTATAATATACTTTCTAACATAGAAAGTATATTATAGCGCATTTGTATTGTGCAGCAGTTGTGTGGGGTTCTGCTGCGATACTGCAGCTATACAGAGAACGCAATTGGAACAAATAATTTCTACTGGTGTGATATACCAGTTGCCCCCCCAAAAAAAACTGATTGAAGCAGGGTTGTTATATACCAATAATATACTTTCTATATAGTGCATTTGGGTAGTGCAGCATTTGTTTGTGGTTTAGCTGTGTTACCGCAGCTACACAGAGTGACAAACGACATTGGAACAAATAATTTCTACTGGTGTGATATACCAGTTGCCCCCCAAAAAAAATTATTGAAGCAGGGGTGTTATATACCAATAGTATACTTTCTATATAGTGCATTTGGGTAGTGCAGCATTTGCTTGTGGTTTTGCTACGTTACCTCAGCTACAGATAGTGACAAACGACATTGGAACAAATAATTTCTACTGGTGTGAAATACCAGTTGCCCCCCCCCCAAAAAACTGATTGAAGCAGGGTTGTGATATAGCAATAGTATACTTTCTATATAGTGCAGTTGGGTAGTGCAGCATTTAATTGCGGTTTTGCTGCGTTACCGCAGCTACAGATAGTGACAAACGCCATTGGAACAAATAATTTCTACTGGTGTGATATACCAGTTGCCCCCCCAAAAAAGTGAAAAATGAAGTGGCCTACAGTAAAATCTTTATCCATTGACCGCATAATGTACCTCGAGCCACATAATCACAATTTCTTTTATGTCAGGTGAATGCCTAATTTTTAAGGCCCGTACTCCTGTGGCCTAAAATAACATTTTTGTAGGCTCCAACAGGGCACATTTCAGAGAATTTCCCTTTAAGACGCATAAAAATGTCCCCTGATTTAAATACATATTTTTTGTTGGAATATTTGTCTTTGACCCCCCTCTAGTATGTGACTGTCCATGTTGTGGGACTATTTGTGCACTTCTACTAAGTATTTGGTGGCTGCAAATATGAGCTGAAGGTTTTTCAGGTTTGCCCGCGACTAAAGTGAATGGGGCCCGCCGCGAACTTGAGGTTCGCGAGCATTTGATCGTGTTCACGCGATCGCGATCGCGAACCGTCCCAGCCGATGTTTGTCCATCACTATAGCTGATATCACAGCTTATCTACTCCCTCCTGACCTCGGCCCAGGTCATAGAGCATGCCTAGAAAGCTCTCCCATAGAAGTTAATGAGGTCCCCTCCTATGCATTGTGTCTATGACCCATGGTGGCTGCTGTAAGGCCTATCTCTAAATGCTGTTAACAGCTCAGGCAAGGTGGCACCCCCCATAATCATGTAAAGGAAATAGAAAGTAAAAAACAGATTAGACAAAATGTGTGTTGCCATCTAGTCTTAACTGACAGAAATCTCAGTGACACATTCCCTTAAAGCCACCCATAAATAGATTAGAGATAAAAATTCCAACAATTTATTATTGCATGAAAGTTAAACATTATATTAGTTGATTTATGTTATGTCATGTAGTCAGGGGTGGATGGGGAACTTAAAGTGGCCCTGGAAAAAAACTAAATAAAAGTGACCCCATGTTGTGGGTGGGTCCAAACTGACAGAAGGCGGATCAACATAAGTGGGTGGGGTCAGCAATACCATAGTGCAAAATACCATCCCAGCACAACCAAGTACACAGTGTAACACAATATACTGCCCCAAAAGCTATCCCTCTGTGGTGGCCATCAATAGCTTCTATTATCTGCCCTCCTTCTCCTCCAGTTATCTCTGATTACGATATGGAGTAGGGGGCTTAGGAGGTGAAATGTGGGCCACAGCATTTGAATTCAGGAGGCCATGTAAGGTTGTTGGCCGGGTACACAGGTACCTGATTCTAACAGCTTTAATTACTGCTGAGAGCTGGCCCACCAGGAGATTTCCCTGTAAGGTCTATGGTGAGCCAACTCCTTCATGTAGTTAGATAGGAGCTCCATAACCTCCAAGTTGTAAAGAGCTGTAACACAGCAGCAGCAGTCTATGGACAGTACTGTGCCTCCATATGGTTCTAATTTGTTATAGAAACATAGAATGTGTCGGCAGATAAGAACCATTTGGCCCATCTAGTCTGCCCAATATACTGAGTACTATGGATAGCCCCTGGCCCTATCTTATATGAAGGATGGCCTTATGCCTATCCCATGCATGCTTAAACTCCTTCACTGTATTTGTAGCTACCACTTCTGCAGGAAGGCTATTCCATGCATCCACGACTCTCTCAGTAAAGTAATACTTCCTGATATTACTTTTAAACCTTTGCCCCTCTAATTTAAAACTATGTCCTCTTGTAGCAGTTTTTCTTCTTTTAAATATTCTCTCCTCTTTTACCTTGTTTTTTTTTTTTTTTTTTATATTTTATTATTATAATACAAAATTTAAATCCATATTACATATTTGATATTATAAAATCCATAAATCCGCCAATTCTAATCTGTGAACATAATTGACAATAATTACATACAAGTGTCCATAGTAGTGTCAACATTTAAAGATCAAGTGGAGGTCTCCTACTGGGGAGGAAGGCAGGACTCACCCGACATCCAGAGCTTAATAAAGCAGATGGACAAAGCATCCCATTTAGCTCAAGTTCTCTATAAACGGCAGGGATAAAAGGCCTGAAGTCCAGACAGCCTCCAAGCAGCGAGCGCCACTCGCGCACGCCCTCCTCCAGACATGGGTAAGCACGAACGGAAGGATTGGCACTCATGTGGCCGAACGCTTGCTACTCACATACTGCCTAAGAGGCGAGCTTACAGCGATCTTTAATCGCAAGCTTTTGATAGAACAGAAACCAGAAAAGGGGGTCCAGCAGTCTTTTACTACAGTGGTAGAAAACCCACTCGCATATTTTACTGCCTCATCCCCATATGATTAAATTGAATATCCGTACCGTGATTCGCCGTACCTCACGTGTATTCACATTGATATCTCATAAGGCAGAAAGCTCGACTCGAGTATCACTCGGCAGTCACCGGCAGTTAAAGAGAATATAAACAAAAAACAGAGCCAGAGACCCCCTCTGTCTCCTTAAGGGAACACATAGTAGCGCGCCCACCGCGTGTGTCACATCACTGCCCGCAGTCGAACCTCATGTCTGACGGGAAGAGCCGTACCCCGAGCCGCGCCCGATACCCGGGCGCCCCCGGGTTCCAAGCCCCGATCCCCTGCCCATATACCGCTCGATATTATGAGTAGATGAGAATTCCAACCATTATTTAATGCCAGGAAGTCCTCCCTCCAACAGTCCTAGAGACCCTCCTGTGCTCGAGTGTACCTTCACATTCTTCATCAATAGAATACATATAGAAAAGACCGGACAAATAGAATTTTCCCCAGCTCCCCCCACCAACCCACCCCCCCACCTTGCAGGAAAAGAAAAAAAAAAAGAAGAACAACAAAGCAAAGGAAAGAAGGTTTCTAATTAATTAACCATGTCCCAATCTTTCCATAAACTATTCCACTTTAAGTAGGATCCTCTTTGTTTGTGCAGGATCTTCTCGTAGCTTTTTACTTTCTCAACCAAGCTCAGCCAGTTATTACAGTCTGGAGCGGAAGAGCAAAACCATGATCTAGAAATCAGGAGCCTAGCTAAGAACATCACCTTAATCAACAAATGGCTTTTTATGGGTTGATAATTAACCTCAGATAAATCTCCCAGGACCCATATCCTGGGGGACAAAGGAACAACAATTTTAAGTTTACGCGCCAGGTTCTTTTGGACCAAGCTCCAATACCTACTCACCATTGGGCAGTCCCAGAACAGATGTAGATGATCTGCCTCGGGATCGCCACAACGGGGGCAGTCAGAGGAGGCCCTGAGTCCTCTTCTATATAACCATATGGGTGTCACATAAATTTTGTGCAAAATATTAAATTGTACAACAGTGTGGTTGAAATTATGTGAAACCAGCTTTAAGCTTTCCCCTATATTCTCCCAGTTTGGAGGGCCCACTTCTGAAAGAAGAGAAGACCAGGCTCTCTGTCCTGGTATCACGGTCGGCGTGGCTATCACATACGTGACACAGAGGGAGGGAACGAGGAAGGCCCTGCCCAAGTGAGAGGGAAGATGGTGACCCCTGACTCACCTGGCGGCTGGCACCTGGCTGCCCTGACGTCCCTAGACGGGTTCCTCACCCGTACGCCGATCACGTGCCTAAAGCCCTGGCTTTCCCTGAGCTGAGCCCTAGGTAGTGAACAGGGCGATGGGAACACTAGTCCGCACCACTAACTCTAAGGGAAAACACCAAGGGGAGGACAGACAACACGGACTCAACATATATTCCCAGGTGGGTGACGACAGGAGACAACAATAAGCCCAACAAGGATCTGGAGGGTAGCTCTCAGGAACGACAACCAGGATAACCACTCCAGTGGGTCAGTATAGATGTCCAGGCAGGAAGCTCTATAACTGGCAACTAGAGAAGTGTGAGGGGAGAATATAAGGAGGTAGGGAGTGGCAGACAAGAAACAGCTGAGGAGGAGAAGCTACGGATCCCTGAGAGAGACAAAAAAGGATAGCAAGGCAAACACAGAAAACAATCACAAAGAAACAACGTGATCTTTCGATATAGAGCGCGCAGCCACCCGCTGCGACTTCCTGACCCCGGGTATAACGGAGTCAGACGTGGCTCTTGATACCCTCGTGACAGTACCCCCCCTTTCACGAGGGGCCTCCGGACACTCAGGACCAGGTCTCTCCGGATGAGAGGCATGGAAAGTCTGAATTAACCTGTTGGCGTTTACCTCTGACGCTGGAACCCACATTCTTTCCTCGGGACCGTAACCCCTCCAATGCACCAGATACTGAAGAGAGCGGCGGACCCGACGAGAATCAACAATTCTGGCTATTTGAAACTCCAGATTACCAGCCACAATGACAGGAGGAGGTGGCAGCGGCGATGGTTCTAGAGGTGGAACATACTTCTTGAGTAACGATTTATGGAAGACGTTATGGATCTTAAAAGTCTGAGGTAGCTCCAGGCGAAAAGCCACAGGGTTAATGACGGCTACTATTTTATAGGGACCAATGAACCTAGGACCCAGTTTCCAAGAAGGAACCTTCAACTTAATATTCCTAGTAGACAACCACACATAGTCATTCACTCCTAGGTCCGGACCTGGCGACCGTTTCTTATCGGCCATGCATTTATATTTACCACTCATCTTTTTCAAGTTAACTTGCACCTTCTGCCATACCGATGAAAGAGATGAAGAAAACCTTTCCTCTTCGGGAACCCCAGAAGACCCCCCCTCTTTGAAAGTACAAAATTGGGGATGAAAACCGTATGCACCAAGGAATGGTGACTTGCCAGTGGACTCCTGATAATGATTATTTATGGCAAACTCAGCTAACGGTAAATATGATGACCACAACTCTTGGTTTTCAGACACAAAACACCTTAAATATGTTTCTAGGTTTTGGTTGGTACGCTCAGTCTGTCCATTCGACTGAGGATGGAAAGCTGAGGAAAAGGACAAGTGAACCCCCAAACGGGAACAAAAAGCTTTCCAAAACTTAGAAATAAACTGGGTTCCCCGATCCGAAACCACATCGGAAGGGACCCCGTGAAGCTTCACGATTTCACTGATAAACACCTGAGCGAGAGCTTTAGCATTAGGAAGTGCGGGTAGCGCAATAAAGTGTACCATTTTGCTAAACCTGTCTACTACTACCAAGATAACAGTTTTACCCGCCGACAACGGTAAGTCAGTGATGAAATCCATTGACAGATGTGTCCATGGCCTATTGGGGATGAAAAGTGGCAATAAAGACCCTGCTGGACGTGTATGAGAGACTTTCGCGCGTGCACAAGTAGACACGAAATCCATTACATCCTGACGCAACCTTGGCCACCAAAAACGACGAGATAAAAGCTCCAAGGTTGCTTTACTACCCGGGTGTCCAGCAAGTGCCGAATTATGATGTTCTTTTAATAATTCAAGACGCAGGTTTAACGGTACAAACAATTTCTCTGAGGGGTAAGAGGCCGGGGCGTCCCCCTGAGCCTCTAACACCTTTCCCTCTAGAACAGAGTGTACAGCAGAGACAACCACTCCCCTTTGTAAAATAGGTACCGGATCACAAACATTACCCCCTCCAGGGAAACTACGAGATAATGCGTCTGCCTTGGTATTTTTTGCCCCAGGACGATAGGTGATTACAAAGTTAAATCTGGTAAAGAATAGCGACCACCTAGCTTGTCTAGGGGTGAGGCGCTTAGCCGATTCTAGGTACAGAAGGTTCTTGTGATCCGTAATCACCGTGACGGGGTGGATTGCTCCCTCTAAGAAGTGACGCCACTCTTCAAGCGCCAGTTTAATCGCCAACAATTCCCTATTTCCAATATCATAATTCTTCTCCGCAGAAGATAATTTTTTGGAAAAGAAAGCGCAAGGACGCCATTTGCCAGGAGACGGACCCTGAGACAATACAGCTCCCACTCCCACCTCTGACGCATCTACCTCGACAATAAAAGGCTGGGAGACATCAGGTTGAATTAGAACAGGTGCCGAGGTAAACCTCTCCTTTAGAGAGGAAAATGCATCTTTAGCGGCGTCAGACCATTTGGAAAAATCCGTCCCCTTCCTAGTCATATCGGTAAGGGGTTTAACGATCACAGAATAATTTTTAATGAACTTTCTATAGAAATTAGCGAAACCCAAAAACCGTTGTAGGGCTTTAAGGTTCTCAGGAAGATCCCAATCTAAAATTGCCTGGACCTTCCCAGGATCCATGCGGAAACCTGAAGCAGATAATAGATATCCCAGGAACTGTAATTCCTGAACAGCGAAGACACATTTTTCAATTTTCGCATATAATTTATTCGTCCGTAGGACCTGCAGTACTTGCCTGACATGCACCTCATGTGTTTTCAGATCAGCCGAATAAATTAAGATATCATCTAGGTATATGACTACAAACCTGCCGATGAGATGACTAAAAATATCATTAACGAAATGTTGGAAGACAGCAGGGGCATTGGTCAGACCGAAAGGCATAACTAGATTTTCATAATGCCCCTCAGGGGTGTTAAAAGCTGTCTTCCACTCATCCCCTTCCCTGATACGAATCAGATTGTAGGCCCCCCTAAGATCAAGTTTGGAGAACCACTTAGCACCCGCAATCTGATTAAAAAGGTCAGGAATGAGAGGAAGAGGGTATGGGTCACGGATGGTTATCTGGTTTAACTCACGGAAATCTAAGCAAGGACGCAGGCCCCCATCTTTCTTTTTAACAAAGAAAAACCCTGCAGCCACGGGTGAAGAAGAGGGTCTGATGTGTCCCTTAGCCAGACTCTCGGAGATATAATCTTTCATGGCTTGTCTCTCGGGACCCGAAAGATTATACAACCTGGACTTGGGTAATTTTGCCCCGGGAATCAGGTTAACCGGGCAATCATAAGGACGATGAGGTGGTAGTTTCTGACAACCCTTTTCAGAAAAAACGTCCTCAAAGTCCGAAATAAATGTAGGTAGGGAAGCTATGGAGGCGATTAAGCAATTGTTATTTAAGCAATTCTCTCTGCAATGCTCACTCCACTCCAATATCTCCCTGGCCTGCCAATCCACCACTGGATTGTGCGCTACCAACCAGGGAAGACCCAATACCACCGGAGAGGGAAGGCCCTCCAGAACGTAACATGCAAGACACTCATTATGGTGGTCCCCTACCCGAAGGTGTAAATTACGAACAATGTGGGTGAGGTTTCTCTGAGACAGAGGAGCAGAATCTATAGCGAATACGGGAATAGGTCTCTGCAGCGTACAGAGAGACAAACCCATAGTGCGGGCAAAATGGGCATCAATCAAGTTTACCCCTGCTCCACTGTCTAGAAAAACTGAAATAGACTCCGTCTTAACACCAAAAACAATGACCGCTGGTAACACAAATTGAGATGTTCGTATGGAGGAAACGTATACCCCCGGCTGACATCCTCCGCACAGCCCGGGGTTAGTAGTTTTCCGACGGTCTTTTGTTTTTGAGAAAGGAGGGACAGACATTAATGAAATGACCCCTCCCCCCACAGAAAAAACAAGCCCCCCCCCCTACGGCGAACCTCGGGAGGACGGACCTGACGAGAAGTTCCGCCTAGCTGCATAGGCTCATCTAAGTCAGTACAGGCTGACTGTTGCTTGGGAGAGGTAACCAATTGCTCCGGAATTTTCGATCTCTCCCTAAGACGTCTATCTATTCTGATAGCGAGGGACATAACAGCATCAAGGGAAAGGGGGGTCTCATACAGCGCCAGTGCATCCTTAACCCTTTCAGATAACCCAGAGCAGAACTGACTCCTGAGAGCCGGGTCGTTCCACTGAGTATCCGTAGCCCACCTACGGAACTCTGAGCAATATTCCTCTGCTGACCGATCTCCCTGTAGGAGTCTCCGTAACTTCGACTCAGCCAGGGCGACTCGGTCAGGGTCATCATATATGAGACCCAAAGCCCCAAAAAATCCCTCCACTGACCGAAGGGCCTGAGAACCAGGGGGTAACGAGAACGCCCAGGATTGCGGATCCCCCTGAAGCAGGGAAATGACAATCCCTACCCGCTGTTCTTCATGACCTGAGGAGTAAGGGCGCAACTTAAAATATAATTTGCAGGCCTCACGGAACGTCGCAAATTTGTCCCTTCCCCCAGAAAATCTGTCGGGAAGAGCAACCTTGGGTTCAGTGACAACCTGGTTACCCATAGCAACCGCTGGGGGTGCGGTCTGCTGCATTTGCTGCTGTTGTTGGAGAACAGACGCCTTCAATCCTGCCACCTCCAAAGACAGGCTTTGAAGCTGTTCTGCCAAGGCATCAATAGGATCCATATTGGATTCTAAGTAGAGAGAGAAAAAAAAGTAAGGGCCAGTTTTTTTCTCAAAAAGTAAGGGCCAGTTATAATATCACGGTCGGCGTGGCTATCACATACGTGACACAGAGGGAGGGAACGAGGAAGGCCCTGCCCAAGTGAGAGGGAAGATGGTGACCCCTGACTCACCTGGCGGCTGGCACCTGGCTGCCCTGACGTCCCTAGACGGGTTCCTCACCCGTACGCCGATCACGTGCCTAAAGCCCTGGCTTTCCCTGAGCTGAGCCCTAGGTAGTGAACAGGGCGATGGGAACACTAGTCCGCACCACTAACTCTAAGGGAAAACACCAAGGGGAGGACAGACAACACGGACTCAACATATATTCCCAGGTGGGTGACGACAGGAGACAACAATAAGCCCAACAAGGATCCGGAGGGTAGCTCTCAGGAACGACAACCAGGATAACCACTCCAGTGTGTCAGTATAGATGTCCAGGGAGGAAGCTCTATAACTGGCAACTAGAGAAGTGTGAGGGGAGAATATAAGGAGGTAGGGAGTGGCAGACAAGAAACAGCTGAGGAGGAGAAGCTACGGATCCCTGAGAGAGACAAAAAAGGATAGCAAGGCAAACACAGAAAACAATCACAAAGAAACAACGTGATCTTTCGATATAGAGCGCGCAGCCACCCGCTGCGACTTCCTGACCCCGGGTATAACGGAGTCAGACGTGGCTCTTGATACCCTCGTGACACCTGGAGAGAGAACATCCCAAAAAAATGTATCCATTAAGTGTCTGTAACAGTGAGATAGTTTAATTCTCGTGACAGTTTTCTTGCAAATTAAATCCTGTAGAAATACAGGAGTATCTATAGTAGAGAAGTGACTATTCAGAGTGCTAGAAAGTGCTGACCTCAATTGAAAATATGCATACCAAGCCACCTCACCTAAATTTGCCCTTAATTCCATAAGGGGCAAAATTTGTCCACCATTGACTACTTGATGTAAGTACTGCACATTTTTGGTCCTCCAATACTGGCGGCAGCTTAAATCATTTAGATTAAAAAGTTTTGGGTTATACCATAATGGGGTGCAGATAAGTGATGCCTTAACTCCACACCAGCTCCTTATGGCCGACCAAGTCTTTATAGCCAGTCTGCAGAAGAAAGTGTACCCGCTCAGTGTGTTTGATAGATAATCAGATTCCAGTACGGTGAAAAAATCGGAAAAACCTGCATCTTTCACCACTTTACTGCAGAACGGACTATTTTCCCAATCATTAAAAAGGCAGAGTTGGGAGGCCACAAAGTAGCCCCTAAAATAGGGCAGGTTAAGACCTCCCCGATTGTAGGGCATGGAAAAATAAAGTGCCTTCAGTCTCACACGCTTCCTCCCCCATAGTAAATCATTGAGCATCCGCTCTATCAATCTAAAATACTTGTCTGTGATCCATACAGGCGAGTTGCGCAGGACATAAAGAACCTGGGGCAGCACTACCATTTTTATTAATGAAATTCTGTCCGCTCTTGCTGGCAGAATTTTTTGCCATATCTTAATTTTGGCTCTTAACTTCATCAACAAAGGAATCAAGTTAAGTTGTAAATATTCTTGAGGTTTGGCAGAAACTGTTATCTCCGGGTACTTTATTGAGTCAAAGATCGTTAACTGATTATTAGATTCGCCTCGCAACTCGTCTATAGGAAGGAGGACGGTCTTCTCCCAGTTGATCTCAAGTCCAGACAAATCGGAAAAATGACCAACCAGGTCCATTATGCGAGGGAGAGTGGTGTCTGTTTGATGCATAAAAAACAGAATATCATCTGCGTAAAGGGATACATGCTTCCCCATTATGCCAAAACCGGCCACCTCAGAGTCCTGTCTTATCATGGCCGCTAAAGGTTCGATATAAATATTAAATAGAAGAGGGGAAAGGGGACAGCCTTGGCGTGTGCCTCTTTTACCTTGTTGATTCCCTTTATGTATTTAAAAGTTTCTATCATATCCCCTCTGTCTCGTCTTTCTTCCAAGCTATACATGTTAAAGGGACACTGACAGGCCCAATAAGCATAATTAGTTGTATATATGCATGCACAGGTCTTCTAATGTGTATTAAAAACATATAAGTATAACCTCTGTCCACCTTATAAATACAGCAAACTCATGTTTTATAACCTGAAGTAATCGCTTTTCTTTCTGCCCAAGGGGCGGCGTTTCAGCTTCACTTCTGCCCAGCCAGCCGCCCCCCAACCGCCGTTTTGAAGCGCCGCCCAGCTCATAAATATTCACTTCGCTGGGTGGCTTCTGCTGTCCCCGACGTTCCGAGATCCCGCGCATGCCCAATAGAAAGCTATGGGTGCCAGGCGCAGAAGCTGAAAGTGAGTCCGATGCCCATAGCTTTCTATTGGGCATGCGCCGGATCTCTATTGGGCATGTCCCGGATCTCAGAACGTCGGGGACAGCAGAAGCCGCCCAGCGAAGTGAATATTGATGAGCTGGGCGGCGTTTCAAAACGGCGGTTGGGGAGCGGCTGGCTGGGCAGAAGTGAAGCTGAAACGCCGCCCCTTGGGCAGAAAGAAAAGCGATTACTTCAGGTTATAAAACATGAGTTTGCTGTATTTATAAGGTGGACAGGGGTTATACTTATATGTTTTAAATGCACATTAGAAGACCTGTGCATGCATATATATAGCTAATTATGCCTATTGGGCCTGTCAGTGTCCCTTTAAGGTCCTTTAATATTTCCTGGAGGTATGCACCCCTGGTAGCATTACTTCTGAGGAACGCATCTCCATCATACAGTGCCATACAGCAGCACACAAAGGACATTGCACATTTTTTCTGCCATGTACAGGATTCCTAAAGCTTCCCATAGAGATTAGCACTCTTTGGACATACCCCCTCTAATTTCAGTGACAATCTAACGTCAATTGGGTCTTCTGAACCATACATCTGGGCGGCCATTGTGGGAGATATGTGGTAACAGAGCTGTCTACTAGTCACTTGTCTCTCCTGCTTCCTTGAAAAAAATATGCCTATTCGGTTGAGCTCAACATACAGCTTGGCATTGGGCTAATATGTGTCAGACATTTAATTGCTTGGTTAATGAGTGTCTAATGCGTATTTCAAAGTTCTCACCCTGCATGTGATCTTGTCTGCATTTTAATCGCCAGATTCCTGATTTTTCTTTACTAAATTGGATATTAAAATTCAGCTGTACGAAATCGCAGAGTTAGGAAACACCCGATCACCAATTTAGTCTACTTACTGATACAGTTTTCATGTTTAGTATGACAAATTGTTCAGTTAATGAGCACTCTCTTTCCTAGTTCTGATCATAGCCAACAACTTGGCTATGATTACAGAAGAAAAGAAAGTAAATGAATAAATGAATGCCGACTTTTTTTAAACTGTTATGTAAGAAATCATCAGAGCATTTCAGATACTGTTTTTATTAGCAGACTGATCTGCTTCCAAAGCTGTTACATGGGTTGTTTTTTTTTGTAGAATTTAGTTTATGTGTTCTCATCATGTAAAATAGAATTCTACGTTAATTGTATATATTAAAAAGTAATAAAATCCCCTTTCTAGTTTTCCCTGAATTGTCTACCACAGTGTGATGCTCTTTTCGCTGCTTAATTAAATGAGTAAATGTTTTTTCGTGTTTTTTTTTAGGTTGCTGTCTTCCCTCTCGCTCTTATAAACGCTGTCCTAGAGAGTCTCAGTGGCACTTGGCAAAGTTTTTCTAAGTAAACCAGCAAGTGCTGGCCTTGGGCCACTACATGTCGTCTAGCTGTAGTGCGTTTTGCCTTGGACATGGTTAGTTTACAGTACAGCTATTCTTACACGTGAGTGCTGATTGTTGTCATGCAGAACCTAACCAATTTATCCAGTCATGAGAGCCCATTCAAGCTTTGAAAATAACGCATTTTTCACTGGGAATCAAAATTACTATGTCCATGTAGTGTTAATAAAAGCCAAGAGCAAACTACAGCTCTACTACATAACTGTTAACCTGGTTAAATTTAGATCATACCAAACATAATCCAAACAAGTCAAGAGTATGCACATTATATCATACATTTTGGTTGAAACTAATTTGGTAATGTGATTTGACACATACAACAAACTCATGGAATATCTTGCTTCCTAGGTCACCAGTGCTAAATTTCTTTTCTGAAAAGATCAATGTCTCAGAAGTTCTCTTTCACCCAAATAGGTCATTAGATCATGTTATTGATGCCAAATGTCCCATTATGTTACAGCCACCATGCATGCTAATTGTTTGTAAGCAGACACAACGCCATATTTTAATATTTCATTAAACCTTTTACCTATTTTGCTTTACTAAGAACCCCAGAATGGATTTGTATTTTCTTAGTACATAAACCTCATTTAACCCTTCTTAGGATACTGTAGGTTTTTTCGTTTTTGCGTTTTCATTTTTCTTCCCTATCTTCCTTGAGCCATAACTTTTTTATTTTTTCAATAATATAGCTGTATGAGGGCTTAATTTTTTGCAGGACAAGTTGTACTTTTTAATGCCACCATTTAATATGGCATACAATGTAGTGGAAAACGGAAAAAAAAATCGAAATCGGTTGGAATTGGAAAAAAACACACAATTCCGCCACGGTTTTGTTCCCATGGCATCCATTTGCTGCAAAAATGTGCCCTTCATTCTCTGAGTCAGTATAATTACAACAATACCATATGTGTATAGTTTAAAAAAGCGCTCATTAGTACCCGAGGACCAGGAAGCGGTGAACGCTATGTACTTACCGCTTCCTGGTCCTCGGCTGTTGGCTGTGCAGGGCTGCGCACAGCGTGAGGCGCTTTGTGACGTCACGCTGTGCGTGCCAGTTCAGAGCACAGCTGACAGCAGGAGGAAGAGGATGGCGAACGGCGAGGAGCGGCAGCGTCTAGGAGCAGAGAGGTAAGTGTTTTTTTTATTTTATAAAAAAATGAGGTGGCTGGGGGCATAATGGAGGCTATTGAGAGGCATAATGGGAGCTAATGAGGCATATGGGGGCTAATGAGGCATATGAGGGCTAATGAGGCATATGGGGGCTAATGAGGCATATGGGGGCTAATGAGGCATATTGGCTGATGATGGGAGCTAATGAGGCATAATGGGAGCTAATGAGGCATAATGGGGGCTAATGAGGCATAATGGGGGCTAATGAGGAATAAGGGCTGATAATGGGGGCTAATGGCATAAAGGTTATATATATATATATATATATATATATATATATATATATACATACATACATACATACACACACAAACGTGCGCGGTGTGTGTGTTTGTGCTTTAGGGTGCACACCCTAATGCAATAGGCTGCGCACGCCTATGTTCTTCAGAGAGACCCAGCACATTTAAATCAATTACCGGCATCCTCATTGGCCACAGAGGATGCCAGTGAGAAACCTTTCGCGTGAGCTTCCGGGTTTTGCACCCTTTAGATGCCGTGACCTCACTTGATCACGGCATCTAAAGGTTTTAATTACTGCGATTGGCATTATTGCATTATTGTAATTAGCCACGGACAGCAGAGACCCGCCAGCCATGACGCCCGCTGCACATGCGAATGGGGGCCATGTTTGCCCATCGCTCCAGCACTGTACATGCAAAGAGGTGTGCCATTAAATCTTATTTTAATATCATTCAGCATGACAAACTATTTGCTTTTTAAATTTACTTTGTGTTATAAAATGCTTCAGTTGTGATATTCTCTATTTACTTAATTTTAATGGTATCCCCGGATGTTTAATCTGTATAGCAATGTGCAAGCCCACCCACTGAGGTGGTTGTGTATGCTCAGTTCTATCCTTCAACTACCACCAGCCATATTTACTTTTAGGTGTGGTGACAGTTACAGGGAGACAGCTGTAGCAGAAAGGACACGCCTCCCAAGCTGTGATATGGAGAGAGCTGCAGCGGAATGGGCACGCCCCCTGAGCTGCCAGCCTGAGGACAATCTAGCAGAGTTAGTAGAGCAATTAATGGAAGGAGCTCTGGATCCATGTGAGGTACAAGGCTGGTTGTAGGTGTGTTAGAAAGAGATTGTCATGTACTGTATGATCTGATTACATTTTTTTACATCAGTCATGGTATAACCCCTTTAAGAGAGCACTTAATGTGTTTATCTTATCCGTCACCTAAAATCTGTAATTTTGCCCCTTCAAATAAGCCAATCTATGTAACCCTCGAACCTTAAAAGCTTGTGGTTAGGGCTACAAAATAAAAAAAACGATTGTGCTAATAATCTTATTTCTTTTTAGTATATTAGGTCTTTTTGGACCATGTTTTGCCACCCGAAGTATCTTTCCAACTCATGATACATAATAAAAATGATGTAAAATGATTAAATGTTTGGTAAAAGTATAAACCTGTCTTATCCCACAGTTACAATATTAAAAAAAAATATATATATATATATATATATATATATATATACAAAAAGAAAGTCCAGCGGGAGCACCAACCGGGATGTGGGTGCAAGGTCCAACGTAGGGTGACGGCAATACCCAATAATATAAAAGCAAAAAAGTAGGACTGCACTTCGGAATAGTGGTAAAGTGAAGGTTTTTATTTACCCATAGTATGGCAAACTTGCGATGTTTCGGCTCACAAGAGCCTTTCTCAAGGCTTGAGGAAGGCTCTTGTGAGCCAAAACGTCGCAAGTTTGCCATACTATGGGTGAATAAAGTGTAAAAATCAGAGGTTTGAGCAGCTCTCACCTGCCAGGGATTCCACTGGTATAGCACGGACCGGCTCCTTCACCCGAAATAGGAGAAATATAAGTATGAAGAAAATAAATTGGTTGGTCCAGCTTGTATTCGTGGTAATCCAAAGGCTTTATTCAATATTCAATAAAATCCAGGTACAGGAATGCAGGTCTACATGTTTCGGGCACAATACAATCTTAGCCCTTACTCATGACAATTTCCAGTACACTGAAAGAGGTTTTTATAGAGAGGAGGGAGGGACTGACTTCCTCACCTGAGGTAATCAGGTTGAGGTTCAGCCACTCCCATCCACAAATCAACACTTGATTAAAAACATACCATAAATTTATGTGGTTCATAAAAATATATATTCAGAGAAATAACAGTGACATATTCAGAGAAATAGTAATAAAGAAGCGGAATAAGGAAAATAAGAAAGGGAGGAATAATGTATGATCGATAAATTGAGGATCAATATTGTAGGATGAGGTCAAGTTTTTTGTTGAGACCATGGGGTTGGCGACTTTCTAACTGGAAAATCCAGTAAGATTCTCTATTTAAAAGTTTGCGTTTTCTGTCGCCACCTCTTAAAGGTTTTTTGACTTTTTCAATACCTTGTGCTGACATATATGAGACATCCCCACCATGCACTGTGGCAAAGTGGAGACTTGCCGCAGATACATTGCGATTTGCATGGTGTGGTATGTCTGATATATGTTTTCTAATGCGCGTTTTTATGGCATTTGTTGTGCATCCTATATATTGTAGCTTGCATTTGGTGCATGTTATGCAGTAAATGGCAAAGGTGGTATTACAATTGAGAAAAGAATGTATCTTGAAAACCTGACCGTTAACAGTGGATTCAAAATTCTGGCTAATTTTCATGTATTTGCAACAAATACAGATGAAATGAGCACATTTATAGTTCCCTTTTGTAGATAACCATGTACTTTGGGTGGAACGGAGTTTATCATTTCTAAAGAGGGAGGGGCTTACTGAGCTGGCAATGGTAGGTGCTTTTTTGGCTGCACATTTTACGCCTTTTTGTGCCATTGCTGCCCATGCTTTGTCGCATGCCAGAACTGGAAAGTGTTTTTTTACAATATTACAGATTTGAGTGTATTCTTTGCTGTATTGTGTTACAAAGATATTTTTTCTTTCCTGATTCAATGTCTCTCTAGTGTTGTGATTGTGTTTTTTTGCATTTGTACTAAGTAGTGAATTCCTATCCATGTTTGATACTTCTCTGTTGCATTTATCCAGCATTTTTTGTGAATATGCCCTATGTGTCAGTCTTTTGGTAATGTTTTTTGCCTCTGTTTTGTAAGCTGACTCGTCACTGCAGTATCTCTTGGCTCTAATTAGTTCTCCCTTGGGTATATTTCTGATGGTGTGTATGGGATGGCATGATTTTGCATGCAATAATGTGTTACCAGCTGTTTGCTTTCTGTGTGTGCTGGTATATATGGAGGCTGTGGCGGAGTCCCCCCTGAGTCTGAGATCTAAAAATTCAATGTTGTTAGTACTGTGTTGAACGGTAAATTGAATACCATTTATACATGAATTCAGATAATCCGTGAATGGCGGTATGGCCGCCACATCACCCGACCAGATGAAGATCAGGTCGTCGATGTAACGGCCATACCACCTCACATGATCCGAGAAGGGGTTGGTGTCGATGAGGAGAAAGCTCCTCCCCCACCATGCCATAAAGATATTAGCTATGGAGGGGGAGAACTTGGCCCCCATCGACACCCCCGATGTCTGCAGGAAAAACTTTCCATCAAACATAAAATAATTTCGTCTCAGGAGGAAGTCCACCACAGCCACCACATACTCTGATAGCACCACATGCGCATTAGAAAACATATATCAGACATACCGCACCATGCAAATCGCAATGTATCTGCGGCAAGTCTCCACTTTGCCACAGTGCATGGTGGGGATGTCTCATATATGTCAGCACAAGGTATTGAAAAAGTCAAAAAACCTTTAAGAGGTGGCGACAGAAAACGCAAACTTTTAAATAGAGAATCTTACTGGATTTTCCAGTTAGAAAGTCGCCAACCCCATGGTCTCAACAAAAAACTTGACCTCATCCTACAATATTGATCCTCAATTTATCGATCATACATTATTCCTCCCTTTCTTATTTTCCTTATTCCGCTTCTTTATTACTATTTCTCTGAATATGTCACTGTTATTTCTCTGAATATATATTTTTATGAACCACATAAATTTATGGTATGTTTTTAATCAAGTGTTGATTTGTGGATGGGAGTGGCTGAACCTCAACCTGATTACCTCAGGTGAGGAAGTCAGTCCCTCCCTCCTCTCTATAAAAACCTCTTTCAGTGTACTGGAAATTGTCATGAGTAAGGGCTAAGATTGTATTGTGCCCGAAACATGTAGACCTGCATTCCTGTACCTGGATTTTATTGAATATTGAATAAAGCCTTTGGATTACCACGAATACAAGCTGGACCAACCAATTTATTTTCTTCATATGGGTGAATAAAAACCTTCACTTTACCACTATTCCGGAGTGCAGTCCTACTTTTTTGCTTATATATATATATATATATTACAAAAACATTTCTTTTTTTTCTTTGAAGTTAATTAAAATTTAGTATGTGAGCAATATCAGGAAATTAGTTAAAAGGAAAACAGGAGAATGCTCAATGCAGAAAGGGTAAAATTAATCAGGAAAGGACCTAAATTCATTTGTATATACCTACAGGAGACACATGTCTACAACAAGCGCTTTGAAGTTGGAGCTGCAAGGCAAGTTAAATGCTAAATCTGTTTGTACAACTTCCCCGTAACCTGATATTAACTGTCAAAGTATTGACATTTTGGGCAAGCTAGAATAACACATAAGAATCACAACCTTTTAATGCCACCATAGTTCTAATTATCTGTGATGGCAATAAATGATCCTCTCTTGGCTATAAAGCAAACAGAATAAAGCAAGGAGTTTGGCGACCATCATATATGCTTCTTCTGGTGCCCGGTGGAATTTCAAGGAAATCTGTTCTAGTTGTGTTGTGAATATTCATTGAGCTCAGCGGGTTCTCTTGCTTTACTGTTTTTCAAATAAGAGGTGTTCTTGCATTGGGATTAATTGGCTCTGTGATTGAAAACAAATGATGTCTTCTAAAAAATATAATAAAAATGTCGAGCACCAACAGGGAACATTACCGGTATGCAGAAGGATTCACAACGACGCTAACATGTTGCCATCTGGGATTTTATAATTTGCAAACTGATAATCAAATGTTAATTTTCCTAGCGTCTGTCATGATATTATCATAAAACAATTCTACTTTATTCAGAAGAGCTGGAGTCAGGGTGCAGATATGCTGTTGTGAGTCACAAATTATGTTGTGAGGTTGTGTTTATACACATCTGCAAATTTATGAGCTCTATTGTGAGGAAATTGTGGCAAATGAAAGAAGTTAACCTGAGCCAATACAGAACTAATTGCAATTGGATTGCAGCTGTCACTTGCACATAATGAAAGCTACCATGTTGAAGACTGAGCTGATACCGATGGTTCTCCTTAATTAGTTCACAAGTAAAGAAACTTTGATTCCAGTACAACTCTCTTAGGGTGAATTCACACATAGGATTTAAGTGGTGTTTTTCAGCACCTTTAAATTTTTTTGTAGAAAAAAATGCCTTTTCCAAATATTAGCTAAATGTCTATGGGCAATATGAGACACGTTACACACAAGTGTTTTTGGCCTAGTTGTGTTTTTTTTTCCATTTTGGGCCATTTTTTTTATATCTTGGGCATTTTTTGTTAAAGGGAGTAGTGATGGACGAACATCGGCCGGGACGATTTGCGAACGCGCACTCACACTCATGATCAAATGTTCGCGAACTGTGCGTTCGCAGCGGGCCCCATTCACTTTAATGGCAGGTGAACCTGAAAAACCTTCAGGTCATATTTTCAGCCAGCAAACACTTACTAGAAGTGCTCAAATCGTCACACAACATGGACAGTGACATAACAGAGGGGGATCATTGGCAAAAATTCCCACAAAAAATATGTATTTTAATCAGGGGCCATTTTTATGCGTCTCAAAGGGAAACTCTCAAAAATGTGCCCTGCTGGAGCCTAGAAAGAATTTATTTCCTATCTGTTTGATGTATACAAATGTGCAGCACTCCACGTTTTTGTATCCTGCAGAGTCCATAAAAAAATGCATACGCTAACGTAAAAAAAAATTCTACCATGGAACTGTACGGCATCATTCTGAGGCATCTGTTAATGCATACATTTTTGGTATGCATTAAATGGATGGCGAAAATAGGATGTGAACCCAGCCCTACTGTCAGAATAAGCACCAGTACACAGCGGAGCAGCGTGGCGGAGAGGAGAGGCCGCCATGTACTGACAGAGCGCTACCTGGTCCTGGTGGTCAGGGAAGAGGACTGTGTTTCCCAAGGATTATTTTCTACTGGGATAAACAGGGCACAGTATAATACACTAGAATCTATATAATATAAAGATATTAGTCCTACCCCCGAATAATAATACAATTAGGTGGTCATTTATTATATAGAAATATGCCTATGTTAGGCGTATTTCTGACACAGATAGTGGCGCAAAGGTCCTTAGCACCGCAATCTGAATATATTTGTCCCGCTCATGCCAAGTCTAAAAAATGATGGCGTGGGCAGGGAAAGGGATACAGTTATGGCCATCCAGTTATTGGATACCACCGCCATACAGGTTTCTGGCGAAACGGCGTTGGGTAAGGAGGCGGCTGAGAGATCGACACACCATCCAGGGTATGAATATTTTTTTCTAACCACCAAGCTTTTGCCCTCATATTTGCCTCTGTTGCAGCTTTTGCCCGGGGCTTACTGCTTACAGGCGTCTTGGTGCTTTTCATTTGCATTATCCTTTTCCCAGTTTTTGGTGTGCTGACCTCTCTGCCCCCTCTTGGGTCCTTTTCCTCATCCTTGTGTTCCACCTTTGTGCTGCCTCTTGTTACTATGCATGTACTTATTACACATTGTCAATAAAGTTTTTTCGATTTTCACTTCGTGAAGATTGTAGTTAAATTTTTGGGTGATAAGTTCAGGATGTGTGCCATGCATGGCACATGTGTCATTTTGCCCTATTTCAGCACGCTCAGCAGATTGGCACCGTTGTCGCACACTGTCAAATTTAGCGGGGTTAGCCACTGATCGGCCTGTGACCACAGAGCTGAAAGCAGTGCAGGACTGGTGTGGTTCTTGGCTTCCAGGCACAACAGCCGCAGCACAGCATGACAACGTCTCACCTGGCACGTCAAATAGCTTATTGAGGGTGCAGCGGAAGAGGCATTAGCAGTCGAAAAGGAGGAGTCAGCAGAAAAGGAGACGGAGGATGGAGTAGGAGGAGGAGAAGAATAGGCAGGCCTGCATGCAATCCGTGGGGGTAACACCAAATCCACACGGGTGCCACGGGTTACATGCTTGATGGTTGTCAGAAGGTTCACCCACTGGGCAGTAAAAGTTATGTACCTTCCCTGCCCGTGTTTGCTAGACCACGTGTCTGTGGTCAGATGTATCTTGGCACTGACCCTGTATGCCAGAGATATATTAACTTGCCGCTGAACGTGGCCATATAGTTGAGGGATGCCCTTCTGGGAGAACTATTTCCTTCCAGGGACCTTCCATTGCAGTGTGCCAATGGCCACAAATTTTCTAAAGGCCTCCTAGTCCACCAGTTTATATAGCAGTAATTGGCGGGCTAGCAGTTCCGACAAGCCAGCGGTCAGCCGTGGGGCAAGAGGATTATCCAGCGTCATCATTTTTTATGCTCGAACATTTTGGCCACGGAAGCCTGCCTTGTGCCAGATGAACGCGACGACAGCACGGTGGAATTTGGAGTGGAAGACAAATGGGAGGAGAGAGGAGAAGGATAAGAGGCAGGACATGGAGCACCGGGAGTGTGGCTTTGTGGGTTCTGACGGCGTTGCTCCCACTGGGCTCGGTGATGGGAGGCCAGATGCCTTTATTAAGGCGGTCGTCCCTAGGTGAGTGTTGGGCTCACCGCAACTTATACGTTGACAGCACAGGCTGCAGATGGTAACACTATTGTCAGCAGCTGACACGTTAAAAAAAAGCCCACATTGCGGAGCCAATGTCCTGGGAGCGCCAGATGTGACCGTGCATGGTGGATGGCTCACTCCAAATTCATTGTTGTGTTGTGTCTGTTGTGGGCACCCACGTGACATCCATCGACTAGTCATCATTGTCACCTTCACCACAACTGACATTAGAGATCTCGGAGTAGGCATCGGTAAGGTCTGGAAATGGATGGGAAAATAATTCCTCTGACTCGAGTGGAGGGGCTATGGTGGTGGTGGTGGTGTCTTTGGGGGTGCACACAGCAGAGAGTGAGGAGGGTGCAGATAGAGAGGATGAGGAGGGTGCAGAAGCGGAAAGCTGAGTGAGCCACTCAACCAACTCTGGTGCGTCCTTTGACATAATCGCACACACCTTCTCCAACTTCCCACTTAGGCTCCGGCCTGGTGCCCGACCCCTACCACCCCTGCGGAACTGGAACTGCCTGCCTCTTCCTCTGCCTGTCATTTTCAAAATGACGCTGTGCCAAAGTCCCTAGAGAAGAGCAGTATTTGTGGAAGCTGATATATGGCAGGCCTCAATCAGTTGTTAGTTAAAGCTGGTATATCACCCTTAAGCAGTAATTTTGTAGACGCAGGTATATGGAAAACCTCTATCACTATTTTATGGAAGCTAATATATGGCAGGCCTCAATCAGTTGTTCGTTGAAGCTGGTATATCACCCTCAAGCAGTAATTTTGTGGACGCAGGTATATGGAAAACCTCTATCACTATTTTGTGGAAGCTAATATATGGCAGGCCTCAATCAGTTGTTATTTGAAGCTGGTATATCACCCTCAAGCAGTAATTTTGTGGATGCAGGTATATGGAAAACCTCTATCACTATTTTATGGAAGCTAATATATGGCAGGCCTCAATCAGTTGTTAGTTGAAGCTGGTATATCACCCTCAAGCAGTAATTTTGTGGATGCAGGTATATGGAAAACCTCTATCACTATTTTGTGGAAGCTGATATATGGCAAGCCTCAATCAGCTGTTAGTTGAAGCTGGTATATTACCCTCAAGCAGTAATTTTGTGGACGCAGGTATATGGAAAACCTCTATCACTATTTTGTGGAAGCTGATATATGGCAGGCCTCAATCAGTTGTTAGTTGAAGCTGGTATATCACCCTTAAGCAGTAATTTTGTGGACGCAGGTATATGGAAAACCTCTTTCACTATTTTATGGAAGCTGATATTTGGCAGGCCTCAATCAGTTGTTCGTTGAAGCAGGTGTATCAAAACCCGCAATCTGTATTTTGTGGACGCAGGTATATGGAAAACCTCTATCACTATTTTATGGAAGCTGATATATGGCAGGCCTCAATCAGTTGTTAGTTGAAGCTGGTATATCACCCTCAAGCAGTAATTTTGTGGACGCAGATATATGGAAAACCTCAATCACTATTTTGTGGAAGCTGATAGATCGCAGCCCTCAATCAGTATTTCCTGGAAGCATACAAATGCACTATAAAATACTTTCTATGCTAGAAAGTATATTATAAGTATATCACACCCCTCTGTGTATAACACCTATCGATAGCACAATGTTACCAGTCCTTAAAAGGACTTTTGTGGCCCTATTAGCTAGCGTTTGGTGTCCCTAAGTTTCTAACAGCCTGTCCCTGCTCCAAAATGCAACCTCTCCCTACACTGGCAAAACATATAATGTAAAATGGCTGCCAGATCAGGTTCTGTTATAGGGTTGGGGGTGTGTCCATGTGCTGAAATGTCTCAATTGGCTGTCTTGTACCACCTGATGGATGTGTCATGGGTCAAAGTTCGGCACAATGCAAAAGAATATGGCGCGCGCGGACATCGCCATATGTTTACATTAGGGATCGACCGATATAGATTTTTTAGGGCCGATACCGATAATTTGTGAACTTTCAGGCCGATAGCCGATAATTTATACCGATATTCTGGGAATTTTCATTTTTGAGAAAAAAAAAAAAATTCTACACAAATCTGCTGAAAATTAATATGTTTATTGTTAATGTGTATTTTTTTTGTTTATTGTTAATGTGTATTTTTTTTATAAATCTTTTTCATTTATACTTAATATTTTTGTGTTTTTTTTTTTTTTTTACTAACTTTTAGCCCCCTTAGGGACTAGAACCCTTGTCCTATTCATCCTGATAGATCTCTATCAGGGTGACTAGGATCTCACACTGTCCCTGCTGCTCTGTGCTTTGTGCACACAGCAGCATGGAGCTTACCATAGCAGCCAGGGCTTCAATAGCGTCCTGGCTGCCATGGTAACCGATCGGAGCCCCAGGCTTACACAGCTGGGGCTCCGATCGGAGGAGGAGGGGAGAGGGGATCCTGTGGCCACTGCCACCAATGAGTAATACTGGGTGGGGGGGGGCGCACTGCGCCACCAATGTTTTTACTATTGGCCGGGGTTGGGATGGGGGCGGGGGGCGCACTGCGCCACCAATGAAGATAAGTCTCTCATTCATATACAGGAGGCGGGAGCTGGCTGCAGAATCCCATAGCCGGCTCCCGACCTCTATGAGCGTTAGCTGCGATCCGCGGCACCTGAGGAGTTAACTACCGCGGACCGCAGCTATCGCTCATAGAGGTCGGGAGCCGGCTATGTGATTCTGCAGCCAGCTCCCGCCTCCTGTATATGAATGAATGAAAGGCTTATCTTCATTGGTGGCGCAGTGGCCACAGCCCCGCCCCTCCTCTTGTCCTCCCTCCTCTCATTGGCGGCAGCAGCAGCACAGGGGGAGGAGACACTGCTTCCTTCTCCCCTGTGCTGCTGAGGGAACACGGAAAGCGCTGAGAGCAGCGCGTTCTGTGTTCCCAAAACGTTATCGGTATATCGGCAAAATAGATGCCGATACCGATAACGTTCAAAATCCTCAATATCGGCCGATAATCGGTCGATCCCTAGTTTACATATTCGGCGAATCGCAAACGAGCAAAGTTCGCCGCAAAATGACCGCCAGGCGAACCGCAAGGCCATCTCTAAAAGGGAGACTGTCACCACAATTTGACCTTATACACTGCTTACATAGCACTGTAGCATAACTATAGATGAGTTAAATGGTACCTTTGTTCTTTTGTTTTGATGTTCACCAGAGGCAAAACCACATTTTTTTTCATATGTAAATGAGAGCTCTCAAGTGCCCAGGGGCGAGGTTCAGGCTGTAAGTGCCCAGGCCGCTCAGCCTTCTTCTTACATAACTCTTCCCCAGCCTGTTGCTTGGCCCGCCCTGTAAGCTCCTTGATTCATCTAGTATACTGGCTGAGATCCTGCCGGCACATGTGCCCTGCATGGAGCGATGCCGCTGCCCACTATGGTCATCACAGTGCGCATTCCCGGGCCCGGTGGTGAACTGCGCACTCGTGGGATCTCGGCCAGTACACTGGATGATGCAAGGGGCTTACAGGGCGGGCCAAGCAACAGTCTGGGGAAGAGTTATCTGAGAAGAAGGCAGAGCGGCCTGGGCACTTGCGAGCCCTTATTTGCATATGAATAAAACTGTGTTTTTGCCTCTGGTGAACATCAAAACAGAAGGACAGACATCAAAACCTCAATTTTGCTAAGAGACACGGTGGCAGCCTGGAAGGCGATAAGGAAAACATTTGGTCTGTCCCATTAGATTTCTAAGTTGATGCCACTGTGGGAATATCCGGAGTTCCCCCAGGGGAACCAAACAGGACTTTCTGCACTATGGGTATCTAGAGGGGTAGTTGGGGAGGAACATCTGATGCACCTGGACGAGAAGAGATGGCTGACTCCTACGGAATTGAAGGAAAAGTATGCCTTGCCAGATTCTCATTTCCTACTGATTATGCAGATTTGGGGTTTTTGTAAGCACAAGTTGCGAGATTTATCGAGGGAGGCGGCTACGAACTCCTTTGATGATATTCTCAGTTATTCATCTCAAACAGTGTTCCTGGATGCATCACTCATTGTCCTAACTGTAACGTGCCGGCAACTGACTTTTGGCATGGCATATGGACGTGTGCCAAGGTATCTCACTTCTGGGACAGTGTGTTGTCTTATATTAAGGAACATTGGCTCTTGGACTTGCCTATGGAGCCTCAGGTCTTGGTGTTTCACTATATACGCCTCGAAAAGGATCAGTCCGGCCATCCTACCGAGATCCCGATTATCCTGCATTCCATATTGTTGATAGCCAAACAGGTTCTGCTGCAACGCTGGCTCGTAAATACCATGCCAGACATTGGTGTGGTGATCTCTGAATTGAAGGTTCTGATTGGGTTTGAAAGGGTGGAGGCAGAAAGACACAAGGAGTGCTCGGCCTCAAAATTCTTCAGCAAATGGCAGACTTTCATCATTGCTCGCCTTAACCCCACAGACATCACTGAGCTAGTCAAACCTTTTCAGTACACCTCCTGGTATCTCAAATCCTCTCTACGTGGTACTTTGGGTCCTCTAGCAGTGTAGCCCTGCCCACCCTACCCCACTACCCCTTTTTCCTGCTTCCTTCCCTTGCTTTGTTTTTGATAATTGTTCTATTAAAAGTGCAGCCAGACAAGATTTTTGAGACTCACGGTCAACTGAATACTGTACCGATTTATTTGTACTCGACATATAGACATAGGAGGCTCATTCTTATATGTCTTGTTTTATCTGGACATTGTATTGTCACCTTATTGATTTGTTTTCAATAAAAAGAATTAAAAAAAATAAAAAAAAGGACAAAGGTACCATGTGACTCGTGTATAGTTATGCTACAATACTATGTAAGCAGTGTATAAGGTCAAATTATGGTGACAGACTCCCTTTAAATGTTAGATGTTGAAGCAATGCCATTTTATGTAAAAAATTTCGTGCACACAGTTGTTTTGGAAAAAAGCATCACATAAAAAAGGCCATAAAAACAAAGAAAGAAACTGCAAGTGGATTCTATGGTGTTTTTGAGTGATAAAAAAAAAAATAAGAGACCAAATTCATGTGTGTAAAGGCCCTTAAGAGGTTTTTCCAGAAGCAAAACTTTTCACCTATCCATATTACGTATTTATCTCTTTTACAATGATAGCATCTGTATATTCTGCAACACTTTACAGACTGCCATCAGCTCTCATTGTCTCCAGTGGGGCTCTCAATCTAAATTCCCTATCAGTATGTCTCGTGGGAGCGAAACAGAGTACTGGAAACCCACACAAACACCAGGAGAACATACACTGTCTGTCCCGAAAAAAAGTTGCCACCAAAAAAAAAAAAAAAGATTCTCAATGGGGTTAGGGTCTGGACTCTGTGGTGGCCAATCCATTAATCCATTTGTGAAAATGATGTCTCATGCTCCCTGAACCACTCTTTCACAATTTGAGCCCGACTTGGCATTGTCATCTTGGAATATGCCCGTGCCATCAGGGAAGAACAAATCTATTGATGGAATAACCTGGTCATTCAGTATGTTCAGGTAGTCAGCTGACCTGATTCTTGGAGCACATACTGTTGCTGAACCTAGACATGACCAACTGCAGCAACCCTAGATCATAGCACGTCCCCCACAGGCTTGTACAGTAGGCACTAGGCATGATGGGTGCATAACTTCATCTGCCTCTCTTCTTACCCTGATGCGCCCATCACTCTGGAACAGGGTAAATCTTGACTCATCAGACCACATGACCTTCTTCCATAGAGTCCAATCTTTATGCTCCTTAGCAAATTGAAGCCTTTTTTTCTGGTTTACCTCACTGAGTAGTGGTTTTCTTACGGCTACACAGCTGTTCAGTCCCAATCCCTTGAGTTCCCTTTGCATTGTGCGTGTGGAAATGCTCATACCTTAACTATTAAACCTAGCCCTGAGTTCTACTGTTGTTTTTCTTCGATTTGGTTTCACCAAACGTTTAAGTGATAGCTGATCATGATCATTCAGGATTTTTTTCCCGCCACATTTCTTCCTCGAATACAATGGGTCCCCACTATCCTTCCAGTTTTTAATAATGCGTTGCACCGTTCTTTACCCAATTTTAGTAGTTTCTGCAATCTCCTTAGATGTTTTCTCTGCTTGATGCATGCCAATCATTTGACCCTTCTCAAACAGACTAACATCTTTTCCACGACCACGAGATGTGTGTTTCGACATGGTTGTTTAAGAAATGAGAAGCAATTCATTGCACCAGTTGGGGTTAAATAACTTATTGCCAGCTGACAGATAATCGCCCATTCAGTAATTATCCAATAGGAGGCTCATAACTATTTGCTTAGTTAAATCCAGGTGGCGACTTTTTTTTTTGAACAGGCAGTGTACAAACCCCATGCAGATACTGCAGGAGTGCTTATTACTTAGTCACAGTGCTGATAATGGGAAGGGAGGGGGTCCGACTGCTGGGATCTCCTATGATTATGAGTATGGGAGTCCTATGTCTCCTGCTTCAATGTAGAGGCGGTCAAGCATATACATTGTAATGGCATTCAAAATCCATGGGAGTGTCGAAGATAACTCAATACAGTGTATGGAGTAGCAGTATGCATGCTCGACCACTGTCCATTTAAGCAGGGGGACACAGGGCCCCTGTTTTCTTCATCGGTGGGAATCCCGGAGATCAGACCTCCAATTATCATCGGCCATGTAGATAAGTGATATTTTGCTTCTGGGAAAAACATCTGAACTAAAAAAAAAAATGGGTAGACTACACTCTAGATTCCGTTGCATTGTTTAAAGCAATAAGTCATGCATTCAATTTTAGTTTTATTGTCTGTAGAAAATAAATGTTTTCATTCCTTTTTAATAGTTGCAATCATTTGTTTTTTAAGGTGGATTCACACTGCCCGATAATCCTGCAAACGCTCGTTCCCGACAATCTGCCCGTCTAAATGTTTCTGGGCAGCAGATTGTGCCATCTAAACAGCGATCTGCTGCCCAGAAACAATGCAGCTGTATGGGGACGAGCAATCGCAATAGCCATCCCTCGTCCTCATAACGTGAAGTAGATCGCTGCATGTAAATGAGCTGCCGAAAACATGACGCATTCACCCATTGTGAAAGCTCAACCGGCCAGTGTGAAAGCTGCATTATTTCAAGACTTTTTTTTAAAGTGGATAGTCCTATTCAAAAAATCTATATTTTATTGTTTAAAATAAAAACTTGGTTTAAACAATAGGACTTGTTCTTCTGATAATAAATTTAACCAGTTAAGGTAGCTACGTACCTTACATATTTCAGATACATTTTAGATTGTGTTATGAACTTACAGAAGCACAAAATCAGAATGAAGATGTATATATTGGTATGTTACATAAAGAATAATAACTGAAAATATGACTTATTGTGATGATATGATGAAACCATTACCATGATGGACAAAATGCATTAGCGCTTTGGATACTTTCATATTAAGTGTAAATGACTAAGTAACTTGCCCACTATAATCACGTACAAGACCAGACAAAATGTGCAATCACGGTCACCGCTCAGAGCATTGTAAGAGCTGCTACTTTGTCATCATTTGCAGTGCTGTAAAAAGGTGTCATCTATTATTATAAGGGTTCTAAATGTTTTGCTAGTAAAGCAGATTAGGTATGACATAGAAAATCACTACAACCCCTTCACATGCCGAAATCAGCCCAGTGATCAGCTCCAGCTTCAGAAACTCCAGCTGGCTATACATTTACTGTGCAAGTAGGACCTACCAGCAATTCAAATGGCTGCTCAGGACCCCCCTCTGTGATATCCATGAGCCATAATGGTGCATATCAGAAGCCGTTGTACCGTTTAAAGGGGTTGATTTTCCTGAGACATTGCTAGAATATGCCACCAATATCACATTGGTGCAGGTTCCACTTCTGGGACCCGCACCTATCTGTAGAACTGAGCTCCCAAAAAGAACAAGAGCGTTCAGTGCATGCGCGGCTGTCCTCCAATCATTTCTATTGGAGCGCCAAAAATTTCTGAGCTATTTTCCACAGTTCTATAGAAGCAAATAGAGTAGTTGACGGAGCTCCCAAAGTGAAGAAGATTGCACTGCGCATGCCACGCCACTCGGCTATTTTCGCCACTCCCAAAGAAATTAATGGAGGGCAGCCTCCAATGCGCGGAGCACTCCCCTTTAATTTTGGAGCTCCGTTCTAGAAATAGGTGAACATCCCAGATGTGGGACCCGCACCTATCAGACATTGGTAGCATATCCTAGTGATACACCACCAATGTCTCAGGTGAGACAACCTCTTTAACTTGGCTTTATTTGCATTATTACGCATATGCAGGGCCTCATACCTACCTGTGGAAACTAGGATAAAAACATACATTGACTGCTTTCAGTCTGGCTGTATAATGCCTGAACAATCTGGTCCTCCAGAGAGGGAACACCCTCTATTATATCTATATACCGTAACAGAGCATATGGGTAGGGGTTGTCTAAGGCAGGCATCCATTTAAAGGGGGTTCTCCTGGCATTTTTGGTAATCTGTTCTTTGTACTGTCATGTAGAAGGAAGATTGTTTAATTAGTACTTAACTGTCCCTCATTCTGCCAATACTGCTGTCTCGGCTGCACTCACACAGGCTGTGGGCTATTTTGCCCGGGTCCTGATGTTATGTGTGTCCATCTCTTCCTGTTCAGCTACATAATATCAAATGGATGCAGAAGGAAGAACCAGCAGCTTGTGTGAGTGCAGCAACGGCATCTGCAGAATAAGGGACGGGTAAATACTAACCAAACAATCTTCCTTCCACACGATAGTACAAGGACAGATTACCTAAAAAGCCAGGAGAACCCCTTTAAGAATACTCTCATTATTTTTTAGAAGTTCTTACTATCTTTCTGAAAAAATAAATGTATGTCTTTCTGCCCCCCACCCATCTTTCCCTGTGGTGCGTTAAACATGCAATCCTTTAAACTACAGGTTCTGCAGATTGTAAAAAAAAAATGGATTGCCCATTATCTTAATTTGCCAATTGTGTTTCATTCTATGCTAAAACATTTGCAAAGGGGAAAAAAAACAAGGCAACTAATGGTTTGCAATCTGATTGCAATTGTTCATGAAATGTTTGAAATTGATGTATTTGTATCCATTAGATTCGCATTCAGAAATGCAGTTCATCATTATAAAACTGTACTGCATAGTTTACATCCAACTCAGAATAGTAATCATTTAAAAAGAGAAGTATTTTCTACCTTAAAATAAATTATCTTTAACTCCACAGCCCACAGAATCTAGAACCAGGAGCAGAGTCTTATCTTGTTCCCTACTCCAAAATGGATGCACAAAATAAATGTTTTACTAGACTCTGCCTCTAAGGGGTGAATCAATTGGCAGCTGTTATTTTTGTTCAAGCGTATGTGAATGTGAATTACATTGTATGTTTGAAAATGACTTTTTTTTTTTCTTTTCTTCTTACACTTCAAGCCTGTTAATGAATGCAATAAACACACACAAATGATGCTGGTGAATTGAGTTCATTCCATCCAATATCTGATAGCATGTTTGTTTGTATATAGGTGATCATTGAGTGTGATCACAATTAAATGCAGTTAGTTTTATACAGAACCAACTGGACAAAATGTAAAATATCACAGAATAAGAAATGTTAGAAAATTGCACTGGCAGACCAGCACGAATATTCCTTAAAGGGCATCTGTCAGCAGATTTTTACCTATGAAACTGGCTGACCTGTTACATGGGCACTTGGCAGCTGAAGGCATCTGTGTTGGTCCCATGTTCATATGTGCCCGCATTGCTGAGAAAAATTATGTTTTAATATATGCAAATGAGCCTCTAGGAGCAACAGGGAACAGGGGCGTTGCCGTTACACCTAGAAGCTCTGCTCTCTCTGAAATTGCTGCACCCTCTGCACTTTGATTGACAGGGCCAGGTAGTGAAAACTTCATCACACTTGGCCCTGCCAAAGTGCAGAGGGCGCAGCAGCTGCAGAGAGAGCAGAGCCTCTAGGAATAATGGCAATGCCCCCGTTGCTCCTAGAGGCTCATTTGCATATATTAAAACTTAATTTTCCTTAACAATGCAGGCACATATAAACATGGGACCAACACAGATGCCTTATGCTGCCAAGCTCACATGCAACAGGTCAGTCAGTTTCATAGGTACAAATCTGCTGACAGATGCCCTTTAAATCCACATCATTCAGTCTATGTAATATAGAACAGTTTTTCTAGATTTAAAAAAAATAAAATAAAAAATATATACTGTATACACACTCACCTAAAGAATTATTAGGAACACCATACTAATACGGTGTTGGACCCCCTTTTGCCTTCAGAACTGCCTTAATTCTACGTGGCATTGATTCAACAAGGTGCTGATAGCATTCTTTAGAAATGTTGGCCCATATTGATAGGATAGCATCTTGCAGTTGATGGAGATTTGAGGGATGCACATCCAGGGCACGAAGCTCCCGTTCCACCACATCCCAAAGATGTTCTATTGGGTTGAGATCTGGTGACTGTGGGGGCCATTTTAGTACAGTGAACTCATTGTCATGTTCAAGAAACCAATTTGAAATGATTCGAGCTTTGTGACATGGTGCATTATCCTGCTGGCAGTAGCCATCAGAAGGAGGGTAACATGTTCTCATTCTGTTTACGCCAAATTCGGACTCTACCATTTGAATTTCTCAACAGAAATCGAGACTCATCAGACCAGGCAACATTTTTCCAGTCTTCAACAGTCCAATTTTGGTGAGCTCGTGCAAATTGTAGCCTCTTTTTCCTATTTGTAGTGGAGATGAGTGGTACCCGGTGGGGTCTTCTGCTGTTGTAGCCCATCCGCCTCAAGGTTGTGCGTGTTGTGGCTTCACAAATGCTTTGCTGCATACCTCGGTTGTAACGAGTGGTTATTTCAGTCAACGTTGCTCTTCTATCAGCTTGAATCAATCGGCCCATTCTCCTCTGATCTCTAGCAAACACAAGGCATTTTTGCCCACAGGGCTGCCGCATACTGGATGTTTTTCCCTTTTCACACCATTCTTTGTAAACCCTATAAATGGTTGTGCGTGAAAATCCCAGTAACTGAGCAGATTGTGAAATACTCAGACCGGCCCGTCTGGCACCAACAACCATGCCACGCTCAAAATTGCTTAAATCACCTTTCTTTCCCATTCTGACATTCAGTTTGGAGTTCAGGAGATTGTCTTGACCAGGACCACATCCCTAAATGCATTGAAGCAACTGCCATGTGATTGGTTGACTAGATAATTGCATTAATGAGAAATAGAACAGGTGTTCCTAATAATTCTTTAGGTGAGTGTATATCAGTGGTGTAACTACCGGGGAAGCGGCTGCTTCTGGGCCCGGCGCCCTGGCAGCGTGTGTGACAGTTTATTTTCAAGTTAGTTAAATATGATCGATTCTTGTTGTTCAGGGCTCCTTCACAGCAGCAGCGGCGGACCAGGCCCCCTCGCTAATGTGATCTTAATCTTACTGTCTCCTGAAGTCTCCTGATGTGTCTGGGATTCGAACCCACAACCTTCATGTATCAGAGGCAAAGCATTTACCCACACAGTCATAAAGGCTGCATTGATACTGATTGATACTGATTGAAAAAATATGAGACTTCTACTGTTGTAGCTGGCTAAGTGTACATCTATACACATGACAGCTGCCCCAACACACCCAGCACTGCTATATCTCTATATATGACAGCTGCCCCAGCACACCCAGCTCTGCTACATCTAATACACATGACAGCTGCACCAGAACACTCAGCTCTACTATATCTCTATATATGACAGCTGCCCCAGCAAACCCAGCTCTGCTACATCTATACACATGACAGCTGCCCAAACACACCCAGCTCTGCTACATCTATACACATGACAGCTGCCCCACCACACTCAGCTTTGCTATATCTCTATATATCTATCTACTGTATAGCAATACTTAGAGATATATAGATGTAGCAGACTGGGTGTGCTGGGGCAGCTGTCATATATATAGAGATATAGTAAAGCTGAGTGTGCTGGTGCAGCTGTCATTTGTATTAGATGTAGCAGAGCTGGGTGTGCTGGGGCAGCTATCATATATAGAGATATAGCAGAGCTGAGTGTGCTGGGACAGCTGTTATATAGAGATATAGCAGTGCTGGGTGTGTTGGGGCAGCTGTCATGTGTATAGATGTACACTTAGCCAGCTATAACAGTAGAAGTCTCATATTTTTTCAGTCATTGGCAAGACAGCTCTTATGGCTGTGTGGTTAGGTGCTTTGCCTCTGATACAGAAGGTCGTGGGTTCGAATCCCAGCAGAAACTTTTCTGAAATACAAGCACTGACTCCATATATGGACATACAGGGCGGGATACGGGAAGAGGCTGCATCGCATCGCTGACATGGAGGTAAGTAGAAGTTGTTTTTTTTTTAAATATCCGACTGTCACTGCCATGGGGGGAGCGGGAGGCACTTGATATTGGCACATGGGGAGGGGGGTTGGCACCTGATACTGGCACATGGGGGGGGAGAGGCACCTGATACTGGCACATGATGGGGGGGGAGAGGGGTTGGCACCTGATACTGGCACATGGGGGGGGAGAGGCACTTGATACTGGCACTTTTTTTGGGGGGGGGGGAGATGGCACTATGATACTGGGACATGGGGGGGAGGAGAGAGGCACTTGATACTGGCACATGGGAGGGGGGGTTTGGCACTATGATACTGGCACATGGGGGGGAGAGAGGCATTTGATACTGGCACTTTTTTGGGGGGGGATGGCACTATGATACTGAGACATGGGGGGGAGGCACTTGATACTGGCACATGGGGGGTGAGGAGAGAGGCACTTGATACTGGCACGTGGGGGGGGTTTGGCACATGGGTGGGTTTGGCACTATGATACTGGCACATGGGGGGGAGGCACTTGTTACTGGCACATGATGGGGGGCATCTATGGGGACACTTACTGGCACATTATTGGGGGGCATTATGGGGGACACTAGGCCGGCAGCCTATCAGAGGCCGGACACTGAGGGGCATCTACTGGGGCACTATATATGGGGCATTTTATACTGGTACAATATTGGGGGGCGGGGCACTATCAGGAAGGGGGTAGAGGAGCACTATGGGGGAATTTACTGGGGGCACTATATAGGGGTATTTTATACTGGGACATTATGGGGGCACTATGGGGACATTAGCTCAACTGGGGGTATTTTTGCACTGTCACATTATAAGGAGAATTATTTCTACTGGGGGGGGGGCATTATGGTGGGCTTTATTACTCCCCCATGGTATGACCCCCTAGTAGCAGCACCAGCCTCTGCCTGCTCTGCTATCCCTCTGCCCCTTCTTCAAATCCTTATTATGAAATCTTTCTCATTAGGATAAAGCACAACATCAGCTCCGCCGAGCCCCCAGTCAAGTGTTGAAGTGGCGTCCGAGATCCCCAAGGGCCAAGCCAAGTAATTGTAAGTTTTCATGTGAAATATGTTTATGTTATACACATATAGCATACACTGTGCCACACAATATACAGTATACCGCTACACTGTGCCAAAGGAGTGGGGTTTACACAGGAGGAGGGAGGTGCGAAGCGCGCTGGGGGGCCCTTACAAATATTTGCTGTGGGGCCCAGTCACTTCTAGTTACGCCCCTGGTGTATATATATATAGTGAAGGCTGTTCACAGCCTGTAGTTGTGGGAGGGGCTGCCTCCACCACTTATACTCGGCGGCCGGGAGTCTGAGGGCGGTCGTTTCGTGCCTTACCCCGACTTTGGTCTCGTGCAGGTAGCGCGACGGCAAGCGCGCCGTCACTTCCGGCTCTTCCGGCTCCTTCCTGCAGCGTGTGGTGGCAGCGGTGAGTAGCTCCTTCGGATTTTCCGGCCCTGGCCCCAGCCTCCCCGTAGCTAAACAGTCGCGCCTGCCTCCCAGCCGAAATGAGTCCCGCGGATCGGACGCGCCCGGCAGCCTGGTCGGGGGTATCCGCCGCCGGAGGCACCACGCTCCGGTCTGTCATCCCAGGCAGTCGGCCCTGTCACTAGGAAGCCTTACACACACCTTCTTTTGGTGGTCAGGTTGGTGATAAGTATGAATTGTGTTGTAGGTATTGCCATACGATTCAAGAGTTGATATGTTAATAAGCAGGCCTCATTAAGGCATCCCCATCATGATGTATGCTATTATTTGTTAAACAACTATGACCAAATAGTTTGCAGATTAAAGGAGGCAGGTGGGATGCTGCCGGTAACAGGCAGACATATCACTTTTCAAGGTGGTGTACTATGGTCCTCTCCGGTCTTGCTTATTTTCTCTGTACGGTCTCCTCCTTCTATTCCTCAAAGTGCACAGGTGTTTGGGATTTCTCCACGGTTCTCGGCTGTTTCCCAGTTAGTGCTGGCCCTGCTTCACTCCGGCCTCGCTGTGCTTATTCACAGGTCATGCCTTGCCCATGTCATGTTCGTCCAGGTTATGCTGCTGCATCTCTCAAGTCACGTATCATTCAGGTTTATCTTCCTGCAGGGTGACGCTGGTCCCTGAATCACTCAGGTCCAGTATCTTTCATATAGAATTGACTGATTCACCTAGGTTATTTTTCATGCGGTGTAATGTGGGTTCCTGAATCGCTCAGGCCAAGTTTAGTTCAAGCGTAATTGCCCAGGTCACCCTTCATGCACTGTGGCGTGGCTTCCTGAATCGCTCAGGTCTGGTATCATGTATAAATTGCCTGGCTTGCTCAGGTTTTCCTTCATGCAGTGTAACGTTTGTCCCTGAAACGCTCAGGTCATGAATCAGTTACGTACGATTGCCTGAATCGCTCAGGTCTTCCTTCATGCAATATAACGTTGGTTCCTGAATCGCTCAGGTCAGATATCATTCGCGTTTATTGCCTGGAACGCTCAGGTTATCCTTCATGCAATGTAGCGTTGGTTCCTGAAATCACTCAGGTCATGTATCAGTCATGTATAATTGCCTGAAGCACTCAGGTTGTCTGTCTTACAATGTTACGTTGGTTCCTGAATCGCTCAGGTCATATGCAATTGCCTGAATCGCTCAGGTCTTTTTTCCTGCAGTGTATCGATGGTTCCTGACATCACTCAGGTCATGTATCAGTCATGTATAATTGCCTGAAGCACTCAGGTTGTCTGTCTTACGATGATGTTACGTTGGGTCCTGAATCGCTCAGGTCATATGCAATTGCCTGAATCGCTCAGGTCTTTTTTCCTGCAGTGTACTGTTGGTTCCTGATTAGCTCAGGTCATGGATCCCGCATGTATAATTGACTGAATCGCTCAGGTCATTCCTCATGCAGTGCAGCATTGGTCCCTGAATCGTTCAGGTCATTTATCGTTTGTATAATTACCTGTATCACTCAGGTCGCTTCCTTGTCTTCAATCTGTCTTGTCTTCCGGGTCAACCAGGACGCACGGTGCCGGCTATCCAAATCTCAGGCTTATTCGGTTGTCTTCTTCTGGTGATTTCTGGTTTTCGTGTACACTCCTCTCCAGGTCTCGTGTCAACGCAAGCTTATTTTCTTTCAACCGGACCACAAGCCCACCGGAATTCCCGGTCCAGCTTCCTACGAATCGCTTCACTTCTCCATTGCTGTTCATTCCACGTTGCCAGGCTCCAGGTAAGTTAAGGTAAGGTTGCGACATTCGGTCGCGCCACTGTTTTTTTTTTTTTTTTCCCTATTCATTGCGAGCTTTCATTTCCAGGTCTCCAGTACCGGCAGAGAAATTAGTCAGGGTTGACGGTTGGTTCGGGTAGGTTTGAGAATCGTTTATATTTCACGCTTTTCCAGTTTCTCACCGATTTTGTCCGGTCTTTTCTATCGCAATTCGTCTTTAAAAAAAAACTACTATATATATATACATACTTGTTTCCCATACAGGCGGAAGATGTCTCAAACGTCAGACGTGGAGGATAACATGTCAGCGCACGGGTCTTCGGTGTCAGGACGCGCCAGTAACCAGTCCCTTAGGAGCCGGACCATACCTAAGCTCATCTCTGAGCTCAATAAGAGAGGGATTCATCATCCCGCATCAGCGAGGAAGGCAGAACTCTACCGTCTCCTGATGACGGAGTCAGGGGGTTCAAGCGAACAACCCTCTCTCTCGTCTATACAGCTGTCCCTGCTGCAGCTGCAGTCCACTATCGGCAGCCTGGCCGGATCAGTGGCAGATATCCAATCCAGAATGGGGGAGTTGGAATCTCGGTCACCGGTGGCGTCACAGTCGCCTATCCCTTCCACTTCACAGGATTCGGCTTCAGGTACGGCCTGTGCCAGTCCCCAGATCGCTCCGTCACACTTCATCCCGGATAACCTAAAAAAAGATATCTTAGCGGGGAAGGATGTTAACTTAGCGTCCATCCTCATTGCGTCCCAGGACGTGTCGGAAAATAAGATCATCAATTGTGGGGAGGTGTCAGTCGTGCTAAGAGCCAAGGACGCTCGCTTGAATAGGAAGCTTTCAATTCCGGAATTTGTGCTGGCGTTCAGCCTGTACAGAGACACCATTTGCTCAGCGCAACCCCACAGGCGGGAGGAATTAGACACCTATTTATACCGCATTACTGATTTGGGATATAAATACGGTGGCACAAATTTCTATGATTACCATAGGTCATTTTCGGCCAAGGCAGCCGCAGCCCTCGCCCAGTTCCAGTTGATCACTAACTGGGCGAACCTTGACATGGAACTCTTCTGTCTGCATTTCGCCGGTCTAAGAGCTCCTTCTTGCGCATCGTGCCAGTCAGTCTTGCATACTGTGAACTGGTGCCCCAACCTGGCCACTCCGGGCCGGGAGGGTTCCCTATCAGGTCTCTCCAGTGCCCAGCGGTATCAGGCCACAATGGACAAGCTGGGTAGACCGATCACTTATCTGGGACAGAGCCAAATATGGAATAATTTTAATTTAGGGGGATGCGGTTTTAGCAGTTGCAGAGCCTTGCATATCTGCTCCCTTTGTTTCAGGGCCCATCCTTGTTCCAGCTGCCCGAAAAGACAGAACAAAACGTTATGACTAGCCGACATTAATATCGAGCTATTAGCCATTCTGTTGCAGGATCGCCCTGATCGCCAGCTGACTCAGTTCCTTCTCTCTGGATTCCAGAGGGGTTTCCATATGGGATTCATTGCCCTCCCTCAAGTTTCCTGGGAGGGAAGGAACTTGCTGTCGGCTACTCAGGACCGGGCAGAAGTAGATACTTTGTTGCAGTCAGAGGTCCAGAAAGGTTTCCTGTTGGGTCCATTCCAGTCGATCCCTTTCGAGACTTGGAGGTTAAACCCGATTGGCCTTGTAACCAAGCAGTCCTCCAATAAAAAGCTCTTAATTTATGACTTGTCTGCTCCTCACATGTCATCCATTCCCAGTTTGAATTCTTGAATCCCGTCTAAAGAATTCGCTATGAGTTACTCGTCCATCGATGAGGCCATCAGGTACATCTTGCTAGCAGGGAAAGGGGCATGGTTAGCTAAAGCTGACATAGCGGATGCATTTAAATTGCTCCCCATTCTACCCCAGTTATGGAAGTATTATGGCTTACATTGGGCGCATAGATACTATTTCGCCAACCGGCTTACTTTCGGGTCTAAGAGCAGCCCATGGCTGTTTGATCGATTCGCGTGGGCCCTACATTGGATTCTGGTTCACCATGGGGGGTTGGACATGGTTATTCATTACCTCGATGATTTTTTGATCATCGAAAGTCTGCATGGTGTTTAGGGAGTTTGCTACAACTTTTCGCCAAGTTAGAAGTCCCCGTAGGGGGCCAGGCACCAGGGTTACCTTCTTAGGCATCGTCCTCGATTCAGTATGTATGGAGGCCAGCCTCCCCGTAGCAAAGCTGTCCAAGATTCTGCCAGCAGTCTCCTCAGCGGCTTTGTCCAGGGTCCTATCCAAACGGGAGCTCCAGTCCCTGTTGGGTTCCCTAAACTTTGCTTTCAGGATCATGCTCCAAGGCAGATCATTCACCTCCAGGCTCCTCAGTCTCCTCCCTTCAGCTCCGGATAAGGATTCCATCATCCAACTGGACAATCACGCCGTGGCGGATTTACGAATGTGTTAATCGTTTCTCACCAAGTGGAACGGCATCTCTTTGTTCGTGCCTTCCCCGGATTCCACTTCACCCACAGTCTTTTCCGACGCTGCAGCCTCTCGCGGGTTCACCGCCATTTTCCATCCCCACTGATTTGTTGGCAGTTGGCCGGTGGAATTCATCTCCGACGCTGTTTCTCTGAGGTCATCTCCATTGTTAGAACTGTACCCGATAGTGACAGCCGCCCAAGCCTGGGGCTCACTCTGGGCCAATAAATCGGTAGTTTTCATGACAGACAGACAGGTTCTAGTGGATGTAATCACGAAAGGTAGGGCCAAGTCCCAGAAAATGATGTCCCTTTAAGTAAATTAGTTTGGCTGTCCTTGAAGTTTAACTTTCATTTTTTCGCATTCCACATTCAAGGGGCGAAGAACGTTGCGGCCGATGCCTTGTCCAGGAACTACCAAATGCAGACCCCGTCGGAACTCCATCCCCACCATTCAGCTCTCTCCTGATGGACTAGGGTCCCTGGTAGCCTCTGCAAAGATCTTAGTGCAACGTTCGTTAGCAGCCAATACTGCCAGGAACTGCAGAGCAGGATTCAAGGTTTTTCAATGGTTCATAGACGTCCATACACAAGGTGACTTGGACGAAGTCACTTTCCTCATGGCGTTTATAGCCTATTGTCATTCCCACAGCCACCTATCATTTAATACAATCAAATTGTATCTAGCGGGAATACAGCACCACCGGATGCTCAGCGACCCCACCAGCAAGTCCATCATGTCAAATCAGGCCATCAAAGCTACTCTTAGGGGTATCCAAAAGAATAAGACGGGTGTTCAGGTTCGCAGACAACCGGTTTCAAGTGAGCTGTTTCGCAAATTGTCATTAGCCCTGGACGGTCTTCCTTTTGGGCACTCGGCCAGCATCACCATCAAAGCAGCCATGTACCTCGGGTTCTATGGTTTCCTTAGACCCGGGGAATTCACCTGCAGCTCTTTCAGTTGCACCACGCTCCTCAAGCGACACCTCCTCTGGCACGATAGTCACTTCACGCTGTACAAACCTACCACCAAAACCAACCAGGCAGGTCCTCCTACCGAAGTCGAGTTTTTCCCCACATCCAATAGTTGGTGTCCTGTCAAAATTCTCAAGGAACTAACGGCCTTGCCTCAGTCAGCTGCCTTAGACGACCCGTTGCTTCCTTTAGATGGCAAGCCCCTTTCATCTGCCCTATTCATCACAAACATTTGCATATTAGCGGCAGGATTAGGATACAATCCTAGCTCAATTTCCGGGCACTCCTTCCGTATAGGAGCTGCTTTAGCGGCTTCAAGGCATCAGGTTCCGGCCCATGTGATCCGTAAGATGGGTCGCTGGAGGTCATCATGTTACGCAAGATATATTCCTAACCCACAGGTTGAAATATCTAGAGCCTTTTGTTCATTAGCTCTGTGAGAAGTCATGTTTTACTCAATTAAACTCTTTCACCTACCAGAGTGGCGACCGTTATTTTTGCCCACATATTTAGGCCTTACCTCATACCTGGCTCCGGGCACACTCCAGCCAGATAGGTCAGGGCAATGCTGTAGGCATGCCTCTTCCGCCACACGCTCATCTCAGCTCATACCACAAATAGTGAAAGCTGTTCACAGCCTGTAGTTGTGGGAGGGGCTGCCTCCACTACTTATACTCGGCGGCCGGGAGTCTGAGGGCGGTCGTTTCGTGCCCCACCCTCCCGCACCTTTTGCTCATATGTCTCTCCTTGGGTGGCCCACATATTTAGGCCTTACCTCGTACCTGGCTCCGGGCACACTCCAGCCAGATAGGTCAGGGCAATGCTGTAGGCATGCCTCTTCCGTCACACGCTCATCTCAGCTCATACCACAAATATATATATATATATATATACACACACAAACACACACACACACACATTCTCTGTTTTATCTTATAGGATGCCAATGTACTTGATGTGACCTGCGCACATCTGGTTAATGTGGCCCTAAATAATACGACTAGGGGACCAAATAGTAAATCTATTTTCTGCAGTTCTCTATATCCTGCTTCCCAAATGTGATTCAGTGGTTTAACTGGCGACAAGCTTCTTAAACTACGCAACAAGATTCCTAAGTTGGCACAATATATGTATCACAGACATGAAGAACAGACATGGTTGCTTAATGGAAAACTAAAGTTCTTCCCATGTTTACAGTGCAGGACCTAATCAGATGTCTCAAGTTCTCTTAATTCATGAAACATTCCTCAAGCCTATTAAAGCTTACATTCTATCCACAATAGTACACCGTTCTTATAACCAAATTAAACATTTTTTTTCTATTTATCAAGATTCCTATGAATAATCTATCTTGATATAAATTTATTTTATACTCAGCAGATTGTGGTATTACCTGTCCCCTATATGGAGAAATATTTAGGATAAGGTAAGGAATAAGGGATCAATGGTCAAGATTTTGTTTCTGGATTTCTTACCATTAATCCCACTGAAGTACCCTAGTCTCTGCCTGAAATGGCTTGTTAGGCTAGGTTTCCACCATGGTCAAGCATTACGTTCAGTGGGCACATCTGAAAAGTGCCACATTATGCATACCCTAGATCAGTGATGGAACCTTTTTGAGACCAAGTGCCCAAACTGCAACACAAAACCCATTTATTTATAGCAAAGTGCCAACACGGCAATTTAACCTGAATACTACAGTCCATTATAGTATATCTTCCATGTACTTTATCATTTAGCTATAATGGCCTGTCTACATTCAGTGCGCTGCCAGTACTGTTCATAGTGCGCCCTGCGCTCATGAATGGCGAGAAAAGTCTAAGGCATATTGGTACACCATAGACTTTTTCCAGGGTGTAGGTGCCCACAGAGAGGGCTCTGAGTGCCACCTCTGGCACCTGTGCCATAGGTTCACCACCACTGGCCTAGATGTACTGTATTCAGCTGTAAAACTTTCATTCAGTTTCATTGCGTACAACTGCAGTTGAGTTCCACTCTACAGGAATGCATAACACATGGTATATGCTTTTATTAGGCATACAGTTGTACTGGAACCCATCCATAATGGACTAAATTACTAATTTGCTGGTGCTGTTACACCTGTATTCCCAGAGAACCCCTTCTTAACTTGCAAGGTAGGGCCTCCATGGATTGGCGGTGACAAGAATGCCAGGATCCAAACTTTCCCAATAAAACATTGCCTACAGCATCACACTGTCAGCTCACCTTCTTCTCATAGTGCATTCTGATGCCCTCTCTTCCCCAGGTAAGCATTGTACAGGCAACCAGTCATCCACATGTTGTAAAGCATAATGTGATTGATTAAACACGACCAGCTATGTATCGTCACAAACCAGCGGGTGTGTACCCACTGTGCCAGGTGACCAACCTCCTCTAAGGGCGTGGTCTATGTGAACCAATCATTCTTCACAGTACCCCAGATGGTGGGGATAGACTTTACCAAGGGGAACACCAGGTTGCTACCTCTTGAGGAGGATTGGCAGACAAAGCAGCTGGTCCAGGCAGACAAGGAGGTACCAGAGCAAGGTACCAGAGGTATGGATTTAGTCAACAGGCCAAGTCCTTACCAGGAGCGACAGTGCAGGACTAATGATGAGGCACAGGCATAGTCATACAAGCAATGGGTCAAGGCAGGCGGCTCAGATGCAGGTTAGGCAATACGAGAGTCGAGGCAAAGCAGGCAAGGATGAGACAGGTAACAGAATCCAGAAGACAAGCATGGGTCAGGAATGCAGGAACTCAAGCACAGACAAATTCTACATTTGCAGGAGACAAGGACCTTTGACGCTCAGCCACCTGGGAAGGGGGCTGGACCACTTATATAGGTGTAAGAGGTTTAGGGTTGGTCAGCACTGGCCCTTAAGGAAGTGCTACAGGGAACACGCTGGAAAGCATGCTTTGCCCAGGACTGGAAGGGAACCGTGGAACGAATTCCAGGAAGGACGATGCAAGGACAGAGCCCAGGGCTGCGGCGGTAAGTAGGGGAACATCAGCGGTCCGCAACTGCTGTTACATGTAGCTTTCAATAAAATTTAAAGTATTATGTAGGTGGGTGTCTGAGGAAAGTAAATTACTAAATGAATCAGACGTGGAATAGGATATTATATGAAAGAATATGTCCTGTCTTTACAGCTTCAGAATATGTTCCCACTGTATAAACAACAGACAAGAAAAAGCTGTAACCTGTTAAATATATAATACAAGAGTCATTCGATTTGTCATAAGTAAGCTGAAAAACAGAGCTTACAGACAACCTGAAACAGAGGATTATAGACATGTATTTATAGGATAGTTATCGGGTTCAATGAAGCATCAAGAGCAAATGAACTTATCGGGCACTGGCTTAGTTTAAAGGGGTTGTCTGGCCTTGGTGTCGACAACCCCTTTGGTCTGGACCTGTACCCCTGAACATAAAAAAATGAAAGCCTCATCTGTCCATGGTCCCAAATGCCCCAAGCCCCCACATGATCAGGAAGTGTCTTGGTCCTGTGACCGCTACGGCCAATCACAGGCCTCAGCAGACACAGCTGAGCCATAGCTTTCAAGCCGCTGCGAACGCTGAGTTCTATGATTGGCAAAGCAGCTTCCTGGTCCTGTGGAGACCAGAAGCGAACAGGAATGGAGCAGCAGCGGGAGCGTGGACAGATGAGTCTTCCATTTTTTATGTTTAGAGGCTTCAGGGGCACAGGTCCGGACCACAGGGGTTGTCAGCTTCAAGGCTGGACAACCCCTTCAAATAAGGGGATAGTTAGAATACAGTACAAGAACTGAATTGAAACCTTTTCTTTTTTGACAACAGGCCAAATATTGATTTGAATTGGAAAAGACTTTGGTGTGAAACATTAAACCATAGGATCGTGTGTTATATTGCATCAGTCGAGCCTTTGAATTGTTTGCCAACCAACTGGACAAGGAAATTATAGATACAGACAGATAATATTTGTCTAAAGGATGTAGATTTTTTATATGAAAGATGCAGTTTGATACTTTTCATTATCACACCCCGTGATATTTGCACATTGAACACAAGATGTCCGTTACCATTTAAACAACCAGAGACTTTGGATAGCAGCATTGTTTTGCTGACAGCTATCAGCCCTAATTTCATCAACCCACACATTTGTCTTGGTTTATCATGCATGATGCGTCAGTGGAGCGGTGATGAGATAAATGGCAGCCAAACTCCTTATCTCCAAGCAAGAGAAAAAACAATAGGGTAAAGGTTGAAGAATCTAAAGGCCCCGTTATTACACGGGCTAATTTTTCAGACGATTGTTGAGAAGGAAGCGTTCCTTTCTGACAATCACCTGCCCATCAGTTAGAGAGACCACAGGATTTACATGGGGTGATCTCCTCCACAGTATGGGGAGGAGCGATCAATAATGCCATTGCTCATCCTCATACAGCCTCGTTGTTTGCCAGCAGCAGATGCTGTTTACACAGCACAATCTGCTGCTGGCAAAAGACGATTTTTGTGATGATGCAATTACCCAATGAACAAGTGGTTCACTCAATTATTGGTTAATAGACAGCACCTTTACACCGCCAGTGTAACAAGGGTTCCTATGAACGCTTATTCGCAATTATCTGGCTAAGAATCAGCCCGTGTAAAAGGCCTCACATTCTGTGTCTTCTGATGTTTGAAAATAAATTTAGCAGTCTCCTTGCAGGACTGAAGTCTCCAGCAGCGGTTTTCTCCTCTCTCCCCATTAAATACACATACACGTCTCGCTGAACTGAACGTGGATGTGTATGAGGATGTCGGGAGAGATAGCTGTTGACCACCATTAATAGGACAAGGGAATCTGCAAAGAATTTGTATATTCTCCACAAGCTTCTTAATTTTTATCACACAATTTTCCACCACTACTTCATAAATTCATAGATCACTTCAGGGGCGTACATAGAAATCATTGGGCCCCATACCAAGAATCTGAATTGGGCCCCCTAACTCCGCCCACTACCCACCCCAGGCCCATCCCACCTCCTGCCCTTGCCCGTCCCCTGCCACTACCCATTTGCCAATTCCACCCCATTTGGCATTTTTTGCCCGCTTAGCACTACATTGTATCCCATGTTAAAGTACAACTTGTCCTGCAAAAAATAAGCCCTCATGCAGCTATGTGAACGGAAAAATAAAAAAGTTATGGCTCAAGGAAGATAGGGAAGAAAAATGAAAAGGGAAAAAGGAAAAAAACAACTGGTATCCTAAGGGTTAGTTATCTAACCCCGATTATGCCTCCCAAAATGCCCGGGCACCGCATACAGATAATACTTATGCCTGGTGGGGGGTGCAGCCAATAGTAGGTAGTGTCGGAAATGAGCCTCCCTAGCGTCACCAGCGATGCTAGGGAGGCTCGTTCCCATCGTGGCCTGCTATTGACTGCCCCCCACGTCGCTGGATGTTTTCATCTGCGCAACGGTTTGGATGCAGTGGCAGCCGTGCAGGCAACAGGAGCGATACAGGTGCTGGGGAGTGAGGTTAGTAAGGTGCCCGGGCATTTTGGGGGGCATTATAGGGGTTGGATAACCCCTTTAACTCCTTGCTGCTGATGCCACCAATCATATTCCCCTCCCCCCCCTGCAAGGTGACTGATGTGCTGGGGGGGGGGGGGAGCCTGCAGGCTCATAGAGGACTAAGGAGTACAGGAGTACAAGGGGGGGAAAGGAGGGATCAAACACGGATACAAAATACGGTCGTGGGCATGAGGCCACAACATACACTTGCATCTTAATTTCCATTGAATTCCTTTTTCTGAAAAATGTAAAAAAAAAAAAAGAATAAGCAAAAAGAACAATTTCCTATACTCACACACATAAAACATGGCGTGTAAGGGGCTTAAAGGGGTATTCCAGTGATAAATGATAACCTATTCATTGGACAGGCGATAACTGTGGGAATGGTGTGGTCACTGATCACCAGAATAGGGTGGGGGATTAGCATGTACCCTGAAGCTAAATTCAAAGTCACCAGGACCCACATCCAGGACTGGTGACAATTTATAACTGGAATACCCCTTTAAGTTCAGCAAACCTCTGGTCAATGCATCTGAAGCATCAGCATACAGAATGAGAGTGGTGGGCTCCAGGTGTCCATGTAACACAATGCCAGGGGGTAAACACACAGTGTATGGCTGGTTGCTTCCTTTTGTACACAGCCATATCCCTGAGGTAGTGACCAGGAGCGGATCAAGTGCATGATGGGCCCGGGGCTGTCTACACATCTCGGGCCCCTCCCTCCATTTTAGTTTCGTTTTTTTCTATATGAAGAGGCTGTGGTGCTTAGTGAGCGCCACAGTCTCTTCCTAGGCCATATGACATCACATTCATCGTTACATGGCCTAGGTGCAGCTCAGTTCCATCCGAGTGATTGGGGCTGAGCTGCAATACCAAGCACAGTGCTATCAAATGACAGCGCTGAGCAAAGAGGCTGCGGAGCTTACTGGAACGTCGCGGTCTCCTGAAACAGCTTATTGGCTAGGATGCCAGGAGTCGGACCCCCACCAATCTCATATTGATGACCTATTCTGAGGATAGGCCATCAATATATAAATCCCAGAGAACCCTTTTACCTTATGCTATCTGTAGTGTCAATAGGAATGCAAAAATACCCAGGAGCCATTGGCTCCAAAACTGAAAAATTTAGGAGCCAAATGTAGTGTCCCACTATGTAGGCGTGGGCACTACACAAGGGTCAATTGGGTGATGTGTTACTTCTGCTCACAAGGGACAGTAATATTACATTTAACTGTGCACTTTAATGTATTTTCTATGTGTTTTATATGCAATGTTTCCCCTGTGTCAAGCATAGCAGGCCTAAGAGGGTGTAGTTAGGCATCCTAGACACTAGAGGGAGATAGGGAGCCCCTAGTATAAATGTTCAGGCCCAGACAGGGAGGAGTTAGGTCATAGTCAGGAGTCTGTGGAGACAGAAGTGAGAAGGCACCAGCCAGAGATATGCTGAGGGCCTCCTCCTGGCATGCAGCTAGATAGTCCTGGTTTCTAGTTGCCCTAGGAGGCTAGGAAGAGTACAGCCTGCCTGGAGACCAGTAATCTAGCCGACACAGATGAGACACCCCAGTAGTAGGAGAGCACCTCCTGGGAGCAACCTGCAGTATCCCTCACAGCAAGGACCATACCACAAGTACAGATAAGTAACCTGAGGGGCAGAAGTGTTTAATATAAAGCAAGTGCCAATACTGGAGGAAGGAATTCATATACCAAGGATTTAAGCCAGCAATTAGGCATCCGGGCCTTGGGATTCAGCCAGCTAGAATAGCTGAGGGGATAGAGCAGCATTGTACTGCAAAGCATTAACTGTGTACCCTCCAAGTATCTTGCAAGATTAATACCTGCCATTATTGTGAAGTAAACCTGCTGTGCATTTGTACTGTCAAGGACTGCATTATCATCTACTGCAACTGCTTGTATAAAGTTGGACTGTTTCCTGAAGTAAAGCAACGTTTGGTTTACCAACTGCGTACTCTATTAATACTCCTACAAATCGGTGTGCCACCGTTACAGGCACTGGCGTCACGAATCTTAAAGGGACCTTGCCTCAGGCACTCAAAACACCTGCAACATCCAGGGCACCTCACCCAACATCAGGCCAGGTCTCTCCATACAGAGTGTGCCCCAGAGGAACTTGTGTCTACCTCTCATTCACTGCCGCATGCCTGCCCAGGGTTCTCCTCCAAAAAGTGAGTAACCCTCGATTGCCCATAACCGTGACCTCACTGTCGCTATACCCTGCAGGTCTGGCGTGCTGCATAAATTGGCGTCACGAACAGGATTCGATCAATCCTGCGCCATTGCGGATACAAAAACTGTGTGCCGTTATTTGCCTTAAAGTGACCAAGCCCTAATTGCTTTATTAAAAATTGCTGGGCCAAAGAGAACTGTAATAATTTACGGTGTGAAGATTATATTGTCTGGACTGTTTGCCCTTTGCTTAAGCCACCGCTTGCTGTCAGTGAATGACAGCGTTTTGCTCAAGATGGCCGCTTAGCATGCTTGGATTTAACTGCTGCGTCATCTTCATACTTTGTTTGGTGGGAAAAATTGGCGCCTTCTGCTGAAAAGTGCGGGAAAGGCTATATGTCCGCGCCACCGCCCTGTCTGGACATTTGCATGTCTGCAATGATGGACTCCGCCTCCCCCATACTGGAGTACTTGGGGGGCGGCCTCCCAGAGCAATGGGAGGATCTGACTTCAATTATTGGTGCCGCCCTGTCGCTCTCCAGAGAAGGATCGAGCATGTTGAAGAGTGAGGACTGCTCTGATAGTATGTCGGCACCCACTGGATTACAAATGGACTGTACTGGTGTAGAGCAAGAGGACGCTCCACCGGCCTACTCTCCGGGACCGGAGAGACCCACCTGCCCGCCACCGAGGACGCAACCGGAGGCCTATTATGGCTCCTGGAGAGACTTTTTTCAGCCCTCGTTTAAATGGTCGGCGCTGATGGCAGAGATACGGGAGGCCGCCATAAAGAGAACTACCAAGACCAAGATCTACTATGAGGAACTGGCAAAGACCGTTCATGAGCACCACACTGACACCCAACCCCGCCTGGAAAAGAGAATGGGGTTGGTTGTGGCATTTGACAAGGACAGTGGCTACGGTTTTATCCAAGATTATACCACCGGCAGAGACTTGTACGTGAATCGGAGGTCCGTCAAGCGGAGTTACCTCTCGGAGTACATGCATAACCTCCGCGAGGGAGAAGAAGTGGAGCTCACCCCTGCCGAGGGCCTGCGAGGCCCCTACGCCACTGCTGTGACCCGTCCCAGAAAAGAACCGGAGGACTGGGAAGCTGATGAGGACTACACTGGCTGCGAGCGTGAACCAGCGCGCTTTCCAGAACCGGCCCATCATGCCTTTCAAGAGCGGGGCTCTTTCATTGGCCCAAACGTATTTTGGCAACCAACAGTAGTGGAGAAGTGGGTGAGCCCATATCCGTCCCCTGAGCTGCCTCGCCGGGAGAAAACTATAAAGGAGCTAGAGAATCTGGAGCGATTCCATGCGACCCTGGACAATATCCGAAAGGGTAAAAGACCGGACGCGCCACCGGAACCTGCAGCGGCTGCGCAGGATGCAACTTCCCTACCTGTACCAGTGGAAGCTCCGGAAGACAGCGATCCCGAATCCGAGAGTCTGGATGACCAAATCGTCCGCCTGGAGGAACAGCTGCGAGGCCTGCGCCGGCTTGCCACCGCCAGAATCCAGACTCCGCCTAAGAAGGAGGAAAGTCGACTCCAATACTCGGACATTGCTGGGTCTGAGGTAAGGGTACCTGTCCCTGCCGTTCGGCCACCCTTAATACCTGCAGCTGCATTGAGGCCCCCAAGGAGGCCCTCTTATACTGTGCACCGTCGTGCAGAGCCAGTTGTCCAGGAACCCACTGAACCGCTTGCAGCAGCGGTACCTAGGCCAATGCAGCCCACGATTATTATGCCTGGACCGATGCGGTCCCCAACTGTGATTACCCCTAGGCCTATGGGGCCCATACCAATTAGGGGTCCCTTTATGCTGCAGTTACCCCCCCAATACCGTTTTGTGGGCCCATCCATCTGTGGAATCTCAATACAGGCCCAGTTTGAGAATGGAGCCAGGGAGCACCACTGTGATGCCAAGTGGATTTGATGCGCCCCTGTGAATTGGCCTGCTAGGTCATTGACTCAATTTCTTTTGCCAAGGGACCTTATTGCTGAGGATTTAACCCTTCCAGGACAGGAGTCCTTTGTTTTGGTCCTTTGTTGCTGCTGCCAGTTACCCACGGCTCAGTGGTAGTGGTCGGCCACTGAAATACCAAACGCACCAAGGCCATATTGTTTACAGGACCTCCTGCCTGCTTTCTCTCAGAAAAGCCAAGTTGTGCCTATTTTTGTTTGCACCTTTAACCCTTTTTTAACCCCCTTTTCAGGTTGATTAAGGGATCTTGCAGCACTTATTTTTATATGCCATTATGAATAATGTGGATTACTTTTATGTGCTGTGACTTTTATTATGCCATTTAAATTCCAAGGAAATGCGCCCAGGGATAGACTCTAATGCACATGAGCCTCTGAGATTTTGCTATTTTAAAGAAATGTGCCCAGAGATGGACTCCACTGCATGTGAGCCTCTGAGATCTCGTACCTTTGCTGGATTGGGATACTTTCAATGAATAATTAAGGAAAAAAAAAAAACCTGGGTATGGACTCATGTTTGTTCTTTGAGCCTCGAAGAACTTTTAATTGTTTTGCATTTTTCTACTGTTCTATTATGGACAATTTGCACTTAAAATATTATTATGGACTATCCTGGTATTATTGATACGCTGCACCAGGTCAGCGCCCCTGTTCCCTTACATTATCCTGAGAGAAGAGAACGACCCCCTTTTCACCGTACTTGCTCCTAAGCCAGCAGAACTGCCTGATAAATATATATGTATTTGCAAATGTAGATGTATTTTCCTGCTTTGCATTATTTTTGTCTTTCAGGTGCAGTATCCAGCTGGGCAGGGCCCTTCCATGTTGCGCCGAGGCCGGGCAACGTTGTAGCATGGGGGTATGTAGTGTCCCACTAGGTAGGCGTGGGCACTACACAAGGGTCAATTGGGTGATGTGTTACTTCTGCTCACAAGGGACAGTAATATTACATTTAACTGTGCACTTTAATGTATTTTCTATGTGTTTTTATATGCAATATTTTCCCTGTGTCATGCATAGCAGGTCTAAGAGGGTGTAGTTAGGCATCCTAGACACTAGAGGGAGATAGGGAGCCCCTAGTATAAATGTTCAGGCCCAGACAGGGAGGAGTTAGGTCATAGTCAGGAGTCTGTGGAGACAGAAGTGAGAAGGCACCAGCCAGAGATATGCTGAGGGCCTCCTCCTGACATGCAGCTAGATAGTCCGGGTTTCTAGTTGCCCTAGGAGGCTAGGAAGAGTACAGCCTGCCTGGAGACCAGTAATCCAACCGACACAGATGAGACACCCCAGTAGTAGGAGAGCACCTCCTGGGAGCAACCTGCAGTATCCCTCACAGCAAGGACCATACCACAAGTACAGATAAGTAACCTGAGGGGCAGAAGTGTTTAATATAAAGCAAGTGCCAATACTGGAGGAAGGAATTCATATACCAAGGATTTAAGCCAGCAATTAGGCATCCGGGCCTTGGGATCCAGCCAGCTAGAATAGCTGAGGGGATAGAGCAGCATTGTACTGCAAAGCATTAACTGTGTACCCTCCAAGTATCTTGCAAGATTAATACCTGCCATTATTGTGAAGTAAACCTGCTGTGCATTTGTACTGTCAAGGACTGCATTATCATCTACTGCAACTGCTTGTATAAAGTTGGACTGTTTCCTGAAGTAAAGCAACGTTTGGTTTACCAACTGCGTACTCTATTAATACTCCTACAAATCGGTGTGCCACCGTTACAGGCACTGGCGTCACGAATCTTAAAGGGACCTTGCCTCAGGCACTCAAAACACCTGCAACATCCAGGGCACCTCACCCAACATCAGGCCAGGTTTCTACATCCAGAGTGTGCCCCAGAGGAACTTGTGTCTACCTCTCATTCACTGCCGCATGCCTGCCCAGGGTTCTCCTCCAAAAAGTGAGTAACCCTCGATTGCCCATAACCGTGACCTCACTGTCGCTATACCCTGCAGGTCTGGTGTGCTGCACAAATAAAGAATGTTGTTGCCAAATTTAAAATACATGACGTATCTTTAGCTTTATATGGCGCACCTGAATGTAAGACTCACCCCAGGTTTAGAGGAGGAAAATAATAAAAAAAATATTTTCAACCAAAAGATGGGCTAAAACATGTGCAGTACATGGGTGCATACCTATGGATGAAGGGGGTTATAGTCATATAATATAAACACTGTCCAGTGTACCGTAATTCACCTGTGTTATAACCCCCCTCATCCATAGGAATGCACCCATGTACTGCAGTACATGGGTGTGTTCCTCTAGATGAGGGGGCTTATGGTAACATTTAATATACACAGGTCAATTATGGTACAATCCCTGGAGAGTGTTAATATTAAATGTGACTATAACCCCCCTCATCCATAGAAATTCATCCATGCACTGCTGCACATGGGTGTATTCCTATGAATGAAGGGGGTTATAGTCACATTTAATGCAAACACTTAGGCCAATAATAGTACAGCTCCTGGACAGTGTTTATATTAAGTGTGACTATAACCCCCCTCATCCTAAAGAGTGCACCCATGTACTGCAGTACATGGGTGTATTCCTATAGATGAGGAGAGGTTATAGCCATATGTAATACATATTTGTCCAGGTCGGCCCTTGAGCTTCCCTTCTTTATATCCAGGCTGTCACTCACCAAGTCTCAGGTAGAGACAGCCCAGTAGTCCCAGGGGAAAGCAGTGCTGACGAGCAGTCGGTGGCGGCGAGCGGTCGGGCAACTGACTAAACTGATTGGTGGAGGCGGCAGAGCAGCAGTTCCCGCCGTGCTCACCACCAATCAGCTCAACATACAGGGCAGCAGTGGCGAAGCCGTCACAGTAGGGGAGGGAGGTGTGGTGCGGAGGACAGCACAGCGTCAGTGCTGCTAAGCAACAGCAGACTGAACGCTCACACGTCCTATTAAACATGCGTTCTGGCGGCATTCCGCTTCAATGACCGCCGCCCGCCCCACACTTCCTACTAGAGGGCGCCGCCTCACATTATTAACACTGGAGGTGCGTCTCTAGATAACAGCCTGCAATGTGACGGCCATATTTCTGGGCACGTTCGCTTTATAAGACGCATTGACTGACTTCTTCCCCCCAATTTTGGGGGGAAAAGTGTGTCTTATAAAGTGAAAATTACGATAAATTATAATAAACACAGACATAGACATGTTAGATTTCTCATAATTGGGGTCATTTATCAAACTGGTGTAAAGTACAACTGGCTTAGTTGCCCATAGCAACTAATCAGATTCCACCTTTCATTTTCAAAAAGAGCTGTCTAAAATTTAAAGTGGAATCTGGTGATTCTAGGGACCCCCAAATGTCCCTATAGTGTCTACAGTAATTATAATGTCCCCTAGAGTGCCCCCAGTAATAATAACATCCTATATTGTGCTCCAGGTAATAATGCCTGTACAGTGTCCCTGAAAACTAATGTCCCCTAATATGTCCTTGTAATCGAAATGCCCCTATAGTTCCTACCCAATAGCAACATCCCCCACACTACCCCCATATAGTAGTTTGCCCCCACAGTATTAATTACCCCCACGGTAGTAATTTTCCCCCATACTGCCCCCACAGTATTAATTGTCCCCCACACTGCTCCCACAGTATTAATTCCCCCCACACTAGTAATTTGCCCCCACGTAGTAGTTTGCTCCCCATGTAGTAGTTTTCCCCCCACTGTCCCTTCATTAATATTCTCCTGTGCCCCCCAGTAATGTCCCCCAAAGTTGGCACACAAAAAAATAAAAGCTAATACTTACCTGTGTCCCAGTCGGCACTCACTAGTAGATGGTAGGTAGGCGCACTGCGCACACACGCATGTGCTGCGTCCGGGCACAAGCGCTCGATGCCGTCACCTGCCCTGGGATTTTTCTACTGCATAGGCTTCAGGCCTATTAGGCCTGAAGCCTATAGCGGTGATCGGGGGTCAGGGAACTATGCGCTCCCGTGCCCCGCCGTAGTTTGTGGGCGTTTGGGTCGGCGTTGGGCCCACCATCGATGCCGGGCCCGGGATTACAGACCCAAACGCCCCAATTATAATCCGCCACTGGTAGTGACAACGCTTAGTGTGAACAAGGGCTGGCCAGAAATACTAGTTTATGTTCAAATACGGCATGCGATATCCGAGAGACGTGCCCATAGGCTTTCATAGCTATATGTGCCCAGTCACCAGGGCAGGGCCAGTTCTCCCTTGTGTACAGCTCCCTCGCACACAGCCATACCTCTGGTACACTGCCGGCTGCCAGTCTCCCGACACCCGCTCATCATGTACGGGCTTATACTGCGAGGCACTGTCGTGATAGATGTGGCTCATCGTGACAGCAGCTAACAGCGCTCAAGCTGGAAAGAGACAGCGGTCAGATACTGAAGGAAGCAGGGAAGTGGCCCGGGGTAGGGGCTTATATAGAAACCGTAGGGTGCGGGGCCTTCCATGCGCTCCGGGCCCCCCTGTGCCACGGGCCCCATAGCAACAGCGTGGTTTGCCTATATTGACAGTACGCCACTGGATCACTTGCAGGGGTGCACCACCAATGAGGCCAGGTGAGGCGATCGCCTCAGGAAGCACCAAGTAGGGGCAAGAGAGGGGCAACTGAAGGGCCATGGGCAATGAGCGCCCTCATTGTGGCAAAGGGGATATGTTAAGAAATTGCTATGAGAGGGGGGGCGCGTTTCAGTTTTCTCCTAAGGCAGCAGAAAGGCTAGGTGCACCCCTGATCACTTGGCTTTAATGCCCCTGTCCAAGAAATGAAATAGTGAGTGGTGCAGTTTGCAGAGCCTCAGTACAATTACAGCAGTTGTTTATAAAGCACCATGACAGGTTTGTTGGCATAAATGACATTCACAGTGCATGTTGTTACAATGAGCCCTGGTTTCCCATTAACAAAATGCAACTGACTTATCAAAGATTTGCCGTTTAGAAAAATTGTAGTAAACAACACTTGAAACAGAAGAATAATGACAGAAAGAGACCACATGGTCCATCTACGTTAGTCTGCCCTATATTATCTCCTTTTTATTTTTCTCTTGCGAGAAAAAAACCTGCCAGGCAGGTTACCAGCTACAAAAGTGAATAGCTAGCTCCATATGTATCAACATAAATCCCTTTGGTGAATAGTTGGCTGCTGTCCAGCTGTCCCAGGCAGGCGCGGGCGTCGCTCCACTGTCTCTGTGTATTTTGGGACTAGTGCTCAGTGAACTTCCTTTCAGCACTGATAGAGTTAATCCTTCCCTTTTGCCCCCTGTCCAGCTGATGACTAAGGTGCTGATCAGCCTCCCATTTAGGCTAGGTCTACACAACGACATTTGTCGCACCAATGTCGCGCGACAATTTTTATAATGATAGTCTACGGTGTCGCACTGCAACATGCGACATACTGTGACTGCGATGCAACAGTCACAAAGAATCCATTCGAGAAGGATTTTTCTGCGACTGTCGCGTCGCAGTCACAGCATGTCGCATGTTGCAGTGAAACACCATAGACTATCATTATAAAAATAGTCGTGCAACATTGGTGCGACAAATGTTGCAGTGTAGTTGTGCCCTATCTGTCGCGCGACAAATGTCGTCGTGTAGACCTAGCCTAAGTTGGGCTGTGGATCCACCTCCTCGCCTGAGCTTTGAGGTTTTCTAGTCTCTAGTAACCAGCAAAGGTGTGATCTGACTCAGTGGCGTAGGGATCGCCATAGCAACCATAGCAGTGGCTATGGGGCCCTACGCCACTGGGGGCCCGTCCAGGCCACCTTCTGTTGATTTTTTTATTTTATTTTTATTTACATACACACCACACACAGGCAGCCAGGCCCGAGCCGCGGACCGCCCGCCCACTACACTAGACTAGTGTAGTGGGCGGGGCTCGGGCCTGGCTGGGGAGGAGTCAGGACTGGAGCAGGGCGCACGCAGGGCCGGGCTCACACAGTGGCTGGGGTCGGGGAAGCTCCAGCCAGGCCACTGAGTAACTCAGAAGATCCGATGGTATATTCTAACCCCCAGGCGTTCCCATGGTGAGGGGGACGCTTGCCTGGGGGTTAGAATATACCATCGGATCTGAGTTTTCACAAGCTCAGTGAGATCGTAAAAACTCAAATCCGATGGTATAATCTAACCCCCAGGTGTTCCCATCGCGACAGGGATGCTTGCCTGGGGGTTAGAATATACAAGGGCCACGCCGCTCACAGGAGTATATTTATAAACTAATCAGTAACTAACTATTTTAACTTTAATCATTGACATTGCTGATCTCTTTACTGGGATATCTTACTCTGTCTTAGCTCCGGTAACAGCAGGCAGTGCGGGAGGGCGGCGCTCACTCTCTGACGTGACGCGCCGCCTAGTGGGAGGAGCAGGCGCGTGACATCAGTGAGTGAGCGCCGCCCTCCCGCACTGCCTGCTGTTACCGGAGCTAAGACAGAGTAAGATATCCCAGTAAAGAGATCAGCAATGTCAATGATTAAAGTTAAAGTTACTGATTAGTTTATAAATGTACTCATGTGAGCGTCGGGGAGGGGGATCTGTGGATGTTACTATTTAGGGGAGGGGGATCTGTGGATGGCACTATTTAGGCAGTGGCGTCGCCAGGGGGGGCCAGAGGGGGCCACGGCCCCCCCTACATCATGCTGTGCCCTCCCCATGTGCCCCCCCAACTAAAATGCCCCCCCCCCCAAGTGAGCCGCCGCCGGGCACAGGGAGATGAGCGCTTCCATTGCGCTCATCTCCATTGTAATCTGCCTGTGCCAGCGGAGGTGCAGGGGAGGGAGAGGCGTGTCCCTTCCCCTTCCTCTGATAGGCTGCAGGCACTAGGCCGGCAGCCTATCAGAGGCCGGCGCGGGCGGCGCGATGACGTCATTGCGCCGCCTGAGCCTTACAGCGCGGGACACAGGAAGAGTCTGTATCGCATCGCTGACACTGAGGTAAGTATAAGTGTTTTTTTTTGTTTTTTTTTACAATAGTGTTACTGGCACATTGGGGGGCTTATTACAATGGGGGGGCTTATTACAATGGGGGGGAGACTTAATACTGGCACATGATGGGGGGACTTAAAACTGGCACACGATGATGGGGGGGACTTAATACTGGCACATGATGATGGGGGGGACTTAATACTGGCACATGATGATGGGGGGGACTTAATACTGGCACATGATGATGGGGGGGACTTAATACTGGCACATGATGATGGGGGGACTTAATACTGGCACATGATGGGGGGGACTTAATACTGGCACATGATGATGGGGGGACTTAATACTGGCACATGATGGGGGGGACTTAATACTGGCACATGAAGGGGGGGACTTAATACTGGCACATGATGATGGGGGGACTTAATACTGGCACATGATGGGGGGGACTTAATACTGGCACATGATGATGGGGGGGACTTAATACTGGCACATGATGATGGGGGGGACTTAATACTGGCACATGATGATGGGGGGACTTAATACTGGCACATGATGATGGGGGGGACTTAATACTGGCACATGATGATGGGGGGGACTTAATACTGGCACATGATGGGGGGGACTTAATACTGGCACATGATGGGGGGGCTTAATACTGGCACATGATGGGGGGGCTTAATACTGGCACATGATGGGGGGGCTTAATACTGGCACATGATGGGGGGGGGCTTAATACTGGCACGTAATGGGGGGCACTAAGAAGGGGTATTTTATACTTGCAAATTATGGGGGACACTGAGGGCATCCACTGGGGCACGATATATGGGGCATTTTATACTGGCACATTATGGGGGGCACTAGCAGGAAGGGGGGAGAGGAGCACTATGGAGGCATTTACTGGGGCACTATATAGGGGTATTTTATACTGGCACATTATGGGGGACATTAGCTCAACTGGGGGCATAAGGGGGTATGTTTTGCACATTTTAAGGAGAATTATTTCTACTGGGGGGCATTATGGTGGGTTTTATTACTCCCCATGGTATGACCCCCTAGTAGCAGCACCAGCCTCTCTCTGCTCTGCTATTTCTCTGCCCCTTCTCCAAATCCTTATTATAAAATCTTTCTCATTAGGATAAAACACAACATCAGCTCCGCCGAGCCCCCAAGCCAAGTGTTGAAGTGGCGTCCGAGATCCCCAAGGGCCAAGCCAAGTAGCTGTAAGTGTTCATGTGAAATATGTTTATTTTATATATGCACACTCCTGTGAGAGGCGGGGAGGGAGATCTGTGGATGACACTGTTATAGGGAGGGAGATCTGTGGATGACACTGTTATGGAGGGGGAAATGGGGATGACACTGTCATGGGTGGATCTGTGGATGACACATATAGCATAAGATGCTATATACGGTATGTGGCATCCACAGATCCCCCCCATAGCAATGTCATCCACAGATCCCCCTCTTTATAAAAGTGTCATCCACAGACAGCTGGACTTTTCTTCCCTGTTGCGGTTTTAGGTATTGGGTAAAGTATTGCAGCATTTCTAAGGGTACTTGTGTAAATGTATCGTTGTTATAGCTGCCCCCCCTACTTTTGTCCTGGCCCCCAGTGTGCCCCCCCAAAATTTGAAAGCTAGAGACGCCACTGTATTTAGGGGAGGGAGATCTGTGGATGTCACTGTTTAGGGGAGGGGGGATCTGTGGATGGCACTGTTTAGGGGAGGGGGGATCTGTGGATGGCACTATTTAGGGGAGGGGATCTGTGGATGGCACTATTTAGGGGAGGGGGATCTGTGGATGGCACTATTTAGGGGAGGGGGATCTGTGGATGGCACTGTTTAGGGGAGGGGAATCTGTGGATGGCACTATTTAGGGGAGGGGGATCTGTGGATGGCACTGTTTAGGGGAGGGGGGATCTGTGGATGGCACTATTTAGGGGAGGGAGATCTGTGGATGACACTGTTTAGGGGAGGGGGATCTGTGGATGGCACTATTTAGGGGAGGGGGATCTGTGGATGGCACTGTTTAGGGGAGGGGGATATGTGGATGGCACTGTTTAGAGGAGGGGGATCTGTGGATGGCACTTTTTAGGGGAGGGGGATCTGCGGATGACACTGTTTAGGGGAGGGGGGATCTGTGGATGGCACTATTTAGGGGAGGAGGATCTGTGGATGGCACTGTTTAGGTGAGGGGGATCTGTGGATGGCACTATTTAGGGGAGGGGGATCTGTGGATGGCACAGTTTAGGGGAGGGGGATCTGTGGATGGCACTATTTAGGGGAGGGGGATCTGTTGATGGCACTATTTAGGGGAGGGGATCTGTGGATGGCACGGGGGGGGGGCCATAATTTTTTTTTGCTATGGGGTCCATGCATTTCTAGCTACGCCTGACTACCTATGTACCGTACCTTGACTGTCTACCGTTTCTGCTCCTTGCCGACTTCCCCAACATTGGAACAGCTACCTGGACTACAGATGTATTCAGCCTGCCCCAACCTTGGAATTGCTATGTGGAATATCCTGCAGTCAGCCTGCCCTAACTTTTGACTGTTTTTAGACTACACCTATTGCCTGAGTGCTAGATGCTTGGCACCAGTGCCTCTGTCCCCCATGGGTCAGCTGTCAACTACACCAGGACTACTCCAGGAGGTTACTGCATTGTTGGTTTCCTGTAGCAAAGTTCAGATCCATGTATAGGAGTTAAAGAGTTAATACCAGGAAACAACCAGGACAACAACCTTAGGTTTAGCCCAAAGTCGAACTGGCTTGTTGGCACAGTGGGTCAAAACCCACTGTGTGTTACAGAAAGCTACAACAGAAAATCAGACTGACACAAACCAAAGCAGTACAGCAGTTACTAGAATACATTTATATGTGGCAGAAATGTCTGCAACTTTTCTATTTATATAAATGGGGCTTAGAGAAATTCATGTGCTTGCAGCAAGAACATCTTGATTCACATGAATGGAACTGATTTTCAGTTCCAAACAAATCTGTGATATGTGAATACACACTAAAGCTTCTTCATGGAGCAGTCTGTGAAAATGCCTTGCTCACATTTATAGCTATGCCATATTCTTACAGGGTTTTTTTAATGAATGGATTGAAGAGTTTGTATGAGATTAAAACATGGCTACCTTCTTCTCCAAAAAACAGTGCCACTTTTTTCAATAGAGCATGTTTAGTATTGCAGCTCGCTCAGCTCAGCATCATTTAGGTACCTGAACAGTGGTGGCCAGTTCTCATTGTTCGCCCGCGAACACATGCGGGCTGCCATCTTTTCTCACAAGTCCGGCGAGGCACAGGTAAGACACAGCCGTTCGAGGGTGTATATCTTTGTTCTAGATGTGAGCAAATTACCCGTTTGGAATCGCAGATCGAGTCTCTAAATGGGCAAGTTGCAACACTGAGAGGCATTGATAATTTGCAAAAGAGTTTGCTTCTCACCGAGCAAGCACTCTTTGGGGTAGATGAGGGGGAGGGTGACAGAGAGGAGGCTGAGGAAAGTGAGGTAGCTAGCTGGGTAAAAGTTAGAAAGCGGGGTAGAGGGAAGAGTGCCAGGGAGGCTAGCCCTGATCTGACACACCCCAACAAGTTTGCACGTTTGGCAGATGAGGGGGATGTCAGTCCGGGGACGGCACTGCTGCAGCCAGACACTTCCTCTGCCAGTCAGGGGAATGTCAGCTCCAGTAAGCAGGGAACCAGGAGTGCAGGGCAGGCCAGACAGGTGCTGGTAGTGGGAGACTCCATTATTAGGGGAACAGATAGGGAAATCTGTCACAAAGACCGTGATCGCCGAACAGTGTGCTGTCTTCCTGGCGCTAGAGTTCGACACATCGCAGATCGGGTTGACAGATTACTGGGAGGGGCTGGAGACGATCCAGCGGTCATGGTCCATATCGGAACCAATGACAAAGTTAGAGGTAGGTGGAAAGTCCTTAAAAATGATTTCAGGGATTTAGGTCAAAAGCTGAGGGCAAGGACCTCTAAGGTAGTATTTTCCGAAATACTGCCTGTACCACGAGCCACACAAGAAAGGCAATGGGAGATTAGGGAGATTAACAAGTGGCTCAAGAACTGGTGTAGGATGGAGGGGTTTGGGTTCCTGGAGAACTGGGCCGATTTTTCTATCGGCAACAGGCTCTATCGTAGGGACGGGCTGCACCTCAATGGGGAAGGGGCAGCTGTGCTGGGGAGAAAGATGGCTAGAAGGTTGGAGGAGTGTTTAAACTAGGGACTGGGGGGGAGGGTAATTACGTTATAGGAGGGGAAGATAGTGCAGATAGAGACCGGGGGCAAGGTAATAAGAATGGGGGAGGAATGGAAGGAGGGACTAGAACAATTCAGAAGGAAAGGTGTAGGGTAAAAAATATACATAAACCTCTCAAATGTATGTATACTAATGCCAGAAGCCTGACTAATAAAACTGGTGAACTGGAATTAGTGATGTGTGAGGAGGACTATGACATAGTGGGAATAACTGAGACATGGCTGGATGATAGCTATGACTGGGCAGTTAATGTACAAGGTTACAGTCTGTTTAGAAAGGATCGTCAAAACCGGAGAGGGGGAGGGGTCTGCCTTTATATAAAGTCCTGTCTAAAGCCCACAGTCCGAGAAGATATAAGTGAGGGACATGAACATGTGGAGTCACTATGGGTAGAGATACATGGAGCTAAAAACAACAATAAATTACTAATAGGAGTTTACTATAAACCACCTAATATACCAGAGTCCACAGAAAATCTACTACTAAACGAGATAGACGAGGCGGCAAATCATAATGAGGTGGTTATTATGGGGGACTTCAACTACCCAGATATAGACTGGGAAACTGAAACTTGTATATCTCATAAGGGAAACAGGTTCATGGCTATAACCAAAGACAATTACCTCTCCCAACTGGTTCAGGACCCGACTAGAGGGACGGCCATACTGGACTTAGTATTAACCAATAGACCTGACAAAACAACAGACGTGCAGGTCGGGGGACACCTGGGAAATAGTGACCATAAAGTAATAACCTTCCAATTATCATTCAAAAGAGCGTTTCTACAGGGAGGAACAAAAATACCAAACTTCAAAAAAGCTAAATTTAGCCAACTAAGAGAGGCCATAGGCCAAACTAACTGGGACAAAGTCCTCACAAATACAGACACAAAATGGGATATCTTTAAAAACATCCTAAAAACTCATTGTCAGAGGTACATACCGTATGGTAATAAAAGGTTAAGAAACAAAAATAAACCAATGTGGATAAATAGAACTGTAAAGAAAGCAATAAATGACAAAAAGAAAGCATATAAAACACTAAAACAGGAGGGTTGCACGGAAGCACTGAAAAACTATAAGGAAAAAAATAGAACATGTAAAAAACAAATAAAAGCGGCCAAACTAGAGACCGAGAGATTAATTGCCAAAGAGAGTAAAACCAACCCTAAAATGTTCTTCAATTATATAAATGTTAAAAAGTATAAAGCTGAAGGTGTTGGCCCTTTAAAGAGTAATGAGGGGGGAGTCGCAGAGAGCGACGAGGAGAAAGCAAAGCTGTTAAATATTTTTTTCTCCAATGTATTCACTGAGGAAAATAAATTGTCAGATGACATGCAGAATGCAAAAATAAATTCCCCATTAAAAGTGTCCTGTCTGACCCAGGAAGAAGTACATCAGCGGCTTAAAAAGATTAAAATAGACAAATCGCCAGGACCGGATGGCATACACCCCCGTATCCTAAAGGAATTAAGTAATGTCCTAGCCAGACCCTTATTTCTGATATTTGCAGACTCTATACTGACAGGGAATGTCCCACAGGATTGGCGCGTGGCATATGTGGTGCCAATATTCAAAAAGGGGCCAAAAACAGAGCCTGGAAACTATAGGCCGGTAAGTTTAACATCTGTTGTGGGTAAACTGTTTGAAGGTTTTCTGAGAGATGCTATATTAGAGCATCTCAACGGAAATAAGCAAATAACGCCATATCAGCATGGCTTCGTGAGGGATCGGTCATGTCAAACTAATTTAATCAGTTTCTATGAGGAGGTAAGTTCTAGACTTGACAGCGGCGAATCAATGGATGTCGTATATCTGGACTTCTCCAAAGCATTTGACACTGTACCGCATAAAAGGTTAGTATATAAAATGAGAATGCTCGGACTGGGAGAAAACATCTGTATGTGGGTAAGTAACTGGCTGAGTGATAGAAAACAGAGGGTGGTTATTAACGGTACACATTCAGATTGGGTCACTGTCACTAGTGGGGTACCTCAGGGGTCAGTATTGGGCCCTATTCTCTTCAATATATTTATTAATGATCTTGCAGAAGGCTTGCATAGTAAAGTATCAATTTTCGCAGATGACACTAAACTGTGTAAAGTAATTTACACTGAAGAGGACAGTATACTACTACAGAGGGATCTGGATAGATTGGAGGCTTGGGCAGATAAGTGGCAGATGAGGTTTAACACTGATAAATGTAAGGTTATGCACATGGGAAGGAAAAATGCAAGTCACCCGTACATACTAAATGGTAAAACACTCGGTAACACTGACATGGAAAAGGATCTAGGAATTTTAATAAACAGCAAACTAAACAGCAAAAACCAGTGTCAGGCAGCTGCTGCCAAGGCCAACAAGATAATGGGTTGCATCAAAAGGGGCATAGATTCCCGTGATATGAACATAGTCCTACCACTTTACAAATCGCTAGTCAGACCACACATGGAGTACTGTGTACAGTTCTGGGCTCCTGTAAACAAGGCAGACATAGCAGAGCTAGAGAGGGTTCAGAGGAGGGCAACTAAAGTAATAACTGGAATGGGGCAACTACAGTACCCTGAAAGATTATCAAAATTAGGGTTATTCACTTTAGAAAAAAGACGACTGAGGGGAGATCTAATTAATATGTATAAATATATCAGGGGTCAGTACAGAGATCTATCCCATCAGCTATTTATCCCCAGGACTGTGACTGTGACGAGGGGACATCCTCTGCGTCTGGAGGAAAGAAGGTTTGTACACAAACATAGAAGAGGATTCTTTACGGTAAGAGCAGTGAGACTATGGAACTCTCTGCCTGAGGAGGTGGTGATGGTGAGTACAATAAAGGAATTCAAGAGGGGCCTGGATGTGTTTCTAGAGCGTAATAATATTACAGGCTATAGCTACTAGAGAGGGGTCGTTGATCCAGGGAGTTATTCTGATTGGAGTCGGGAAGAAATTTTTTATTCCCCTAAAGTGGTGAAAATTGGCTTCTACCTCACAGGGTTTTTTGCCTTCCTCTGGATCAACTTGCAGGATAACAGGCCGAACTGGATGGACAAATGTCTTTTTTCGGCCTTATGTACTATGTTACTATGTTACTATGTTACCTGTGCCTGTGCGCGAGCCGGTCTGAAATCAAATGCGGTCACCGGGAGCAGGCAGTTCCGAGAACAGCCGCCGGGGGCCTTCATTGGGCTGTTCTCGGAACTGCCTGCTCCCGGTGATCGCATTTGTTTCAGACCGGCCTCCCCGGACTTGTGAGAAAAGATGGCAGCTCACATTTGTTCGCGGGCGAACAATGCGAACAGGCCATCACTGTACCTGAATGGGCCTTAAAGGGGTTACCCAACTCCTATAATGGCCTCCCTAAATGCCCAGTCCCTTCAGATAGGTTAAAGTTACCATGCTCCCAGACTCCCGCCTCGCTCCTGCTCCCACATCTACCCGCTGCAGCCCACGGCAGGGAGGAGCCTCCCTACCATTGCGGGTGACAATAGGGAGGAGAAGATGCAGCGGTGGCTGTGCGGAGAGCATGAGCGACGTTGGTGCCGGGGAACGGGGTACATGTCATATTATTTTGCGGTGCGGACATACCATGGACCCATTCAAGTTGAATGGGTCCGCCCGCTGCACGTATGTTGCCCATGCATTGGGGACCGCAATTGCGGTCCCCAATGCATTGAACGGCCGCACAATGGCCATGTGCATGAGGCCTAAGGAGAATATTCACATAATCAGCTAATGAAGCATGGCATTTTGGATTTTTCAGCTATAAGGTTGCCTATGAGTCCAAAAGAAACAAAATTCATATGACACATATGCAACTGAAGCCCTGTTCTGGTACAGTAGGGAATGACAGAGTCTTATGGGTACCATATGTGGGGATTCGCTCTGGTAGGCAGGGTGAGTGGATGCAGTACAGAGGCACAAAAACAGTGCTTTACCAGACTTCAATGTTTATTCACACTTGGCAGGTATCACAAAACAGAAAAAACAACTTCACCTTTGTTTTAAGTCCTGGTGTTTAGTTCACACCATGCTGCGGGTACCACGTATATACAGGGTGGGCCATTTATATGGATACACCTTAATAAAATGGGAATGGTTGGAGATATTAACTTCCTGTTTGTGGCATATTAGTATATGTGAGGGGGGAAACTTTTCAAGATGGGTGGTGACCATGGCGGCCATTTTGAATTCAGCCATTTTGAATCCAACTTTTGTTATTTCAATAGAAAGAGGGTCATGTGACACATCAAACTTATTGGGAATTTCACATGAAAAACAATGGTGTGCTTGGTTTTAACGTAACTTTATTCTTTCATGAGTTATTTACAAGTTTCTCTTTGTTTACAGCCATTGACATGTCGCCGAGGTTAACACGTGAGGAGCGGATAGAAATTGTGTTGATGTCTGGTGAACGCAGTAACCGGGTCATTGCAGCAGATTTCAATGCAAGACACCCTACGAGACCACCCATCTCCCATGCTACAGTTAGCAAACTGCTTGCTAAGTTTCGTGAAACTGGTTCAATGTTGGATTTGCCAAAATGTGGACGCATTAAATCTGTCTCTAATGAAGAAACATCAGTGGCTGTCCTAGCTTCATTCAGCAAGAGCCCACAGCGTAGCACTCGCCGCATGTCACTGGAGAGTGGCATTAGTCGAACATCCCTTCGGCGGATATTAGCTACTTACAAATGGCACCCTTACAAACTCCAGCTACTGCAGCATCTCAACGAGGATGACCCAGATCGGCGCACTGAATTTGCAGAATGGGCAAAACAAAGATTTGAACAGGACCCTCAGTTTACGCAGAAGATTTTGTTCAGTGATGAGGCAAACTTTTATGTGAATGGTGACATTAACAAACAAAACCACCACTATTGGTCTGACACTAACCCACATTGGATAGATCCCTCCAAGACTGTTGGAACAAAAAAATTGATGGTATGGTGTGGTATATGGGGTACAAAGATAGTGGAGCCATTCTTCATCAATGGAAACCTCAAGGCCACTGGATATGTGAAATTGCTACATGATGATGTGTTTCCCTCTTTATGCACTGAAGCTGGCACATTCCCTGAGTTTTTCCAGCAAGATGGTGCACCACCACATTATGGGTGTCAGGTCCGAGCATTCCTAGATGAACAGTTTCCTGGAAAGTGGATTGGTCATCGTGGGCCAGTTGAATGGCCCCAAAGGTCTCCTGATCTGACCCCCTTAGACTTTTATCTTTGGGGTCATCTGAAGGCAATTGTCTATGCTGTGAAGATACGAGATGTGCAGCACCTGAAACTACGGATACTGGAAGCCTATGCTAGCATTTCTCCTGCGGTGTTGCTATCAGTGTGTGAAGAGTGGGAGAAGAGGGTTGCATTGACAATCCAACACAATGGGCAGCACATTGAACACATTTTATGAGTGGTCAGAAACTTGTAAATAACTAATGAAAGAATAAAGTTACGGTAAAACCAAGCACACCATTGTTTTTCTTGTGAAATTCCCAATAAGTTTGATGTGTCACATGACCCTCTTCCTATTGAAAAAACAAAAGTTGGATTCAAAATGGCCGACTTAAAAATGGCCGCCATGGTCACCACCCATCTTGAAAAGTTTCCCCCCTCACATATACTAATGTGCCACAAACAGGAAGTTAATATCACCAACCATTCTCATTTTATTAAGGTGTATCCATATAAATTGCCCACCCTGTAGATCAAGTCCTGGTGTTCAGTCCACACCCTGTTGCAGGTACCGCGTGTACTGGTCAAGTCCTGGTGTGTGTTCACACCTTGCCACAGATCCGCTCAAAGGGTTCAAGTCAACAACTGAACAAAGTCGACCTGTCCTCCCAGACAGGTTGCAAACATCCACATAGGTACAAACAGCTTAAGGCCTCATGCACACGACCGTATGTATATTTTGCGGTCTGCAAAAAACGGATCCGCAAAAAATACAGATGACGTCCGTGATGCGGACAATAATAGGACATGTTCTATTTTTTTGCAGAACGGAAATACGGACATACAGAAACGGAATGCACACGGAGTACCTTCCGTTTTTTTTGCGGACCCATTGAAATGAATGATTCCGTATACGATCTGCAAAAAAAACGGAACGGACCTGGAAAGAAAATATGTTTATGCACAAAGGGGCATGAGCCCTAACACAGAGACCTTGCCCACACTCTAGCTGCTTTTAATGAGAGTTGGGCGTCCGCATAGCCCTGCCCGGCAAGTGAAATCCGGCCTGGTGCTTGACCTCACCTTGCTGCAATCAGTCTCTGCAGCATATGCTGGGAGGAAAATACCTCCCATCTACTAACAGACCCTTCACTGTGTCAAACATATTACACTTAAGGCCTCATGCACACGGCCGGCAACTTGCGGTCCCCAATGCACGGGCAACATCCATGCGGCGGCCGGGACGGATCAAAACCCATTCGACTTGAATAGGTCCGTAATCTGTCCGCATCGTAAAAAGAATAGAACATGTAGTGCTTCCGTGGGGTTCCGTGCCTCGGATTGCAACAACAGCCGTGTGCATGAGGCCTAAAACAGCTGGTGGCTAGAATGGAGCTGTAGTATGGATATAAGCTCGATCCCTTAAAGGGGTATTGCCATCTCAGACACTGGTGGCATTTCACTAGGAAATGCTACCAACGTCAGATAGGTATGTATCCCCCAAAGTGAAGGACTTCTGAAAATAGCGTGCTCGGCTATTTTTGAAACTCCCATATAAGTGCATAAAGGGAATAAAAAGCACACAGTGCATGCTCCTTTGCTTCAGGGGCCCTGTTCTGGATATAGGACCAGGTACCAAAGGTGGAACCCACACCTATCTGACATTGGTGGCATATCCTAGTGATATTCCACCAATATCTGAGATGGCTAGAACCAGGGGTGGGATTCAAATTTTTACCAACAGGTTTCCTACTCAACGACGGACATGCGGCATCACGACACATGTTTACATATACATACACCATATATACAGTATGCAACACACATACATGGTACTCATACATAAATACACCATATATACACTACACACACATACCGCCCAACTAAGGAGCTTAACTATCAGCGGTGCGCAAAGCAATGGAAGTGAACATCTCCAGATGCCCTGCCGCCGCCAAAGCACCGGATCGGGACTCATCCAGTAACACGGTTCTCCGATCCAGTTGTAATTTTAACAACTGGATCTGGAGAACTGGAGGGAACTGGCTGAATCTCATGCCTTGTCATAACCCTTTAAGTGTTAGAAAGTTACAGATGAAACAAAGTTTTCCAAGATATTTTTACTGATGACTATCATCTGGATAGGTCATTAAGCATCTGATCAGTGGGGGTCCGACACCTAGGACCTCCACCAATCAGCTGTTTGGAAAGCACTGGCACTCGCAGTAGCACGGCGGTCCTATCTCTGCTCACCAAGCACAGCACCGTCCATTTGATAGCAGCTGTGGTATCACAGCTCAGCCCCATTTACTTAAATGGGGCTAAGCTGTGTCTAGGCCATATGACCCCTTTTAAAAATCTGAAATGGCATCTAGGGAAAAAAAACTTGTAAAGCAAGAAATATTCACAGATGAAGGCATTTAAAAAAATGTTGACAGTGAGATTTTAAATACAGCACTTCACAGGCTGAGGCATATTCTGGCATTGATTTTCAGACTATTATGTCAGCGGTTCTCCTGTCTCCTATCAAAGGCGTAATATAAAAAAAAATGAAAAAAAATTGTACAAATTCCATGTCTGAGAATCTATGGAACTTTAATACTAATAAATTACTTTCGGAGACTATAAGTCAGGCAGAAAAATAAGCCATTGGTTCTTGAAAATGTATTTTGGGATTTTCACAAAGGCACTTGTTTCTTTATCCGCATCAGGTTGCAGCTGAAGTGAATGAAAAGATGCACTTTCCTATGAGGACTATGTAATAGAAAGTTAGTAACTAGCTGTGGCTCATAAAAGCACTACTGGGAATTATAAAAGATATAACATTTCCATAAATCAGCGATAGATACTGAGCTACCATCTGGTTCACGAAATGACTAACCCAGCTGTGGAGGTGGTGAGACTTCTGTCAGATGGCAAGTGATGGTGGCTTCATCAAAAAAGCTAAATTGCAGTAGTAACAAGCAAAATGGAATGTGAGCACAAAAGTTGTATGGTAAATGTGTAAAACTACCGTAAACATGCAGAATCAATGTGTATGAGATGTCCGCAGGTTCATCAATTCACTGTCATCAGATCTCTAGAATTTGCCAGTTTCCTATCAAGGTATAATATAATTACCATTTAAAGGGCATCTGTCAGCAGATTTGTGCTTATGAAACTGGCTGACCTGTTACATGTGCGCTTGGCAGCCAAAGGCACCTGTGTTGGTCCCATGTTTATATGTACCCGTATTGCTAAGCAAAATTAAGTTTTAACATTTGCAAATTAGCCTTCAGGAGCAACATGGGCGTTGCCGTTACACCTAGAGGCTCTGCTTTCTCTGCACCTGCCACACCCTATCCACTTTGATTGACAGGACCAGGCAGTAAAAATGTCATCACATCTGGGCCTGCCAATCAAAGTGCAGAGGGCACAGCAGTTAGGCCTCTTTCACACGGGCGTTGCGGGAACATGCACGATTTTTCCGCGCGAGTGCAAAACTTTGTAATGTGTTTTGCACTCGTGTGAGAAAAATCGTGCATGTTTGGTACCCAAACCCGAACTTCTTCACAGAAGTTCGGGCTTGGGATCGGTGTTCTGTAGATTGTATTATTTTCCCTTATAACATGGTTATAAGGGAAAATAATAGCATTCTGGATACAGAATGCATAGTAAAATAGGGCTGGAGGGGTTAAAAAAAAATAAAAAAATAATGAAACTCACCTTAGTCCACTTGATCGTGCAGCCCGGCTTCTCTTCTGTCTCCTTCTTTGCTGATTGCAGGAAAAGGACCTGTGGTGACGTCCCTCTGGTCATCACATGGTCCATCACATGATCCATCACCATGGTAAAAGATCATGTGATGGATCATGTGATGACTGGAGTGATGTCACCACAGGTCCTTTTCCTGCAATCAGCAAAGAAGTAGACAGAAGAGAAGCCGGGCTGCGCGATCAAGTGGACTAAGGTGAGTTTAATTTATTTATATTTTTTTAAACCCCTCCAGCGCTATTTTACTATGCATTCTGTATTCAGAATGCTATTATTTTCCCTTATAACCATGTTAAAAGGGAAAATAATAATGATCGGGTCTCCATCCCGATCGTCACGTAGCAACCGTGCGTGAAAATCGCACCGCATCCGCACTTGCTTGCGGATGCTTGCGATTTTCACGCAGCCCCATTCACTTCTATGGGGCCTGCGTAGCGTGAAAAACGCACAAAATCGAGCTTGCTGCGATTTTCACACAACGCACAAGTGATGCATGAAAATCACCGCTCATGTGGAGAGCCCCATAGAAATGAATGGGTCAGGATTCAGTGCGGGTGCAATGCGTTCAACTCACGCATTGCACCCACGCGGAAAACTCGCCCGTGTGAAAGGGGCCTTACAGAGCGAGCAGAGCCTCTAGGTGTAATGGCTACACCCCCGTTGCCCCTAGAGGCTCATTTACAAATATTAAAACATAATTTTTCTCAGCAGGGGCAGATTGGGGACATAAAGTGGCCCTGGAAAAAATCTTAAAAGTGGCCCTATGTTGTAGGTGGGTTCAAATTGACAGAAAGAGGGGCAACACAAATAGGCAAGGAAAAGAGAAGTAGGCAAGGGCATAGGTCTCATGGTGGCTCAGTGGTTGGCACTGTAGCCATGCAGCGCTGGGGTCCTAGGTTCGAATCCGACAACATCTGCATGGAGTTTGTATGTTCTCTCCGTGTTTGCCTGTTTCCCCCAGTTTCCTCCCAAACTCCAAAGACATACTGATAGGGACCTCACTGGGGACAGCTTGATGCTAATGTCTGTAAAGTGGCGTGGAATATGTCAGCGCTATATAAGTGTGCAGAATAAATAAATAAAGGGCAGCAAGACCATATTGCAGCTAAAAATATTGTCTGAGGAGAACTAATAGCACAGTGCAGCACAAAATACTGCCACCCTTGCTGCATTCAGTTGAATTCAGGAGGGCCCCTGGGGATCCTGGCCAAGTGCATACCTAATGCTCCTAGTATTAATTAATGCTGAGAGCATCAGATTGTTGTGTACCCGAAATGGCGGCCATGAAGAGTGCTCAGGCGCCCCCTGGGAAATTTCCTTGTATGGTCTACAGCCAGTCTGCCCCTGCTTCTCAGCAATGCAGGCACATATGAACATAGGAACAACACAGATGACTTCAGCTGCTAAGAGCACATGTAACAGGTCTTCATAGGTACAAATCTGCTGATAGATGCCCTCTAAGACAATATAGGCTAAAAGTCTCAAAGGGGTTAACTGATGCATGTGTAACGCCCCAGAGTGGCATTACCACTTCTGCACCCTGCTACTGTCTTTACTGTCATCTTGTATATTTATTTCAGGTCCAAACACTGTGCATTTCCTATTTTGTAAGTGTCATGTTCACGTATAATGTGCCTGGTTCCTCAGCAGGTGGCAGAAAAAATGCCAGAGCTACAGTTAGGTAGAATAAGGCTTTCTATTCCATTCTACACCCCCTCTGTGGAGGAGTGGGCGAGTCCCACTACCTGCAAGAAGGGTGGGGACCAGTTAGAGGTCAGTCCTAGCTTATCCCAAGCTAGGTGAAGGTGTGCAGTGCCACGTCTCTTCGGGACGTGCCCAAGACAAGCCAGCCAGAGCACCGTAAGCTCAGCTGGACATGGAGGCCAAAGCTTAGAGCCTCAGAAGCCAGGAAGAAAGTTCCCTGGTATAACTTAAGAGACAGACTACAGAGGGAAGTTGCAGCATACAGCAAAAGCTAAGTCATACAGTCAGTACAGCAGTACAGTACAGCAGAGCCAGAGAGCAACAGATGTAGGAGAGTTGAGCTTGCCTGCCAGAGTTTTAATGCTAAAGCCTGCTGGGACCAAGACAAAATTTGAAGATTGAGTTATAAAAAGGTTTGGCGTCACTCAGTATCTGGCGTTTATACTGACAGAAAGCAAACTGTAGTTTCAAAAAGTATTATTTAATACCTCACAACATGTTGTATAAAATAGATAAAATAATACATAAAACACACTAAAAATACACGTATACCCTATTAGGACCACTATGTAGGTTAGTATTGATTTCTATTGTCCTTGTGAATCATACAGAGTCCATGATGGGTTATACGGTGATAACCATGGGATGAGTACAGTTAGTGTTAGTATGGAAAGCACTATATCGATTGCAAGTTATCAATTGCAGGTTTACTTTACCGCTCCTAGTAGTCAAACCGTTGCTTGGCTGTGAGCCGCAGCAATCACTCCTGTTAGCCGTCCGGCTGTTTGGCTGTGAGCTGCAAGGACCTTTGGAGGCGTGGTTGACGATTCCCCTTGTAGCTGAGTATACTCTGACCTTTCAGGACCTGACGGTGGCGTCCCACGTGGTATCAGTCGGATAGGTCAGGTGACTCTTATTTCAAGCGGGGTTTTCAAATGGATATAAAGTTCATTTGTAGTTATAGTCGTCTTCCTTGTCTTGTCCCACACTGTCTGCCGACCATCATTTGTAGTTATAGTCGTCTTCCTTGTCTTGTCCCACACTGTCTGCCGACCATCGGCAGACAGTGTGGGACAAGACAAGGAAGACGACTATAACTACAAATGAACTTTATATCCATTTGAAAACCCTGCTTGAAATAAGAGTCACCTGACCTATCCGACTGATACCAGGTGGGACGCCACCGTCAGGTCCTGAAAGGTCAGAGTATACTCAGCTACAAGGGGAATCGTCAACCACGCCTCCAAAGGTCCTTGCAGCTCACAGCCAAACAGCCGGACGGCTAACAGGAGTGATTCCTGCGGCTCACAGCCAAGCAACGGTTTGACTACTAGGAGCGGTAAAGTAAACCTGCAATTGATAACTTGCAATCGATATAGTGCTTTCCATACTAACACTAACTGTACTCATCCCATGGTTATCACCGTATAACCCATCATGGACTCTGTATGATTCACAAGGACAATAGAAATCAATACTAACCTACATAGTGGTCCTAATAGGGTATACGTGCATTTTTAGTGTGTTTTATGTATTCTTTTATCTATTTTATACAACATGTTGTGAGGTATTAAATAATACTTTTTGAAACTACAGTTTGCTTTCTGTCAGTATAAACGCCAGATACTGAGTGACGCCAAACCTTTTTATAACTCAATTTTTACTTCTAACAGCAACAGGGAGTGCTGTGTGGTAGTGCACCTATTCCACAGTACTATCAGTGAGAGAGCCACCAAACCTTGATTTTACCTTGAAAATTTGAAGATTGTTTCTAATGAATGTTTACCAAAATAAAGCTGCTATTTAACTTCATCACAAGGTCTGGACTCAATTATTTCTTCAAACTCCTCAACTATACCACCCTATTTTCTGCTTCGGAGCCAACGCCTGGGATCCAGTCGTATCCAGGTAGGAGCACCGTGACACAAAACATTAAGGGACATTTTGGGCCTTACCACTCGGCCATTCCTACACCTGGGTACTCGGGTAATCTTTAGGGCCACAGGGGGTGGCCTGTTGCACATGCAGCCCACCTGGCTTCAGCAGTGACATATCTCTTGTGAACACGTCACTGCTGAAGCCAGTAATTGGCTACAAAGGAGCAGGCGACCATGCACATGCTGGGGAGGAAAAAAACAAGCCACAGACTAGAAGATGGACACAAGGGAGTCAACGTGCAGAACCAGAGCAGCGATGAACAGGTAAATATGAATCTTTCAGTAGCAGAGCAGGCTGCTGGCATCAGTTAAAAGTTAGGTATTCATGGACAACAGCTTTAATGCCAGATTTGCTCTATTTTCTCAATAGCTGGCTCAATACTAGAGATTTTTGGAGAACTAGAAAAGGCCTGAACACTGTTATGGCCTTTGCATGACGCGAATGAATGTGGCAGATGCAATCTGAGGGCATCTGTGGGAAAAATTGACCTGTCGTGTTGGATTTCTTTGGTGCCGTACTCAGAAAGTCATTAATCTACATGACAGATCTGTATCCTATCAATTGGAAACCCAGACTAGGCACTAGATTAGGGCAGAGATCATTTGGCAATTTATTGTTTTTGCAAATTGAATTGTCATCCAAAACAACAATCTTCACAGACCAAGCATGAGCGACCAGTTGTTCAGAATCACTGTCCGGATTACAATGCGGTTTATCCAGGAAAGGCATTACATGAGAAAACCTGTAGTACTTTTAGCTTGGTATTGACAGCAGGGATCCGCCAATGTTGGCAATAATGGGAACTATTAGCTGTCATTATTGATTTAACCTTTGTAAATGTCAGTTTGCAGTGTGCACAGTAAGATTTACAGAAGGGATATATAATATATATATAATTGGATACAGTATAATGGTCTAAACAAACTGTTTTGAAAAAAGTATAGAGATAAAGAGATCCGCCTCTTAAGATATGTGTTTACTTAGATCAATGGATTCTATTTATGTATATGCATCCTCACTAGGCTTGTGCGAATCAACCTTCGGATCATTAGTTCACCAAAGTCTCACGCGGCTTGGAGCGAGATGAACTGTGGCCAAAGTACATCCTGACCCAAGTCGGGCGAGACTTTGGTGAATTACTACTATATTTATATCTGCGTATTTAAAAATATTTAAAAATAGGAATCCGAAGTGGGCTTTGGCACTGAGGTACCAGCCAGCACCAAAGCCCACTTAGGATTGCTATTTTAAATAGTTTTTAAATATGCAGATATGAATACAGTACAAATTCACTGAAATCTCGCACAACTTTAGGTGAGACGAGTTTTGGTTCCATGGAGCCAATACATTTTAATGCTGTACGGAAACAGCATTAAAATCAAAGTATTTGAACGACTCGACTTCGGATCTATGATCTGAAGCTCGATGAGTCTGTGATCCATCTGCACCATGTGTTCTATTTCTTTGGGGTGCAAAGGGACAGAGAAAAAAACATTGGCAGTGCTTTCGTGGGGTTCGTGCCTCCGTTCCGCACGGCACCTTCCAAATTACGGACCCATTCAAGTGAATGGGTCCGCATCCGTGACGCGGTGCACAAACGGCCAGTGCCTGTATATTGCGGACCCGCTGTTTGAGGGCCGTAACACGGGCACTGGCCGACAACAGTCGTGTGCGTAAGCCCTTAGCTTGAAAAAAGCCTCATAGTGTTGGGCTAAAACATCGCAGTTGGGATGAATAAAAGCAGGTTCACCACCCTTCATCTTATCTGGAGTGTGATCCGTGGCCGTATTGCGGCCCGCAAATCGCGGGCCACAATACACGGCCACAGTTCTGTGTGCATTCCGCATCACGGATGCGGACCCATTCACTTTAATGGGTCCGCAAATCGGGAATAGTAGAAAAAAGCTGCATGGAACGGGACCCCTCGGAAGCACTACGGAGTTCTTCCGTGGGGTTGCGTCCCGTACTTCCGTTCCGCAAAAAGATAGAACACGTCCTATCTTTTTGCGGAACTGGCGGATCGCGGACCCATTAAAGTGAATGGGTCCGCGATCCGATGCGGCTGACCTATGGCTGGCGATCGTGCATTGCGGCACGCAAATTGCGGGCCGCAGCACGGGCACGGGTCACACACGTTCGTGTGAACTCGGCCTAAAGCCATGTGCTCCTACGAAAAGAGCAGTGTCCATAATGGAGAATCACGCTCACACACGGAGCATTATTTCCGCACTGGACACGCTCATGTGAAAGAGCCCTAAATCAATATCAAATGTCAGCTATGTGCCTGCTATCCCAATTATTCAGCATAACAAAAATATCCTATATTTAATTCATACCATGTCAAAAAAACAACAAATCATTATTAATTTGAAAATGTACATATAATTAGAATTGACCTGTCTTACCACAAAGTAGTAAATAACCTTAACCTTTCTCATGTGTAAGAATTTTAACAAAAACAAAAAATTCCCAGAGTCAAAGAAATTTTCCTTCACAAGCCTGACTTTAGCAGAAGGAAATGTTTGTAATGTTATCCATAGAAAATATTTGCTGTTTGGCTCAGAAATGCTAGATTTATTCCAAAAATGGCAGCAACCTTGTCTCGCTTCCAAAGTACATATTTAGATAAATGGAAATAGGGAGTAAATCTTGTATGTGTTATTGGCCAAGTGAGAGAGGTTCTGCTGAGAGGAGTATGTTCTAACAAGGCTTTTTACTAATGATCACCAACAAACTACCAACAAATGCAAGAGAGAGTGATTGTACAAAGAGAGTTTATATACCATAGAAAATGCTATAAATGTCTGATTGGTGGGGCTCTGACTGCTGGGACACTCCAACAGAATAGAGGAGTTCAACATTCCCTATTAAAAACAGTGCAAAAGGGGAGGTGATGTGAGCGGTCTCCACTGAAGTCTATGAGGAGCGAGGCACACAGCTGGGCAGGTTTGCTTAAATGTCTCTATATCAAACATAAGCTTGTATTGGAGTTACATAAACGGACACTCGCTCTGCACCTCCACTGGTCAGACGTTTATAGCACATTCTATGCTAAATGTTAGTAATTAGAATATTGATGGCCCCTCCTCAGGATCAATGGGCATCCGACACCCCACACCCCTGCGGATCATCTGTTACCTTGTAGCACTGGCAGCAGAAGTCAGAGCTGAAACTACACAGGTCCATCCATTGTGTAGTGGACAGAGCTGATGACTGCAGTGCTGCCCCCCAGTTATCAGCTCCATCCACTACATAATGGACGGGGCTGTGTAGTTCATGATGGAGCTACCCTAAAATAGCTAATCGTCAGGAGTACGGGGTATCGGACTGAGCAGATCTGATATTGTTGGTCAGGATAGGCCATCAATATCAAATATCAAAATCCTGCAAAACCCCGTTAAGATACAGTCACGAGTAGCAGGACCGCTATGGAAAATCAGCATGAAATAGTGGAATAGTTGGTGCAGGAACTTCTGTGGATTTACTGAAAACTTCACAATATGTTGGGGATGTGTTTCAACAGAGCCTGGCACAGTCCAATCCATACTGATAGAGCCATATGACAAAAGAAGTAGTAACATCCAGCTGTCAATTTATTCCGAAATTTTCAGGAGGGATAACAGAGGTATAGCACAAGAGATGCTCCAGAATTGTAATTTCATGGGGAATACATGTATCTAGTTACAGATCTGTCAGGATAGGTCCTCCTTAAACCTATAAGCAAACTGCTGAATATCTCCACATTTGGTTTTACTCATCATTATTAACCTTTTCGTGACATCTGCCATACAGAGGAAATATGGCTAGGGCTCAGATGAGCCTGCCCCATATACAACACGTGTCAGCTGGTTTACACAGCTGAAAAGCACCTGCAGTGACTGGTGATTTAACTCCTCAGATGCTGAATCTGAATCGGTGGGGACTCCCACTGTCCCACAATCGTGGAGTTCCAAGCAGTTGGCGTGGCAGCCTTGGATTTGTGAAGGCTCCAACGCCTGTCATGTAGGTATTCCTTACATTGCATGCCTGGGAATGCAGGGTTTCATAGGATAGTGGTAAAAATCGATATACGTTGCAATACAGAAATGTTGCAGTGCATAGGGCAAAAGGTCAAAGAATTGCAAGTTCAGGTCCGCTGGAGGAATTAAGATGAAAAATAAAAAACTGTTTTAAAAGGCTTTTTAAAAAAGTTAAAAAAACTAAAACAAACAAAACACAACTATTATAAATATATATGTGCCAGTGACGCATGCGCAGTCACCATTCCGGAACCAGAAACAGAGCTTGTGTCATAGGCCAGTGATAACCGAGGACTGATTGATGTGTTTATTGTTAATCAGCACTCATCCAGTTCAACCATCACGCAGTCTAAGAGGGATTTAAGGGTTATGAAGTAAGAAAGCACATTATATGATGGAATTGATAAAAGTGGAAATTAAACAGATTATAAATTGTGCTTAAAATGACAAAAAAAAAGTTAATTTAGGATAATCTTACAACTGAGATATATAGTGTTAATAATAGAATCAGACTAACAAAAAGTGAGTTCATAAGGAAGCTACTGTAAAACCGGCTATATATCGTTCCCCCATTTCATATACTTGTTTGGCTGAGCTGAACAAGTGAACATGCATATTTTGTGAATAGGAGAGGAGAGATCTCTAAAAGATCAGGCATGTTGTGATCCAACATGCCTGACCCTTCTCTCCCTCGAAATTTTATGGTAAGCTGATCCCACCAAGTTTAATGGCTTTAATGGCCAGCCTAAGTATTGTGACAGAAGAGTGAATACTACCAAAAAAGAGGCCACTAGCAAGTCCTAAATGACTAGTTAATGGCTATTTATTCTGAGATCAGGAGTTGGGTTTGAACACCACAATTCATATAATACATTTATAGACACCTGCAAAATGATTTGTGTTGGTGATCATAAAGAAGTAAATAAGCAATCATTGCCTGTCTCCCCTATATATACTTAGGGTTAGAATGTTAATTGGACAGAAATGCACACCATATGTATATATACAATGTAAGTCAATGGGGTTGGTTTTCTATGGCACAATGGTGTTCAAGACAGATCCTTCTTGGCTATGTTAAAGATAATGCAAACGGATCCGTTCTGAACGGATGCAGACGTTTGAATTATCTGAACGGATCCGTCTGTGCAGATCCATGATGGATCCGCACCAAACGCGAGTGTGAAAGTAGCCTAAAACATACAGAGGCAGGCTTCTCAGCCTGCCTCTTAACTCACTACCCCAACCTCTGTGACCCTATATGTGCCCTCTCTGCCTGTGCCCCTATTTATTACTTACTGCCATCATAGACTACAGGCAGTTCTGCACAGGATGGAGTAAGAACAGGACAGCCAGTGCTGACAGTAGGCATACAGGGACGTAGTACATTACTATTAGCACTGAGTGCTGACAGTTCTGTTCTCTCTCGCAAGGAAGAGAGAAATGTACTGACCCGCCAGTGGTCAGCGGTAGAAGCAAGTTGGATAAGCAGGGGGACAGGCAGAGAGGGCACATATAGGGAGCCAGTGGCTATGGTAGTAAGAGAAGACAGGCTGAGAAGCCTGCCTCTGTATGCTCTACATAGTCATCTTCAGCGCTGAATAGAACTCAAACTAATAAAGGTATTAATCCTACATTGTAGGTATTGTAATACAGGTAAAGCATATTCAACAATGTAAATTTGCATTGGGTTAGATGACCTTATATTTTGAGCGGGCCCTATAAGATTAAGGGGTATTGCTGAAATGATGAACGTGGTTCCACGTTACGTGGATGTGCATGCAGATAAAAAAGATAGAGAATAAGGGATACACATGCCTGTTATAACAGGTTGTTTTCATTGAACTCTCAAATAGGTTTATTACTCAAATTGTACTTTTTGACAAAATGTATGAATCTTTGATTGATGATTATTGTAGAGAATTCTTGAACTCAGTACCTGCTTTCTTATACCAATATTATTTGGTTTATGTTATAATTTTCTATTGGAAAAAAAATCAAATAAAACTTAAATATACAAGAACTCTGCAGACAGAATCTCTTTAGCAATACCCAGATAGAGTGTTGCCAAAGAGACTCTTTATACCCCAATTTTGAGTATAAATAACCACCTTTCTTCAATAAATACCACTGTCCTTACACAATATTAAAAATAAACCGGAATGACAATTAGGGAAATCTGGAGAAAAAAAGACAATGCAGCAGCACCCTGCATATCAGATAAAGTACAATAATGCCATAGTCACAAAAAATATTATAGTGCTAATGCTACGCTTATTTATAAAGTGAGATGCTTGGCCAATGCATTTTGTACAAAACCATCTGAGCCCGTCTGCCGTACGTCAAGGCGATCTCTGTAAGACGGGTCCTAACACTAAATACTACCTGTTATGCGCCTTAATGGCCGCCATAAAGTTCAGGATGTGTTGGATCCACATGCATGCTGGATCCACTCTGCCTTTTACCATGTTTGGTGCTATAATGGCCTCCACCACAAGGGATGCAGGTACCAACATGCCCACTCTATACCTTTCCTGGTGCTAGACAGCTTCCAATGAATGTAGTAAGAGCAGGCCACAGCTTTATACTGAAACTAATTAAAATCAGCCTATGGGGCAGACAGGCTAATCAGAAGTGCCGCATAGGCTGATTTTAATTAGTCTACATTCATTGGAAGCTGTCTGGCACAAGGAAAGGTATAGAGTGGGCTCGGCATGCATGTTGGTACCTGCATCCCTTGTAATGGAGGCCATTATAGCACGCATGTGGATGATGGATCCAACACTTCCTGAACTTCATGGCGGCCATTAAGGCGCATAACAGGTAGTATTTAGTGTTAGGACCCGTCTTACAGAGATCGCCTTGACGTACGGCAGACGGGCTCAGATGGTTTTGTACAAAATGCATTTGCCAAGCATCTCACTTTATAATTAAGCGTAGCATTAGCACTATAATATTTTCTGTGACTATGGCATTATTGTACTTTATCTGATTTGCAGGGTGCTGTTGCATTGTCTTTTTTTCGCTCTATGTTTTCAGCCATGGCAGCGCATTGGGAGGTGCTGACTAACCCCCTTTTCTTTGCAGAATTAGGGAAATCTATTGACTTGAGCACTAAAATTCTTAGGAAAGGTGAAGTAAAGCTCAGATACATTGAAGGATTCTATAGATATGCCTTGAACAAAGACTAAATCTACTGAGTCACTATTAAATTTAGTGAGGTATACTAAAATATCTTAGAGGTTCATTTTAGAAGAGGTTCAGAAGAGTTAGGCTACTTTCACACTAGCGCTTGATCGGATCCGTTCTGAACGGATCCGATCATATTAATGCAGACGGAGGCTCCGTTCAGTACGGATCCGTCTGCATTAATAACTTAGAAAAATTTCTAAGTGCGAAAGTAGCCTGAGCGGATCCGTTCAGACTTTCAATGTAAAGTCAATGGGGGACGGATCCGCTTGAAGATTGAGCCATATGGTGTCATCTTCAAGCGGATCCGTTCCCATTGACTTACATTGTAAGTCTGGACGGATCCGCACGCCTCCGCACGGCCAGGCGGACACCCGAACGCTGCAAGCAGCGTTCAGCTGTCCGCCTGGCCGTGCGGAGGCGAGCGGAGCGGAGGCTGAACGCCGCCAGACTGATGCAGTCTGAGCGGATCCGCATCCATTCAGACTGCATCAGGGCTGGACGGAAGCGTTCTGCTCCGCTCGTGAGCCCCTTCAAACGGAGCTCACGAGCGGACAGCAGAACGCTAGTGTGAAAGTAGCCTTAATGGAGTTAATGTCCCATATAACACTACATTTGCATTAATGTTTTTTTTTTTTTTTTATGCAATCACCCACACTGGGGATAAAGCAAAACAGTCTATCTATGCTTAAAATAAAGCTATACCATAGTGATAGTTTGTTTTATTAACATTTTATAAGACTCTAGAAGAGAATTCATCATCTGCATACACAATCCATAGAGAAAAAGGTTTTAGGTTGTTCTAGCTATTAAGCAGCGAAAAGCTTAGGAAACAGGAAGGCAATAAGAGAAAGGTCAAGAAGTGGGGTCTTAAGAGAGGCAGCCTGCTTCTAAGAGAAGAGATTTCCTAAGCAACAGTCTTTCCTTTCTATATAAATATGAGATTCTTGCCTTCACGCTCAGTAATGTGTTTAAGTTTATATCCTTAGAAATTATAGCTGAAAAAGTAAATTTTCTACACCCAAAATTCTCTTCATTTTTACATAATTGGGACCAGTCTGTGGCTGCTATAGGTCATCTTGCATCTCTGTAATTTTTGCAGTTTTTTGCCATAAAATATATAACTAATAAAATATAAGGTGTAGGTGTTTAGGCAAAATGCAGATTTCTTTGGGAGGTGGAGAGAATGCTCTATAGCTAGCTTGCTGGAATGATATATTAATAAGGTATTAATGCCAACTGAAGAGGAACATGCTTACTGTTGTACATGGTTGGAAAAGGAATACAGTTTATCTCAGGCGACAGGCAATGTAAATTGCATTTCCAATTAGGGATGTTATTTTTCCCAGAGACAAGATTGGGGTGTTTCATGATGACAGTTAGAGGATATCATTACACTTCAGTATGTGACAGAATAAGAAGACTTATTATGAACAGTGTAGGGAAGCAGCAGCTAGGATCCTTTCGCTAAAATATCATGAGTATGTGATAATGATTTTGTTTCAATGCTCTTTTTAAATTTGTTACTTACAGCTTACGATAATTATATTTAAAATATAATTTCCTATAAGCAAAATTATATTATGCTAATTACTAAACTCCCTTTGCACATTTGTAATTCAACTTTTCGCATCACTCAGTCATCCATGCCAGTTGAAAGCATCTCATTAAAATGTGTCTTAAGGGGAACCTGTCAACAGTTGCACGTTGCCCACCTTGGCTTGAATGACAAGTCTTCTTCTATTTGTGTATAGGTATTGTCTGGACAACATAAAACTTAAAAGGGTTTTCCAAGATTTTGAAACTGATGACCTATCCTTAGGATAGGTCATCAGTATCTGATCGGTGGGGGTCTGATACTCGGGACCTCTGCAGATCAGCTGTTTGAGAAGGCACCAACGCTCCTGTGAGCGCCGCAGCCTTCTCACAGTTTACCAAGCACAGCACTGTACATTGTATAGCAGCTATGCTTGGTATCACTCCCAGCCCCATTCACTTCAATTTTATCAGCAGGTTGCAATAGAGATACAGAGAGACTGAAAGAGTCATATAAAGGCATCCTTTGGGCACATCCCACACTGATGACTGCTTCATTGTGAACAATGCTCTGGGGAACCAGATGATTCATGCCACACAGCTCTAGGCATATTTAAGGTAGATGAGAGGCACAGACTATTCATCAGCATGGTCTGCATGCTAGACGACCTACAAGAGTACCTGACCACAGGCATCATCATCTTGCATGGGCCAGGGAGCATCTACGCTGGGCGAGGGACCAGTGGGCCTCAGTTCTGTTCACTGATGAAAGTTGTTTCACGCTGAAACAAAACGATGTTGGAGATGTAAAGGAGAGCACTATGCATCAGCCACTGTTGTCACCAGACAAGCCTTTGGTGGTGGTGGTGTTATAGTGTGGGCAGGTGTGTCTAGTCAATACAGAACTGCCCTACACTTTGTGAATGGTACAGTGACAAGCCCGTACTACTTGAATAACATCATTAATCCAGTCATTGTGTCTCTGCATAAACAACACAGGTCTAATTTCATCTTTATGGACAACACAGGCCTAATTTCATCTTTACGACCGACAATTATTTATTTATTATACTCACTTATATAGCGTTACTATATTCCACAGCGCTTTACAGATATTAGCATCACACTGTCTCCAATGGGGCTCCCAATCTAAGTTCCCTATCAGTATGTCTTTGGAGTGTGGGAGGAAACCGGAGTAACCCCACGCAAACATGGGGAGAACTCCATGCAGATGTTGCCCTTGGTCGGATCCGAACCTAGGACCTCAGCGCTGCAAGGCACCAGTGCTAAACACTGAGCCATCAAGGTCGCATCATTAGAGAACGGCTGGTGGAGACTGGGGTACCTCAAATGGTGTGACCGCACTTTCTCCAGAACTGAATCCCATTGAAATCCTATGGGAGTCGCTGTGTAGAGGCTTGTAACTCTGTACCCCAGAACCTCAATGACCTGAGGGCCGCCCTTCAAGAAGAGTGGGATGCCATGCCTCAGCAGACAATAAGTCGACTTGTGAACAGCATGAGACATCGTTGTCAAGCTGTAGTTGATGCTCAAGGCCATATGACAAGTTATTGAGAGACATTTTTTGTGGGGTTAGTAGTGTATACACTGTGTGTCTGTAATATGAAGGAACTGCACGGCACTCACATTAACAACAACGGCAAACTTTATTTTTTTGTACTTTATTTGTGTTTGCAGAGAGCTGTTGCATTGTCCTGTTACATGGGAAGCAGACACATGTAGATCGGCCAATGGCTGTTTTGTGTCCTCTGGCACATTCTCAAAGCCGATTTCCATGTGTTTGACTCCCTTGTGTTCCCTGCAATAAAGCACTAAAAAGAAGAATTTCTACTGTTAATGGCGAACTTCTTTTTATTTTTAATGGGTATTTGTGTGTATTTATAGCATATAAATGATATATGTGTATTTATGTCTGCGCATGTCTGCCGTTCCCTACTGCTACTTTTGGAATTAAAAGGTTAATGCTCTTCTTTCTGACAGTGCAGAATCTTCAGACTCATAAATCTCCTGCCCCTGTCTTATCCACTCCAGTGTCTCAGATTTACAATACTTTAGATGCCAGACATCAAAGGAATTCAAAAAAGATATCAAACAAGTACTTAGTGCAGTGGCCCTGTCGAAAATCCAACTGATGCGACCCCTACAGTCACGCCACTTTGTTCAGTAGTGCTGTCTTCTTCTTTTTTTATATGATGGAAGTGTTTGTTTCTCTATATCAGATTATCAGATTTCTTCATGGTAGCTGGTATAATTGATGAAATCTAAAATATTTTAACAGAAGATGACCATGGTTAGTCATACTAAGTACAGGTGTGTTCAAAATTATTCAACCCCCAATGCTGTAAAGGGTTTTAGGGAATTTAGTGTACATTTGTAATTGTGTTCAGAATGAAATCTTACAAGGACTTTTTAAAGAACCAAATGCAACTAAAATGACATCAATTGTTTTTGTAATACAGTATTAAATGTTTTTTTTTGTGATTTCTTCATTGACACAATTATTCAACCCCTTAAAGACTACCACTCTTAAGAACAGAGGTTCATTCAAGTGTTTTCAATCAGGTATTGAAAACAACTGTGGATGTCAAGGAGCAGCAATCAAGCATAATAAGCACCAATTAGGCAGATTTAAAAGGACTGTGATACTCAGCTCCATCTAGACATTTACTGGTGTGTTTACAAACATGGTGAAGTCAAGAGAATGGTCCAGGAAGACAAGAGAAGAGGTGATTTCTCTTCACAGGAAGGGCAATGGCTATAAGAAGATTGCAAAGATGTTAAACATACCAAGAGACACCATAGGAAGCATCATTCACAAATTCAAGGCATAGGGCACTGTTGAAACGCTACCTGGTCGTGGCAGAAAGAAGATGCTGACTTCGACTGCTGTGCGCTACCTGAAGCGCAAAGTGGAGAAAAGTCCCCGTGTGACTGCTGAGGAACTGAAAAAAGATTTGTCAGATGTGGGTACTGAAGTTTCTGCTCAGACAATAAGGGGCACACTGCGTAATGAAGGCCTCCATGCCAGAACGCCCAGGCGCACCCCCTTGCTGTCTCCAAAGAATAAGAAGAGTCGACTGCAGTATGCCAAAAGTCATGTGGACAAACCACAAAAGTTTGGGGATAGTGTTCTGTGGACTGATGAAACAAAATTAGAACTGTTTGGGCCCATGGATCAACGCTATGTGTGGAGGAGGAAGAACAAGGCCTATGAAGAAAAGAACACCTTGCCTACTGTGAAGCATGGCGGGAGGTCAATCATGCTTTGGGGCTGTTTTGCTTCTACAGGTACAGGGAAGCTTCAGCGTGTGCAAGGTACCATGAATTCTCTTCAGTACCAGGAGATATTGGATGAAAATGTGATGCAGTCAGTCACAAACCTGAGGCTTGGGAGACGTTGGACCTTTCAACAGGACAATGATCCCAAGCATACCTCCAAGTCCACTAGAGCATGGTTGCAGATTAAAGGCTGGAACATTTTGAAGTGGCCATTGCAGTCACCAGACTTAAATCCGATTGAGAACCTCTGGTGAGACTTAAAGAAAGCAGTTGCAGCGCGCAAGCCTAAGAATGTGACTGAACTGGAGGCTTTTACCCATGAAGAATGGGCGAAGATACCCGTAGATCGCTGCAAGACACTTGTGTCAAGCTATGCTTCACGTTTAAAAGCTGTTATAACTGGAAAAGGATGTTGTACTAAGTACTAAGATTGAATGTCACTTGGGGGTTGAATAAAACTGATAATGATGTGAGCACAGAAAAGACATTTGTGGTTATTTCATTATAAATGTTATGTTATATTTGTCTGACTTACAAGCGCCTCTTTGATTTAATTGTAAACAAGATGACTGAAATGATCAAAATCAATGTCAAACTGGCCAAAACACAAAATTTCAGTGGGGGTTGAATAATTTTGAACACAACTGTACAGATGGGGCTTCCACTTTTATTCTAACAGTCCCCAAAGATGGCTCTTCAGCCATGCTGAGGGCCCACTCTCATCTCTCCCACATCTACAATATCTTGGGCAATGTCAGACCTAAAATACAGGACTGAGAACCTGGTTTCCATCAACCATCTTCACCTTCTTCATGGCAAGAAGTTTGAAACAAGGGCTCCCAAGGACAGGTCCAATAAATAAACAAATACAAATCCTTCTACACTACCAGGCCCCCATTACTACTATTAGCTCTGGCCATGTAATATATGAGGCTGGTCATTTTTCTCTTTTCTCTACATCTGCTACAATGTGGTGCGGTTCGATATCTCTTAAATCCAAGAGGTTTCTGTATTTGTATCTTATCCTTCTGATTTGATGGTTTACCCTTTCCCCATTTGGAGGCTTCTAAAATAGTGGTTGTCTCTTTGTTGTCAGTGAGAGTTGTTGTTAATCAATACCATTTTGGTCTGTTTAATACTTGGTTTTCTACCCACTTCACAGGATATACTTATGTTCATGATGTGTTGCTGCCATTCTGTTTAATGCTGATTTTAATCTACTTGGCAGTCTCTTTCTCTGATTTCTTTTTTTTCCTCCTGCCCTTTCCTCCTCTTTGGGCATCAGAGAACATCTGATGCAACAGCTTGGCAGACCTTCTTTCAAGATCTCATCACTCACCTGAACTGCAAGCTTCCTGCCTATATTTTCTTATCAAGGGGCTTAATTCCTATGTATTATAGTCCTGCAGGAATTGAAATCTCTCAGGGCTGATGTGGCGTTTTTGGAGGAAACTCATTTTGATTCCTCTGGTTATCTAAGGTTTGCACAGAGGTCCTGTCCCATATTTATTTTTTCAAATTAACGTTTTATTAAAGATTTTTCAATATTAGCAGAACAACACCGATCAATATCAGTGACACGAATAATACAAAGAGTGCAGTATAAAAAATAGCATGAGAGACAATTCTCAAAAGTACAAATAGCATAGCATAACAAATGTTTAGTCATGTGAGTGACTATTGATATCCGAGCGGACACGAAGAAGAAGAGACAACAGACACAGTAGACAAACAAAGACAAGACAGCGGGGAGGGGGGGAGGGAAGGAAGGGAGAGTGGGGGGGAGACTGCAGTATAGCAAGGAATATCTAAAGCCTGGCGTCACGAAACGAGGACGTGGCGCAGAATTCGTCCCAAGGGCCCCAGGTCCTCACGAACCGGGATACATCAGAGGGCGTTACACTGATAAGGTCTTCCAACCTCTGGTAAAGAGCAATTTCCTCAAACCACTCCTCAAGAGAGGGGGGAGAGGTGGATTTCCAGTGTCTGGGAATCACTGCCTTCGCCGCCTGTATCATGTCACAAGAGAATTCTTATAAGCTGGGAGATTCAGGATGCTATCAAATAGCAGAAAGGACTCTGGGGAGTTCTGAATGGGGACCCCAGTGACCTCAGTGATTGTTTTGTGTATAAAATCCCAGAAAGGGCGCAGCACAGTACACTTCCACCAGACATGGAGCATTGTGCCCTCCTCCGTAAGGCATCTCCAGCAACGATCCGATACTGTCGGGAACCATCGGTGGAGCAGCACTGGTACCCTGTACCACCTGGAGACAAGTTTATAACTCGTTTCTTGAGCTTTGGTAGAAATCGTGGATTTGTGAGATAACAGGAAGCATTTGTTCCATTGAGCAGGGGTATACTGTCTCCCTAAGTTGCGTTCCCAAGCCTGGCAATACGGAGGAGGGCACAAGGACCGATGGCATAAAAGTAGCTTATAAATAGAGGAAACAGGGCACAGGACCGCCGAAGGGAAAAGGCAAATTTTTTCAAAGTCCGTTAGGTTATGGTATGGGTCATGGGTCTTGGCCAAAGAGGAGTGGAAATAACGAAGCTGCATATACTCAAAAGATCAACGGGCGGAGGGGGTCGGAATATCTAGTACCTGGGATAGGGGCTTCAATATGGAACCGAAAGAACATGACAGAACCGGAGCGGGCGGTTCCACGTGCCTGTGAGGAAAGAACCGGTCGACTGGGCCGGGGGGAAATTGGGATGGTCAGTTATCGGCAATAGAGAGCCTTTGGGGTCAATTAGTGACGCCATACGATTTATAGAAGAAAGAATCATGATGGTCTGGCGTGCCGTAAAAGATAGGTGCGAATGCGGGGGACCTGGTAATCCCGCCAACCATGGAAGGGTTGTAAGTGAGCAAGGGGCAGAATCCCGGGCAATGTGAACCCAGGCCTTTGACGTGTCCACACGAGTCATGTCTAACAACCGGGCATACGCAGCAGCGTAGTAGTACAGTCAACAATCAGGTAGGCCCACCCCCTCATTTCCCTTAGGACGTGTCAATACCTTCCATTTCAACCGTGGCCTGCCGGGCGCCCATACAAATTGCGTGAAACAACGACACAGTTGTGACCAGAATGTGGATGGGACACAGAGGGGAATCGTCTGCAGTAGGTAAAGCAGTTTGGACAACAGGTTCATTTTCAAAATACTAATCCTACCAAACCAGGAAAAATCACGTCTGCGCCAGCCGTCAAGATATTTTTGAAAACGCTGGAGAAGGGGTGCAAAATTCAGCGAGAAGAGCCGGGAGAGGTCAGAAGTGATTCTCGTGCCAAGATAAGCAATCCCAGCAGAGGGCCAAACAAAAAGGAAGGAGTTTATAACCGCCTCCAGACGGCCTAACGCAGGATCGCGTTCCGGAGGCGGCTCACTCAGGCAGAGTCACGCATCTACGCGTCATCTCGCGGGACGCGAGATTTCCTGTGAACGTGCGCACACAGGCGCGCGCGTTCACAGGAACTGCAGGTAAGCGAGTGGATCTACAGCCTGCCAGCGGCGATCGTTCGCTGGCAGGCTGCAGATGCGATTTTTTTAACCCCTAACAGGTATATTAGACGCTGTTTTGATAACAGCGTCTAATATACCTGCTACCTGGTCCTCTGGTGGTCCCTTTTGCTTGAATCGACCACCAGAGGACACAGGCAGCTCTGTAATAAGTAGCACCAAGCACCACACTACACTACACCCCCCCTGTCACTTATTAACCCCTTATTAACCCCTGATCACCCCATATAGACTCCCTGATCCCCCCCTGTCATTGATCACCCCCCTGTAAGGCTCCATTCAGACGTCCGTATGTGTTTTACAGATCCACGGATCCATGGATCGGATCCGCAAAACACATACGGACGTCTGAATGGAGCCTTACAGGGGGGTGATCAATGACAGGGGGGTGATCACCCCATATAGACTCCCTGATCACCCCCCTGTCATTGATCACCCCCCTGTAAGGCTCCATTCAGACGTTCGTATGTGTTTTACGGATCCACGGATCGGATCCGCAAAACACATACGGACGTCTGAATGGAGCCTTACAGGGGGGTGAACAATGACAGGGGGGTGATCACCCCATATAGACTCCCTGATCACCCCCCTGTCATTGATCATCCCCCTGTCATTGATCACCCCCCTGTAAGGCTCCATTCAGAGGTCCATATGTGTTTTGCGGATCCACGGATCCATGAATCGGATCCGCAAAACACATACAGACGTCTGAATGAAGCCTTACAGGGGGGGTGATCACCCCATACAGACTCCCTGATCACCCCACTGTGATTGATCACCCCCCTGTAAGGCTCCATTCAGACGTCCGTATGTGTTTTGCGGATCCGATCCATGGATCCGTGGATCCGCAAAACACATACGGACCTCTGAATGGAGCCTTACAGGGGGGTGATCAATGACAGGGTGGTGATCACCCCATATAAACTCCCTGATCACCCCCCTGTCATTGATCACCCCCCTGTAAGGCTCCATTCAGACGTCCGTATGTGTTTTACGGATCCACGGATCGGATCCGCAAAACAAATACAGATGTCTGAATGGAGCCTTACAAGGGGGTGATCAATGACAGGGGGGTGATCACCCCATATAGACTCCCTGATCACCCCCCTGTCATTGATCACCCCCCTGTAAGGCTCCATTTAGACGTCCGTATGTGTTTTACGGATCCACGGATCAGATCCGCAAAACACATACGGACGTCTGAATGGAGCCTTACAGGGGGGTGATCAATGACAGGGGGGTGATCACCCCATATAGACTCCCTGATCACCCCCCTGTCATTGATCATCCCCCTGTCATTGATCACCCCCCTGTAAGGCTCCATTAGGAGGTCTGTATGTGTTTTGCGGATCCACGGATCCATGGATCGGATGCGCAAAACACATACAGACGTCTGAATGGAGCCTTACAGGGGGGGTGATCACCCCATATAGACTCCCTGATCACCCCCCTGTGATTGATCACCCCCCTGTAAGGCTCTATTCAGATGTCCGTATGTGTTTTGCTGATCCGATCCATGGATCCATGGATCCGTGGATCCGCAAAACACATATGGACCTCTGAATGGAGCCTTACAGGGGGGTGATCAATGACAGGGGGTGATCAGGGAGTCTATATGGGGTGATCACCCCCCTGTCATTGATCACCCCCCTGTAAGGCTCCATTCAGACGTCCGTATGTGTTTTGCGGAACCGCGGATCCGCAAAACACGGAGACCGCGGATCCGCAAAACACATACGGATGTCTGAATGGAGCCTTACAGGGGGGTGATCAATGACAGGGTGGTGATCACCCCATATAGACTCCCTGATCACCCCCCTGTCATTGATCACCCCCCTGTAAGGCTCCATTCAGACATCCGTATGTGTTTTGCGGATCCGCGGTCTCCGTGTTTTGCGGATCCGCGGTTCCGCAAAACACATACGGACGTCTGAATGGAGCCTTACAGGGGGGTGATCAATGACAGGGGGTGATCACCCCATATAGACTCCCTGATCACCCCCTGTCATTGATCACCCCCCTGTAAGGCTCCATTCAGAGGTCCATATGTGTTTTGCGGAACCGCGGATCCGCAAAACACGGAGACCGCGGATCCGCAAAACACATACGGATGTCTGAATGGAGCCTTACAGGGGGGTGATCAATGACATGGGGGTGATCAGGGAGTCTATATGGGGTGATCACCACCCTGTCATTGATCACCCCCCTGTAAGGCTCCATTCAGACGTTCGTATGTGTTTTACGGATCCACGGATCGGATCCGCAAAACACATACGGACGTCTGAATGGAGCCTTACAGGGGGGTGAACAATGACAGGGGGGTGATCACCCCATATAGACTCCCTGATCACCCCCCTGTCATTGATCATCCCCCTGTCATTGATCACCCCCCTGTAAGGCTCCATTCAGAGGTCCATATGTGTTTTGCGGATCCACGGATCCATGAATCGGATCCGCAAAACACATACAGACGTCTGAATGAAGCCTTACAGGGGGGGTGATCACCCCATACAGACTCCCTGATCACCCCCCTGTGATTGATCACCCCCCTGTAAGGCTCCATTCAGACGTCCGTATGTGTTTTGCGGATCCGATCCATGGATCCGTGGATCCGCAAAACACATACGGACCTCTGAATGGAGCCTTACAGGGGGGTGATCAATGACAGGGTGGTGATCACCCCATATAGACTCCCTGATCACCCCCCTGTCATTGATCACCCCCCTGTAAGGCTCCATTCAGACGTCCGTATGTGTTTTACGGATCCACGGATCGGATCCGCAAAACAAATACGGACGTCTGAATGGAGCCTTACAGGGGGGTGATCAATGACAGGGGGGTGATCACCCCATATAGACTCCCTGATCACCCCCCTGTCATTGATCACCCCCCTGTAAGGCTCCATTCAGACGTCCGTATGTGTTTTACGGATCTACGGATCAGATCCGCAAAACACATACGGACGTCTGAATGGAGCCTTACAGGGGGGTGATCAATGACAGGGGGGTGATCACCCCATATAGACTCCCTGATCACCCCCCTGTCATTGATCATCCCCCTGTCATTGATCACCCCCCTGTAAGGCTCCATTAGGAGGTCTGTATGTGTTTTGCGGATCCACGGATCCATGGATCGGATGCGCAAAACACATACAGACGTCTGAATGGAGCCTTACAGGGGGGGTGATCACCCCATATAGACTCCCTGATCACCCCCCTGTGATTGATCACCCCCCTGTAAGGCTCTATTCAGATGTCCGTATGTGTTTTGCTGATCCGATCCATGGATCCGTGGATCCGCAAAACACATATGGACCTCTGAATGGAGCCTTACAGGGGGGTGATCAATGACAGGGGGTGATCAGGGAGTCTATATGGGGTGATCACCCCCCTGTCATTGATCACCCCCCTGTAAGGCTCCATTCAGACGTCCGTATGTGTTTTGTGGAACCGCGGATCCGCAAAACACGGAGACCGCGGATCCGCAAAACACATACGGATGTCTGAATGGAGCCTTACAGGGGGGTGATCAATGACAGGGTGGTGATCACCCCATATAGACTCCCTGATCACCCCCCTGTCATTGATCACCCCCCTGTAAGGCTCCATTCAGACATTTTTTTGGCACAAGTTAGCGGAAATTGATTTTTTTTGTTTTTTTGTTTTTTCTTACAAAGTCTCATATTCCACTAACTTGTGACAAAAAATAAAATCTCACATGAACTCACCATACTCCTCACGGAATCCAAATGCGTAACATTTTTTAGACATTTATATTCCAGACTTCTTCTCACGCTTTAGGGCCCCTAAAATGCCAGGGCAGTATAAATACCCCACATGTGACCCCATTTCGGAAAGAAGACACCCCAAGGTATTCGCTGAGGGGCATATTGAGTCCATGAAAGATTGAAATTTTTGTCTTAAGTTAGCGGAAAGGGAGACTTTGTGAGAAAAAAATATATATATCAATTTCCGCTAACTTGTGCCAAAAAAATAAAATAAAAATGAACTCGCCATGCCCCTCACGGAATACCTTGGGGTGTCTTCTTTACAAAATGGGGTCACATGTGGGGTATTTATACTGCCCTGGAATTTTAGGGGCCCTAAAGCGTGAGAAGAAGTCTGGGACTTAAATGTCTAAAAATGCCCTCCTAAAAGGAATTTGGGCCCCTTTGCGCATCTAGGCTGCAAAAAAGTGTCACACATGTGGTATCGCCGTACTCAGGAGAAGTTGGGCAATGTGTTTTGGGGTGTCATTTTACATATACCCATGCTGGGTGAGATAAATATCTCGGTCAATTGCCAACTTTGTATAAAAAAATGGGAAAAGTTGTCTTTTAGAGAGATATTTCTCTCACCCAGCATGGGTATATGTAAAAAGACACCCCAAAACACATTGCCCAACTTCTCCTGAGTACGGCGATACCACATGTGTGACACTTTTTTGCAGCTTAGGTGGGCAAAGGGGCCCACATTCCAAAGAGCACCTTTAGGATTTCACAGGGCATTTTTTACACATTTTGATTTCAAACTACTTCTCACGCATTAGGTCCCCTAAAATGCCAGAGCAGGATAAATACCCCACAAGTGACCCCATTTTGGAAAGAAGACACCCCAAGGTATTCCGTCAGGGGCATGGCGAGTTCCTAGAATTTTTTATTTTTTGTCACAAGTTAGCGGAAAATGATGATTTTTTTTTTTCTTACAAAGTCTCATATTCCACTAACTTGTGACATAAAATAAAAACTTCCATGAACTCACTAAGCCCATCACGAAATACCTTGGGTGTCTTCTTTCCAAAATGGGGTCACTTGTGGGGTAGTTATACTGCCCTGGCATTTTAGGGGCCATAATGCGTGAGAAGTAGTTTGAAATCAAAATGTGTAAAAAATGTCCTGTGAAATCCTAAAGGTGCTCTTTGGAATGTGGGCCCCTTTGACCACCTAGGCTGCAAAAAAGTGTCACACATGTGGTATCGCCGTACTCAGGAGAAGTTGGGCAATGTGTTTTGGGGTGTCATTTTACATATACCCATGCTGGATGAGATAAATATCTCGGTCAATTGCCAACTTTGTATAAAAAAATGGGAAAAGTTGTCTTTTAGAGAGATATTTCTCTCACCCAGCATGGGTATATGTAAAAAGACACCCCAAAACACATTGCCCAACTTCTCCTGAGTACGGCGATACCACATGTGTGACACTTTTTTGCAGCTTAGGTGGGCAAAGGGGCCCACATTCCAAAGAGCACCTTTAGGATTTCACAGGGCATTTTTTACACATTTTGATTTCAAACTACTTCTCACGCATTAGGTCCCCTAAAATGCCAGAGCAGGATAAATACCCCACAAGTGACCCCATTTTGGAAAGAAGACACCCCAAGGTATTCCGTCAGGGGCATGGCGAGTTCCTAGAATTTTTTATTTTTTGTCACAAGTTAGCGGAAAATGATGATTTTTTTTTTTCTTACAAAGTCTCATATTCCACTAACTTGTGACATAAAATAAAAACTTCCATGAACTCACTAAGCCCATCACGAAATACCTTGGGTGTCTTCTTTCCAAAATGGGGTCACTTGTGGGGTAGTTATACTGCCCTGGCATTTTAGGTGCCATAATGCGTGAGAAGTAGTTTGAAATCAAAATGTGTAAAAAATGTCCTGTGAAATCCTAAAGGTGCTCTTTGGAATGTGGGCCCCTTTGACCACCTAGGCTGCAAAAAAGTGTCACACATGTGGTATCGCCGTACTCAGGAGAAGTTGGGCAATGTGTTTTGGGGTGTCTTTTTACATATACCCATGCTGGGTGAGAGAAATTCCGTTAACTTGTGACAAAAAATAAAAAGTTCTATGAACTCACTATGCCCATCAGCGAATACCTTAGGGTGTCTACTTTCCGAAATGGGGTCATTTGTGGGGTGTTTTTACTGTCTGGGCATTGTAGAACAGCAGGAAACATGACAGGTGCTCAGAAAGTCAGAGCTGCTTCAAAAAGTGGAAATTCACATTTCTGTACCATAGTTTGTAAACGCTATAACTTTTACCCAAACCAATAAATATACACTTTCTTTTTTTTTATCAAAGACATGTAGAACAATAAATTTAGATAAAAATTTATATAGAAATGTAGTTTTATTTGAAAAATTTTACAACAGAAAGTGAAAAATGTAATTTTTTTGCAAAAATTTCAGTAAATTTCGATTAATAACAAAAAAAGTAAAAATGTCAGCAGCAATGAAATACCACCAAATGAAAGCTCTATTAGTGAGAAGAAAAGGAGGTAAAATTCATTTGGGTGGTAAGTTGCATGACCGAGCAATAAACCGTGAAAGTAGTGTAGTGCAGAATTGTAAAAAGTGGTCTGGTCATTAAGGGTGTTTAAGCTAGGGGAGCTGAGGCGGTTAAGGGAGGAAACCAGGGCTTCTGGCAGAGTAACATTCAAAGCCTCAGACTTGGACATGTTAATTAAAAAATTTGTCCCAACACCAAAGTCAGAGATCTCTTTGAGCAAGGAAGGCAATGAAACCCAGGGGTTAGTTATATAAAGGAGGAGATCATCAGCATATGCCGTACATTTGTATTCCCGTGAGCCTATCCATATCCCAGAGATGTCTGGGTTGGCTCGGATGGAGGCGAGAAGATGTTCCATAACTAGAACGTACAGAAGGGGAGACAGGGGGCACCCCTCTCGTGTCCCGTTGTGGATTGGGAAGGAGGTGGAAAGGGTTCTGTTAATCTTGACTCGAGCTGTGGGGCGCTGATATAGAGACAGAACCTTAGACAGAAACATCGGGCCTACTCCAATATGGGATAGGGCAATTTGGATGGCTGGCCACGATATCCTGTCGAAAGCCTTCTCGGCATCTAAGGACAGGATCATAAGGGGGGTCTTTTTCAGTTTAGCATAATGGATAATATCAAGGGTCTTAAGAGTGTTATCCCGGGCCTCCCTCCCCGGCACAAATCCGACCTGATCATTGCAAATTAAAGAAGGCAAATGAACATTCAGTCTATTCGCCAGCAATTTGGCAAAGATCTTAAGATCTACATTTAAAAGCGAGATAGGACGGTAACTGGCACATAAGTGCGGGTCCTTACCCGGTTTCGGGATGACAGTAATATGGGCCTCTGTGGACTGCGTCGGGAAGGGAAGCCTAGGAGACACCGCGTTGAAGACTGACAGCAGGACCGGGGACAGGTCTGTGGAAAAAGTTTTATAAAAACGGGCAGTAAACCCGTCAGGGCCAGGGCTCTTGCCACCGGGCAGGGTCTTGAGCACTAACTGAAGTTCAGCGTCCATAAATGGGGCCTCTAGACCGGGAGCAAAGCGGAGAGGTTAGAAGGGGTGCCTGTCCACTGTACTGGGGTGCGGGGGAGATTATAGAGCTGTGAATAAAAGGTGTGGAAAGTGGCAGCTATGTCTGGGGTGGTGTGCACCATGCGGTCATGAGCCGTTTTGACGGCGGGGATGTGAGAAGCAGCCAATTTCCCTCTGAGGGCCCTTGCCAACATACGACCACACTTGTTCCCAAACTCATAGAATTTACTCCTGCAAAGTTGCAGCATGCGAATGCGTCTATAAGATGCTTCCAAGAGGCGTTTAGCTTCCATTCGTGCATTCTGGAGATCACGCAGGGTTTACAGAGAGAGTGCGCGCTTGTGGGCAAGTTCCAACGAAGTGACCTTTTGCAATGCAAGTTTAAGAGAATAAGCTTTCTCTTTTTTGAGACGGGAACCGTGTTTGATAAGAATACCTCGCAGTACACATTTCATAGCTTCCCACTGCACAGGTAGCGGAGTAGGATCATCTGTATAGTCCGTCAAGATATGTTTTATGCTATCAGTGAGGTCCGCAACACAGACCGCGTCGAGAAGAAGGGACTCATTAAGGCGCCAAGTCCACTCCTGTCTGGCCAAGAAGGGGAGGGTCAGGGAGCAATACACTGGGGCATGGTCGGACCACAAAATGTTGCCAATATGTGTGGCGGTCAACCAGGACAAGGCCGATTGTGAGAGAAGTATGTAATCAATACGACTATATGAGTCGTGAGGATCAGAATAAAAGGAATAGTCCCTGTCCGCCGGATGCTGAAGACGCCAGGGGTCTCTCAGCTGTAGTTGAAGCAGGGCGCACTTGACTTTTTTTATGGTGGAGTAAGGGAGGGATGCGCGGCCAGCGGAGTTATCAAGGGTAGGGTCGAGTGTCAGGTTGAGTTCCCCACATAGAACTAGTGTCCCACGGATCAGTGGAGCTACCGTGTCCATCAGATCCTCAACGAAAGAGGCCTGGTTCTGATTGGGGCATAGACATTAAGGAAAGTGAATTCCCTACCACCTATTAGCAGTGAAAGAACTAGATACCGGGCATCCGGGTCGACCAATCCAGCACTTGGTGCGGTAAAGATCGATGGACCGCTATGGCGACTCCTTTCGTCTTATTGGCCGGATTATTTGCAAAGTGCCAGGATGCGTAGTGTTTATGGCGGATGGCCGGGGCGTGACCCACCTTAAAATGAGTCTCCTGGAATCAAACAACATGTACCTGCTGGCGGTGAAAGTGGTGAAGCACCTGGGCCCTTTTCTCTGGAGTGTTAAAGCCCTTCACGTTGAAGGATGCAATCTTCAAGGACGCCATACCTGCACAGAGAGGAAAAAACACCAAGGGAAGGGAGGTAGACAATCTACTAAAGACGAAGATGAGGAGAAAACTAAAGGAAGGGGTACAGGAAGCAGAGGGAAAAGGAAAGCAGAAATGGGGATAGAGTGACCAAAGGGTCAAAAGAGACTATCGCTCGGGATCAGACACCCCAAGGGAGAGTCTCCGGGTCTTTCGGGAGAAGTGTCAGCCAGACAGAAGCCACTCGCCGCGGCCCCGGTAAGAATAAGAAAAACAGAACAAAGGAGCACAGAAGATAACAGTGCCAGAAGCATCCAAAAGGTTCAAGAAGCATCCAAAAAGGGCAGGCAAATACAGGAGAAAAACAAACAAGCCCCCCAGGAAAGGAGAAGAGATACGAATAAGCAACAGTGATCAGCATCTCAAAGAAGTGTCACAACAAACCCCTCAGGCGGCAGGAAGAGACGGAGAACTACGCTTCGGCCCACTCGCGCGGGCATGTCGTCGTCCCCGCCGAGTCAGAGGAGAAGCACTGGACATGTCCACAGCCGGTGGTAAGCGAGGTCGTCCCGGTGGTCCTGGAGCATATGAAAGGATGGATGGCCAGGGACCCAGGTCCACAGGAGGTAAGTCCAGCTGTTGAAGAAAATGAAGGAGGTCCGATGGGTCTCGGAGGGTAGCCTGTTGTTCCTTAGGACCCACAAGAAGAGCAAAGGGGAAGCCCCAATGGTAAGGAATGCCACGGTCCTTAAGGAGGGACAAGAGCGGGCGAAGAGCGGCTCGTTGCGCCAAGGTGTGGCGAGAGATTTCTTGGAGCAGAATAAAGGGGGTGCCCTCGTACGACAGGGGCGACGACTGTCTCGCTTTCAGTAGGATCTGCTCTTTCACGGAATAGAAGTGAACCCTGCAAATAACATCCCTTGGCTTTGAAGGATCCGGATTAGGAGAGCGCAGCGCCCTATGGGCCTGGTCAGTTTCAATGTTGGAGCTAGGCGTGCACCCCAAGAGTCCATTGAAGATCCTCACCAGGGTGGGCAGAAGGGACGCTGGCGGTATGGATTATGGGAGGCCTCGAATTCGTAAGTTATTGCAACGATTCCTGTTTTCAATGTCATCAAGATGATGGTGTAGGATGCGCAATTGTGTATCATAGGATTGCATTTTATCAGACAGCGACTGTACAGTAGCGGATAAGGAGACATGGTCCCCCTGGAGAGAGTCCACTTTAACATCCAGATTAGTCATCTCAGAGCGGACTTGAGCGAACTCTTTTCTACATTCTTGCAAGATATCAGCGGAAAAGATCCATCTTAGACGGTAGAGAGCATAGCAGGTTCTGTAAATCCGCCATTGTGGGCGCCGAGAGTCCTCGTCTAACAGCAGAGCGGAGGTGGGAGGCCTCTGAAAGGGCTGAGGAGATCCCTGCAGGTCTGCGGTGGCGTGGGCAGCTGCAGCAAGCGGGTCAGGAGAGGTGGCTCCACAGCGGCGTGAATGGGATCCATCCCATGAGGAGCCAGTAGACCAATGCAGCGACGCCGCCAGAGATGGCCCAGGGGAGTGGGAGGGAGGACGGAATGGCTCCTGCGGGGAATGCTGTCCTGGAGCTGCTTCAGGGCACATAGATGAGGTCTCCCGAGGAGCAGAGTGTGGCAGGGCCATGCCGAGGGGCACTCCAGAAAATAGAGAAGGCGCCCAGGAAGGGACTGAAGGGGCAGGTAAGGGGCAGGCCCCAGAAGGCCAGATGGAGAAGTCAGCTGCCGGGCAAATTGGGGGTGCTGAAGGCCTGAGAGTCCCAAGGTCCAGGCTGGTCACACGAGGTTCCCACCAAGGAGAGTGCGTGGGTCCAAGGCCGGGATTCGGGTCGGGGCCCTTATTGTCCAGGGAGACATCTTCAGGTCCCGGCAGGGTGCCCAGGAGCGGCTCAGAAGCCGGCCGGGAGCGGGTGCGGCCGTGATAAAGGGCAGGCAGGCCGGAGGCCCCTGCGGAGGTTGCAGCCTGTATAGGAGGATCGGCGCAATCTTGCAGGCGCGTGTCGCGCTCCTTCTGGCCGGGGTTCGGCGCGGCGGGCAGCTTGGCAAACAGCCAAGGCAGGTCACCTTGTGAGGATTGCAGAGGAGCCACAGACCAGGCTCTACCCTTCTTGAGTGTTTTCCCCATGTGGGAAGGGTGGCTGGCACTGTATTATATCGGGGCAGGAGAGGAGCTCACACCGCGCACGTCCTCACTCCTGCATGGCTGGACACGCCCCCCTGTCCCATTTTTTATTCAGCCCCTCAAGACTTAAGTAAGGGTGAGTAGTGATTGTGATTTCCAGTACCTGTCCTCTACAGGTTCATACTTCTCACATTGATTCACAAAGCAGATATGTTATTCTGGGAGGGACCTAATGCAGTTCTCTAGTGAAAAGTAATATCTATACTCCTAATACCTCCCAGATTCCAATTCTGTAGCATGTTTTCTCTAAATTGTGCAATTTCTCCAGGAAGTTCATAACAAACAAACCCTATCAACCTCCTTGACAGTGCTTTCCACACTGTTTCGGCAGCAAATTTTAAGAAATTAGGCCTCTTTCACACGGGCATCACGGGTGAGGGCCGGATGCGTTCAGGGTGCATTCAGGGAAAATCATGCAATTTTTCGTGCAAGTGCTGTCAGTTTTGTATGCGATTGCGTCGCGTTATTGCTTTTTTCCGCGCGGGTGACATGCACCTGTTACTGCAAACACATATAAATACCCCCAGCATACCTTGGTTTTTTGGACAGGTCCATTTTTTAGGGGAGTTTTGGTTGTTTGGCTGGTGTTTAGTGATAGGATTACCATTTGCAGGATGTCCACTTTCACTGTTTCATCCACTGACCATGTCTTCTTGCATTGGCTGGTCTTCTGCTGTTTTGGAGAGCAGCCAGAAATGATTGAGGAGGAACCGTGGAGGAAGCGTATGTGGGTGTATCCTATCATTTCGCAGCGGGCCAGCAAAGGTCTCTTTGTTGGCTTGTACTCTGACCTCCGTGCGCACCCTCCGAAGTTCTTCAATAATTGCCGCATGTCGGTGGCTACCTTTGATCGGCTGTTGGGGGAGTTGAGGCTTTCCTTGACTTTCCAGGACACCAACATGCGGTGGAGTGTGTCATCTGAAGAACATCTTATTATTAATTTAAGGTAAGACTATATATTATCATACTCATACATGAATGACCCACTGTTTGCCAATACATAGCTGTTTGGTTTATGACCTGTGTCTTCTGAACTTTACCTGTTCTATGTATAAGTACTTAATAGTAGTAAACGTATTGTATATAGTTCATTTTTATTCACTTTGTATAAAGTATTAGTCACTTTGTATAAAGTCACTTGGTGTACTAACAAGTAATTGATTAGTTACACCAGACGTAAGTTCCGCGGGGGTTAATTATTCAAATCCTGTCTCTAATGATGAAGATACTTCACCTATGTGTATATGGTAATGGTCTGGAACTTGATTTAGCTAAATGCTCTTCCTTTCTTTAAAGCATCTATGAATATAAAGTATTGATTTGCAATTTTGGAGTAGGGCCTATTTTATTTTCAACTTGCCATACACATTGCCATTAAATAAATAAAAGTAATATACTAGATTGTTAAACTAGTGCTATTTATTGTATTACTTTTTTGTTTGTTATTCTTTTTTGTCGTTACATTTTGATTTTAGAATGGGGACCTCCACAATTGCTGGCGTGGTACGGGCTACATATGCTGCCATTTGGTATAGACTGAAGGCTTCGGTGCTGCCACATCCAACCAGGCAGCAGTGGCTTGATATAGCCCAGGGCTTCCTGGAGAGGGCTCAATTCCCAAATTGTATTGGTGCCCTTGACGGGAAGCACATACGGGTTAAGAAGCCACCAAACTCAGGGTCCCAATACTATAATCATAAACAGTTTTTCTCTGTAGTTTTGTTGGCCTTGGCTGACACAAAATACAGGTTTATAATTGTAGATATTGGGTCCTATGGAAGAACTGCAGATGCTCGCATCTTCAGGGCTTTCAGAATAGGTCTCTGGCTTCAGTCCAACCAAATGGACGTACCACAGCCAGCAAACCTTCCTGGCTCCTCTGGCCCACCAGTGCCTTATATACGAGGGTTTTGGCCTTTCTAGCCACCTCATGCGGCCCTTTCCTAGACGAGGTTTGGATGCCAAGAGGCGCAATTTTAATTATTGCTTAAGTAGAGCAAGAAGGTTTGTGGAGTGCGCCTTTGGTATTTTTTCTAATAAATGGCAGGTTTTCCTGTCGCCCATACTGCTGGCTCCACAAAATGTCAATGTGGTGATCAAGGCGTGTGTAGTGCTGCACAACTACATACGCACCTATGAGTCGACATCTGATGAAGACGCCCAAGTCTACAGTCCGCCATCAGAAACAGACACTTTACCACTTGGACGATCTGGATCTGCTGGACTGAGAGTGAGGGACTTATTTTCTGATTATTTTATGTCCCCTATCGGCTCATTACCTTTTCAGAAGTAGTCCTCAACTCATGTAAGTTTGTGTTTTCCAGTATTTTTTGCTAACCTGGATGGTTATTTATTAGTTTGTTTTTGAATTTTTTAGTTAGGGACTCGCAAGATAATGAGGACCATTGAGGTGGGTTGCGAGCTTACATATTTTGCTTACAGATATTGTTTATAACACGGTATGTGAAATATGTACTAATACCTCATTCATAGAAAGTGTTACATTTTTCCTCAAATGAATGCATCTTTTCCCATCATCATTAATAAAGTTGGAGTGGGGCTCAATCTCATTTCTTAATAAATATCAGTACATGTGTAATGGCGATTAAAATCCATGTGTAATGTTTTGTCTATTGTGTGCTTAAAGGACATTATATGATGTCTAACATGTTATGTATAGATGTGTAATAAAGATATTTTTTTATAACAAAGTTTATACTACATTATTCTATTTGAAAACCACCATAATATTAGTGTGTGTGTCAGTGATTTTTACAAAACGTTACAATAGTTACGTGTATTTTGCTGATATTCATGTTTAATAAAAGGTTCAAATCTACACTCACCTAAAGAATTATTAGGAACACCTGTTCTATTTCTCATTAATGCAATTATCTAGTCAACCAATCACATGGCAGTTGCTTCAATGCATTTAGGGGGGTGCTCCTGGTCAAGACAATCTCCTGAACTCCAAACTGAATGTCAGAATGGGAAAGAAAGGTGATTTAAGCAATTTTGAGCGTGGCATGGTTGTCGGTGCCAGATGGGCCGGTCTGAGTATTTCACAATCTGCTCAGTTACTGGGGGTTTACAAAGAATGGTGTGAAAAGGGAAAAACATCCAGTATGCGGCAGTCCTGTGGGCAAAAATGCCTTGTGGATGCTAGAGGTCAGAGGAGAATGGGCCGACTGATTCAAGCTGATAGAAGAGCAACGTTGACTGAAATAACCACTCGTTACAACCGAGGTATGCAGCAAAGCATTTGTGAAGCCACAACGCGCACAACCTTGAGGCGGATGGGCTACAACAGCAGAAGACCCCACCGGGTACCACTCATCTCAACTACAAATAGGAAAAAGAGGCTACAATTTGCACGAGCTCACCAAAATTGGACTGTTGAAGACTGGAAAAATGTTGCCTGGTCTGATGAGTCTCGATTTCTGTTGAGACATTCAAATGGTAGAGTCCGAATTTGGCGTAAACAGAGTGAGAACATGTATCCATCCTCTGATGGCTACTTCCAGCAAGATAATGCACCATGTCACAAAGCTCGAATCATTTCAAATTGGTTTCTTGAACATGACAATGAGTTCACTGTACTAAAACGGCCCTCACAGTCACCAGATCTCAACCCAATAGAGCATCTTTGGGATGTGGTGGAACGGGAGCTTCGTGCCCTGGATGTGCATCCCTCAAATCTCCATCAACTGCAAGATGCTATCCTATCAATATGGGCCAACATTTCTAAAGAATGCTATCAGCACCTTGTTGAATCAATGCCATGTAGAATTAAGGCAGTTCTGAAGGCAAAAGGGGGTCCAACACCGTATTAGTATGGTGTTCCTAATAATTCTTTAGGTGAGTGTATATTGTGTTGTATGTGTTGGTGCGACATAAAGATAATTATGCACTTTATATAATAAAGGGACCAAACTATAATAAACTTAAACAAAAAATGAGTTTATTTTCACACAAAATAGTCCACTAAACTATATTTTTGTATAAAGGTAATAAAATTAAATACTCTGTTAAAAAATAAAATTATAAATTTACATAATGCCTAGATGGCGAGGGGGGCCCTGATGCTGCAGGCCAGAGTAGCCTGGTTATGAAGGGGGCCCAGAGTAATGGTATGGCCCAGCTTGAGATGAGGAGGGGACCTGCTGGCCATAGCTAGATTCCCCCTGATACTGGTGCCTATATGGCGGCATCGGTGGCCCATAATGATCCCTTGGAGGAGGGAATTGGTGTGGACCCTGTGAGGGCTGAGACATTTGCATTGGCCGGGGGCCAAACATGTGCCCATGAAGGCGCAGATTTTCTAGGGCTGCAAACATCTCAGTTGGGTCCTGGGGGGAATGGCTACCTCCAGAACGACTTTGGGAGCCGATCTGGTTCTCAATAATCGTTCTGGAGGAAGCTGGCGCATATAATGGGCCAGACTTTGGCCAAACATATCATGATGATCCTCCTGCCGGGCTCTAGATAAATAATCTAGAACTTGTGTATTTATATTTGTCTCAGCAGCAGGCATTGCCCATCGTCTGGCCCTGCTGGGTAGAGACAAAGGGGGGGAATCGGCATCGGATGCTGCTTGAGGCCTGGATGGTTCAATGCTGGGTCCTGGGGCACTCTCCATCTGCGCTGAGGTAGTGTCTTCTTCACACGCACTGGAAAGGTGCGGTGCCAACTCTTCGCCTTCCTCCTCCTCCTGCAGACAAGACCTGGAAAAGAGTCACGGCCACCTGAGAAGAGTCCTGGTTATCCATGAATTCCTGCTCTCCCTGCTGATGACTGACCGTCTTCTACCTAGTTTTCTCCTTTTCTCTCTAGGAGAGAACTGCCAATCATCAGCAGATCAGTGAGAGTAGGAGATTAGGAATAACCATGACTCTTCTCAGGTAGACTTGACTCTTTTCAAGGCCTGTGCTGCAATGTTTATGATGCTGGTTCTCAGCAACCACTTACTTTTAGCTCATGAGTGACACACCGCGGAAATCAGCATTTCTGTCACTATTTTATGCTGCCCTCAGTGAGGTCAGCATAAAGTTGATGACAGGTTCCCTTTAAATTTATAATTTCACATATTCCTATCATGAGCTAAATACATTTGTCACATAGTACTACATGACCAAAACTACATATGACATATGTGGTCTTTTAGCTACATTCGGTAAATTATAAGTATCATAAGGAAGAAGTACATCAGCGACTTAAAAAGATTAAAATAGACAAATCGCCAGGACCGGATGGCATACACACCCGCAACCTAAGGGAATTAAGTAATGTCATAGTCAGACCCTTATTTCTGATATTTGCGGACTCTATACTGACAGGGAATGTCCCACAGGATTGGCGCATGGCAAATGTGGTGCCAATATTCAAAAAGGGTCCAAAAGCAGAGCCTGGAAACTATAGGCCGGTAAGTTTAACATCTGTTGTGGGTAAACTGTTTGAAGGTTTTCTGAGAGATGCTATCTTAGAGCATCTCAACGGAAATAAGCAAATAACGCCATATCAGCATGGCTTCGTGAGGGATTGGTCATGCCAAACTAATTTAATCAGTTTCTATGAGGAGGTAAGTTCTAGACTTGAAAGTGGCGAATCAATGGATGTCGTATATCTGGACTTCTCCAAAGCATTTTACACTGTACCACATAAAAGGTTAGTATATAAAATGAGAATGCTCGGACTGGGAGAAAACGTCTGTATGTGGGTAAGTAACTGGCTCAATGATAGAAAACAGAGGGTGGTTATTAACGGTACACACTCAGATTGGGTCACTGTCACTAGTGGGGTACCTCAGGGGTCAGTATTGGGCCCTATTCTCTTCAATATATTTATTAATGATCTTGTAGAAGGCTTGCATAGTAAAGTATCAATTTTCGCAGATGACACTAAACTGTGTAAAGTAATTTACACTGAAGAGGACAGTATACTACTACAGAGGGATCTGGATAGATTGGAGGCTTGGGCAGATAAGTGGCAGATGAGGTTTAACACTGACAAATGTAAAGTTATGCACATGGGAAGGAATAATGCAAGTCACCCGTACATACTAAATGATAAAACACTGGGTAACACTGACATGGAAAAGGATCTAGGAATTTTAATAAACAGCAAACTAAGCTGCAAAAACCAGTGTCAGGCAGCTGCTGCCAAGGCCAATAAGATAATGGGTTGCATCAGAAGGGGCATAGATGCCTGTGATGAGAACATAGTCCTACCACTTTGCAAATCACTAGTCAGACCACACATGGAGTACTGTGTACAGTTCTGGGCTCCTGTGAACAGGGCAGATATAGCAGAGCTGGAGAGGGTTCAGAGGAGGGCAACTAAAGTACTAACTGGAATGGGGCAACTACAGTACCCTGAAAGATTATCAAAATTAGGGTTATTCACTTTAGAAAAAAGACGACTGAGGGGAGATCTAATAACTATGTATAAATATATCAGGGGTCAGTACAGAGATCTCTCCCATCATCTATTTATCCCCAGGACTGTGAGGAGGGGACACCCTCTGCGTCTGGAAGAAAGAAGGTTTGTACACAAATCTAGAAAAGGATTCTCTGCCTGAGGAGGTGGTGATGGTGAATTCACTAAAAGAATTCAAGAGGAGCCTGGATGTATTTCTGGAGTGTAATAATATTACAGGCTATAGCTACTAGAGAGGGGTCGTTGATCCAGGAAGTTATTCTGATTGCCTGATTGGAGTCCGGAAGGAATTTTTTCCCCCTTAAGTGGGGAACATTGGCTTCTACCTCACAGTTTTTTTTTTTGCCTTCCTCTGGATCAACTTGCAGGATGACAGGCCGAACTGGATGGACAAATGTCTTTTTTCGGCCTTATGTACTATGTTACTATACAGCTGTAGCCTGCTCTCCCTGCATTTATTGGAGGCCATTTGGCACCAGGAGAGGTAAACTACAGAGTGGGCTCATCAAACATGTGGAACCTACATTCCTTGAATTTAATGGAGGCCAGTATGGCACCAGCGAAGGTAGTATTTAGTGCAATTTCCTGTCATAAGGAGATCGCCTTGACGCTGACAGGCACAAATAATTTTGTACAAATTGTATTTGCCAAGAATCTCACATTTATAAGATAGCTTTAGTACATTTTCTATAGTGAGTATGGAACTATTGTATTTACTTTATTATTTGTCTTTGCATTTGTCCTAGACTTGGCGTGAGCGGGGAAAAGTTGGAGATTGCTGTGCAAAGGACCTTTGCGTTGCAATCTGCACCAGAAATATGCCTAATTTAGGTGTATTTCTGTTTAATAAATGACCCCCTATGTCTGCAAAATGTTGACCATAGACCCATTGAAAACAATTAGTCTGCAAATAAAATATGGACAGCAAAACGGATCTGATCATGTGCATGGGTCCCTATTCAGATTTCTTTTTGTACAGGCAATGTGAAAGATGGCATTATCCCAAACAGAATAGGCTGAGATCATTCCCATTTCCAGTGAATAAAGTACATGTGCAATCGCAAAAGATTTCAACCAACACAGGCCAACCATTACCAACAGCGCAGTTTCCATGCTTCTTCAGTAGGACAATCTTCCCTGAACTTTGGCAGAGTTGACAAAACATCTACACTACTTATAAGGCCTAATGCACACAATGCTATTGTTTTGGTCAGCATCTGAGCCGTAGTTTTGGCGGCTCGGATGCGGACCCATTCACTTCAATGGGGCCGCAAAATATGCGGACAGCACTCCGTGTGCTGTCCGCATCCGTTGCTCCGTTCCGTGGTCCGCCAAAAATATATAACCTGTCCTATTCTTGTCCGCATTTTGCCGACAAGAATACAGTTATATCAATGGCTGTCCGTACCGTTCCGTAAATTGCGGAACGTACACGGAGGCCATCCGTGTTTTGCGGATCCGCGATTTGCGGACCGCAAAACACACAACGGTCGTGTGCATGAGGCCTAAGGAGAATCAGTATAAAATTCTCCTCTTTTGTACCATACCTCAGCTCTCTTACATAACTTCAATAACAGTATTCCCTCTGTGTGTTGGTGATGCTGGGACTAGGAGTTCTCTTTGCGCCACATTTTTGGGGATGTCCTATAGCAGGGCTGGCCAACCTGCGGCTCTCCAGCTGTTGTAAAACTACAATTCCCACCATGCCATGCTGTAGGCTGATAGTTGTAGGCTGTCTGGGCATGCTGGGAGTTGTAGTTTTGCAACAGCTGGAGAGCCGCAGGTTGGCCAGCCCTGTCCTATAGTAACACCATTCTGGCTAAAGGTGAAGGATTTAGTTTCTAGAATCCTCCACCATACTGTTCACCGGGATCTTCTTCATTATATATTAAATGTACCCCTGAGAAGAATGAGAAAATGGTTAGCCAGGCTGTTTCAGCAAAGCCCTTGATTGCTGGACAGTGGAAGCAAGTGGCATCACTGTCCAGACTGGACCTATTTGCACGGATGCATGAGATTTTTACTTGACATGACACGATCAGATCAGTTTAACCTTGTCTAGGACCCTTGGCATGTTTTCGGTTTGGTATGGTTTCTTCAGCGGGGCTCACAGGGATCTGATCATGTGCAATATGTTATTTTTGTTATTGCTTTCTCTGGCAGCTATTAAGCTTTCACCCCTCTCCTTTTTGTGTCTCTCTTTGTATTGTATGTCTGTTTGTGTATTTACTCTTCTCAATTGATATTTTGGTTTTTGGTACATAGTTGGCAGTTTTCTTACTTTATTTTCTGTACACTGTGTTTTCTTCATGATTAGAAAAGTGTCGGGGTCTGTACATGTGGTGGGGTTGGCAATGACAGACTTCACTTGAGAAAGCAAATTAAAAAGTCCAAAATAACGTTTATTTTTCGTTCAACACAAGCTCGTATTTATTTGCTCGTATTTATTCCCCCAGTAATGAACCCAGTGGCTACACCCTGGACTACCGTAGGCTCGGTGAAAAAGTAGTGATGGAGTGATGTAAAATGGCAGGTCCACCTACCAAAGTGTCTTCATAATCCAGCCGAAAAACAACTTTGAAAAAGACAGTCTCAGCAATCTACCATTGCTAAAGAAAAGCTGCTGTCTATTCTTTTACCTCACCATCTCAGCAGTCTAGGTGAGATATTCACCCCCCCCCCCCCTTCTCCACAAGTACTTTCCTATACACAGTGTTACCTAAGGTTATTGCATATTATCTAGAACTGCCTTGGCTCCTGCTACATTATATGTTCCATTGTACGTATCATCACTTTACAGGACTGTTTGATTGCTCTGCAGCTTCATCATTCTCTTGCCGTCCCCGTCAAAAGTGACATCTTTATACTTGAGTGCTTACTTTGTACAGGAAAATCTTACAAAAAAATAGTCCAAGAGTATGTAACTGACATTGACATAATAGACAAGATTGTCTATACATCATTTTAATTAGAAATATATATGCAATTAATGTGTGCCCACTCATTGCCTCTGCTACTATCTAAATACCTTTTTTTTGGGTGCATGTAGCTTTATCTACTTCAATACCAGGTAATGATAGTTTGCAAAAAAAAAAACCGTATTAACCCCTTAACAACAGCCCACTGTCTTTTGATGGTGGGCAGTGCAGGTCCTCAGTCTGCAGCAATGTTTTTTTGGCATCAATGCATTTGAACAGGATTAAGGTTCTTAGCGCAGGCCCCTGCTTCACAGCTGGGGCCACAGGAGGCTCCGATCCCAGCTGCTAAACCTTTGATCATGCTGCAGTCCATACCACAGCATGATCACATGGGACTTCCTCCCCCCTCCCCTCCGTGATCAGGTCACTGGGTTTCCCAGGGTCTCATTGGAGACTATGGGAGTAATCCGCAGTCTGCAGCATAAAAATATATAAATGACACAGTAGTTTATATGTACCCCCATACAATGCCAAAAAAGAATGTTTTTCCCATATTAAGGCCAAGGCATCAGACTACAACATTGATGAAAAAATTTAAAAAGCTATGGCTGCTGAAATGCAAACAGGCAAAATCAAAAGTATTTAGGCCCCTTTCACACGGGCGAGAATTACGCGCGGGTGCAATGCTTCAGGTGAACGCATTGCACCTGCACTGAATCCTGATCCATTCACTTCAATGGGGCTGTGCACATAAGCGGTGATTTTTACTTGTGGTCGTGGCAACCAAGAACGTACCCAGTCCTACCTGAGATACTCTACCCCTAAGCGGTTAGAGTTGTGCCGCAACCGCGTCGTGGAGGGACGCCTGAAAGAGGGCATCCCCTTTGAGAGTAACAGGTGAAAAGGGTGGGTGGGAGGGGGAACTCTGCACGTCGTACGATTGTGGGAGGGCGCTGGCCGTTGAAGTAGGCAGCCAAGCCCCTCCCACAAATACAGGCCAATAAATCGGCCTTACACTTGTGGTCGTGGCAACCAAGAACGTACCCAGTCCTACCTGAGATACTCTACCCCTAAGCGGTTAGAGTTGTGCCGCAACCGCGTCGTGGAGGGACGCCTGAAAGAGGGCAAAAAGACATACTGATTGGCAGGAGTAATTTTATTACAACGTAATTACAAAACCAGACTTTGGAAAGCCGTTGACATCTCAGTTTTGGGGTGAGGTACGTAACGGCTAAACATGTGAAGCACCAACACCCTAACCTCTGAATGACATGCGCTGGCACCTGATTTCTAGAGGCCGCGGACGCAGCACCTATGTGGAACGAATGTCCCGAGATCGTGGCGGGGTCGTCACCCAAGCTGGCCACTAGGGAGCGTACATGGGATACGAACTGATGGGTGGTGAGTGGTACCCCCCCCCGAAGGGCAACAGTGGACTATTTGGCCCGAACCCCGATAAGGCTGACAGTAGCTGACGGAAACTGTGACGGGGCACCATTGGTGAGACGTGGGAAATAGGACACCGGGACTGGGGGGCCCACCTGTGAGGTCTTGGACATCTTCAGTAGTAGCACGTAACCCTCAGCGTTTTGGACCAACTGACCGAGTGTGAGAAACCTGTCACTACCAGGAGAACAAGTGAACTCCCCCGGTCTCAAGAAGCCATAGAAAGCTAGATAAATAGCGTATTTGAGTACCAGGCTAGGTAGAGCTCCGAAAGGATTCCTATCTAGGATGTCAGATAGTTTACGGAAAAGGAGTCCGGTGACAGCTTGCCTACGCACCTGGCCTTGGGGCCCACATTTGCTCAAACCCCTTAGCGTGGCTTTGACAGCATGCATGGAGAACACCAATGCCCGTTCGGGATGACTGACGGAGAAGAAATGCTGCACTCCCGACAAGTATGACTTCACCGTGCTGTGGGAGAGCTTGAGTTTCGAGTGGCAGTAGCCAATGAACGCCAGGATGTACTCTACAAAACTGGATTCTCCCTGAGGACACTCCCCCTGAAACCTGCAAAACGCCTTCCACCCGGTGTTATACGCCCTGGTCGTGTTTCATGAAAGGGACTTGGATATCAAAGCGTGGGCCGTCTCAAGGTGACTGGTCACGCTAGTATTAACGACTCGTGAGGAGGGACGGTAGCGCCCGCTGCACCTGCCTCTGGCATGACCTGCAAGAAAAGGGGGAATTAGCCCTCGACAAGGCGTCAGCAGCCACATTTTTGCGAGCCTGGCACGTGCGCACTATTAACATGGAAATGGTACTGTAGGGAGAGTTGCACTAATCGTATCAAGAGACACATGACATGAGATAACTTGGATAACCCACTATTTACAATGTCTACCACTGCGGTATTGTCAGTCACAAACAAAACAGAACGAGTTGCCCAACGACTGCCCCATACGTGGGCGGCTACCACAATGGGGTACAGTTCGGACAGTGCCGAGGTCTGGAGGAAACCTGGGATCTGTCTCACCTCGGCAGGCCATTCGTCTGCGACCAGGGCCGGATTAAGAGCATCATGGGCCTGGTGCTGAGGATTTTGCTGGGCCTTTTTATGGAAATATATACATAATATATAAAATCAAAACGCAAAGCATTTGTATTAAGACAAATGAAAATTTTTTATTACCATTAAAGTGCCATAATAGAAACGGATCTAAAAGGTTTCTTTTTTTTTGTAAACAGTAGGAAACCAGTTAATTAAATAAAGCCATAATAAATACAACATTCAAAACAAGCATTTTTTATAAATAGAACGTAAACCATATAAACAAATTAAATATAATTGTATGATAACAGTGCAGAGTGTAACAAACACAAACACAGGGTTATTCACTCAACCCCAAACTCCATTTTAACCTAAAACGAATCAAACAGCCAGATTATAATTAAACTACACATTTGCTTTTCTTGCCTTCTTGCTTGCAAATTCTTCAATTGTAGTATCAAGATTCAGCTCATTCAGCAACCCATTTTCAATGCATAATAGAGAGAGTGCATTTAAACGCTCCTGACCCATTGAAGATCTCAGTTCATTTTTCACACGTTTTAATGTTGAAAACGAACGCTCACCACTGCAGTTGCTGACCATTAAACACAAATACATGCGGAGGGTCACATGTGTGTTTGGAAATGCACCGACTAGGGATTGTGTGACCAGAAACTTGTACATTTGTAGTTCTTGACTTTCATTAATGACTTTTTTTGCAGAGGAAGACTGGTAAATTTTGAAAAGAGAGGCAAACTGTACAATTTCATCTGCAAACAAGGGGTCAAGATCTTCAGGATATTGTGTCACTAGTGTTCTGGCTTTTGAGCATAGACCATCTGTTGCTAGAGTGCACATTTCTAACAGCAAGCCAAATCTTTCCTGAATGACGCTGTATGCTGCTTGTCTGTGCCTCAGTGATTCTGTCAGTTGGTCAATAATAAGATAAAAGGTGTTCACTTTAAACTTTTCAGATGGTGTCATATCAGCATCAGCATCTTCTGCATCACCATAGTCCCACTTCTTATTTCTTTTAATTTTCCTCCCACGTTGTAGCTGGTACTCATCGCAGCAGGTAATATCTTTGCCCTGCTGTTCAAATTCAGAGAATTTAGAACGCAGAGACTGAACAAAATCCTTCAGAGAATTCAGCATGCCTGTTGCTGTATGCAAGTCTAATTTTCCATCTTGGAGACTCTGACTGGTTCTGTGAAACCTGGGTAAAATTACAGACCATATTTCAATCATTATTCCTGTTTCCAGCTGATCCATAACACTGCTTAGGCCCTTTGCTTGTAAACAGACCTCTCCCTTTGTGTTCTCATCATTCAAAATATTTGCAAGGACTTCTTTGATAGTAGTATACCCTTTTTGTAAGGCATTCACAGCATCATGATGAGCAGACCAACGTGTATCAGCTAACCTTTTTAATGTTGGTATACCACATGTTTTGAAACGGTTTGTTAGAAGATTCCACCGATAAGTTGATGCAGAAAAAAAACAATATAATTGCTGAACAAAATTAAAGAATGAAACTGCAACTGGACAGCTGTTTACTGCATTTTGTCCTACAAGGTTTAGTGAATGTGCACAACAAGGAATGTATTCAGCCAGTGGATTTTTTTCCCGAATTAGGGCCTGCATACCATTATATTTGCCACTCATATTCGATGCATTATCATATGACTGGCCCCTGCAGTCTTTGATGGAAATACCCTTTTCTTCCAGAAATTGAAGAACCGTGTTTGCTAGTTCCATACCAGTATGTCCAGATATTGGGATAAATTTAGTAAAACGCTCCACTGGACCAGTGGCAAGTACATATCGAAATATAATGGTCAGTTGATCAGAATGTGCAATGTCAGGGGTGGAATCAACAGAAATTGAATAATATTTGGCTTGTTTCATTTCATTTACAATCTGCTGTAGCAATTGCTGACCAATCAACTCAATAAACTCATCACATATTGTTGATGACAGGTACGATATGTGACCTCTTCCCTTGTTGCCATGCTTTTGAATATGTTCCGAAAGGAATGGATCATATTCCGCTAACAGCTCAAGACAGCCCAAATAATTCCCGTTGTGTACTGAGCCAATAACTTCATTACTTCCTCGAAAAGACAGACCTCGTGATGAAAGGAGCTTTATAACGCTCAGGATACGGCAAAGTATTTTGTGCCAATATTTTTTCTGATTCTCAAACTGGTTGACAAGATCTTTGTCTATGCGTTGTCCAGAAGTTTTTCTCCTGATAAGGGCTTCAATTGCTTTTCCATGAGAAGCACTATTTTCATGCCTGCTTAAATCTCTTGTGGCATGTCGCCAATCTGAATAACCAGTTGAAGTCAAATGTGTTGTTTCGTCTTTCGAAAAGAGTTTGCAAAGAGCACAAAAAACCTTGCCAGTTTTCGGAGAATAACACAGCCAGCCACGCCTAACTTTTTCGCCATTCAACTGTTCTCGGAAAAACAAAGATTTTGTACAGTGCCTTGTAAAAGTTTCACCTGGACATATCTTTTCTGAGGCACGAAAATCACTGTCCATATGTTGACAGATGGTAACCCCATTTTCACAGAAATATTCTCTCAAGGCATCACAAATATTCCAATCTCCAATGTCATTTGAATATATTTCTTCTTGCCGTTTTGTTATATTTTCATAGTCCACCTCAGTGGATCCACCTGTTGCACTAGATATACTGACCGCAATTGTACTGGTTGAAATTGAAGCGGAAGCATGTATATCAGTTACACTGCTTGTTCCAGATGTTCTTTTTCCACAAAAATCTGTAATTCTTTTAGTTTTAGACAAGATTTTTTGCATTTGTTTTTCTTCCTCTTTTCTAGCTTTCAGCTTCTCCCAACCACTACGTTGTTTTTTCATCCTTGGGTGTAAAAAAAAAAGGATGGTCAAATACAGTACTTTCTTTAGGAGTTTTTTTTTTTTTTTAACCGCTCGTTTATTAGTGCAATTATCTTGAGTTCTCCTAGGCCCACGCAGAGGACACATTGATCGACTGTGGTACGATCCAGACGCCAACTGTGGTACGATCCAGACGCCGACTGTGGTACGATCCAGACGCCGACTGTGGTACGATCCAGACGCCGACTGTGGTACGATCCAGACGCCGACTGTGGTACGATCCAGACGCCGACTGTGGTACGATCCAGACGCCGACTGTGGTACGATCCAGACGCCGACTGTGGTACGATCCAGACGCCGACTGTGGTACGATCCAGACGCCGACTGTGGTACGATCCAGACGCCGACTGTGGTACGATCCAGACGCCGACTGTGGTACGATCCAGACGCCGACTGTGGTACGATCCAGACGCCGACTGTGGTACGATCCAGACGCCGACTGTGGTACGATCCAGACGCCGACTGTGGTACGATCCAGACGCCGACTGTGGTACGATCCAGACGCCGACTGTGGTACGATCCAGACGCCGACTGTGGTACCATCCAGACGCCGACTGTGGTACCATCCAGACGCCGACTGTGGTACCATCCAGACGCCGACTGTGGTACGGTATGACTCCCATCATTATACAATGATCCAGTCACAGTGTCTGGGACAGCATAACTCCAAGGCCCCTTTCACACGGGCGAGTTTTCCGTGCGGGTGCGATGCGCGAGTTGAACGCATTGCACCCGCACTGAATCCTGACCCATTCATTTCTATGGGGCTGTTCACATGAGCTGTGATTTTCACGCATCACTTGTGCGTTGAGTGAAAATCGCAGCATGCTCTATATTGTGCGATTTTCACGCAACGCAGGCCCCATAGAAGGGAGTGGGGTGCGTGAAAATCGCATAGCATCCGCAAGCAAGTGCGGATGCGGTGCGATTTTCACGCATGGTTGCTAGGTGACAGTCTATTCACTGTATTATTTTCCCTTATAACATGGTTATAAGGGAAAATAATAGCATTCTGAATACAGAATGCATAGTATAATAGTGCTGGAGGGGTTAAAAAAAAAAAAAAGTTAACTCACCTTCTCCTCTTGATCGCGTAGTTCCCGGTCTCTTTACTTCTTGAATGATGAGCTGTGGGCTAAAGGATGCCAAACATGCGCGATGGGTACCAAACATGCGTGATTTTTCTCACGCGAGTGCAAAACGCTTTACAATGTTTTGCACTCGCGCAGAAAAATCACGCATTTTCCAGCAACGCACCCGCCTCTTATCCGGGCCAAAAATATGACGCCCGTGTGAAAGAGGCCCAAAGGTTTTCAAAACCCTATAAAACCTGTACATGGCATTGCTCAACCCAAATAGAAGTGTTCTAGAGCAGTAAAATGTAGAATGAATATGACATCATTGGTGAAAGGGCAGTTTGTGTGTGAAAAATGCAACCAAAAATCATGAACACTAATTTTGGCAAGGGTTTGTGACTAACTGGCTACTAAAATAGACTGGACATACTCAATTTTGAATACCCTAGGTTGTCTAATTATGCAAATGGTATGCCATCAGGGGGGGGTATTCTCATTCCTGGGCTGCCATACAGTCTGAAAGACAACAAAGGCCCAGTTGGCCAATCTGGCAACTTTTAATGTGTAAAAACTGAAATGGGCAAGCCCTATATCTGAACTTGTAAGTTTGTGAGATGAAAGCTCTTTTTCTTGTGAACAAAATAATATATAATAAGTGTGGGTGCACTTCATATGACAAAATCTCCTTACTTTTCAGGGTTGTAAACCTCCATTCATAAAAAAAAATAGCAACATTTTCACACATAGCAATATAACAAATTCTCCCACCATATAGCTGCCAATTAATTCATACGTCTACAACTTTCATGTAGGTAGTGCTTTTCCAAAACCCTAACCCTGGGTTCACACCTGAGCGTTCTGAAAGGAGCGCTCTGTATGCGCGATTGTACCGGCGTTTACAATCGCGCATACAGAGACAGGCGAACACCCATTGTCGCGCGTTCCCGAATATCTATGTACAGGAACGCGCGACAAAACGCCCCAAAAAAGCTCAAGAACTTGTTTGAGCGTCGGGCGTTTTACAGCGCGATCGTACGCGCTGTAAAACGCCCAGGTGAGAACCATTCCCATAGGGAAGCATTGGTTTCTCCTTGTTGAGCGTTTTACAACGCGTAGGAACGCGCTGTAAAACGCTCAGGTGTGAACTTATGGTTAGACCTCTGTACCTTAGCCTTAGTTATCTACCTCTTTTACATCACGATTTTACATTAAGATTACTGTTTTCTAGCCGCTGTGGACTGTGGACAACAGCAGCTAGAAACAGTCATTTTCATAGAGCTGTGTTATGATTTATGGACACAGCACTCAGCATGCTTAGCCAGTCAGATAGAAGGCTGGCTAAGCATGCTGAGAGCTGTGTCTAAATAACATAACACATTAAAGGAATTCTGTCACCAGGTTTCACCCCTGTCTGCTAAACATATGCTGATGTTCAGGGCGTCTTCACGATTCCTAATGTGGGCTTATAAATGTCATCTGTGGGCTTATTTAGTTAAAAAACAGCTTTTACTAACCTGTCAGTGAAACAAATAAGGTGCCCAAGGGGATGTTAATGGATGCAAGGTGCCGTCTGCACCCGCCGCCGCTTGTGCCCAGCGCCGCCTTTCCAGACTTCTGCGCCGCCTCCTAATCCTCTGTGCCGCCTCTCGCTCTCCCTCCCTCCCCCCTCCTCCTGCTGTAAGATCTCGCGCATACAGGGGTTGAGCGAAGTGCCGGCGCATGAGCACTTCGCTGTAAGAAGCCAAATGGAGAAGTCCGCACGGCGCATCAGGCAGAGCCCTGTGCGCAAGCGCGAGATCTTACAGCAGAAGGAGGGGGGAGGGAGGGAGAGCGAGAGGCGGCACAGAGGATTAGGAGGCGGCGCAGAAGTCCGGAAAGGCGGCGCTGGGCACGAACGGCGGCGGGTGCAGACGGCACCTTGCATCCATTAACATCCCCTTGGGCACCTTATTTGTTTGACTGACAGGTTAGTAAAAGCAGTTTTTTAGCTAAATAAGCCCACAGATGACATTTATAAGCCCACATTAGGAATCGTGAAGACGCCCTGAACATCAGCATATTTTAGCAGAGGGGTGAAACCTGGTGACAGAATCCCTTTAAAGGGCTTCTGTCACCCCACTAAAAGTGTTTTTTTTTTTTTGGGGCTAGTTAAATTAGTTATATTGCGATATATGAAAATATAATTGTGTTACTTACTTTGATCCAGCAGTTTCTTCCAAAAACAAAGTTTTATAATATGTAAATTCGGTCTCTACCAGCAAGTAGGGCGTCTACTTGCTGGTAGCTGCCGCAGAAAACCGCCCCCTCGTCGTGTTGATTGACAGGGCCAGCCGCGATCTCCTCCTCCGGCCAGCCCTGTCGGCATTTCAAAAATTGCGCGCCTGTGTTGATTCGGCGCAGGCGCTCTGAGATGAGGAGGCTCGCCTCCTCAGCACTCCCTCAGTGCGCCTGCGCCGATGACGTCTTCTATTTCGGTGATGTCATCGGCGCAGGCGCACTGAGGGAGTGCTGAGGAGGCGAGCCTCCTCATCTCAGAGCGCCTGCGCCGAATGAACACAGGCGCGCGATTTTTGAAATGCCGACAGGGCTGGCCGGAGGAGGAGATCCCGGCTGGCCCTGTCAATCAACACGACGAGGGGGCGGTTTTCTGCAGCAGCTACCAGCAAGTAGACGTCCTACTTGCTGGTAGAGACCGAATTTACATATTATAAAACTTCGTTTTTGGAAGAAACTGCTGGATCAAAGTAAGTAACACAATTATATTTTCATATATCGCAATATAACTAATTTAACTAGCCCCAAAAAAAACACTTTAGTGGGGTGACAGAAATCCTTTAAAGAAATTACTGTTTCTAGCTGCTATTTAGACTGAGCTCTCAGCATGCTTAGCCAGTCAGTAATTTTCATAGTGCTGTTATGATTTATGGACACAGCTCTCAGCATGCTTAGCCAGCCTTCTATCTGGCTGTGCTTCGAGAGTCACAGTCCACAGGCTGTTTCTGAGCCTGCTGAGAGCTGTGTCCATAAATCATAACAGCACTATGATTGCCCTGATGCCCTACCTTCCCACTAGATCATGAGTTTATCTCATACCTGCAGCCTGCCTCCAGAAGCTCCTGCTGCTGCCTGCTGTCTCCGTGTGGCCGTCACTGTCCGTGTGCTGGCCTGGTCGAAACTGCTGTGGTGCAGGAGGGATAACCGCGGGCATACTGAGTTCATATCTGGCGGGCCGGCATTATACAGGAACCGCACCAGCTGCTCTGAAGTCCTGCCTCCGGATATCCTGTGACGTATATCCGGCGGCAGGACGTCAGAGCAGCTGGTGTTGTTCCTGTAATGCCGCGGCCCGCCGGATATGAACTCAGTGCGCCCGCGGCTATCAGGATCATGCCATGCGCAGCGGGCTGTGCACAAATCTAACAGAGGGCTTTTAGTGCCGGCCGGCGGCCGCTCCCGACGGCCTTTTGGCTTGCAGATGGGCCTATTTTATGGTAGGGGCCTGGAGCTGCAGCTCCATCAGCCCCTACGTTAATCCGGCCCTGTCTGCGACCCAGTGGGTGCCAAAAATGGCGGCAAGACCTGAGCTCGCAGCCGCATCTGAGAAGATTACAGGAGATTGACATGACAACTCAGGTATGAACAAGGACACCCCGTTCCACTGGCAAAGAAAGTGATCCCACATGTGAAGGTCAGCTAAGGCCTGATTATTCAGACACACTGGGCTGTCTTGTTCCGGCCGATGCCAAAAGCGCCAGCAAGCGGGAGATAAATGACCTGCCTTGCGGGATGATGCGCATGGCGAAATTCAACATACCCAGTAGTGACTGTAAATCAGCCTCAGTGACCACGGTTGTGACTGCCAATCTATGGATGACTTCTCTAATTCTAACTAATTTGTCTGAAGGTAACCTGGCTAACATGTCCTGTGAGTCTAGTTCAATGCCCAGGAAGGTGATAACTGTGGACGGGCCCTCTACTTTCTTGGGGGAGACCGGGACACCTAACTGGGAGAAACACCTCAACAACTTCCCCAACCCTAGGGGGGCTGCCCCTGGCCTCTCAATCAGCAGAAAGTCATCTAAGTAGTGGATGACAAATTCACAGTGAATCTTGTGCTCCAAAACCCAATGGAGGGCCTGGGCCAACTGATCGAAGAGCCACGGGCTGCTCTTGGAACCGAAGGAGAGTCTGGTGGAAAATAGTATTGGTCCTTCCACTTGATGCCGTGCCATTTCCAGAGTGCTGGCATGATGGGAAGCAACTTAAAGGCATCCGATATGTCGGCTTTGGACAACATCGACCCAGGTCCTAACTGCACGATGATGGCAATGGCCTGGTCAATCGAAGAATATCTCATGCCCACTTCTTCTGAAGGAATGAAGGAGTTAAGGCTGGGGACCTGAAAACCGTGTGGGGCTGACAAGTCAATGATGAGTCTCTCCTTTTTGCTGAATTTGCCCGTGACCACCCCCACGGGACTGACTCTCCACCGTTGGAAGGGGGGCACTTTGAAAGGACCGATCAAGAAACCTTTGTTCAACTCGGACTCTATTAGTATGTCTACAGAATTAGGGTTCCTCACAGCTGACTGAAGGTTCTTGCACTCGTACGTGAGTTCTGGAGTCGTGATTAACCCTGTATGAAAGCCCTCGTGAATCCCTGAGGTCAGGAACTGCACGAACCCTGGATTATGGTGACCTCGCAAGTACTCCTGTAAACAACTGGTATTGACCACGCTCATGTAATTTTCACTGACTTTAATGAGCATGCGACTCTGGGATGGGCCCCGAAACAGTTGGTGCAGATGTGTAACAGACGGCATTGCCCGAAATTACAAGACGCGTAATTGTAGTTGTTACAGATCTGGGCCCTACCTAGCTAAACATTGGGCCGGCCTAACTTATCCACAGAACTAGGAGGTCTGAAGACATCGAGTGGCCCAGCTGACGAGCCGGAAGGGTATGACGATGTATTAGCGGCTGACTTGTGGCACCACTCTACGGAGTGGAAGATGGACTGACAAGCGGAACAGGAGGGAGCTTTCAGACCCGTAAGATGCCTGCAAAACAGTTCTGAATCTAGGTTGGACAAATCTGTAACATGTTGGAACTGAGTGAAAGCAGCTGCTGCCTTGGCTGAAAAGAACAATGGTAATCATAAAAACGAATTTCCTCCATACTTATAACCCAATTCTGTAACTCGGAAGAGGTACAGATCGAGTTCCTCCCTCCTGTCCGGCTTAGCAGAACATATGACATCCCTGAAAAGGCTAAATGCCATGACGAACTCCGGGATGGTTAACTTGCGGTTAAGCCTGTGGTCGCGGCCTCTCCGCACCACCGAGACTTCCCCGCAAGCTATGACTTTGTTGTCAGACAAGTCTCTGGAGGCTACCAGCAATGAAGCGAGGTTAACATCCCTACCCTCTAGGATGTCCTTTCTAACGCTGACCGGGACGAAATGAGATGGAGCCACATTGGGGATGGCCCGGACAGTACGGATTTCCCCTACAGCAGAGGTAGTAGCGGCCGGAACCTCAGGGGAAGAGACCGGAATGACCGGAAGAACCGTGAGGGAGTGGCCAGGAACCGCCACCCAGAAATAGCACACGGGGGAAATATGATGTACTTACCTACTCAGAAACCTACACACTGACCACACGGAAAGCTCGTGAAACAGCACAACCTGGACGTGAGATAGTGCATGAGACACAACCCTGCTGGTGAGTACTTCTTTCCCCCTCCCCCAATGTGTACCCCTACTACCTTGCCGACAAGCCACAAACACGGAATGAGATCAAGACAAAACTTGGACCTGGAAGCAAAAACAATTGAAGCGTTAGCTGTGGATCGTGCATGTGCCGTAAGGAACCGTATAAGTAAGACATGAAATGACTGAACGTGAGCTGCAAGCTAAAGTGCGACCGGGAGTAGGGAGTTAGCCGCTGGCTAACATTGTTCCCCCCCGACTGCTCATAGTATTGTCACGGATCCCTGCCTATCTATGCGGCACGGCGGCCCGTGCCAGACTTTAGTGAAGGTGAGGAGCGGGGCCATTGCGTCCCCCGCACCCCTCCACGATAACCGCGTGGGGAGCGCAGAGCTCCCTGGCACCGTGGACCAGAGTGGGGGGACCCCCTTGCGCAACGGCCCCCGCCCCACACCAACATGGTACGTGAGCCACGTGGAGAGCTTGCGCGGCTCCCTGGTAGAGTGCCCAGTGCGGGGGTGCCCTCCTCCGCCCAAGGGGCCGACCCACCTGCCGGCTGAGCACTTCTACCGCGTGGGGAGTAGCGCAGCTCTCTGCCATAAACCGGTGTAGAGGGGGCCCCGAAACAACGCGGGCCCCGCCTCACCGGTCGGTGGATGTTGCCGCGTGGGGGGCCTCACCGCTCCCTGGCAGTGCGCCCAGTGCGGGGGTGCCCCCCTTCGCTTGAGGGGCCGACCCGCCGCTGGCTGAGCACACCCACCACGTGGGGAAACGGCGCAGCCCCCTGGCATTTGGGAGCCGGGACAGGGGGGAGGCCGTATGTGACATGGCCCCAACCCTTCACCGGTTAAAGATGTGCCGCGTGGGGGGTCGCGCCGCTCCCTGGCAGGGCGCCCAGTGCAGGGGTGCCCCCCTTCGCTTGAGGGGCCGACCCGCCACCGGCTGGGCACACCCACCACGTGGGGAATCGGCGCAGCCCCCTGGCATTTGGGAGCCGGGACAGGGGGGAGGCCTTATGTGACATGGCCCCCACCCTTCACCGGTCAAAAAGACGTGCCACGTGGCACCGCACCGCTCCCTGGCAGGGCGCCCAGTGCAGGGGTGCCCCCCTTCGCTTGAGGGGCCGACCCACCGCCGGCTGAGCCCGCCCACCACGTGGGGAAACGGTGCAGCGCTGGCCAGATATCGGAGGCGGGGGGGGAGCCCTCTCCATCACGGGCCCAGCCCCCCGCCGGTAAGTGACTGACACACTAGGTCCTCCGAGCGGGGGAGGAGGGGGGCGCTGCCTCCGTCGTGGCTCCACCTCCCGCCGGAGAAAGACCGCGCACCAGAAGCCCTATGGACGGGGGAGGAGGGAGCCTTTCCTCCGTCGTGGTCCCGCCCCCCGCTGGCTTGGAACCCCACCGTGATGCGGTCTGGAGCGTGAGGGCCCCCACTCACCTAGGGGCCGACCGGACTTCAGCTGACCCTGCCTGCTGGACGGAAGTGTCAGGTACGAGCGCACGCTTCCTGCGGAACTCTGCACGTCGTACGATTGTGGGAGGGCGCTGGCCGTTGAAGTAGGCAGCCAAGCCCCTCCCACAAATACAGGCCAATAAATCGGCCTTACACGTATCACTTGTGCGTTGCGTGAAAATCGCAGCAAGCTCTATATTGTGCGTTTTTCACGCAACGCAGGCCCCATAGAAGTGAATGGGGCTGCATAAAAATCGCAAGCATCCGCAAGCAAGTGCGGATGCTGTGCGATTTTCACACACAGTTGCTAGGTGACGATCGGGATGGGGACCCGATCTTTATTATTTTCCCATATAACATGGTTATAAGGGAAAATAATAGCATTGTTAATACAGTAAGTAAATTAGGGATGGAGGGGTTAAAAAATTTTTTTTTAAAAATCACCTCATCCACTTGTTCGCGCAGCCCGGCTTGTCTTCTTTCTTCTTCTTTGAGGACCTGGGATAAAAGGACCTTTGGTTACGTCACTGCGCTCATCACATGGTTCATCACGTGGTCCATCACCATGGTGATGGACCATGTGATGAGCACAGTGACGTCACCAAAGGTCCTTTTCTCCCAGGTCCACAAAGAAGAAGAAGAAGAAAGAAGACAAGCCGGGCTGCGCGTGGATGAGGTGAGTTTAATGATAAAAAAAATTTTTAACCCCTCCATCCCTATTTTGCTAAGCATTCTGTATTAAGAATGTTATAATTTTCGATTATAACCATGTTATAAGGGAAAATAACAAAATCTACACAACACTAATTCCAAACCCAAACCCGAACTTTTGTGAAGAAGTCCGGGTTCGGGTCTGGGTACCAAACATGCCGATTTTTCTCACGCGTGTGCAAAGCGCATTAAAACGCTTTGCACTCTCGTGTAAAAATCGTGCATTTTCCTGCGACGCACCCGCATCCTATCCGGCCCTCATGCCTGTGTGAAAGAAGCCTTACTGGTCATTTAGAGCTTTTCAGAGCTCATCATTAAGGGGTTGAATTTATAATTGTGAAGCACATTTAGCAAAGACATTTGTCATGGAGGACAAAACTAGGTACTTGCCTTATGTCTTGTCTGGCAATAGAAGACAAAAATAAACTTTGATCTTCAGGTGATAGGGAAGGGAGATTTCCATTTGAAATATGATGGAAGCCATAACTGGTCAACAACTAGGATAGACACCCGAGACCTAAATCACCAAAAACAGACAAAACTGACTGAATTTGCTTGCAAAATGGTGTGAGTTTCAGTGAACGCACCCTGAACGCATCCAGAGCCAATCCGTCACGCTTGTGTGAAAGAGGCCTTAAAGGGGTTGGCCACCATAAGTATAAAAAACAATAAAGTGCCCCAGACAATAACTAAAGCTAAGAGGAATTTGTATCATGACAGATATACTGTATATATATCATTTTTCTACTGCATTCGGCATAGCATGCTCCCATTAATGAGAGGCTGTGTGGGCGGAGCAGCTGCAAAGTGAAAGTAAAAATCCCAGCATGCATCACAGCAAAGCGTCTCCAGGGGAGCAGTCACATGACATCTCTGCCTACTTGTGATGCCATAGTGACAACAGCACATTAGGTGTCATTTCATCAGTGCTTTAGCATACCTCCCAACTTTAGAATAGAAGGAAGAGGGACACTACGTGCCCAAGGCTACTTTCACACTTGTGTTTTTTGCGGATCCGTCATGGATCTGCAAAAACGGTTCTGTTACCATAATATAACCGCATGCATCCGTCATAAACGGATCCATTTGTATTAGGTCTTCTATAACCATAACGGATCCATCTTGAACACCATTGAAAGTGAATCGGGGACGGATCCGTTTTCTATTGTGCCAGAGAAAATGGATCTGTCCCCATTGACTTACATTGTCTGCCAGGATGGATCCATTTGGCTCAGTTTCATCAGGCGGACAGCGTTTTGGTGTCTGCCTCCAAAGCGGAATGGTGACTCATCGGAGGCAAACTGATGCATTCTGAGTGGATCCTTTTCCTTTCAGAATGCATTGGGGCAAAACTGATCCATTTTCGACATACCTCCCCCATACCAGGACCGCCACTGAAATCCGGGACTGTCCTGCCGGATACTGGAAGGAGGTATGGCTTTAGGCCTCATGCACATGACCATAGCCTGCCTGTGCCTGTATTGTGGCCAGCGAACAGGGGGTCTGCAATATACAGTCAGGTCCATAAATATTGGGACATCGACACAATTGTAAAATTTTGGGCTCTATACACCACCACAATGGATTTGAAATGAAACAAACAAAATGTGCTTTAATGGCAGACTGTCAGCTTTAATTTGAGGGTATTTACATCCAAATCAGGTGAACGGTGTAGTAATTACAACAGTTTGCATATGTGCCTCCCACTTGTTAAGGGACCAAAAGTAATGGGACATAATAATAATCATAAATCAAACTTTCACTTTTTAATACTTTGTTGCAAATCCTTTGCAGTCAATTACAGCCTGAAGTCTGGAACGCATAGACATCACCAGACGCTGGGTTTCATCCCTGGTGATGCTCTGCCAGGACTCTACTGCAACTGTCTTCAGTTCCTGCTTGTTCTTGGGGCATTTTCCCTTCAGTTTTGTCTTCAGCAAGTGAAATGCATGCTCAATCGGATTAAGGTCAGGTGATTGACTTGGTCATTGCATAACATTCCACTTCTTTCCCTTAAAAAACTCTTTGGTTGCTTTTGCAGTATGCTTTGGGTGATTGTCCATCTGCTCTGTGAAGCGCCGTCCAATGAGTTCTGAAGCATTTGGCTGGATATGAGCAGATAATATTGCCCGAAACACTTCAGAATTCATCCTGCTGCTTTTGTCAGCAGTCACATCATCAATAAATACAAGAGAACCAGTTCCATTGGTAGCCATACATGCCCACGCCATGACACTACCACCCCTATGCTTCACTGATGAGGTGGTATGCTTAGGATCATGAGCAGTTCCTTTCCTTCTCCATACTTTTCTCTTCCCATCACTCTGGTACAAGTTGATCTTGGTCTCATCTGTCCGTAGGATGTTGTTCCAGAACTGTGAAGGCTTTTTTAGATGTCGATTGGCAAACTCTAATCTGGCCTTCCTGTTTATGAGGCTCACCAATGGTTTACATTTTGTGGTGAACCCTCTGTATTCACTCTGGTAAAGTCTTCTCTTGATTGTTGACTTTGACACACATACACCTACCTCCTGGAGAGTGTTCTTGATCTGGCCAACTGTTGTGAATGGTGTTTTCTTCACCAGGGAAAGAATGATTCGTGGTCTTCCGGGTCTTTTGGTGTTGCTGAGCTCACTGGTGCATTCCTTCTTTTTAAGAATGTTCCAAACAGTTGTTTTGGCCACGCCTAATGTTTTTGCTATCTCTCTGATGGGTTTGCTTTGTTTTTTTCAGCCTACTGATGGCTTGCTTCACTGATAGTGACAGCTCTTTGGATCTCATCTTGAGAGTTGACAGAAACAGATTCCAAATGCAAATAGCACACTTGAAATTAACTCTGGACCTTTTATCTGCTCATTTTAATTGGGATAATGAGGGAATAACACACACCTGGCCATGGAACAGCTGAGAAGCCAATTGTCCCATTACTTTTGGTTCCTTAACAAGTGGGAGGCGAATATGCAAACTGTTGTTATTCCTACACCGTTCACCTGATTTGATGTAAATACCCTCAAATTAAAGCTGACAGTCTGCAGTTAAAGCACTACTTGTTCGTTTCATTTCAAATCCATTGTGGTGGTGTATAGAGCCAAAAATGTTAGAATTGTGTCGATGTCCCAATATTTATGGACCTGACTGTACAGGCACCAGCCGTGTGCACACCATATGAAGTGATGGGTCTGAAATCCGAACGATACGGTGTGGTCTGGAATGGAAGCACAGTTCGGAAACCTATGGAGTGCATCCATGGGTTTTCTGTCTATGCCTCCGCACTGCGAAAAAGTACTGTCTGATGCAGATTGCAGACCCCATTTAAATGAATGGGTTCATGTCTGCAGACAGTGGACACACTGTCGGCGCCCATGCATTGCAATGTATACACACACACACACGTTTGTAAATATACAGGGAGTGCAGAATTATTAGGCAAGTTGTATTTTTGAGGATTAATTTTATTATTGAACAACAACCATGTTCTCAATGAACCCAAAAAACTCATTAATATCAAAGCTGAATATTTTTGGAAGTAGTTTTTAGTTTGTTTTTAGTTTTAGCTATTTTAGGGGGATATCTGTGTGTGCAGGTGACTATTACTGTGCATAATTATTAGGCAACTTAACAAAAAACAAATATATACCCATTTCAATTATTTATTTTTACCAGTGAAACCAATATAACATCTCAACATTCACAAATATACATTTCTGACATTCAAAAACAAAACAAAAACAAATCAGTGACCAATATAGCCACCTTTCTTTGCAAGGACACTCAAAAGCCTGCCATCCATGGATTCTGTCAGTGTTTTGATCTGTTCACCATCAACATTGCGTGCAGCAGCAACCACAGCCTCCCAGACACTGTTCAGAGAGGTGTACTGTTTTCCCTCCTTGTAAATCTCACATTTGATGATGGACCACGGGTTCTCAATGGGGTTCAGATCAGGTGAACAAGGAGGCCATGTCATTAGATTTTCTTCTTTTATACCCTTTCTTGCCAGCCACGCTGTGGAGTACTTGGACGCGTGTGATGGAGCATTGTCCTGCATGAAAATCATGTTTTTCTTGAAGGATGCAGACTTCTTCCTCTACCACTGCTTGAAGAAGGTGTCTTCCAGAAACTGGCAGTAGGACTGGGAGTTGAGCTTGACTCCATCCTCAACCCGAAAAGGCCCCACAAGCTCATCTTTGATGATACCAGCCCAAACCAGTACTCCACCTCCACCTTGCTGGCGTCTGAGTCGGACTGGAGCTCTCTGCCCTTTACCAATCCAGCCACGGGCCCATCCATCTGGCCCATCAAGACTCACTCTCATTTCATCAGTCCATAAAACCTTAGAAAAATCAGTCTTGAGATATTTCTTGGCCCAGTCTTGACGTTTCAGCTTGTGTGTCTTGTTCAGTGGTGGTCGTCTTTCAGCCTTTCTTACCTTGGCAATGTCTCTGGGTATTGCACACCTTGTGCTTTTGGGCACTCCAGTGATGTTGCAGCTCTGAAATATGGCCAAACTGGTGGCAAGTGGCATCTTGGCAGCTGCACGCTTGACTTTTCTCAGTTCATGGGCAGTTATTTTGCGCCTTGGTTTTTCCACACGCTTCTTGCGACCCTGTTGACTATTTTGAATGAAACGCTTGATTGTTCGATGATCACGCTTCAGAAGCTTTGCAATTTTAAGAGTGCTGCATCCCTCTGCAAGATATCTCACTATTTTTGACTTTTCTGAGCCTGTCAAGTCCTTCTTTTGACCCATTTTGCCAAAGGAAAGGAAGTTGCCTAATAATTATGCACACCTAATATAGGGTGTTAATGTCATTAGACCACACCCCTTCTCATTACAGAGATGCACATCACCTAATATGCTTAATTGGTAGTAGGCTTTCGAGCCTATACAGCTTGGAGTAAGACAACATGCATAAAGAGGATGATGTGGTCAAAATACTCATTTGCCTAATAATTCTGCACGCAGTGTATGTATATAAATATGTATATATACATATGTCAGAAACACAGAAAATATAGTGGCAATTCTGGAGGAGCTGCTCAGCCCCTAACACTGTGGCGTGTCTTTCATTGGGGGAGCAGCCCGACCGCATGTGGACCGCAGTAATCGACTATCCCCAGCAAAATATGCATACAATGGAGGATGTCGGCGCGGTCCACATGCACCACAAGAGCAAACTACACAGAATGTAGCAAATAATCATATAAAACACAGAGAGAGAATGCACCAAACAGAAATGCTACTGACTATACTGGGAAGTCATAATTGCAGGTATTAAAAGCTGAGACTTTCACCAATATATTCCAGTCAGGAAAATATCGGAGCCCATCATGCACCACGTCACGGTCACTCAGCATGGCAGAGGGTCCTACCACTGCTCTAACTATGGTGTGAACAAGGTCTGAGGGTGATGTAATCAAGCTCACAGCCAAGCTTCCACACAACTGCCCAGCAAGAATACTGGTGCAATGTGAACAAAGCCATACTGTGAGCCACACCCATATCAGACCATGTGATGGAGGTTAACAGGTGCAAAAGAGTGTTAGAATGCCAGGTAAAGGCACACACACTACATATCAAACAAGACAGAAACACAGAAAATATAGTGGCAATTCTGGAGGAGCTGCTCAGCCCCTAACACTGTGGCGTGTCTTTCATTGGGGGAGCAGCCCGACCGCATGTGGACCGCAGTAATGGACTATCCCCAGCAAAATATGCATACAATGGAGGATGTCGGCGCGGTCCACATGCACCACAAGAGCAAACTACACAGAATGTAGCAAATAATCATACAAAACACAGAGAGAGAATGCACCAAACAGAAATGCTACTGACTATACTGGGAAGTCATAATTGCAGGTATTAAAAGCTGAGACTTTCGCCAATATATTCCAGTCAGGAAAATATCGGAGCCCATCATGCACCACGTCACGGTCACTCAGCATGGCAGAGGGTCCTACCACTGCTCTAACTATGGTGTGAACAAGGTCTGAGGGTGATGTAATCAAGCTCACGGCCAAGCTTCCACACAACTGCCCAGCAGTGTATGTATATTCATATATATATATATATTTATATGTACACATACTTAGGCTCCATTCACACATCCGCAATTCCATTCCGGGGCCGCAATTCCGATCCTGAAAAAAATAGAACATGTCCTATTCTTGTCCGCAATAGCGGACAAGAATAGGCATATTATCTTAGTGCCGGCAATGTGCGGTCCGCAAAATGCGGAACGCACATTGCCGCTGTCCGTGTTTTGACATAAATACATACACACACATACATATAGATACATACAAACATATATACATATATATATATATACACATACGGTCAGTGCCCATGCATTGCGGACCGCAATGTATATACACATATAAATATATTAAACACGTGTGTTATATTTTGTGTATGAATAAATATGTATGTGTATATATACAGTACAGACCAAAAGTTTGGACACACCTTCTCATTCAAAGAGTTTTCTTTATTTTCATGACTATGAAGGCATCAAAACTATGAATTAACACATGTGGAATTATATACATAACAAACAAGTGTGAAACAACTGAAAATATGTCATATTCTAGGTTCTTCAAAGTAGCCACCTTTTGCTTTGATTACTGCTTTGCACACTCTTGGCATTCTCTTGATGAGCTTCAAGAGGTAGTCCCCTGAAATGGTCTTCCAACAGTCTTGAAGGAGTTCCCAGAGATGCTTAGCACTTGTTGGCCCTTTTGCCTTCACTCTGCGGTCCTGCACACCCCAAACCATCTCGATTGGGTTCAGGTCCGGTGACTGTGGAGGCCAGGTCATCTGGCGCAGCACCCCATCACTCTCCTTCATGGTCAAATAGCCCTTACTTTCAAAGTTTTCCCAATTTTTCGGCTGACTGACTGACCTTCATTTCTTAAAGTAATGATGGCCACTCGTTTTTCTTTACTTAGCTGCTTCTTTCTTGCCATAATACAAATTCTAACAGTCTATTCAGTAGGACTATCAGCTGTGTATCCACCTGACTTCTCCTCAACGCAACTGATGGTCCCAACCCCATTTATAAGGCAAGAAATCCCACTTATTAAACCTGACAGGGCACACCATTTCAGGGGACTACCTCTTGAAGCTCATCAAGAGAATGCCAAGAGTGTGCAAAGCAGTAATCAAAGCAAAAGGTGGCTACTTTGCAGAACCTAGAATATGACATATTTTCAGTTGTTTCACACTTGTTTGTTATGTATATAATTCCACATGTGTTAATTCATAGTTTTGATGCCTTCAGTGTGAATCTACAATTTTCATAGTCATGAAAATAAAGAAAACTCTTTGAATGAGAAGGTGTGTCCAAACTTTTGGTCTGTACTGTATATATATATATATATACACACAAACACGTGTGTGTGTGTGTGTGTGTGTGTGTGTGTATATATATATATATATATATATATATATATACATAAAGCAAAACAACAGCACTCTCATTAGATGAAAATAAAAAAAAGATTATTCACCCATGTGGACGCGATGTTTGTGTATATATATATATATATATATATATATATACACACAAAATCATAGTTCCTGGCTAGATGTCCTGCTTTCCCTGTTGGTTGCAGGGGGCGTGGCCTAACGAAACCGGTGGGTGTGGCTTAGCGGATCGGCTGTGTGGTGGTAGTGCAGGGGGGATGGGGATTGACTAAGTAGCTACTGCAGTAGGGACTCGGAAGGTTTTTACTACAGCCAGCTTCTGACAGGAATCAGCTGTTTGTAGAGAGGGAACAAGCAGCTGATTCCTGTCACAGTTGGGGCGGGCAGCAGGGAGCCGACCACTGACAGGAGCAGACTGCACATGCGCATGGAGGAGCTTCCTCTCAAGCTCCTCCATGTCGCGTGCAGCTATGGACGAACTCAGCTGCAAGGTAGAGCTGGGCTGAGGGGGAGCGGCTTATAACTGAAAGAGAAGCAGGCAGATGTGTTTAATGTAGTATATTAGGAACTTTATTTTTTCCCTGCCTGCCACACTGTAGTGGAGAGTATTTAACCACTTAAGGACCACAGGTTTATACCCCCCTAAAGACCAGGCCCTTTTTTACAAATCGGCACTACACTACTTTCACCGTTTATTGCTCGGTCATGCAACTTACCACCCAAATGAATTTTACCTCCTTTTCTTCTCACTAATAGAGCTTTCATTTGGTGGTATTTCATTGCTGCTGACATTTTTACTTTTTTTGTTATTAATCGAAATTTAACGATTTGTTTGCAAAAAAATGACATTTTTCACTTTCAGTTGTAAAATTTTGCAAAAAAAACGAGATCCATATAGAAATTTTGCTCTAAATTTATAGTTCTACATGTCTTTGATAAAAAAAAAAATGTTTGGGTAAAAAAAAAAATGGTTTGGGTAAAAGTTATAGCGTTTACAAACTATGGTACAAAAATGTGAATTTCCGCTTTTTGAAGCAGCTCTGACTTTCTGAGCACCTGTCATGTTTCCTGAGGTTCTACAATGGCCAGACAGTACAAACACCCCACAAATGACCCCATTTCGGAAAGTACACACCCTAAGGTATTCGCTGATGGGCATAGTGAGTTCATAGAACTTTTTATTTTTTGTCACAAGTTAGCGGAAAATGATGATTTTTTTTTTTGATTTTTTTTTTCTTACAAAGTCTCATATTCCACTAACTTGTGACAAAAAATAAAAACTTCTATGAACTCACTATGCCCATCACGAAATACCTTGGGGTCTCTTCTTTCCAAAATGGGGTCACTTGTGGGGTAGTTATACTGCCCTGGCATTCTAGGGGCCCAAATGTGTGGTAAGGAGTTTGAAATCAAATTCTGTAAAAAATGACCAGTGAAATCCGAAAGGTGCTCTTTGGAATATGGGCCCCTTTGCCCACCTAGGCTGCAAAAAAGTGTCACACATCTGGTATCTCCGTACTCAGGAGAAGTTGAGGAATGTGTTTTGGGGTGTCATTTTACATATACCCATGCTGGGTGAGATAAATATCTTGGTCAAATGCCAACTTTGTATAAAAAAAAATGGGAAAAGTTGTCTTTTGCCAAGATATTTCTCTCACCCAGCATGGGTATATGTAAAATGACACCCCAAAACACATTCCCCACCTTCTCCTGAGTACGGCAATACCAGATGTGTGACACTTTTTTGCAGCCTAGGTGGGCAAAGGGGCCCATATTCCAAAGAGCACCTTTCGGATTTCACAGGTCATTTTTTACAGAATTTGATTTCAAACTCCTTACCACACATTCGGGCCCCTAGAATGCCAGGGCAGTATAACTACCCCACAAGTGACACCATTTTGGAAAGAAGATACCCCAAGGTATTCCGTGAGGGGCATGGCAAGTTCCTAGAATTTTTTATTTTTTGTCACAAGTTAGTGGAAAATGATGATTTTTTTTTTTTTTTTTTTTTCATACAAAGTCTCATATTCCACTAACTTGTGACAAAAAATAAAAACTTCCATGAACTCACTATGCCCATCAGCGAATACCTTGGGGTCTCTTCTTTCCAAAATCGGGTCACTTGTGGGGTAGTTATACTGCCCTGGCATTCTAGGGGCCCGAATGTGTGGTAAGGAGTTTGAAATCAAATTCTGTAAAAAATGACCTGTGAAATCCGAAAGGTGCTCTTTGGAATATGGGCCCCTTTGCCCACCTAGGCTGCAAAAAAGTGTCACACATCTGGTATCTCTGTATTCAGGAGAAGTTGAGGAATGTGTTTTGGGGTGTCTTTTTACATATACCCATGCTGGGTGAGATAAATATCTTGGTCAAATGCCAACTTTGTATAAAAAAATGGGAAAAGTTGTCTTTTGCCAAGATATTTCTCTCACCCAGCAGGGGTATATGTAAAATGACACCCCAAAACACATTCCCCACCTTCTCCTGAGTACGGGGATACCAGATGTGTGACACTTTTTTGCAGCCTAGGTGGGCAAAGGGGCCCATATTCCAAAGAGCACCTTTCGGATTTCACAGGTCATTTTTTACAGAATTTGATTTCAAACTCCTTACCACACATTTGGGCCCCTAGAATGCCAGGGCAGTATAACTACCCCACAAGTGACCCCATTTTGGAAAGAAGAGACCCCAAGGTATTCGCTGATGGGCATAGTGAGTTCATGGAAGTTTTTATTTTTTGTCACAAGTTAGTGGAATATGAGACTTTGTATGAAAAAAAAAATTAAAAAAAAAATCAGCATTTTCCACTAACTTGTGACAAAAAATAAAAAATTCTAGGAACTTGCCATGCCCCTCACGGAATACCTTGGGGTGTCTTCTTTCCAAAATGGGGTCACTTGTGGGGTAGTTATACTGCCCTGGCATTTTCCAGGGGCCCTAATGTGTGGTAAGTAGGTAAATGACCTGTGAAATCCTAAAGGTGCTCTTTGGAATATGGGCCCCTTTGCCCACCTAGGCTGCAAAAAAGTGTCACACATGTGGTATCGCCGTATTCAGGAGAAGTTGGGGAATGTGTTTTGGGGTGTCATTTTACATATACCCTTGCTGGGTGAGAGAAATATCTTGGCAAAACAACTTTTCCCATTTTTTTTTATACAAAGTTGGCATTTGACCAAGATATTTCTCTCACCCAGCATGGGTATATGTAAAATGACACCCCAAAACACATTCCCCAACTTCTCCTGAGTACGGCGATACCAGATGTGTGACACTTTTTTGCAGCCTAGATGCGCAAAGGTGCCCAAATTCCTTTTAGGAGGGCATTTTTAGACATTTGGATACCAGACTTCTTCTCACGCTTTGGGGCCCCTAGAATGCCAGGGCAGTATAAATACCCCACATGTGACCCCATTTTGGAAAGAAGACACCCTAAGGTATTCAATGAGGGGCATGGCGAGTTCATAGAAATTTTTTTTTTTTGGCACAAGTTAGCGGAAATTGATATTTTTAATTTTTTTCTCACAAAGTCTCCCGTTCCGCTAACTTGGGACAAAAATTTAAATCTTTCATGGACTCAATATGCCCCTCACGGAATACCTGGGGGTGTCTTCTTTCCGAAATGGGGTCACATGTGGGGTATTTATACTGCCCTGGCATTCTAGGGGCCCTAAAGCGTGAGAAGAAGTCTGGAATATAAATGTCTAAAAAATTTTACGCATTTGGTTTCCGTGAGGGGTATGGTGAGTTCATGTGAGATTTTATTTTTTGACACAAGTTAGTGGAATATGAGACTTTGTAAGAAAAAAATAATAATAATTCCGCTAACTTGGGCCAAAAAAATGTCTGAATGGAGCCTTACAGAGGGGTGATCAATGACAGGGGGGTGATCAATGATAGGGGGAGTGATCAATGACAGGGGTGGTGATCAATGACAGGGGGGGTGATCAATGACAGGGGGGGTGATCAATGACAGGGGGGGTGATCAGAGAGTCTATATGGGGTGATCACCACAGTCATTGATCATGCCCCTGTAAGGCTTCATTCAGACGTCCGGATGCGTTTTGCGGATCCGATCCATCTATCAGTGCATCCGTAAAAATCATGCGGACATCTGAATGGAGCTTTACAGGGGGGTAATCAATGACAGGGGGGTGATCAGGGAGTCTATATGGGGTGATCACCACAGTCATTGATCATGCCCCTGTAAGGCTTCATTCAGACGTCCAGATGCGTTTTGCGGATCCGATCCATCTATCAGTGGATCCGTAAAAATCATGCGGACGTCTGAATGGAGCTTTACAGGGGGGTAATCAATGACAGGGGGGTAATCAATGACAGGGGGGTGATCAGGGAGTCTATATGGGGTGATAACCACAGTCATTGATCATGCCCCTGTAAGGCTTCATTCAGACGTCCGGATGCGTTTTGCGGATCCGATCCATCTATCAGTGCATCCGTAAAAATCATGCGGACATCTGAATGGAGCTTTACAGGGGGGTGATCAATGACAGGGGTGTAATCAATGACAGGGGGGTGATCAGGGAGTCTATATGGGGTGATAACCACAGTCATTGATCACGCCCCTGTAAGGCTTCATTCAGACGTCCGGATGCGTTTTGCGGATCCGATCCATCTATCAGTGCATCCGTAAAAATCATGCGGACATCTGAATGGAGCTTTACAGGGGGGTAATCAATGACAGGGGGGTGATCAGGGAGTCTATATGGGGTGATCACCACAGTCATTGATCATGCCCCTGTAAGGCTTCATTCAGACGTCCGGATGCGTTTTGCGGATCCGATCAATCTATCAGTGGATCCGTAAAAATCATGCGGACATCTGTAAGGAGCTTTACAGGGGGGTAATCAATGACAGGGGGGTGATCAGGGAGTCTATATGGGGTGATCACCACAGTCATTGATCACGCCCCTGTAAGGCTTCATTCAGACGTCCGGATGCGTTTTGCGGATCCGATCCATTTATCAGTGGATCCGTAAAAATCATGCGGACATCTGAATGGAGCTTTACAGGGGGGTGATCAATGACAGGGGTGTAATCAATGACAGGGGGGTGATCAGGGAGTCTATATGGGGTGATAACCACAGTCATTGATCACGCCCCTGTAAGGCTTCATTCAGACGTCCGGATGCGTTTTGCGGATCCGATCCATCTATCAGTGCATCCGTAAAAATCATGCGGACATCTGAATGGAGCTTTACAGGGGGGTAATCAATGACAGGGGGTGATCACCACAGTCATTGATCATGCCCCTGTAAGGCTTCATTCAGACGTCCGGATGCGTTTTGCGGATCCGATCCATCTATCAGTGCATCCGTTAAAATCATGCGGACATCTGAATGGAGCTTTACAGGGGGGTGATCAATGACAGGGGGGTGATCACCACAGTCATTGATCATGCCCCTGTAAGGCTTCATTCAGACGTCCGGATGCGTTTTGCGGATCCGATCAATCTATCAGTGGATCCGTAAAAATCATGCGGACATCTGTAAGGAGCTTTACAGGGGGGTAATCAATGACAGGGGGGTGATCAGGGAGTCTATATGGGGTGATCACCACAGTCATTGATCACGCCCCTGTAAGGCTTCATTCAGACGTCCGGATGCGTTTTGCGGATCCGATCCATTTATCAGTGGATCCGTAAAAATCATGCGGACATCTGAATGGAGCTTTACAGGGGGGTGATCAATGACAGGGGTGTAATCAATGACAGGGGGGTGATCAGGGAGTCTATATGGGGTGATAACCACAGTCATTGATCACGCCCCTGTAAGGCTTCATTCAGACGTCCGGATGCGTTTTGCGGATCCGATCCATCTATCAGTGCATCCGTAAAAATCATGCGGACATCTGAATGGAGCTTTACAGGGGGGTAATCAATGACAGGGGGTGATCACCACAGTCATTGATCATGCCCCTGTAAGGCTTCATTCAGACGTCCGGATGCGTTTTGCGGATCCGATCCATCTATCAGTGCATCCGTTAAAATCATGCGGACATCTGAATGGAGCTTTACAGGGGGGTGATCAATGACAGGGGGGTGATCACCACAGTCATTGATCATGCCCCTGTAAGGCTTCATTCAGACGTCCGGATGCGTTTTGCGGATCCGATCCATCTATCAGTGCATCCGTAAAAATCATGCGGACATCTGAATGGAGCTTTACAGGGGGGTGATCAGGGAGTCTATATGGGGTGATCACCACAGTCATTGATCATGCCCCTGTAAGGCTTCATTCAGACGTCCGGATGCGTTTTGCGGATCCGATCCATCTATCAGTGGATCCGTAAAAATCATGCGGACGTCTGAATGGAGCTTTACAGGGGGGTAATCAATGACAGGGGGGTAATCAATGACAGGGGGGTGATCAGGGAGTCTATATGGGGTGATCACCACAGTCATTGATCACGCCCCTGTAAGGCTCCATTCAGACGTCCGTATGCGTTTTGCGGATCCGATCCATCTATCAGTGGATCCGTAAAAATCATGCGGACGTCTGAATGGAGCTTTACAGGGGGGTAATCAATGACAGGGGGGTAATCAATGACAGGGGGGTGATCAGGGAGTTTATATGGGGTGATCAGGGGCTAATAAGGGGTTAATAAGTGACGGGGGGGGGGTGTAGTGTAGTGTAGTGGTGCTTGGTGCTACTTTACTGAGCTACCTGTGTCCTCTGGTGGTCGATCCAAACAAAGGGGACCACCAGAGGACCAGGTAGCAGGTATATTAGACGCTGTTATCAAAACAGCGTCTAATATACCTGTTAGGGGTTAAAAAAAACACATCTCCAGCCTGCCAGCGAACGATCGCCGCTGGCAGGCTGGAGATCAACTCTCTTACCTTCCGTTCCTGTGAGCGCGCGCGCCTGTGTGCGCGCGTTCACAGGAAATCTCGGCTCACGCGAGATGACGCCTATTGGCGTTAGCGTAGCCTGGGGGAGCCGCCGCAATGACGCCTTTCGGCGTTAGCGTGGCGGCAAGCGGTTAAAGAGTGGCCAACCCCTTTAAGGTTAAAAGCTATGTACAGCAGCTTAGTATAGGGACAAGCAATGCATTAGCAATCGCTCATCATTAGGCTAAATTCACATGAACGTTGTGTTTTGTAGATCCACAAAACACGGATACCGGCACATGTGCGTTTCACAATTTGCAAGGTGTGCTGTCAGCATCTTTTGCGGCCCAATAGAAATGAATGGGTCCGCACCGGTTCCGTAAAATTGCGGAACAGATGTGGACTCATTCATACGTTCGTGTGAATGTAGCCTTAGTCAGTGAAAATGTGTGCAGCAACTTCAAGATCATCAAGGATGAGCTCAATTACTGATGATCAAATCCTTTATTAAGGCCTAAAATATGACCCTATTTCAGCAAAGTGCGAACAGGCATCCACTAGTCGTAGCAGATGAGAAAAGAGGAAAGACAAGTAACCTCAAATGCGAAAAAAATTCAGAGATTATATAAATGTATGTCTTCAGTACGTTAACCCACTATGATCTCTATGTTTCTATGACCGCTATAACCAATGTATAGTATCTCCATGTTGGTTTTGAACTTTGCTAATATTGTATTTTACACAATTGTTTGCTTAGTAATTTTTGATTCATTCTAGTTTTAGTGTTAGTGTTATTTTTGTTAGTGTTTGTTTCCTTTCTTTATCCCCATGGAGGTTTCTTTTATTTTCAAACGGTATGTTTTTTCTAACAATAACTATTGTTTTTCAATAGCCCACATGCCACATGCACTGTTTTAAGGACTATGGGGGAGATTTATCAAACTGGTGTGAAGTAGAACTGGCTTAGTTGCCCTTTGCCCTTTTTAACCAATTAGATTCCACCTTTAATTTTCCAAAGGAGCCATCAAAAATGAAATGTGGAATATGATTGGTTGCTATGGGCAACGAAGCCAGTTCTACTTTACACCAGTTTGGTAAACCCCCTATGTTTCTGTACAAGCTGTAACGTGTCCCTACTTACCGTATATTCTGCAAGTATGACGAGAAGTGAAAATGAACTATTGGATGGAAGTTTGAGTGCCCAGGGACATAGTTCTTGAGTACTTTTCTGAACCTCAGTTATGGATGATGTCTGCAGGACTACACAATACATACAAACTCTGTTTTTCTTTTAACCAAAACCTGTCACCACTCCTGAGACGTCTGTTTTGATAATGAATTGTACTCTACATGAAATGACAATTCTGGAGCATCTATTCTGTAAACTGTATGTTGTGCCACACCCCTTGTAGAAATTTATGAATAAATTGGGTGCTACCAGTTTGGGGCATTTTGACCCATTCATTTTAAAGGGACCATAAAAGATGCGGACAGAATACTGTGCTGTCCGCATCCGTGGTTCCGCGTAGAAAAGATAGAGCTTGTCCTATTCTTGTCCGCAATCGCAGACAACAATAGACATTTTCTATTATGGTTGCAGCCATGTGTGGTCCTCAAATTGTGGAATGCACACGGCCAGTATCCATGTTTTGCAGATACGCAACTTGTGGATCCTCATAACACTACGGTCATCTGAATGTGCCCTAACACTGTCCAATCAGTGCTGCCAGTGTCAGAGTATGCAGGGACACTCCTCTTTGACAATGTTAATTGTAACACAATTGTCAATTTACTGGCAATGAATGGCACAACACAGTCGTAACAATAGATGTCCCAGAAATGTAATTTCATGTGGAATGTAAGCAGCTACTAAAACAGAGATGTCAGGAGGCCCCAGGTAACAAAAGTGTTCAGAACGGTAAAAAACCTGTTTATAGCTCATGCAATATGCCAAGTGTAACTGCAGTTGTCCATTCAGTGCTTTTTTATTATGATGCAGTAGGCAGCCAAAAGAGGTTTAAGGTGCTTTTCTAACAACGCAACAAACAGTTTTATTCCTTCACAGCCGGTTATGTCATAGACGCTCACATTTTCATGAGTCTGCCTGGGTTGAATATGGTCTTCTATATTGCTAGTATTATGAGGATAGTCATAGGTCCATCAAATATTGCGCCTGAATTGCATTATAGATACACAATCATGATGTAAATGCCCATTTTCCAACTGCAGTCCGGTCCACTGTCCCATTCCTTCCCCCTTGAATTGGATCCCATTAAAATACCATTGTTTAGTTGAGTAGTCTTCAGTGGGGTTGTCAGATAATAAAATTATTGTGCTATTTGTTTCTAACATTGTACAGTCGTGGCCAAAAGTTTTGAGAATTACATAAATATTGGAAATTGGAAAAGTTGCTGCTTAAGTTTTTATAATAGCAATTTGCATATACTCCAGAATGTTATGAAGAATGATCAGATGAATTGCATAGTCCTTCTTTGCCATGGAAATTAACTTAATCCCAAAAAAAACTTTCCACTGCATTTCATTGCTGTCATTAAAGGACCTGCTGAGATCATTTCAGTAATCGTCTTGTTCTCAGGTGAGAATGTTGACGAGCACAAGGCTGGAGATCATTAAGTCAGGCTGATTGGGTAAAATGGCAGACTTGACATGTTAAAAGGAGGGTGATGCTTGAAATCATTGTTCTTCCATTGTTAATCATGGTGACCTGCAAAGAAACGCAAAGAAACGTGTGCAGCCATCATTGCGTTGCTACTAAGATTGCACCTCAATCAACAATTTATAGGATCATCAAGCACTTCAAGGAGAGAGGTTCAATTCTTGTTAAGAAGGCTTCAGGGCGTCCAAGAAAGTCCAGCAAGTGCCAGGATCGTCTCCTAAAGAGGATTCAGCTGCGGGATCGGAGTGCCACCAGTGCAGAGCTTGCTCAGGAATGGCAGCAGGCAGGTGTGAGCGCATCTGCACGCACAGTGAGGCGAAGACTTTTGGAAGATGGCCTGGTGTCAAGAAGGGCAGCAAAGAAGCCACTTCTCTCAAAAAAAACCATCAGGGACAGATTGATCTTCTGCAGAAAGTATGGTGAATGGACTGCTGAGGACTGGGGCAAAGTCATATTCTCCGATGAAGCCTCTTTCCAATTGTTTGGGGCATCTGGATAAAGGCTTGTCCGGAGAAGAAAAGGTGAGCGCTACCATCAGTCCTGTGTCATGCCAACAGTAAAGCATCCTGAGACCATTCATGTGTGGGGTTGCTTCTCATCCAAGGGAGTGGGCTCACTCACAATTTCTCCCAAAAACACAGCCATGAATAAAGAATGGTACCAAAACACCCTCCAACAGCAACTTCTTCCAACAATCCAACAACAGTTTGGTGAAGAACAATGCATTTTCCAGCACGATGGAGCACCGTGCCATAAGGCAAAAGTGATAACTAAGTGGCTCGGGGACCAAAACGTTGACATTTTGGGTCCATGGCCTGGAAACTCCCCAGATCTTAATCCCATTGAGAACTTGCGGTCAATCCTCAAGAGGCGGGTGGACAAACAAAAACCCACTAATTCTGACAAACTCCAAGAAGTGATTATGAAAAAATGGGTTGCTATCAGTCAGGAATTGGCCCAGAAGTTGATTGAGAGCATGCCCAGTCGAATTGCAGAGGTCCTGAAAAAGAAGGGCCAACACTGCAAATACTGACTCTTTGCATAAATGTCATGTAATTGTCGATAAAAGCCTTTGAAACGTATGAAGTGCGTGTAATTATATTTCACTACATCACGGAAACAACTGAAACAAAGATCTAAAAGCAGTTTAGCAGTAAACTTTGTAAAAACAAATATTTGTGTCATTCTCAAAACTTTTGGCTACGACTGTACATATACAGGGAAAACAACACTAAGGTTTAATTCACACAAACGTTTTTGGGCGTTCCGTATACGGGCCGTTTTTTGAGTTCCATATACGGTCCGTATACTGAACCATTCATTTCAATGGTTCCGCAAAAAAACGGAATGTACTTCGTATGCATTCTGTTTCCGTATTTCCGTTCTGTTCAAAGATAGTACATGTCCTATTATTGCCCGCAAATCTCGTTCCGTGGTTCCATTCAGGTCATGGGGTCCGCAAAAAAACCCGAACACATACGGAATGTACTCCGTATGTCTTCTGTATCTGTTCTGTTTTTGCGGAACCATCTATAGAAAATGTTATGCCCAGCCCAATTACTGTATACTGTATATGCCATACGGAAAAACGGAACGGAAAAACGGAATGGAATCAGAAACACTACTGAAACAAGAAGTGGAAAAACTGATTTGTTAAAAATTACCCGCAAAACACTGAAAAAGCCATACGGTCGTGTGAACAAGCCCTAAAAATTGGTGACTGTAAAGTTGCTAGACTGTAACAAAATAAAAAATAGAAATTTTTTGTTTCATTAAAATATTGTAGCAAACCTGTTTTACCCCAAGGCAAAGAAATCCTCGCTCTAGGAGTAGGGATGGTATTGAGTGACAAGTGATAGCTTAGGGCTGTTGCAAAACTAGATTTCCCAGCATGCCCTGATAGCTGTAGGCTGTCTGAGCAATGATGGAAGTTGTAGTTTTGCATCAGCTGGAGGGTCATCAGTTTGACATATGTGGTTTAGGGGTAAATCTGAAGCTTACAAGAGTAGGGCAGCTTTCCTGAAAATCACCCTGTTGTTGATTCCAAAGTCTATTCCCTATAAGCATGTGGAGATGTAGGACTGTCATGAAATGGCTTCAACAATTTAGTCTTCAAGGCAAAGCTTTATTTTAAACCTTAAAGGGGTTGACCAACCATTAATAAAATAAAATAAAAACTAAATAAAATGTTATAAAATAACACAAAAAAATAAACAATATTTATTAAATCCCCTGCCGATCTAGCACAAATGCTCTGGAATCTATTGAAATAAAAATAGATATTTGACTTTAACCCCTTAACGCATAATCACATACTGTACATGACAGATATTAAGAGGTTTTATGGAGTGAGCTCACAGGCCAAGCTCACTCCATACATGGAGGATGTTGGCTTTAAAAGACAGCAGGCACCCGCCAGTAGAGATCAATCCCTCAGATGCCACAGTCAAGAGCTACCATGGCATCTCTGCAGTAAGCCATAGGAAGGTGGCTCCTTCTGTCCTCTGATCGGAGTCCCGCAGCAAAATTGTGGGTCTCTGACCAGCTGCCCTGACAGCCCAGGATCTTATGACGGTTCCCATGATTGTCATGGCTAACGGTCTGAAAAGCCCTGCCCAAGGCACAGCTTCTTAGGCAGCCTGTCAGAGCCAAGAGATTCACAGTTGTGTCTATTGCATTAGCATCCTTAATCAATACAGTTCACAGAGATGGATGCTTAAAATTAAAAGATTTTTTTTTTATTGGATCACAAAATTAAAACTGGAAAAAAAACACCTCAAAATAATAGAAAAGAAAACCAATAAATAAATAGCTGATTGTGTTTCACTGTATGACCCTACTGAAAAAGTTGCTCATTCAGAAAAAACTTTTTTTTTCTTAAAATAAGCAGTAATCGCCCAATCTAATTAGTCAATCCATCTCTGCATATATGACAGCATTAAGCAGAGATAACATTGTTTAGTATATTACCAAGCTTGAAACAGGAGGACGGTATAGGGAGCTCTATTCATCCTTGTTACTAATGTTGCAACTGACACAGAGCAGTCCCCAATCCCACTCCCACTTGTGCCTTAAAATGTAGTAGCCTCAATTTCAAGGTTTAGGGGTCTGTTACAACTGGGCTCAAATCACTATGCTCAGCTCAACGCGTTTTGGCATAATAGCATGCCTCATCAGGAGCATTGTATCAGGAGCCTTGTTTAACCCCTTCAGGACCGGGCTCATTTTCACCTTAAGGACCAGGCCATTTTTTGGAAATCTGACCAGTGTCACTTTAAGTGCTAATAACTTTAAAACGCTTTGACTTATCCAGGCCATTCTGAGATTGTTTTTTCGTCACATATTGTACTTCATGACACTGGTAAAATGAAGTCAAAAAAATACCTTATTTACCAAAAATTTGGAAAAATTTCAAAGTTTCAGTTTCTCTACTTCTGTAATACATAGTAATACCCCAAAAAATTGTGATGACTTTACATTCCCCATATGTCTACTTCATGCTTGAATTATTTTGGGAATGATATTTTATTTTTTGGGGATGTTATAAGGCTTAGAAGTTTAGAAGCAAATCTTGAAATTTTTCCGAAATTTACAAAAACTCAATTTTTAGGGACCAGTTCAGGTCTGAAGTCACTTTGCGAGGCTTACATAATAGAAACCACCCAAAAATGACCCCATCTAAGAAACTAAACCCCTCAAGGTATTCAAAACTGATTTTGCATACATTGTTAACCCTTTAGGTGTTGCACAAGAGTTATTGGCAAATGGGGAGGAAATTTAAGAATTTCATTTTTTTGTCTAATTTTTCATTTTAACCCATTTTTTCCACTAACAAAGCAAGGGTTAACAGCCAAACAAGACTGTATCTTTATTGCCCTGACTCTGCCGTTTACAGAAACACCCAATATGTGGCCGTAAACTACTGTACGGCCACACAGTGGGGCGTAGAGTGAAAGGTGCGCCGTTTGGTTTTTGGAAGGCTGATTTTTATGGACTGGTTTATTTACACCATGTCCCATTTGAAGCCCCCTGATGCACCCCTAGAGTAGAAACTCCCTAAAAGTGACCCCATCTAAGAAACTACACCCCTCAAGGTATTCAAAACTGATTTTACATACGTCATTAACCCTTTAGGTGTTGCACAAGAGTTATTGGCAAATGGAGATGAAATTTGAGAATTTCATTTTTTTGCCTAATTTTAAATTTTAACCCATTTTTTCCACTAACAAAGCAAGGGTTAACAGCCAAACAAGACTGTATCTTTATTGCCCTGACTCTGGTGTTCACAGAAACACCCCATATGTGGCCGTAAACTACTGTATGGCCACACAGCGGGGCGTAGAGTGAAAGGTGCGCCGTTTGGTTTCTGGAGGGCTAATTTTGCTGGACTGTTTTTTTTACACCATGTCCCATTTGAAGCCCCCCTGATGCACCCCTAGAGTAGAAACTCCATAAAAGTGACCCCATCTAAGAAACTACACCCCTCAAGGTATTCAAAACTGATTTTACAAACTTTGTTAACCCTTTAGGTGTTGCACAAGATTTAATGGAAAATAGAGACACAATTTCAAAATTTCACATTTTTGGCAGATTTTCCATTTTAATATTTTTTTTCCAGTTACAAAGCAAGGGTTAACAGCCAAACAAAACTCATTATTTATGGCCCTGATTCTGTAGTTTACAGAAGCACCCCATATGTGGTCGTAAACCGCTGTACGGGCACACGGCAGGGCGCAGAAGGAAAGGAACACCATATGGTTTCTGGAAGGCAGATTTTGCTGGATTGTTTTTAGACACCATGTCCCATTTAAAGCCCCCTGATGCACCCCTAGGTTAGAAACTCCAAAAAAGTGGCCCCATTTTGGAAACTACGGGATAAGGTGGCAGTTTTGTTGGTACTATTTTAGGGTACATATGATTTTTGGTTGCTCTATATTACACTTTTTTGTGAGGCAAAGTAACAAAAAATAGAAATTCAGAAATTTCATCTCCATTTGCAATTAACTCTTGTGGAACACTTAAAGGGTTAACAAAGTTTGTAAAATCAGTTTTGAATACCTTGAGGGGTGTAGTTTCCAAAATGGGGTCATTTTTTGGAGTTTCTACTCTAGGGGTGCATCGGGGGGGCTTCAAATGGGACATGGTGTCAAAAAACCAGTCCAGCAAAAACTGCCTTCCAAAAACCATATGGCGCTCCTTTCCTTCTGCACCCTGCCGTGTGGCCATACAGCAGTTTACGACCACATATGGGGCATTTCTATAAACTAAAGAATCAGGGCAGTAAATATTGAGTTTTGTTTGGCTCTTAACCCTTGCTTTGTTATGGGAAAAAATGAATTAAAATGGAAAATTTGCCAAAAAATAGCTGTTTTGGCACTGTTTTTATTTTTTATTATTTACAACGTTCATCTGACAGGTTAGATCATGTGCTATTTTTATAGAGCAGGTTCTTACGGACGTGACGATACCTAATATGTATACTTTTTTATTTATTTAGGTTTTACACAATAATATCATTTTTGACACAAAAAAAAACATGTTTTAGTGTCTCCATAGTCTGAGAGCCATAGTTTTTTCAGTTTTTTGGCGATTGTCTCAGGTTGGGTATCATTTTTGCGGGATGAGATGACGGTTAGATTGGTACTATTTTGGGGTGCACATGACTTTTTGATCGCTTGCTATTACACTTTTTGTGATGTAAGGTAACAAAAAAATAGCTTTTTTGACACCGTTTTTATTTAATTTTTTTTACAGTGTTCACCTGAGGGGTTAGATCATGTGGTATTTTTATAGATCAGGTTCTTACGGACATGGCAATACCTAATATGTCTACCTTTTTATAATTTATCAGGGTTTTACACAATAATATTTTTGAAACAAAAAAAAAATCATGTTTTAGTATCTCCATAGTCTGAGACCCATAGTTTTTTTACTTTTTGGGCCATTGTCTCATGTGAGGGCTAATTTTTTGCGGGATGAGGTGACGGTTTGATTGGTACTTTTTTGGCGTACATGCGACTTTTTTGATCACTTTTATTACCTTTTTTGGGAAGTAAGGTGGGCAAAATTTCAATTTCCTCATAGTTTTTATTTTTTTATTTTTATGGCGTTCACCGTGCGGGGAAAGTAACATGACCATTTTATAGATCAGGTCTTTACGGACGCGGCGATACCTAATATGTGTAGTGTATTTTATTTTTTTTATTTTTATTCAGTGATAAATGTGTTTTTTTGAAACTTTACTTTTTTCACTTTTTTAAACTTTTTTTTTGACCCAGACCCACTTGGTTCTTGAAGATCCAGTGGGTCTGATGTCTGTATAATACAGTACAGAACAATATATATTGCACTGTACTGTATTTTACACTTGCCTGAACAGATCTATGCCTTTTAGCATAGATCTGTTCAGCACCATGGACAGCAGGATGCCTGAGAGGCGTCCTGTTGCCATGGGAACCTTCCCCGTCTGCTCAGTACTGGCCAGAACTGCGCAGACGGGGAAGGGTAAGTACAGGGCTGAGGGGGGCTCTCTGGGGGCTCTCTCCCTCTCCCATCGGGGGGCTGCAAAGGCACAGCAGCCCCCCGATGGGAGAGGGAGGGAGCTCCCTGCGCTGTTAACCTTTTCCTTGTATGGAAAGGGTTAAACGGCTGACATCGCATCGCAGATGTCAGCCGTTTATACCAGGGTGCCAGCAATGTGCTGGCACCCTGGTATACCCACTAGACACCAACGATCATTGAAGGGGAGGCGGGCGGGGGATCGCGATCCCGCCTGCCGCACCGCCCGCCTCCCGCACCTTACCGCACCTCCGCACCGCCTGCGACACCCCCCCTGCACCACCCGCCCACATAACATCATTCAGGGGTGCAGGGGGGGTGAAACATCTTTATTTTGGGCATACTAAAGTTTCTGATCATCAGAAACTGCAGAAAGCGCTACAAACCGCAGGTCTGAATTGACCTGCGGTTTGCAGCGATCGCCGACATGGGGGGGTCATAGGACCCCCCTCGGCATTGACCCAAGGTGCCTGGCTGTGTGTGACAGCCGGGATCTCAGCGCTGTCACCATGTCTGCAGACATGGTGACAGTTTATGCCATGACGTGTATACTCATCATGGCGCGCTAAGTAGCAGTGCGCCATGACGAGTATACTCGTCATAGGTCGAGACGATTTTCACACTATCTCCTTCTCTGATCGCTTCCCTGACAGGAATTGGGGCGATCAGAGAAGGAGAAGCACATAGTCCCTCCCTAACCCCCCCTTACCTGCCCCGATGCGCTGTGATTGGTCCCTCTGCAGTAATGGACCAATCACAGCGATCGCGGGCGGGTCAGAGCTCCAATACAGCTCCTGCCGGCTTCTCTGGTTGCCTAGCAACCCCAGCACGCCGGCTTCACTGAAGCTTCAGCGCTTCGCTCCCTGCGCTGACAGTGAAAGCCGATCACGTACATGCACGTGGGGATGCGGTGAGGCACCACATTCCCCCACGTACATGTACGTGATGTTGCGTGAAGGGGTTAATAATAGCCCTAAGCAGACAAACACTCAAAGACCAGCGCTAACCACATCAGCACGTGTGGCAGCGCTTTCGGCACTGTTGCGGCTGTAAAGCGGCCGCCGATTCAAGAGATATTTAAGCGGAGTAGCTCCGCCCACATACGGGGCAAGCACCAATCATCAAAGTTTTTTTGTTTTCATTTTAAGCATCCATCTCTGTGAACTAGCCTGTCAGAACCCCATAGACTGCAACAGTATTCTATTGCAGTCTATAGAACAAAAGAACAGACCATCGAATGTTCAAGTCCTCTAAGGGGATTAAAAATTACAGTTTAAAAAAATAAACTAAAATATAAAAAATTTTAATCACCCCCTTTCCCAATGCAACATACAAAAATGAACAAAATAAACTTAACAGGTATCACTGCATACAATAATTTCTCAACTAATAAAAATACTTTTTTTCCTGCACAGAGAACACCGTAATGGAAAAAAAAAAGAAATCCACAATTTGCCTTTTTCTGGTCACCTTGTCCCTCCAAAACAATTGAACAAAAAGTGATCAAAAAGTCATACAATCCTGATCAAAAGTTTAAGACCACTTGAAAAATGGCAAAAAAACATATTTTACATTGTTGGATCTTAACAAGGTTCCAAGTAGAGCTTCAACATGCAACAAGAAGAAATGAGAGTGAGACAAAACATTTTTTGAGAATTCAATTAATTGAAAATAACGATTAAACTGAAACAGGCTGTTTTTCAGCTGATCTAAATTTTAGGACCACATGCCTTTAAAAGGCAAAATTTGTGCAAAGATGTGGATTCATTGTCATTTTCTGTCAGGTAGTCACACGTTGTAATGGCAAAGGCAATAAAACTCTCCCTTTTTGAACGTGGTCGGGTTGTTGAACTGCATAAGCAGGGTCTCTCACAGCGCGCCATCGCTGCTGAGGTGGGACGCAGTAAGACAGTCATTTGGAATTTCTTAAATGATCCTGAGGGTTATGGAACAAAAAAGTCAAGTGGAAGACTCAAAAAAATCAGTACTGAGCTGGAGGATCTAAGACACTGGACGATCCTCGACCCAAATTAAGGCCCTTACTGGTGCTGACTGCAGCCCCATAACCATCAGATGGCATCTGAGACTGAAGGGCTTCAAAAACAAAAAACGTCTTCAAAGACCTCGTCTCGTTGAACGCCACAGAACTGCTCGTTTGGACTTTGCAAGAGAGCACCAAACATGGAACATTCAAAGGTGGAAGAAAGTTTTATTCTCTGATGAGAATTTTTTTTACCTTGATGGTCCTGATAGTTTCCAACATTACTGCCATGACAAGCAGATCCCACCTGAGATGTTTTCTACACGCCACAGTGGAGGGGGCACCATAATGGTCTGGGTTGCTTTTTCCTTCAGTGGAACAATGGAGCTTCAGGAAGTGCAGGGGCATCAAACGGCCACTGGCTATGTCCAGATGTTGCAGAGAGAATTCCTCATGACTGAGGGCTCTCGTCTGTGTGGTAATGACTGGGTTTTTCAACAGGACAACGCTACAGTACACAATGCCCGCAGGACAAGGGACTTCTTCCAGGAGAATAACATCACTCTTTTGGACCATCCTGCGTGTTCCCCTGATCTAAATCCAATTGAGAACCTTTGGGGATGGATGGCAAGGGAAGTTTATAAAAATGGACAACAGTTCCAGACAGTAGATGGCCTTCGTGCGGCCGTCTTCACCACTTGGACTAATGTTCCCACTCCCCTCATGGAAACGCTTGCATCAAGCATGCCGAAACGAATTTTTGAAGTGATAAACAATAACAGCAGAGCTACTCACTACTGAGTTCATGTTTGGAAGTTGGATTTCTGTTTTGGGGGGTTTAGTTTTTTTTGGAGGTGTGGTCCTAAACTGCTGAAAAACAGCCTGTTTCAGTTTATTTGTTGTTTTCATTAAATTGAATGCTCAAAAAAGGTTTTGTCTCACTCCCATTTCTTCTTGTTGCATGTTAAAGCTCTACTTGGAACCTTGATAAGATCCAGCCATGCTAAATATGATTTTTTTCCCATTTTTCAAGTCGTCTTAAACTTTTGATCAGGACTGTATATACCCTAAAAACAGTACTAATAAAAACTATAGTTCAGCCTACAAAAACAAGTCCTCATACAGCTCTGTAGATGGAAATATAAAACAGTTATAGGTGTCAGAAAATAGTGACCAAAAAAAAATAATTTTTATTTCAAGTTTTTTTTGTAAAACATAATAAAAACTATATACGTTTTGTATAGCTGTAATCGTACTAGTGATGAGCAAATCGAGGTTCGGATCTTAGATCCAAAGTTGATTCGTTCTAACACTTAGTTTTAATGCTGTATGGAGACAGGTCATTTACAGTCTTGCACGACTTGGAGCCATACTCCATGGAGCCATACTTTTTAAGCAGAAGGAGGGGGGAGGGAGGGAGAGCTAGAGGCGGCACAGAGGATTAGGAGGCGGCGCAGAAGTCCGAAAAGGCGGCGCTGGGCACGAACGGCAGTGGGTGCGGCCGGCACCTTGCTCCCATTAACATCCCCTTGGGCACCTTATTTGTTTGACTGACAGGTTAGTAATAGCTGTTTTTTTAGCTAAATAAGCCCACAGATGACATTTATAAGCCCACATTAGGAATCGTGAAGACGCCCTGAACATCAGCATATGTTTAGCTGACAGGGGTGAAACCTGGTGACAGAATCCCTTTAAGGGTTAAGTGACAATATATTAACCAGGCATGTGCACAAGCTACAAGACTGCAATTGTTGTTTCTATTGAAGCTGTGAAAAGACAAGTTTCTGGGTAGCATCAAGCAGGTTCCACTCCTGGTATTGATTAAGAAAAAGCAGTGTAGCAACCTACTGTAATTAAAACTTCATTGTGTCAGCCCAGAACAAGAATTCTGGTGACATCCACAAAAATGTCTTGCACTTGCAATGTTTTCAGTTTGCTGCAAAAAGTGCCCTTGGAAATTTGTTCCTTGATGTCAATCGTGTTCTTCACAATCTATTCTCAAGGTGAAAATTAATTAGTGCGGAGTAATGTGTATTTTACTGTACGTGGAAGAGGCCAGAACAATAGCAGCCAGAGATGGTTATAAAACAGCAACTTGACCGTGGTTTCGAATGCACATTACACGTGGCTAACTGTTCTCCTGTACACTACATCTATATATTATCTAGTATTCATAGTAAATTTATTAATCTGACAAATGCACGCTCACAGATATAATAAGCTGTAGCTAGCCTCGTGGGGGAAAAAATGAGCAATGAAACGCAAAATTTAAGCATTGCTGGAGCTCATGCAGCCTCAGGAGACCATTAATATTGTTTATTTGTAAAGTAGCAGGCCGTGGCACAACTATGGAGACAATGTGGTCCAAACACACATACACACATAAAAAAAGTCCTTATTTTAAATGTATGCAATTTATAACTATAGAATAGCCACAACTAGAATTCCTTAACATCATTGTAACCCTTTCATTTCCAGACCAAAACATAACTCATGTTTTTTTAACAGCTAAAACAGCTTCCACTTTTCTGTGAAGGCTTTCTACAAGATTTTGGCTGGTGTATGTGGGAATTTTTGCCCATTCTTCCAGAAGAGTATTTGTGAGATCAGGCATTGATGTTGGACGAGGTGACCAGGCTTGCAATCAGGGGTGGATTGGCCATAGACCCTATAAGAAAATTTCCCGGTGGGCCGGTGCCCCAGGGAGCCACCTCTCTGCCACTGACTGGGTACATCAGGGCCAGACTGGCCTATTGGGATACTGGGAAATTTCCCAGCAGGCCGCCGGCCCTGGGGCCGCTTTAAGATGTGCCTGCACTTTCGGCGGTCCGAAAGCCCTGGTGTAGTGGTGCTGAGCAGGCCGGCCGGCATTCGTGGGAGCAGCGCTGCCTCCCTCCGACCACCTGGTGTCGCTGTGATTTGCAGGCGTCGCCCGTTCACTTGTCCCGGAAGCCCGTGATCCTGGCCCGGCCTGGCGGTCCTGTGTGTGGCTACTGGCCACCCCTCTCTTCCTGCGAGTGGCCTCCGGCCGCCTTCCTAGCCCGGGGCTGCAGGGCCTAACCTCCAGATTCTCAGCAGCTCTGCCGGGCCCGCAGACCGGAAACAGAGCCCGCGTGTATGCCGTCGCCGATGTAAACACTGCAGGCAGCCGTGAATACTGGGACTACGAGGCGCACGTCCCGAACTGGGGGTAAGAAGGGGCCAGGCTGTGCCCACATTTGACTGTGCAGGCTGTCAGGGTTATGTAGTGTATATTAGTTTACATACAGTCTTATAAATTATAAGACTGTATGTAAACTAATAGTATACACTATATAACCCTGACAGCTTGCACAGTCACATGTGGGCACAGCCCTGGCATCTAATACATATCACGGAGAGCTATACTGTGCATTATAAGACTGTATGTAAACTAATAGTATACACTATATAACCCTGTACAGGTAGTTCTGCAGCCTCCGGTGCTTCACGTTCCTCCGGCAGCTCTGGCTGCTGTTGTACAACAGCAGCTTCCCCAATAAGCTCATGCAAGCTCCCTGCTTCCCCTGGCGGCTCTCCTGCAAGTTCCCTTCCGGTCCCACACCGCTGCCCCTGCCAGTGTCACTGGTGCCCAGGAGAAGCAGCCCGTCCCCTCTACTGGAGTTCAGCAGCACCCTGTTGCCCCGATCCGACTGCACATCTTTCATGCTATAGTAACGGTCCCTGCCCCTGCCTCTCCCTCCAGAGCTGCTTTTTATCCAGAGCCCAGAGCCTCCTTCATCACCTCCACTATGGTTGCGGGGCATGGCATCACAGGCGTGGACACAGAGGGCAGAGCGAGGTGCACTGGGTGCATGCACAGAGCAAACCTGGGGACAGGGTGGCAGCGCTTCCTGGCTTCAGACTGTCAGATCAGATCACAGGTTGGCACCAGCCATACATACAGGAAGGCTCTGTGTGCAGGGTGCCAGGGGTTCAGAGCTGAACCCGGACATACCTCCATTTTCACCCAGGCAGCCCCCTGACTTGAGCATTGGAGCAGTTCATGCTCCGATGCTCTTCTTTGTCCTGCGCTAAATCGGCCAGGGCAAAGGCATTTTTTGGAGATCCGGTGACGTACCGGGGCTCTCCATGGGGCTGCCAGGAACCCTGGTGACGTCACCGGCACTGATGGGCGAGATTTAGCGCTGCCCTAGCCAGTAAAACAGCTAGGGCAGCATTAAAGCCCGCCCATCAGAGCCGATGATGTCACGAACACACTGCCGGGCGGAAGCTCCGCCCGGCAGTGTGTGATTGTAAACAAAAGAGCCCGTGTCCTGCGCGATTTAGCGCAGGGCAAGAGAGCGCATCGGAGCAGGAACTACTCCGATGCTGAAGTCAGTAGGGCTGCCAGGTGAAAAATTGAGGTATGTCCGGGTTCAGCTCTGAACCCGGACAACCCCTTTAAATATGTACTAAGTTGGAATAACCTAGGCATCATCTGGATATCATTATAAATGTACAGCTAACAGCTGGTGTAAATTATAAATCTTTAATGGACCATGCTGGTATAACCTGGGTACCTCCTGTATATAATGATATATGTACAGTTACTATAACCTGTGCTTCTCCTGTATATAATTATATAGGTAGAGCCGGTATAAGTTATACACTGTATACAAGAAGATGTATAACTTATACCAGCTGTACATATATAATTATATACAGATGCCCAGGTTATACCAGCATGCTCCATATCACTATATACAAGAAGATGTATAACTTATACGAGCTGTACATATATAATTATATACAGGAGATACCCAGATTATAACAGCATGGTCCATTGAAGATTTATAACTTATACATCTACTTGTATATAGTGATATGGAGCATGCTGGTATAACCTGGGTATCTCCTGTATCTAATTATATATAATGATATATGTACAGCTGATATAAGTTGATTATTCTTAGTTCTGACCCAATTGGATGGGATAATGGTCTACTGTAGTGTTTCCCTACCAGTATGCCTCCAGTTGTTGCAAAACTACATCTCCAAGCATGCCCTGACAGCCAAACGCTGTCTGGGCATGCTGAGAGTTGTAGTTCTGCAACAGCTGGAGGCATCCTGGTTGGGAAAAGCTGGTCTACTGTGATAATATGAACAATGGGGGTTCTACAAAAGAGCTATTGTGGGGGTCAAAGTTCATATTTGTGTTTACACACGTGTTTTAAAATTAATGCTTTCCCCTTTTATAAACAAGTAAATAATGACGCAATGCTGTGGGGCTGGTATGCAACTTTTTCCAGGGCTGGTTTTTATCGCCAGTCCGGCCCTGGGGTACATAATGACCTCCCAACAGTCATTAACGCTGTGAGAATCACCCGGCCAGCGACCGCAATTTCCCTCATGAATTCAACTGCTGTGGCCCACACCTCACCTCCTGCTCCATAGACAACTGGAGGAGGACAGAAGATGGCAGCTATTGATGGCCACCACAGAGGGACAGCTTTTGGGGCAGTATATTGTGCTACACTGTGTTATTTGGCTCTGCTGGGATGGTATTTTGCGCTATGGTATTGTTAACCTTGCCTACTTGTGTTGCCACACCTTATGTTAGTTTGGACCTGCCTACAACATGGGGCCACTATTAGTTTTTTTTTTCCAGGGACACTTTAAGTTCCCAGTCCGCCCCTGCTTGCAATCTTTGTTCTGGTTCATCCCTGACGTGTTCTAAAAGGTTGAGGTCAGGGCTCTCTGTACACCAGTAAAGTTCTTCCACAACAAACTCACCCAATCATGCCTTTAAGGAACTTGCTTTGTGCACTGGGGCACAGTCCTGGGGGAACAGAAAAGGGCCTCCCAGGACTGTTCCCACAAAATTGGAAGCAAATAATTGCCGGGTGTCCTGAAGCATTAAGATTACCCTTCATTGTGTTGTAGAAATATTAATATTAGAAATCCGCTCTCCAATGTCTTTGTGTAAGGAAAGCTAAAAATCTCAACCGCAGTCAGCCAAAGGTGTTTTCATGTTAAGTTCTGCTGAGCAACTGCCCCTCCTGCTCAGTCTGCTCACCTTTTATTTACTCACAGTAACAATAGAAAGGGGCTGACCCATCACCTGACCACTTACTTCATGTAACAAGGATACAGGAAGTGATGACACAGGAAGTGATGACATGTCAAAGGACAGGGAAGGGCATCAATGTGGCTGGACAGACAATGCACACACCCCATCCCTGTATAAGGAAGGATGAGTCATGTCCATTGTCTGATCAGCCAGGTGGCTGCCCATCCCCCATCACTGTCCGCATGGATCCCATTCAATACTGCTCAAAGTGACCAGTATCTAGTGAAGATCATTCTACTGGTTCTTATAGGTTTGAGATTATCTGCGAGACATTGCTACGGCTATTGTCAGTATACGGTACGAGTATACCGACAAGGCAGATATGCATGTCTTAAAAGCAGATATGTATCCAGAAAGGGATAGCGAAGCCGCAGCAGAGGTATAATATGTATCTCTCGTTATGCAGACTTCACTTCTCTAATGTGTATAGACATTTGAAGGGAAGAAGCCCAGTGCATTACACTTAGTGCTCACAAACCGGCAAAGGCCCCGCTACACACTGAGAACACGTCTCCAAGCCCATGAGAAGGTTTTCATACTGACGGTTTTACCACTGGTCCCGATTCAACCCAAGTACCCTCTGCTAGAGCGCTCTTCGGTTAAATCCGACACAGGGAGACAGATGACAATCTATAAAAACACACACACATCCTAAGATAAAATGTCCGCCTAATAAAATTGGAACTTAGGCCTAGGACAATCCCTGAAAACAACCCCATAGCATTATCCCGGTGTGACCCAGCAGCATCCCTGCTGGCAGACCATGCCCCCTTGGCACTGGGCCCCACCAAATCACAGGCACAGCACCACACCGTGTGAACAGATGTTAGAAGCTCACCTGTCCATGTGGTCTCAGGAACTACACTGAGACCAAGTAGGAATTTACTAACCCCCATGCAGTCTTCTGCTAAGTAAAAAAAAAACTGGGGCGAATGGAAGGAGTGCAGATACCATGAAAGAAAGCAAAGCACTAATAAAATTGCAACCTCCCCCCCCCCCCCCCAAAAAAATAAAAAATAAAATTGAATCCCACAATCACATGCTATGCATTTATCTTTTGCTTCTTAGCAGGGATGCGGCTGGACTGCTGGGTCACGCCATCTGCGGCCACTGTGTTGTGGCACTAAAATCAGTTAGCCATTTAAATGAGGCAACCTTGGCGTGGTGAGTGAGCTTATCCAAATGCCTTGCGTACAGTTTATTAATTATGCTTAGAAGCAATGTCAATTATTCTGAGAAGAAGCACACTAATTCATAGCATGTGGATGTGCAATCCATGTTTTCATTTTTTGGAATTTTGCTGGCATAATCCAGACTCATCCATCAGACAACCAGATGGAGAAGTGCGATTCTTTGCCCCACAGAACATGTTTCCACTGCTCCAGAGTCCAGTGGCGGTGTGTGCTTTATATCACTCCATCCACTTGGTTATTGGTGATGGAAGTCTTGCATGCAGCTGCTTGCCATGTAAACCCAGGCCATGAAGCTCCTTGGCACACAGTTTTTGTGTTGATGTTAATGTCAGAGGAGGTTTGGACTCTATGTATTGTGTAGTCCTGCAGACATCATCCATAACTTAGGTTCAGAAAAGTACTCAAGAACTATGTCCCTGGGCACTCAAACTTCCATCCAATAGTTCATTTTCACTTCTCGTCATACTTGCAGAATATACGGTAAGTAGGGACACGTTACAGCTTGTACAGAAACATAGGGGGTTTATCAAACTGGTGTAAAGTAGAACTGGCTTATTTGCCCATATCAACAAATCAGATTCCACCTTTCATTCTGGACAGCTCCTTTGGGAAATGAAAGAAGGAATCTGATTGGTTGCTATGGGCAAATAAGCCAGTTCTACTTTACACCAGTTTGATAAATGACCCTCTATGTGCCTCAGCACTTGGCAACCCCGGTCTGTAACTTTATGTGGTCTGTCACTTGGGGGCCAAGTTGCTGTGATTCCTAAACGCTTCCACTTTACAATAAAACCTCTCACAATTGGTTGTCTAATATCTAGAAGAGAATTTTCACAAACTGACTGTGGCATCCTATAACATTCCCAAGCTAAAATTCTGTGAGTTCTTTAGAACGATCCATTCTTTCACAAAAGTCTGTAAAGGCAGATTGCATGGCTAGGAGCTGGATTTTATACTCCTACGGCAATGGGACCAAAACATCTGAATACAATGATTAAGACATGTGTCCCAATACTTTTGTCTATACAGTTCATACTGTATGAATGTCAAGAAACTTCTGAAACGTCATAGTGATGTGTCCTTAGTTTCAAAGTGAGGGCCCAGGTGCAGCGCATTTAAATACTGATTTATAGTAAATCAAAGTGGTGACATCACTGGGTGCATATCCTGCAATACTATTAGAAGTGGAGCACCGCACACTATTGTTACTGGTGCCCGCAAGGACTGTATAGTCGTAGTCAGTAATATGTAAATTGCGGCACACAGATTATTTAGTTGCGATTTTAGTCATTTATTGGTGCGATATCATACAAAGTTCATGATCCAGTTACATTGTAAGCCGAATTAGATGACCACTCTTGACAATGATGGTGACCGGATGGCGGTGACGATCACCTTCATTGTCAAGAGTGCTCATCAAATTCGACTTACAATGTAACTGGATCATGAATTTTGTATGATATCGCACCAATAAATGACTAAAATCGCAACTAAACAAACTGTGTGCCGCAATTTACATATTACTATCCTGCAATACTGACATGCCTCCCAAAAGTTCAATTTTCAAAAGACGGTACCATGAACCAGGGCTCAAAATGGGTAAAGCATTTATAAATTTGCATAAAATTATTTTCTGGCCCATATTCATTGGGGGACACAGAAACCGTGGGTATAGCTATGTCCTCTAGGAGGCGTTGACACTAGTAAAAGCTGTTAGCTCCTCCCCTGGCACCTATACCCCCTCCAGCCTGGAGAGAGAGCTTCAGTTTTTTCTACTGTCAATAGGAGGCAAGAGCTCCTGAAGATTTTTTATTTTAGTTTATTTTTTTCTCTTTTTTTAGGTGGGAAACAGTGGACGCCTCACCTCCCTGTTCTCCCGGGGGGAGCACGCCAGCATTGGTCCGCCACGCTGCCTCCTCCCCCCACAAGAAGACAAGGTAGACCAGGGCAGCCTCGCTCCCCTGCATCCCGCCAGTCATGGGGTCACCTAGGTCCGCCAAAGAGAAGACCCTCCTGCCATACCAGTCTCCTGCCACTCCGGTGCCAGCTGCTGAGGAGGTGACCCTGCTGGAGAGGGTGACCTTATAGGCCCACTTAGGGAGGGTGAAGTGAAGAGGAGGAAGATTAGGTGAGTACACAGGACCAGGTGAGTATGTTAACCGCCTTCCCCCCTTCCTTCCTATTTGGCAAGCAGATGGGCTTCATTGCCAGCTCCCTCCTTGGCCAGACACAGGCTTTATTTACCAAGCGCTGCCTTCACTAGCCCAGTTTCAACAGCCTCTTCCCTACCCCTCTGTGCCGACGGTACACGGGCACATAAGGGGTTAATGGCCATGTCCCCCGCAGGCGCTACTAAACACAGCGGGCGACTGTGCGCACCGCTTGATCTGGATGCATGGATGGAGTATTTACAGACTAACACTGATCTCCCCTTGCTTCCGCTCCCCAGCGATAATCCACCCCTGGAAGCGGGCGCCTAGAAGCACACCGCTTCAGGAGGCTAGCACCAGCACTGGGTCCGGGCACCGAAATTAGGCCCCGCCTTCACTCCGGCCCGAGCCACTTTTTCGACATGTGTGCGCAAGCGGCCACATTTCTCTGCGGGAGGACCCTTCACTCCGGGGTCGGTTTGAATTCTGGGGAGGACTACAGTGATGCGTTGTGTCTGGTAAGCACGCTTGCAGCGTTGTCTCCGCAGCCCTCGGTGCTCCGGCCGTACAGTCGGCCGTGTCTCATAATGTTAGGCCCCGGCTTGCGGCCTACTAGTCCGCTCTTCATCCCCAGGGAGGGGGCGGTCTGGCGCGAATTTTCCCACCTTGCCTCCCCTCCTCCAGTAGCCCACAGAGCCCCGCCTTGGCCTCTTGAGGCTGGCACAGGATTATATGGGTTCTATCTGTGGGGCTTTAATGTTGAGGAATTTAACTCCTCTGCCTCTTGCACAATTGAGGTGGGCATTCCAGTTTTTAAAAAATAAATAAATAAAAATAAAGTCAATTCGCGTCCTCCCCCCTCAGTCCTCATCACTGCAGGACCCCCCTGTCTGTGTCAGACTGGCCCGTGTCCTATCACGGTCAAAGGAGGACCCTTCAGTTTTCCATTCACCCTCCGGGGTCGGTTTGGTTAATAAAACGCTGCCTGCGCAATCCAATGGTAGATCTCTCTATCTTTCCATTCACCCTCTGGGGCCGTTTGGTTGGCAAGCGCTGCCTGCGCAATCCAATTGTGTACATCCGGACCTTCCCAATCAGCCTCTGGGGTCGTTTGGTTGATAAGCACCACCTGCGCAATCCACTTGTGTGCCTCCGGGCCTTCCCAATCACCCTCCGGGGTCGTTTGGTTGATGAAACGCTGCCTGCGCAATCCAATGGTGGACATCCGGACCTTCCCAATCACTCTCCCGGGTCGTTAGGTTGATATTCTCCACCTGCACAATCCAATGGTGGACCTCTGGACCTTCCCCATTACCCTCCGGGGTCGTTTGGTTGATAAGCACCGCCTGCGCACTCCAATGGTGGATCTCCGGACTTCCCAATCTCCTTCCGGGTTCGTTTCGTTGATAAAGCACCGCCTGCGCAATCCGGTTCCCATTCCACCCCTGGGTAGTTTGGTTGATAACTCCCACTGGCGAGCCTGCGTCTGCCATGGGCAAGATTCTGAGAGGTGAGACTGTACACAGCAGGCCACAGCAGGATATATTTTCTCCTCGGTCACCTCCACCATTCCTCCCTAGGGTCACGCTCAGACGCACCTTCCCTCCCTGAACAGGTTAAGTCTGAAGGGGGGGGGTCAGTGGTTCGGTCTCTGCCGTGATTCCGGTGCGATCTTCCAAGATGGCGTCCGAGGTAGACAGCAGTACTTGTCGTATGCATTACCCCCTTCCTTAGGCGGAGTATTTGCACTACTACTGGATGCAGTACTCCCTTGGATATTACCTCCCTCTATTGGGGTCTAACCGCACTAGAACTGTTTCAGTGCCGGCAGTAGGCGTTCCCCCTTTTAGTAGGTGGCGGAACTGCATTCCCACTGGGGACAGTACTTCCTGTATGCATTAGCCTTCTTCCATAGGTGGCGCTATGGCATTATCCCTGGTTCAGTGCTTACTGTATGTCTTACACCCTTACGTAGGTGGGGTATTGATACGGGACTCTCCATATGCCTTGCCCTTTCCGTAAGAGGCGTATTCTCTCTACTTGGATTCAGTTCCTGCTAGATGCATTACTGCATTGCCACCCTTCATGGTGAAGTATTGCACTACCACTGAGTGCAGTGCTTGCCGTAAGCATTACCCCCTTTCATTAGTGGGATAATTGCAACATTGCCCCTTCCACAAGTGATCCACTACCGTGGGGAATGAGTACACATCTTGGATGTTGCACTTCAACTACGCCACGGCTATAGATGCCTTTGCTTCTTCTACAAGTGGAGCGTAGCGAGTATCAATACACGCTGGTGCCCTGTATTCTTCTTCTAATGGTATTTCGGTGCCGCCAGTGGATACTGTGGCTGTTTCCACGTTGTGTCCTTTTCCTTCAGTGCCGGTTTGGAACATGAATATGACAACCTCTCTCCTCAGGGGTTTGCCCAGCGTCACTCATGTGTCCTAGCGTCCCCTATCTCCATGGTTCTCCACTGTGTCTTCAACAATATGTAGTGCATACACCATGGCACGTAATATTGTGATTACGTTGCAGCAAATCGAGTGTTACACTGACTCTATATTCCCTATCCACCATTCCTGATGTGGGAAGAGGTTGTGCTGGCACTCTGGTTTAGCTTTGCAGCATGTTCTCCTCCGCTGGTGCAGATTTTACGCTGGTACTAGCATTCGCAGTAGCTGCAGTGGGGCAATCCCTCAGGTAGTGGTTCTACCCTGACGCTGGCTTGGCGGTTGTTCCTGTTCAACGCCCTTCCCAGGTGGAGTGTTTAAGGTTAGCTCTCCTTCCCTGGGGCAGTATACCATGGCTTCTACGAAATTCCTCTAGTCCAGTGTTTCCCAACCAGTGTGCCTCCAGCTGTTGCAAAACTACAACTCATGCTGGGAGTCGTAGTTTTTCAACAGCTGGAGGCACACTGGTTGGGAAACACAGCTCTAGTCTGCCCCTCAGTTTGTGCTGGCAGGGCACGCTGCGGCTCCTACGGTACGGGGGTCCTGGAGTAGCCATTACATACTCTGGCTCTCCCTGCCCTGGAGTGCTTCCCTTTAGCAGAGGTGGATCCTGCGGTTCTGGGTTTTTGGCTTAGCCCTTGGTTCCTTGATGGGTCAGGTTCGGCGCTTTGTATCCTTTTCCAGCGTCCTCTGACTCACCCAGTGTCGGGATTCGAACCCGTGACCAGCCACATCCCAGGCGGTAGCCCTGCTTACTAGGCTACCGTCCTCTCTGGACATTCCTCCCTGAAACCTATTGTGCAACCTCAGTCTTGCCAAGCCTTGCTCATCACCCTTGATTCCCCACACCTGGTACTTCCCTATATAAGTCCAGCCCCTTGCACTCTAGCTTGCTGATTATTGAGCTCCTGAGCCTTGATCAAGCTTCTCCTCATCTGCTGCTCATGCTACTACTGAAAGTCCACTGCTGACCAGGAATTGCCTACCGACTACTCTTCTGCTTGTCCCTACCTACTGAACTGCTACCACCGTTGCCATCCGGATTGTCTGACCACGCTTACTGCCGCCTGCCCTGACCCACCGCCTGCCTACCGACTACGCCTCTGCCAGACTTCCTGCACCTACTACCTGCCTGCGGTCCTTGCCACTGGGCTCCACTCCTACCTCCAGCCAGCGGTCCTCTGACTCAGGTGAGCCTGTAGGACTGTTACACCCAGGGCCCATAATACCTTCCTTCAGGGAATGGCACATACGGTTCCTCCGTACCATCCTCCTTTACCGCCTTGGGATCTGAACTTAGTCCTTTCAGCGCTCTGAAATTTTCCCCTTGAACTCTTGCGGGAGATGTCACTCTGGCTCCTGTCCTGGAAGGTAGTTTTTTCTTGTGGCTATCACATCCATCAGACGGGTGTCCGGGTTGGGGCGCTCTCTTGCAGAGAACCTTCCTGGTTCTTGGCAGGGATAAGCGGTTCTCCGGCCCGTTCATTCCTTTCTCCCGACGGTGGTCTCCGATTTCCATGTAGATATTGTCTATCTATTACTGTGTCTCTCCCCTTCACACCCTAGGGAAAGGGAGTTAGACCATTTGGACGTCGTCAGGGCTCTGACGATTTATTTGCCGGCCTCCAGTTCCTTCCGGCGTACGGACCCCCCGTTTTTTTGTCATCACGGAGGTTCCTCGCAAGGCATTGGCGGCCTCCAGGGTGGCAATTGCATGTCTGGAATTGCTGAAGCATACTGCACCCGGGGCAGGGTTCCGCCCTTCGGTGTCACGGCTCACTCCACCAGAGCTGTGGGCTCGGAAGATTCAAGGTTCGGCCGTGCAAGGCGGCTACTGCCCTCCTTACGCACATTCTCTAAATTTTGCCAGGTGCATATTTATGCGACGGCGGGCGCTGCCTTGGGCCGCATGGTCTTGCAGGCAGCAGTTCTTAGTTGCCTGCAGGGGCGCTTTCTCCATGGGTCTGTGGTTTTCCCTCCCTGTGGACTGCTTTCCGACGTCCCACGGTTTCTGTGTCCCCCAATGAATATGGGCTAGAAAACGAGATTTTTGTAAAACTTACCTGTAAAATCTCTTTCTCGCTCTTCATTGGGGGACACAGCACCCACCCAGTATTGTTGTTCGGCCACAGTTGTGGCTGTTGCTGGTTAGAACCTAGTGGGGTTCTTGGCATTGTTGGTGTTCCACGTTATTTCGTTGGTTTACTTGCTTCTCACAAACTGAAGCTCTCTCTCCAGGCTGGAGGGGGTATAGCTGCCAGGGGAGGAGCTAACAGCTTTTACTAGTGTCAACGCCTCCTAGAGGACATAGCTATAGCCACAGTTTCTGTGTCCCCCAATGAAGAGTGAGAAAGAGATTTTACTGGTAAGTTTTACAAAAATCTCGTTATTCTTATTAATAATTATAATTTTTTTAAGTTTGGCAAAACACTACCGCAAACACCCAAGAACTGTGCAGATAAAGATGTTTCTTAGCGGTCCTATACATCTGATCAGTGGATGCATCTGTTCTATCCACCCATGAGGAGGCAATGTCTCTGGTGGAGTGCCGAGCCCCCTCTGAAGCTTGTTTCTGAGAGGAAGAAGTCTGAAATAACCATTTTAATTCAGCTAATTTCATCCATAGCTGGCCTTTTTTTAACTGCTGCATTGTGCTTGAAATTGGAGCAGGTTTATATCTGTAGGTACTGAATCAGGAAAAGTCTAACATCCAGGAACTGAAAGTGTTTTATTTTTTACATTCTCTTAAAAGTTTTTATTTTTTACTACCTATGAAAATTTCTGACTACCTTGCACAATAAAGTAAAAATTGCCTTTACTATTAATCTGTCCTCCAGACTTTTTGCCTAGGAATGAGCTGCTGAGATGGGCCACAAATCCTCTATTCTCCTTGCTAAAATAGTTTCTAAAAGAAAGTACATTTTTAAGGCATCCTTGGGAAATAGCACATTCCGCACCATTGTATCCCCAGAAGAGAAGATTGAGTCTAAATTCAATTAACTTTTTTTTGCTGGACAGAATAAGGCCAAGTTCACATTTCAGCTATTGTGAGACAAAACCAGAAGTGAAGCCTACACAGAGATAAGGTGTAATGGAAAGATCTGCACCTGTTCTGTGTTTTTGACCTGCACTCAGTTTTGGCTCACAATAACTGAAGGAAATAACTGAAGTGTGAACTCAGTCTTACAGTCATCCTTGGATAGGTCCTCAATATCATGGTGTCATAGACCCCAAACTTGTCACCTTCATAATTATAAAATGATAAATAATTAACAACTCTTAAATTATTAAATATGTTTTTATTGTTGGAATATATTGGCCACGGTGCTTAATCTTACCTAATATACACTCACCTAAAGAATTATTAGGAACACCATACTAATACGGTGTTGGACCCCCTTTTGCCTTCAGAACTGCCTTAATTCTACGTGGCATTGATTCAACAAGGTGCTGATAGCATTCTTTAGAAATGTTGGCCCATATTGATAGGATAGCATCTTGCAGTTGATGGAGATTTGAGAGATGCACATCCAGGGCACGAAGCTCCCGTTCCACCACATCCCAAAGATGCTCTATTGGGTTGAGATCTGGTGACTGTGGGGGCAATTTTAGTACAGTGAACTCATTGTCATGTACAAGAAACCAATTTGAAATGATTCGAGCTTTGTGACATGGTGCATTATCCTGCTGGAAGTAGCCATCAGAGGATGGATACATGTTCTCATTCTGTTTACGCCAAATTCGGACTCTACCATTTGAATGTCTCAACAGAAATCGAGACTCATCAGACCAGGTAACATTCTTCCAGTCTTCAACAGTCCAATTTTGGTGAGCTCGTGCAAATTGTAGCCTCTTTTTCCTATTTGTAGTGGAGATGAGTGGTACCCGGTGGGGTCTTCTGCTGTTGTAGCCCATCCACCTCAAGGTTGTGCGTGTTGTGGCTTCACAAATGCTTTGCTGCATACCTCGGTTGTAACGAGTGGTTATTTCAGTCAACGTTGCTCTTCTATCAGCTTGAATCAGTCGGCCCATTCTCCTCTGACCTCTAGCATCCACAAGGCATTTTTGCCCACAGTACTGCCGCATACTGGATGTTTTTCCCTTTTCACACCATTCTTTGTAAACCCTAGCAATGGTTGTGCGTGAAAATCCCAGTAACTGAGCAGATTGTGAAATACTCAGACCGACCCGTCTGGCACCAACAACCATGCCACGCTCCAAATTGCTTAAATCACCTTTCTTTCCCATTCTGACATTCAGTTTGGAGTTCAGGAGATTGTCTTGACCAGGACCATACCCCTAAATGCATTGAAGCAACTACCATGTGATTGGTTGACTAGATAATTGCATTAATGAGAAATAGAACAGGTGTTCCTAATAATTCTTTAGGTGAGTGTATATATATATGTATATATATATATATATATATATATATATATATATATAGACGTAGAAAAAAGGGCAGCACTCCAATAGATAAAAAATCAAAAAACTTTATTTACCCATAAGGCTGTAGCGACGTTTCGGCTCTAACACAGGAGCCTTCCTCAAGCAGTGTGTACAAACCAAAATCTGAACATATATAGTGTTACAGCTAACCATAACCAATTACATGTCAAGTGAACATAATTAATAAAAAAACAATATACAAAATACATCATACATGTGAATACGGATAAAATCAGCAATACAATATGATTCAATCGTGATGCACCTAATTGCATACAAATAATTACCATAAATATAAAGCATAGTGAAATATTCATATAAATACATAATTAATAGTATAATCGGTGTCAACTGTAGGTAATTACATAAAGTGTCTCATGCCAGTACCATCCTGATTCCACACTGTACCGGACTGAGTTGTTATCATGAGCGTCAGGGCGATAGAATGGGCTGCTTGCCCTTATCCATAATGGCCGTCTTAGTGCGGTGACGTAAGAGCGCATGCGTCATGTGACGAGATTGATACTGGCCGGGAACATGTATTATACGTCATATGGACATGCGCAGTGGGGATCTAGGCACGCCGGACCGCACATGTCAGCATGGATTACAACCGGTCTTCATCCTGCACTCTCAGCATGCATCACCTGTATCAGTAAGCACATGACACTTTATGTAATTACCTACAGTTGACACCGATTATACTATTAATTATGTATTTATATGAATATTTCACTATGCTTTATATTTATGGTAATTATTTGTATGCAATTAGGTGCATCACGATTGAATCATATTGTATTGCTGATTTTATCCGTATTCACATGTATGATGTATTTTGTATATTGTTTTTTTTATTAATTATGTTCACTTGACATGTAATTGGTTATGGTTAGCTGTAACACTATATATGTTCAGATTTTGGTTTGTACACACTGCTTGAGGAAGGCTCCTGTGTTAGAGCCGAAACGTCGCTACAGCCTTATGGGTAAATAAAGTTTTTTGATTTTTTATCTATTGGAGTGCTGCCCTTTTTTCTACGTCTGCATCATTGGATTGGCTTGTATCCATATGGGCTTTTTTTGCACCCTTCATTCCCTTTTTATCTGTGACGGTGCTGCCATCTCTTTTCTCTTTTATATATATATATATATATATATATATATATATATATATATATATAAACCCAAAAAAGTATCCAGCAGCACAAGACCAAAAGAAAGGGTGCAAAAAAATCCTCACAGACGCAGGCTCAAACGGCTAACTGTAGATATAAATAGCAAAAGAATGAAGCAGCACTCCAGACGTCAGGTGAAAAAGATAGTGGATCCTTTATTCCCCTCTGCAACGTTTCAACCGCTCAATGCGGTCTTTATCAAGCATAATTATATATATATATATATATATATATACACACACTCACCTAAAGAATTATTAGGAACACCTGTTCTATTTCTCATTAATGCAATTATCTAGTCAACCAATCACATGGCAGTTGCTTCAATGAATTTAGGGGTGTGGTCCCGGTCAAGACAATCTCCTGAACTCCAAACTGAATGTCAGAATGGGAAAGAAAGATGATTTAAGCAATTTTGAGCGTGGCATGGTTGTTGGTGCCAGACGGGCCGGTCTGAGTATTTCACAATCTGCTCAGTTACTGGGATTTTCACGCACAACCATTTCTAGGGTTTACAAAGAATGGTGTGAAAAGGGAAAAACATCCAGTATGCGGCAGTCCTGTGGGCAAAAATGCCTTGTGGATGCTAGAGGTCAGAGGAGAATGGGCCGACTGATTAAAGCTGATAGAAGAGCAACGTTGACTGAAATAACCACTCGTTACAACCGAGGTATGCAGCAAAGCATTTGTGAAGCCACAACACGCACAACCTTGAGGCGGATGGGCTACAACAGCAGAAGACCCCACCGGGTACCACTCATCTCCACTACAAATAGGAAAAAGAGGCTACAATTTGCACAAGCTCACCAAAATTGGACTGTTGAAGACTGGAAAAATGTTGCCTGGTCTGATGAGTCTCGATTTCTGTTGAGACATTCAAATGGTAGAGTCCGAATTTGGCGTAAACAGAATGAGAACATGTATCCATCCTCTGATGGCTACTTCCAGCAGGATAATGCACCATGTCACAAAGCTCGAATCATTTCAAATTGGTTTCTTGAACATGACAATGAGTTCTCTGTACTAAAATGGCCCCCACAGTCACCAGATCTCAACCCAATGGGAGCTTCGTGCCTTGGATCTGCATCCCTCAAATCTCTATCAACTGCAAGATGCTATCCTATCAATATGGGCCAACATTTCTAAAGAATGCTATCAGCACCTTGTTGAATCAATGCCACGTAGAATTAAGGCAGTTCTGAAGGCAAAAGGGGGTCCAACACCGTATTAGTATGGTGTTCCTAATAATTCTTTAGGTGAGTGTATATTATGTAGGAAAAAGGCAGCACTCCAAAAAAATTTAATTAGAAAAATACTTTATTCACCTCAGTGGCAATGGCGACGTTTCGGCTATATATCAGAGCCATTACCCATTACCGTTTTTAGCTGTGCTGCCCTCTTTTTCAAAAAAAAAAAATATAATAATAATTAAACCTTATTAATAAATACCAACATAACTCAATAACGAATAAATAACACCACAAAATAGAGTGTGCGGGAACCGCGCTATAAATCAACAGTTTATATTAGTTATTTGAGTTAAATCCTATAAAGACGGGAAACTGAAATGTTATCCAGCTATCAGAGGCAATAATCGCAGATGCGTATTGTTCATACGAAAAAGCTGTAATCCACCTCCTGCTGGTCCGCAGATCTCGTCATGAGTCACCGACCACTGATTCCAAACACCGAATACCTGTTTTTGATTTTTGTGCTTTTCTTCCCCTGTTTGTGCTTCAGAATCTCCTGTGTGCAGCCTAGAATGCACACAGGAGATTCTGAAGCACAAACAGGGGAAGAAAAGCACAAAAATCAAAAACAGGTATTCGGATTCAGTGTTTGGAATCAGTGGTCGGTGACTCATGACGAGATCTGCGGACCAGCAGGAGGTGGATTACAGCTTTTTCGTATGAACAATACGCATCTGCGATTATTGCCTCTGATAGCTGGATAACATTTCAGTTTCCCGTCTTTATAGGATTTAACTCAAATAACTGATATAAACTGTTGATTTATAGCGCGGTTCCCGCACCCTCTGTTTTATTTTGCTATTTAGGAGACTGAACCTACTCCCTTAAGGGTACCGCTGCTGCAGTCCAATTTTTTTCATACCAGATAACGTTTATATATTTTTCTTTCTTGAATAAATAACACCACCTAGTCCACTCGTAGAGTGACTATTACCCCAACCGCCATAAGCAAAGCTAAATGGCTAACCTACACCACAGCCTTTTTCTATCATATTCGGAAGTCCAACATGGAAAATGTCAAGAACAATATCTGATAACGATTGTTTTGAATTATTGTATAAACCTTGAAGAAATCCTGCCAGTTCTGCAGGTCTAAGAAAATTCATTAATACTGGACATGAATTTTTCAATGCTTTTGTTTATACAGATTCTAATTTGTTCCATGAAATACAAGTTTTTTGACCTCCAATCCCATTTGGGCACTACCTCTGAAAATACAATCTTGGTTTGTGGAAATTGAGTTTGTAATTCTAATAGTCTTTTTTAGATCATTGATGAAATCGTGCGTACGAATTCTGCCCATAGCCGAGTAACCAGTGTGTAAGATTAACATATTAGGTATAGGCCATGATTTGGAGGTCGATACACAAACCTGATAGATGGATTTTTACTCTCAAATCTACAATACCTTTCCATAGTATGGTAACATTCCCTCCTAAACCTAAATTATCTGTTTTAAATTTTATTGTTGACCGTTTTCTAGCTTAAGAAATGAGTTCATTTCCGATTATCCAGATAATCTTGACTTCTGAAAGAGATTATAACAAAAGTTCAGGTCTAATATGAAGTCTATATCTGCTAGAATTCCATCTACCTACAGTGGGGGGGGAAAGTATTTAGTCAGCCACCAATTGTGCAAGTTCTCCCACTTAAAAAGATGAGAGAGGCCTGTAATTTTCTTCATAGGTACACTTCAACTATGAGAGACAGAATGGGGGGAAAGAATACAGGAAATCACATTGTAGGATTTCTAATGAGTTAATTGGTAAATTCCTCAGTAAAATAAGTATTTGGTCACCTACAAACAAGCAAGATTTCTGGCTCTCACAGACCTGTAACTTCTTCTTTAAGAGGCTCCTCTGTCCTCCACTCGTTACCTGTATTAATGGCACCTGTTTTAACTTATCAGTATAAAAGACTTTAAAGTACTTTCTTTGTGTCCTAGTTTGTACGCATAAGTTGCAGCTCCAATTCGGAACAAGTGAGCTGAGATTTTTTCATTATGCACCTCAAAATGTTTTTTACACTTACTAAGTATAAAGTTGAATTGGAACTTGGTTAAATGTGATTTGTCTAAGTGCATAAATAATGGCCCCGGTATAAATGATCTGGTGGTTATCCAATCTTTTAGAGCCTGAACAGGACAGAGTGTAGGAGACTGGAATTTATTCAATCTTAACCAAATTCCTTTACCGCCTTGATCAGTTTTAGATCTTTTTATGAAATTTTTTGGATGTAGAATTATATCATTTATTTGTAATGGTGCTTCTGTTGATCTATTTGGAGCTGTAAATTCACTGATCCAAAGTGCACCGAGAAAGGATAATAAAAAGGCGGCTTTGAATAATGGGAAGAGCTAATGTATGGTAAGTGTTCCACAAATTTTTGTAAAAGTTCTAGGGATAATGGTCTGGTTCTACCTTTGACAGGGGAGTTTCTTTTAGATCCTTTTTGTTTCAATGAGAAACTAGATGTAAATGGAGTTAAATTGCTAATTTTTTGGTAAAAGGTAATACCTGTTAAAATTTTTGGAATGTATTCCACTTTTTTGCCTTTCTTTAAAAGGTTTAAAATGAAGAGTATAGCATGGAATACGTTGCCATTCCATTCCGTAAATTTATTGGCAGAACAAAATGTTCTCCAATTATTTCATGCGGCTGTGTATGCAGCCCATGTGGATGGAGCTAAAGAGTTGCTAACTAGTCTTTGTATAATTTCGAGATCTTCTACCAAAGTTTTGGAGGGCATGGAATTCCATTCTCTTCCACTTCTGGTACCAGCTGTCTAAAATAGGGGAAGTTCTGCCGAAGCCTGCTATTGTATTAGACTTGCCTTCTATATATTTGGCTTTTATCCATACGTTGTTATTCAAGCATGTCAAGACAATTTGTCTTAGAACGTTGACTACTACTTCTGATTTTGCTGAAAGAGTTTATGGAGAATACCACACCCATATTATCAGAGAAAATTTTTATGAATGGTTCACTTAACCACTTTTTTGGCCATTTCTGTTCTGGCCATTGGTTCCTGAAAATTGCTCCATAGCCCACTGCGGCAGCAGCATCAGTATATAACTGAAGTGAATCAGAATCAATAAATTCTTGTTGCCACATGGATCGGCCATTATAATTCTCTAAAAAGGATAGCCATATTATAATGTCATCTTTTATTTGTTTCATTGGACGAATATGATCCAATGGGTGATTTTTTCCCACCGTGGCAGAATACATACGTTTGGAAAAAAACTCTTCCCATTGGGATCACTCTGGCTATAAAACGTAACGAACCCAGAGCTGATTGCAAACGTTTTAGTGTGGTTTTCGTGGATCTTAATGGATTGTTTAACAGGATTTGGGAAGAATACATTTTTTCTTCTGGGATTTTAAATTCCATTTTTTCTGTATTTATGGATATGCCCAAACATTTAATAGATTTAGTAGGGTATACAGTCTTTTCTTCCGCTAATGGAATTTGAAAGTAATCTGTGATATTTTTGAAAGTATTAAGTTGATTAATGCAATGGTCCTATCCTTACCGATCAATAAGAAATCATCTAGGTAATGGATCATATAGCCTCCATTTATTTGGGATTCTACCATTCATTAAAGGAACGATGAAAAGGCCTTGAAGTAGTAACAGGATAGGGAGAATCCCATAGAAAGAGCTTTGTCGTAATAAAATTTTCCTTCAAATTGAAAGCCCAGTGAATTATAACCTGCTGGGTTAATAGGTAACAATCTGAAGGCAGATTTAATATCTGTTTTTGCCATCAACGCATTTTTTCCCACTTTTTAAAGCAGGTATAATATTTGGTCAAAGGAAGCGTGAACTGTTGCTGAATGTTTTTTCAATTTTTTCCTGAACATCTTTTTTATTTATGTTTACTGTTTTCAAATTTTTAACAAAAGAATATCCAGTACCTTTTAAAGAAAAACCCTTGAGAGAAACCTTCAATTAGTGTTTGGGCCATCGTTTTGTTTGGGTATGTTTTTAAATAGTGTATAATGTTTGGTCAAAGGAAGCGTGAACTGTTGCTGAATGTTTTTCAATTAAATCATTTATGGAGTTCATTTTTGGATATGACAAATGATGGATGAGGCGATAACTATTAACCTCCTTTTTTGGGACTAAACCTAGGGGGATAAGCTAAAATTTTGAAAAGGAGGTTTTAGGAAAGGACCAGCGACTCCATTTTCAGAAATTTCTTTGTCAATTTTTTCCTGAACATCTTTTTTATTTATGTTTACTGATTTCAAATTTTTAACAAAAGAATATCCAGTACCTTCAAAGAAAGGTACGAAAAACCCTTGAGAGAAATCTTCAATTAGTGTTTGGGCCATCGTTTTGTTTGGGTATGTTTTTAAATAGTGTATGAGCCTTGGGAGGATCAATTGGGTCATTTCCTCTATTGAATTCTTTACTATTTGTGTAGTGTTGACCATGTTTATTAAAACATTTTGTTGCTGGATGGCCTTTGGTGCAAAATGTGCACTCATGTTTATATTTGCAATTGGATTGCCATCTGCATACCGACTCATTGAATATACTGCCAGTTTGTGACGAAAAGATTCATCATAGTTATACCATGCAGTACCTCCAAAATTTTTATATGCTTCGAGAATGCTGTCCAGATGGTGAAATAATCCACTACATTGTATCGGATGTTTTTCGCCTAGTACTGCCGCATATATGCAGAATGCTTGCAGCCAATTAAAAAAATTATTTTTCTCTCCTTTTTTTTGTCTAATTTTAGTTTTTTTTATGAAGGGAGGAGAGAAAATACATCAATGTAGTCTCTGTTCCAAATTTTTTATTTTGTTTGTAATGACAAATGGAATCCCAAAGGGGATATCTGGAAGGGCATAGTTTTAAAGAAGTTTCTTTTATACCACTGCCAGTCCCCAAAGATGGGATTAAACATTTGTCAATAGGGAATGTTGAATTTTTGATTGTGTTAGTGTGTGAATAATAATCTACTTTTAGAGCACCCAGATCCGAATGCCTAGCTGGCGATGACCATACGGAGTTCGGATTCTGGGTGGTCTCTTTTTGTGAAATAAATTCCTTGATTAGCAGAATCCTTTCATCTAAATTTGTGTCAGTATTGAGAGGATTCTGCTTATTTCAAGGGCTAGTGCACTGTTTAGTGTTGGTATAGTGGTAATCTCACCCTTCTTGTGGATGACAGTTGATCTGTCACGGTTGTCTGCGCGTGATATCCTGGTTGAAGATATTTGTGATGGTTGGTAAGTTGCTGGACGTTTTCTTTCCTTATTCCTCGCGCTGTGTGGCGCAGAAATATTTGTAGGTGGCGAATAACTCTTCTCTTTCCTGGTCCTCTTTGTGGGCAGGGTAGAATGCGGAGCATTGCTGCATCTAGGCGATGATGTCATTAGTAGCAGCCGGCTCTGCACTCCTGATTGAAGTAGGTGCGCAGATCGAATCAGTTGATTGTAGATTGCGATCTCCGGCGCTGGATTCATCCAGAAAACATCTTCTTAGCCAAGTTTCTCCTCTGTAAGTTTCTGCCTTTGTGATAAGTTGTTTTAACAATTCTTCCATTCTTCTTTTCAGGTGCCGGTCAGGATTCTTTACTGCCACTTACGTGAGTAGATAGCAACTGACATCTCTCTTCTTTCATCTGTTTCTCCACGCGACCAGCCGTTGATCCATCGTCCAATCAAGATTTCCAAATGACTTCAGCCTGTACCAAGTACAACTGTTACCAGATAAGTCATACATCACTTAATCACATTATTTGCGCATGCGAATAACTGGGGGCATGACACCATGCCCCCCCTATTTGCATCCGCAAATATGGTTTCCTCAGACCAGTGGGGGTCCAACACCCGACACCCCCGCCGATCAGCTGAAGAGAAGCCCGCTCGCCATGCCAGCATAGCCTTCCCTTCATGGTTTACCTGCTCGACATCGCAGAAATTACAAACCATCCCATTCACTTCTATGGGACGGCTCCTTCCCATTGTGTATATTATAGAGCCGTCCCATAGAAGTGAATGGGGCAGCCTGTAACTACACCTGCTCACCGATGCGGTTGCAACTGCGAGCAGGAAAGCAATGAAAGGAAGGCGCCTTCTCTTCAACTAGCTGATCGGCAGGGCTGCCGATCTGATATTGATGAGCTATCCTGAGGATAGGTCATCAATAAAACTATAAATATAATATAATTTGGACAACCCCTTTAAGTTCTACTGAATAGCTTTGAGGAGTTGTTTTTCAAACCTTTGCTTTAAAGGGATTCTGTCACCAGGTTTCACCCCTGTCAGCTAAACATATGCTGATGTTCAGGGCCTCATCAGGATTCCTAATGTGGGCTTCTAAATGTGATCCGTAGCCTTATTTTGCTAAAAAACAGGTTTTACTAACCTGTCACTCAAAGAAATAAGGTGCCCAAGGGGATGTCAAGGTGCCCGCCGCCGCCTTTCCAGACTTCTGCACCGCCTCCTGCTCTCCTTCCCTCCCCCCTCCTCCTGCTGTAAGATATCGCGCGTGCGGGCTGGCGCCAGAGTGCAGGTCATACCTGGGTTGAGCGAAGTGCCGGCGCATGCGCACTTCGCTTCAAGAAGCCAAATCGAGAAGTCCGCACGGGCGCATCAGGCAGAGCCCTGTGCGCACGCGCAAGATCTTACAGCAGGAGGAGGGGGGATGGAGGGAGAGCGAGAGGCGGCACAGAGGATTAGGAGGCGGTTCAGAAGTCTGGAAAGGCGGCGCTGGGCACGAACGGCGGTGGGTGCCTGGCACCTTATTTCTTTGAGTGACAGGTTAGTAAAACCTGTTTTTTTTTAGCAAAATAAGGCTACGGATAACATTTAGAAGCCCACATTAGGAATCCTGATGAGGCCCTGAACATCAGCATATGTTTAGCTGACAGGGGTGAAACCTGGTGACAGAATCCCTTTAATGACCTGTTGCATATTCTTAGGCATAGACGTGGATACATCTACATCTCTGAGGCTATAAAAATAAGACATATAACATATACAGTAAATGTAACAGCTCTTGTCCTATAATTATTGCAGAAAGAAACAATATCCCAGGCAAAGTGGAATATTGGTTAACGCATGAGCCTCTGTCACCTCCTTCAGGCATGCTGGAAAGGCACTGGTCTTTTTCTCCGTTTTTCTTCTTAGCAAACAATGAAACATCTGCCTATGATCTCTCTTCTGGTTTGAGTTATATTTTGTGCTGAAAAAATTAAATAAATACCCCTCCAGCAGTAGTCCCTCACGCCTGGCTCTGAAACAGCACAGAACCTTCCAGGAGACATTATACAGTAAGGCATGCACTCTTGCACCCCTAGGGCTACTTTGACACTCACGTTTTGGGCGGATCCGTCATGGATCTGCAAAAACTGATCCGTTACAATAATCCAACCGCATGCATCCGTCATGAACGGTTCCGTTTGTATTATCTGTAACATAGCCTTCCGTCATGAACTCCATTGAAAGTTAATTGCAGACGGATCAGTTTTCTATTGTGCCAGATTGTGTCAAGAGAAAACGGATCCGTCCCCATTGACCTGTCTTGTTCCGCAGCACATGGCAGACAGAAAAACGCTGCAGCAGTGTTTTGGTGTCCGCCTCCAGAGCGTAATGGAGACTGAACAGAGGGAAACTGAGTGGTTCCTTTTCCATTCAGAATGCATTAGGGCAAAACCGATCCGTTTTGGACCTCTTCTGAGAGCCCTGAACGGATCTCACAAACTGAAAGCCAAAACGCGAGTGTGAAAGTAGCCTAACGCTGCTTTATACAACATACTGTGCAGAGGTGTAACTAGAAAAGATCGGACACTATTGCGCCTCCCTCAATAACTTCTTCACAACCCCCTCCTTCCACGACTAGTGAAGACTGCCTACGCTCGCCCTACAAACCCCCACCCACAGCAGCTATGTATCTCTCAGTGCCCCAACAGCAGCTATGCTCCCTTAGTTCCCCCACTCAGTAGCTATGCCCCCTTTAGTGCCTCCATTTTATGCTCCGATGTCCTCCCTTGCCCTGAACCGCGCAGTGCAAGGGCTTTTTTAGCAAATCCGGTGATGTACCGGGTCTCTGCTAAGCGGAGGCTTATGAGTAGCAGTGTTCCTGGAGACGTGACCGGCACTAATGGGTGGGCTTTAGCGCTGCAGGCTAGGGCAGCACTAAAGCCCGCCCATTAGTGTCGGTGATGTCACCGGAATCACTGCTAGGCAGAGGCCTCCGCCTAGCATTTTAAGTTTGTAAACAAAAAAAGCTTGAAATGCTCCAATGCCCATATCAGGGTGGCTGTCTGGGTGAAGAAGGGGTTATGTCCGGATTCAGCTCTGAATCCAGACAACCCCTTTAATACTCACCTAGCCTTGCAAATCCCGCTCTTCCCTACTGATAAGCTGAGAGAAAGCCCAAGCAATGGAATGATCTTTGGCCCGGGTGCCCTTCTACTCAGCCCAACAAGCATGATGCAGTCACTGCATGGCGCCGGATGGGGAGAGCACAGGCCTGGGCCATAGTGGATAACAGACATCCATTACAGGCAGGGCCCCCTGTCACTGCGGGCCCTTTCACGGCTAGGGCAGAGCTAAAGCCCGCCCCTCAGAGCCGGAAGTTACCGCCCGGCAGTGTGTTATTGAAAACAAAAGAGCCCTTGCCCTACGTGATTTAGCGCAGGGCAAGGGAGCGCATCAGAGCATGAGATGCTCCGATGCTAGCCTCAGGGGGGCTGTCTGGGTGAAAATAAGGGTATGTCCGGGTTCAGCTCTGAACCCGGACAACCCCTTTAACACTAGAGATGGAAGCTGAAGACACAACAGGTAAGTTCAGTAAATCTTACGCCAGATAAAGGATAAACAAAAAAAAAAAAAAATGCAATATTGTCTTTTTTTTTTATAGCATCCACTGTGCAGGTGACAAATACCAGACGGCTGGGACTTCAACCTATTGGGACCCCCCAATAAATCCTGAGAATGGATGGGACAGTCTCTTAGTAGATAGGTGATAACAGTGGTTTGTGGAATAACCCTGAAACACTATGGGGAAGATTTATCAAACTGGTGTAAAGCAGAACTGGCTTAGTTGCCCATAGCAACCAATCAGATTCCACCTTTCATTTTCCAAAAGAGGCTGTGAAAAAACAAAGGTGGAATCTGATTGGTTGCTATGGCTAACTGAGTCAGTTCTACTTTACACCAGTTTGATAAATGTGGTCATTACAGAGAGTGTGCAGTAATATACAGTTGCAAGAAAAAGTATGTGAACCCTTTGGAATGATATGGATTTCTGCACAAATTGGTCATAAAATGTAATCTGATCTTCATCTAAGGCTACTTTCACACTAGCGTTCGGGTGTCCGCTCGTGCGCTCCGTTTGAAGGGGCTCACGAGCGACCTCGAACGCATCCGTCTGGCCCTAATGCATTCTCAGTGGAGGCGGATCCACTGAGAATGCATCCGCCTGCCAGCGCTCAGCCTCCGCTCCGCTCAGTGAGCGGACACCTGAACGCTGCTTGCAGCATTCGGGTGTCCGCCTGGCCGTGCGGAGGCGAGTGGATCCGTCCAGACTTATAATGGAAGTCAATGGGGACGGATCCGCTTGAGGATGACATTATATGGCTCAATCTTCAAGCGGATCCGTTCCCCATTGTAAAGTCTGAACGGATCCGCTCAGGCTACTTTCTGACGTAGAAAATTTTCTAAGTTATAATGCAGACGGATCCGTTCTGAACGGATGCAAACGTCTGCATTATCGGAGCGGATCCGTCTGATGAAACATCAGACGGATCCGCTCCGAACGCTAGTGTGAAAGTAGCCTAAGGCTACTTTCACACTAGCGTTCGGGGCTCCGCTTGTGAGTTCCGTTTGAAGGGGCTCACAAGCGGCCCCGAACGGATCCGTCCAGCCCTAATGCATTCTGAATGGATGCGGATCCGCTCAGAATGCATCAGTCTGGCACCGTTTGTCCTCCGCTCCGCTCAGCAGGCGGACCCCTGAACGCAGCTTGCAGCGTTCAGGTGTCCGCCTGGCCGTGCGGAGGCAAACGGATCCATCCAGACTTACAATGTAAGTCAATGGGGACGGATCCGTTTGAAGTTGACACAGTATGGCTCAATTTTCAAACGGATCCGTCTCCCATTGACTTTCAATGTAAAGTCAAAACGGATCCGTTTGCATTATCATGAACAAAAAAAAAAAATAATAATTTTTTTTTTTTTTTTGTTCATGGTAATGCAAACGGATCCGTTCTGAACGGATCTAAGCGTTTGCATTATAGGTGCGGATCCGTCTGGGCACATACCAGACGGATCCGACCTAAACGCAGGTGTGAAAGTAGCCTAAGTCGCAATAATAGACAATCACAGTCTGCTTAAACTAATAACACACAAATAATTAAATGTTACCATGTTTTTATTGAACACACCATGTAAACATTCACAGTGCAGGTGGAAAAAGTATGTGAACCCTTGGATTTAATAACTGGTTGAACCTCCTTTGGCAGCAATAACTTCAACCAAACGTTTCCTGTAGTTGCAGATCAGACGTGCACAATGGTCAGGAGTAATTCTTGACCATTCCTCTTAACCGAACTGTCTCAGTTCAGCAATATTATTGGGATGTCTGGTGTGAATCACTTTCTTGAGGTCATGCCACAGCATCTCAATCGGGTTGAGGTCAGGACTCTGACTGGGCCACTCCAGAAGGCGTATTTTCTTCGGTTTAAGCCATTCTGTTGTTGATTTACTTCTATGCTTTGGGTCGTTGTCCTGTTGCAACACCCATCTTCTGTTGAGCTTCAACTGGTGGACAGATGGCCTTAAGTTCTCCTGCAAAATGTCTTGATAAACTTGGGAATTCATTTTTCCTTTGATGATAGCAATCCGTCCAGACCATGACACAGCAAAGCATCCCCAAACCATAATGCCCCCACCACCATACTTCACAGTTGGCATGAGGTTTTGATGGTGTGCTGTGCCTCTTTTTCTCCACACATAGGGCCAGATTTATCATTAGCTCAGGTCAGAATAATGGAGTGAAAAAGTCCCCAAAAAAGTCCCAAACGCTAAAACTGCGCACAAATTTGCGACTTTTTTCTGCTCTGCACTATGCTCGCCAGTTTTCTGAAAGTGGGCGTGTTTTCTTATGTAAATGAATCTCTAGACAGATTTACTATTGGGACTATTTAAAGTCGCAATTTCACTCCAGTGAGGACCATGCTTATCTTATGAGACTTTTTAATAGAACATGCGACTTTTTCGTAAAGATGTGCGACTTTTGTAAAGCTGCTTACTGACGGATAAACTGCTACCGTCAAACCACATTTATTAGTCTTAAAGGGCCGATCATAAATCTGACTTGGCTAAAACTGACTTTAGCCATATGTTAAAGTGGAGTGAGCTGTCAGAGTAATGATAAATCTGGCCCATAGTGTTGTGCGTTTATTCCAAACTCAACTTTGGTTTCATCTGTCCACAGAATATTTTGCCAGTACTGCTGTGGAACATCCAGGTGCTCTTGTGCAAACTGTAAACGTGCAGCAATGTTTTTTTTTGGACAGCAGTGGCTTCCTCTGTGGTATCCTCCCATTAAATCTATTCTTGTTTAGTGTTTTACGTATCGTAGATTAGCTAACAAAGATGTTAGAATATGCCAGAGACTTTTGTAAGTCTTTAGCTGACACTCTAGGATTCTTCTTCACCTCATTGAGCAGTCTGCGCTGTGCTCTTGCAGTCATCTTTACAGGACGGCCACTCTTAGGGAGAGTAGCAGCAGTGCTGAACTTTCTCCATTTATAGACAATTTGTCTTACCGTGGACTGATGAACAGCAAGGTTTTTGGAGATACTTTTATAACCCTTCCCAGCTTTATGCAAGTCAACAATTCGTAATAATCGTAGGTATGACCAATTTGTGCAGAAATCCATATCATTCCAAAGGGTTCACATACTTTTTCTTGCGACTGTATCTTCCCCGCCGTACAAGTAGGAGGATGTGTGTGAACCCCATGGCTACAGTGCTGTCCAATATAAAGCATGTAACCAAGGAGTCAAAGAGGTTGTCTGGCCTAGGAGCAGCCGACCCCAATGGTCCTAATTAGGAATGAGCGAATTGACTTCGTATGAAACATCCAAAGTCGATTTGCATAAAACTATGTTTCAATACTGTACAGAGCGAGCGCTCCGTACAGTATTAGAATGTATTGGCTCCGATAAGGCGAAGTTATTGCTTCGCAAAGTCTCGCGAGACTTCGCATAATAACTTCAGAAATTGATTTATACTGTAAAAAAAAACATTTCCCGAACTGTGGTTCGGTTCCAAGTGGTACCAGTATTGAAACGAAGTTTTATGCGAATCATCCGAAGTCTATTCTCTCATCCCTAGTCCTAATCTGTGTTCCATAAAACAAAAAAGAATCCCCGCACAGTCCCGTGCTGCTGGTCTCTGTGGGACCAGGACGGGTCTTAGTCTTGTGGCAAATAACACGCATCGGTGGCCACATCTGGTTGAACACCACCACTGCTGTGATGTGCTATTCAAGAAGTGACAGCTGAGGTCTGACACCTATTGTTTATCCCTCCTTCTAAATTCATATATACATCTATGTCTCTCTCTAGACTGCAGTGTATAACCCGTGGCCATGGTATGCGTCATTCTGCACAGAAACACAGTGGATTATACAAATGGCTCTGACTGGAGCACTGCACAGCGCTGGATTAAAGGTCCTGATCGTGCTACAGTGCAGGGCCCCCGCTGTCCGGAGGTTTGCCTTCTCCTCAAACAGGTGCATAGCACTCAATGAGCGCCAGCAGTCAACACAGGAAGCAACTACAACGCTTCCTCTACTGGACCCGGCGATCACCAGGTGTCTCGGGGGCACAGCAGCGGGGTCTTAACAGACCCTGATCAACCCTGCCTTCTAAAATGCCCCCACAGAGGGCTGTTTTCCCCTGTAACTGAGGCTCCTCTGGATACAAAAAAGTGTCAGTGTCTCCCAGTCTTTTAAAGGCCTCTTGGAGGACATATGTGGCAAAAATATATAAAAAAATAAGCTTAAAGGGAACCTGTCACCGGGATTTTGTGTATAGAGCTGAGGACATGGGTTGCTAGATGGCCACTAGCACATCTACAATACCCAGTCCCCATAGCTCTGTGTGCTTTTATTGTGTAAAAAAAACGATTTTATACATATGCAAATTAACATAAGAGTCATATCTTACTTGTGTGACCTGAGAAGAGTCATATTTTCAAGATCTGACTGATCTCAGGTTAATTTGCATAGGTATCAAATCGGTTTTTATACACAATAAAAGCACACAGAGCTATGGGGACTGGATATTGCGGATGTGCTAGCGGCCATCTAGCAGCCTATGTCCTCAGCTCTATACACAAAATCCAGGTGACAGGTTCCCTTTAAAAAAAAAATTATATATATATATATATATTGAAAATAAAAAGGAAAGGTGCAATAACAAAAAAAAGAAAAAAAAATACAAATAAAAGAAAAAAATAAAACTGCCATTCATGTGAAACTGTACATACTATATAGCAAAACGACTGACACAAATTAGGGAACTCATTTTAATAATTTATTTTGGTGTCAGTTTGCATATTAAAGAATAAGGAGCTAGTTTGAAAAATAAAAAATTATATTTTAAAAAGTTTTGCAGTGATCCCCAAATAAACACCCCCCTCCCCTTTTATTTTGGTAGCTCAACAAATAATGTTACAACCGTTAAACCACCACATGCGCTAGAATCATAAAAAAAGTATCTAGTCATTAAGACCTTTTTAAGGCCTGGTCATTAAAAGGTTAACCAATGAGCGCTCTATCGCTAGTAAGGACAGTATGTAGGGCGCGGGTCACACAGCTATAACTGATCACTGGGGGGCAGGAGGCAGTAAAAACCAATCAGCGCCCTCCTCGGCAGTGAATGTCTATTACACTGCGCAAAATGTTCATAGGAACGTCCATTCCTGATCACCGGCCTGTAGAAGGGCCCATTCACACCACTGTATATTTGTGTCCGCATCCGTTCTGCAATTCTGCGGAACGAGTGCGGGCTCATTCGTTTCAATGGGGCCACAAAAGATGCGGAGAGCAAACCGTGTGCTGTCCGCATCCATAATTCTGTTCCGCGGCCCCCGCAAAAAAGATAGAGCATGTCCTATTCTGGTCTTGCAATTGCGGACAAGAATTGGCATTTCTATCATAGTGCCGGCCGTGTGCGTTCCGCAAAATGCACGCCTAATCAGAACTGATCGCGGGAGGAACAGGGGTAGCGATCATTCCCCCCTGTAAAAGGCCGATGCAAACACAGACATTTGTTTTGCTCCCCCTTGAAATATAGCAACGCGACCCCCAGATAAAAAAAATTATAATTATAATATATAAATATATATAAAAAAAAAAGGCTGTGCACCCTTGCTCCAGACGTGGAGAAGGGCATTTCTAGGTATGTCTAAGGCCATATGCCAGGGGAGGAGCGGGTTAACTGTCCCCTGTCACCTCAGTTCCTGGCAGTGTTACACGGTGGGCTCTGCTACATAGCGGCAGCCAGTGGGGGTCAGCCCTCGGCATGTCATCCGCTGCCCTGGGCTGAGGTAACGAGGCGCTGAGCCCGGGCCGCGCATGCACGTCGTCAGAGCAGCCCCGCGCGCCGCCTGGAAGAGGAGGAGGATTAGGAGGAAGACGAGCCCCGGTCGCCCCTCTCCCATGCTGCTATCGCCACAGCCGCCGCCGCCGTTGTTGTCGTCGTCGTCGTCCCCGCAGCTCTCGCCCTGTCCGGCCGGTCAGCTTCTCCGTTTCTTCTCTGTGGCCGGAGCACACACCCATAGAGCTGCCAGTGCCCGGCGAGCGGGTGATGGGGGGGAGGGAGGGTTTGGGGGGATTACCGGGGACATGCGTGGAGCATGTAGCGCGTTCCTACAGCCAGGTGAGCGCTCAGGCGGCGGAGTGAAGGACCCGGAACCCCGCGCGCACAGGCAAGGCGTGCTTCCCGGAGTAATCTCCAGTCTGGCACTTGTCCCCGCCCCCGTCCGGGCTCTGGAAGGGGCGGGTGTTTGGAGACTAGACTTGCTTTGACGGCGATGACGCTGCCCCCTGCGTCCCACATAAAGAAGTAGGCAGGAGGGGAGCCGGACAGTCGGGGAAACTTCTGCGCTCGCACTTCGGGATCCCGTACCAGAGGAGACGAGCGGCCGGGAGAACATGTCCTGCCCCGGGGCGCCTCGCGCTGGCTGAGCCTCCTCCAGGGTAAGTGGCTCGTGTTACCTGGGGTCTAAAGGGCAAGTGGGCGCCTGACCCCCCCAGGATGGCTATGGGGCAGGTACCGTGTCCCACTGGGGGGCTTATATTGCTAATACTAAGATGGCTTTTAATGACCTCCCCAGTCCTGCACCTCTGACCCACTTGTACACCCCAAGTAATGATGCAGCTGGCGCTTATTGGAGTGGTACTATACCTCTGTTTTTGGGAAGGTACGAATACTAGTGTTACCCCAATCAGGACACTTACTTCTGGGTAAGAACACCCCCACCACTAACAATAGTGAGGACCCTCACAGTAATGGGTCCTATTCTGCACTTGGTGGTAATAATACCACAATAATATATTATTCAGGTATTACTTCCAGTGATTGGGGTCGTTGGCTGGGTAGTTACTACATAGTTTAGGGTGCTTTCACACAGTTTTTAGTGTTTTTTTTTTTTTTTTTTTTTCTTTTGCTGCATTTTTGTTTTTTGCACTAGTGCATTTTTGCTGCAGTAAAAACCCGGCTAATATCTGGAGCTGACGGTCTGACAGAGTGACCCACCTACCGGTCCTCGGGACCCACCTACCGGTCCTCGGGACCCACCTACCGGTCCTCGGGACCCACCTACCGGTCCTCGGGACCCACCTACCGGTCCTCGGGACCCACCTACCGGTCCTCGGGACCCACCTACCGGTCCTCGGGACCCACCTACCGGTTGTGATTTGAGAATATCCCACAGAATGAATACCTGTGGCAAGTCCTGATGCACTGACAGTAATTATACCTACACCACTAATTCACCTGCTCAATACTAAGGAGATCTGTAAGACCTGGTCGACAGGTGAGGACCACTGGTCTGTGGAGTATATAAAATGAGATAGATAGAGAATATATATATATATATATATATATATATATATATATATAATTTCACATACAAACGCTAGTGGTAAGACGCAGTACAAAAATGCCAGAAAAAAGAGTAAAAAACAAACCAAAAACCACGTGCTTAGTCTGGTGTTTTTCACTAGTAAGACAATTCTAAAGTAAAATTTTTGTACCAGGAGACCCTTGGGAAGTTACTACTGGGGTTCACTTGTGTGTTGCAGCCGCTCATTGTATGGGGGCCGTTGGTTTGTGACCTGTCCTATTATTATTATTATTATATTATTTTTTTTTTTTTTCGCGCTGCTTTACACTGGCTGTTTAAAAAAATAAAAGCTCTGTGAGCAGGCCAGTTGTCTTCAATGGTTCTGAAAACGGGCGTCACGTGGATGGTATGAATGCCCCCTTAGGTATGCATAGGTGGTCGGTCTTGGGTGAGCCCGGGTAAGGTTCTGCTGATGGGAGTAGACTGATGGAAATCTATGGTATTCTCCATGTCTTTGGACATGTCCTGCCACTGTTGAAGCCTGTCTAGCAGGAGGGGTGATGTGCCGAATCCTCCCAGTAGCTATGTAGTAGGACTAGTTATGTCAGGTAGTGTTTTTGTTGGGGGCCCACTCGCCTCTCACGTTCTTGACCTCGTCAGTAAGTTGACTCCTACGAAATAGTCTGTTAGATTTGTCTTTAGCTAAATCCTGCTTGTTATTGGAAAGATAAGGATCCAGACATAGTGGTGTAGTAGTAGTGGTGCCTTCCAGGGATGAAGTTGACTTCCTCGTGTCCTATTTTTCCCTGCCACATGTACAGCTTCTTTCCTCGGTCTGTATTTTGGTAATCATCTGGAAAAATGAGCCCATCGGTGATTGCATTGTAGTAGTAGACGTCTAGCTTCCTTCTCCTTATCTGCCCTGACAATCCTTCCTCATTCCTGAGCCCTTGAGTTTTGAAAATGTGAGGGTCGGATCTCGACGAGATATTTTATTTTCAGAACTGTCATTTATTATAGAAATCCAGCTCTTTAACGACAGCAGACACTTTATTGATGCGGTAAAAAACGCGTAGACTGTATTCTTGCCTATGAGGATTGGAAAGGTTTTACCGCATCAATAAAGTGTCTCCTGTTGTTAAAGAGCTGGATTTCTTCATCATATTTTTCACAAATTTGCAGCAACAGCCGTGTCCAGGCTGATATCCGTGCTTGCAACAGGTGAGAGCTGCTACTTTTTCTAATTGATTACTTCTGTCATTTATTATAGTTCTCGTTGTAACTATTATGTTTTTCTATTGTTTGATTTCTGTTCCTATGTAAGTGATGTTCTCCATACCATGGAGAAGTACATTGTGTTTAGCTGCTTTATATCAGGGAGGTTTAGGTGAGATGGATGTGTACTTTATACCTAAGTGTGCAAGGAATGTTTCTGGGGTGCTTAACTTCTCAGACTGTCTTTAGAAGCGGTCTCTTTACAAATAAAGCTACTTTCACACTCGTTTGGTGCGGATCCGTTCAGATAATACAACCGTCTGCATCCGTTCAGAACGGATCAGTTTGTATTATCTGTAACATAGCCAAGACTGATCCGTCTTAAACACCATTGAAAGTCAATGGAGGACGGATCCCTTTTCTATTGTGCCAGTGAAAACGGATCCGTCGCCATTGACTTACATTGTGTGTCCGTTTTGGACCGCTTGTGAGAGCCCTGAATGGATCTCTCAAACGGAAAGCCAAAACGCCAGTGTGAAAGTAGCCTAAATCACTTGTTTTTTTGGATGATGTGATGTTTGATATGTGCAGGGAAGACCCATTTTCATATAAAAATATTTGAGGGATTTGCTTTGGATCCACACCTAATGAAGTCATGCTATAGCTTCAGGAGTGATTACAGTAGACCAATCCTTTGGGGAAAACCTATGAAATTCAACGATTTTCCATGTCCAGCAGAATAGATGCCGCTAATGTTATACTAGGATATGCCATAATCTGACATTGAGTTTAACGTCAATTTCTTTTTAATGCAGTTTTTGAAGCCAAAACCAGGTGTGGATCCTAACAGAAGAGAAAATATTACAGGCAGATACAACCTATCCACTCCTGGTTTTGGCTTTTAAAAACTGCATAACTAACCTTGCTATGTGGCAGTACCCTAAATCTGGTTATGCCCCTGCTGCAGTTGTTGGTCTTACGACTCAGTTTAGCCGTCTTGGTAAAGTGCATGATCAGCTCTACCGGAGATGCTTATTCTCTGAAGTCAGGGGAGATGATTTCATGCAAGATTCCACTAGGGCTGGATTTCATAGGGCATTGGGATTCAGTCTCATGCACAGAGCCTTTGTGAGTGCTTTTTTTTTTTTTGCACCGCGATGTACAGACTGTTGGGACTTTATGTGTAGGGAGATATTCTCTCCTAGAAACAGTACAGTGAAATCTGAGGCGTATGGAGGACAAATGAATATGAAATCCCTTTTACGGCCATGTGCTTGGGCCCTGTGAGGTGTCGCTGCTTGTCTCTCGGCATAAGATCTTTGCAGATATCCATCCTTAGTTAATTTTGATCTGCTAAGAGTCATTGCAGCAGACTGAAGAAAGTAATGCAGTAAAGAAGTCTTTCAATTCCTAAAGCTAACCATATAGATGGCCAGCAGTCTAGTTTGGAGACAGCTGCCTTATGATGTCTGATGTGTGGTCCTTTGTTCCTCCAGAAGATAATGCGCACCAGATTGTGAAGATAGTTCATCCATAGATGGATTGTCTAGTAATTGCGAATTATAATTGTACTAATATTGCTCTGACTGGAGCCTTAAAGGGGTTTTCTGGGTCTACTATGATTAAACATTGAACCCATTCCCTATGTATTCTCTTTTCCCATTTGGGCTTTCCTGACCTGTTTTTACTGTGTAAACACATCATTCTGGTTTGTTATATCCTGTATGTCTCACTTCCTGTTGCTGTATCCAACCAAACCCATGATGACTTCTTTTCTCTGGCACAGCTCCAGCACCTCGCCTAACGCCCACCTAGTTTATAGCTCCTCCCACCCCGCTAGTTACATAGACACTCCCCTATCACTGACCCTAACAACATCCACCTAGTTTATAGCTCCTCCCACCCCGCTAGTTACATAGACACTCCTCTATCACTGCCCCTAACACCCAGCTAGTTTATAGCTCCTCCCACCCCGCTAGTTACATAGACACTCCCCTATCACTGCCCCTAACAACTCCCCTTTTTCAGCATTTTAGAAAAATATACCTATATATTTTTTTATTTTTTTTGTGCCGAGACCTGTTTTCTACTATGAATTATGATGGAATTGATGTAGTGGTCCTCATTTATCAACATTGTCTAGAGATCCGCTCTATTTCTGATGTTGCTAACATGAAAGCTGAACGATTAATTATTTCTCTGTGCAAAATGGCCATTCTGATAAATCTGCCCCATCCTGCAGTTGTCCCATGAACCATACATTGACTTGTAACAGCACAACTTATTTTAATAACTAAATATACTGTTTTCATGAATGGGATAAAACCTATAGTGCCGTTGTTCAGACATGCAGAATGGCTCTGAGCTATTGAACTTGGCTCGTCCGATAGTGTTATGAATTCATTAACGATGTGGTCAGGAAACATTTATTCCGCTCACAGCTCTCTAGCTCTGTATAACTTGTCTCAACAACCCCTATTTATTATGTGATCCGCTGTGCATCTCGCCCGCACTGGAAACCACCAGAATTCTGTGCCCCATTCAGATTAATGCCCAGGTCTGCTAGAGCTGAGGCCTGCTAGCTGCCCTCTGCTCTAACCTGCAGATAACGTCCCCTTACCTTATGAGTGGATATGTAATGGGGTTATAAAAAGTCAGTGAATGAGATGACTGAACTCTTAAGGCCAGTGTCATATGAGCATGTTCATTCCATTAAACACTGTGATGACTGCATTTCCAGACTGAACACTGCTCCTCTAACCTGAACATACAGCATCATAATGATCTATGTTGTTGTGAGTTTGTGCCCGACCGCAGGTCTACTGGACTGTACTCGTATAATCCTGTGACTACAGTACAGTAGACCCATGGCTTGGGCAGGGAGTGATGGCATCTTAAAGGGAAACTGTCATCTACTTTGTGCTGCCCATACTAACGGCAGAATAGAGACAGGTGAGTTGATTTCAGCGGTCGGTCATTTAAAAGGAAGTGGTTGCCGAGAACCAACATCACAAATCATTGCAGACTAGGCCTAGAAAAGAGTCCCGGCCACCTGAGAAGAGTCCTGGTTATCCATGAATTCCTGCTCTCCCTGCTGATGACTGACCGTCTTCTACCTAGTTTTCTCCCTTTCTCTCTAGGAGAGAACTGCCAACCATCAGCAGACGGGTGAGAGCAGGAGATTAGGAATAACCAGGACTCTTCTCAGGCAGATCTGACTCTTTTCAAGGCCTGGGCTGCAATGATTATGATGCTGGTTCTCGGCCACCCCTTACTTTTAGCTCATGAGTGACACAGCGCTGACATCAGCATTTCTATCACTATTTTATGCTGCCCTCAGTGAGATCAGCATAAAGTTGATGACAGGTTCCCTTTAAGTCATTATGATGCTGTGAGTTTGGGATGGAGGAGAAGTGTTCAGGCTGGAAAAGCACTTAAAGCGGCAATTGGTGTGTTTTCCTTGCCAAACACTCTCTTGTGAACTTGGCTTAAAAGGGTTTAGAGTAACTGCACAATATGTGGATTACATGCAGTTTTTTTCATGGGAATTTTGATGCAGCATAATTTTAAAATCTGCAAGACCTCAATTGTTTGTGCGATTCTACAACTTGTGTAGAGGGGTTTTCCTGTAGACTTCAATGGGGTTGTTAACCTAAACAGAAAATCTGCACCAAAACGGCAATAAATAGTGCAGATTTACGTGTGTTATTTTGTGCAGTTTTGGTGCTGATTTCTTGCAGATTTTCTGCACCATGTTCAGGTACTCTTTAAACGTAGCAGAGTTTAAAAAAAAAAGTCTGTTTACATTCGTAACTGAAGTACCAGGTCTTTTTCTGCCTTATCTTATGTCTTTCAGCCATATTATGCCACTCTTCAGCTGCACGGCTAGATGCATTTCAATAAGAAGCAGGGGGCGTCTCCCTTCTGTGAAATCTGCCAGCACTGGCCAATACTGCTGTGACGTCCTTTCCTTTACTTCCCACTAGGTTTGTTTCCAGCTCTGGAGCTCACAGAATACATGGGGGAAATTGCACAGACACAAAAGAGGCTCCTATAATCTTCAAAAGCTGTGTAGAATCAGTTCTTTTATCCGGCTCAGGATCTCAGCTAGCTCAGATACGCCCCCACTTTTCTCTCCTTTTTTTTTTTTTCCCCCCTAACTTAGGCTACTTTCACACCTGCGTTAGGTGCGGATCCGTCTGGTATCTGCACAGATGGATCCGCACCTATAATGCAAACGCTTAGATTTTTTTTGTTCATGGTAATGCAAACGGATCCGTTTTGACTTTACATTGAAAGTCAATGGGGTACGGATCCGTTTGAAAATTGAGCCATACTGTGTCACCTTCAAACGGATCCGTCCCCATTGACTAATTGTAAGTCTGGACGGATCCGTATGCCTCCGCACGGCCAGGTGGACACCCGAACGCTGCAAGCAGCGTTCAGGTGTCCGCCTGCTGAGCGGAGCGGAGGACAAACGGTGCCAAACTGATGCATTCTGAGCGGATCCGCATCCATTCAGAATGCATTAGGGCTGGACGGATCCATTCGTGGCCGCTTGTGAGAGCCTTCAAACGGAACTCACAAGCGGAGCCCCGAACGCTAGTGTGAAAGTAGCCTTATACATCAAATGGAGGTTTAAAACCTGATGTGAACCTACCCTTACTAAGGACGGATCTTGCCCGACAAAAGGCAGTGGACTGCAAATTAGGTGGAAGACCCCTAGTGGCCATGACTACAGCTTTTTTTCAAGTGTATGCAGGCAGATTTTTTAAATGAAGTGATTTAGAGATTTTCTATTTGCACCATTCTATTAAATGAAATTGTGTGAAAGCACAGGGACTCTTTAAGGCATGTTCCGTAACTAAGGCTACTTTGACACTCTGGTTTGGTGCGGATCCGTCATGGATCTGCACAGACGGATCCGTTCAGATAATACAAACGTCTGCATCCGTTCAGTACAGATCCGTTTGTATTATCTTTAATATAGCCTAGACGGATCAGTCTTGAACACCATTGAAAGTCAATGGAGGACGGATCCGTTTTCTATTGTGTCATAGAAAACGGATCCGTCTCCATTGACTTACATTGTGTGTCAGAATGGATCAGTTTGGCTCAGTTTCGTCAGACGGACACCAAAGCGCTGCAAGCAGTTTTTTTGTGTCCGTCTCCAGAGCGGAATGGTGACTGATCGGAGGCAAACAACTGATGCATTCTGAGCGGATCCTTTTCCATTCAGAATGCATTAGTGCAAAACTGATCCGTTTTGGACCGCTTGTGAGAGCCCTGAACGGATCTCGCAAACGGAAAGCCAAAACGCCAGTGTAAAAGTAGCCTAACGAAAACACTGTTCTTTACTACAATTTACCTATTGGCATGTTCTTACATTGAGGTTGATGACTTTTCCAATTTAGGTTGATTCAGCTACGTGCATATGATTCATTTTATGATCCTTGCTGCATCTTAAGCCACAGCCCTTTTCCTTCTTCAGCATGGTGGATATTTTTTTTTGTCTTACTTGTCTCGTAAACGTGTCTGAAATAAGATGCCAAATTTTGGCACCAACTGCACCAGAATTCAGAAGCAGCCACAATAGTAAATGTAGGCCAACTTTGAAATGCTAATGCATTAGACTGTATTAGGTTTGAGTATACCGAACGGTAAAGCCTTTATTATTCAGGTGTTTCTCCCCTAAATGCAGCTGCTCCCCAATAGGGCTACTTTCACACTGGCGTTTCTGGGTCCGCTTGTGAGATCCGTTTCAGGGCTCTCGCAAGCGTCCCAAAATGGATCAGTTTAGCCCCAATGCATTCTGAATGGATAAGGATCAGTTTGCCTCCGTTCAGCCTCCATTCTGCTCTGGAGGAGGACACCAAAACGCTGCTTGCAGCGTTCTGATGTCCGCCTGACTATGCGTAGCCAAACGGATCCGTCCTGACTTGCAATGTAAGTCAATGGGGTCGGATCCGTTTTCACTGACACAATATGGTGCAATTGAAAACGGATCCGCCTCCCATTGACTTTCAGTTTAAGTCAAAACGGATCCGTTTGCATTATCATGAAGCAAACTGAAAAAAAAAAGCGTTTGCATTATCTGTGCGGATCCATCTGTGCAGATACAAGTGTATCAAAGTAAAAAAAATAATAATAATAAAATATACAAGAAAAAAAGCCAATCCCTTTTAGACCAAGCTCACACAATGTGTGCAACTGCATAAGTCCTCAGAGGTCCTCAAAACAGTCCTCAGAGGTCTGCCCTTGCATTTTGCTAAAGAAAAGTACAGAATTATGAAACTATTTAAAAAAAAAAAAACACTGTCTTCATTGGCTGAAGCAACCAAACGCAGCGCAGCTTAAGTTTTGTGTGTGTATTTGTGTCTATGTAATATTTGCTTGCAGGTATATGGAAAAGCATAGTCTGCCTACTGTGCCTGATCTGTAAGGCTAGTTGCATGCTAGCGCTATAATCTTCCAGCAGAGGAACAGCCTGCCAGAGTACAGCCAGGCCCCATTGACCGTTACTGCTGCAATTCGGTTCGGCAAAAACCATTGCTTGCAGTAGGCTGGGCCCCCACTAGGTCCCTTTTATAGTTAGTCATTCCCGACGGAGAAAGGTAGTATCTGGCTATGCTGGATTCTATGAATTCCAGCAGGCGTTTCCTCTGCAGGAGGATTTTAGCGCTAGTGTGAAACTAGCCTAAGGCCTCATGCAAATTGCGGATTCGCAAAGCACAGATCCTGGAGTGTATGCCCAACCTCTCCCCCAGAAAGAGTCCCAGTCCTGGATGTTGTTCCCTTGTCCTCCCAGACAGGTCGCAGGCATGCATCCAGCCACAAGCCTCATACATGGATACAGCCCTGACTTTGAGCCCAGCTGCCTATGAAAGAACAGCCAGGTGCTGCCAAAACCTGGACCGGTATTTGAGCTCACCTGGCCCAGCTGCACATGTTGGGAGGAAAATACCTGCATTCCCATACAAAACCCCTAGCTGTGTCACAATATATACCCAGCAAGGGGCACAAAATTTTCTATAAATATATATATTTCCCTAGTCGTCTCCATGACAGCACAACCTGAGATTGCCTTCCTCTGATAGGTCAGGAAAGAACAGAGGTTAAAAACCCCACCCCGTCCCCTCATCGCCAGTGTTTTTGTCCTGTCAAGGAAGGAATGCCAGAGAGGTGCTGGGAGCTCTTCTGGGCTCCCTAGCTTTTTTTCTCTGTTGCCCTGCTGTGGCATTGCATCACCTGTGGTTTCCTGCATACCGGAGGTCGTTTGCGGGGTTCGGCTCTTCCCTCCTCCAGGCACAGTCCGTGCCCGGGTCTCCCCTGCCCATGGAGCCCCCGGCGAAGTTCCCTCTGCGGCGGCCGTGGCTGGATATGTACAAATTGGTCACAAAATGTGATCATCTAAGTCACAACAATAGACAATCAGTCTGCTTAAACTAATAAAACACAGAATTAAATGTTACCATGTTTTTATTGAACACACCATGTAAACATTCACAGTGCAGGTGGAAAAAGTATGTGAACCCCTAGACTAATGACCTCTCCAAGAGCTAATTGGAGTGAGGTATCAGCCAACTGGAGTCCAATCGATGAGATGGAGGTGTTGGTTACAGCTGCCCGCCCTGCCCTATAAAAAAACACACACCAGTTCTGGGTTTGCTTTTCACAAGAAGCATTGCCTGATGTGAATGATGCCTCGCACAAAAGAGCTCTCAGAAGACTTACGATTAAGAATTGTTGACTTGCATAAAGCTGGAAAGGGTTATAAAGGTATCTCCAAAAGCCTTGCTGTTCATCAGTCCATGGTAAGACAAATTGTCTATAAATGGAGAAAGTTCAGCACTGCTGCTACTCTCCCTAGGAGTGGCCGTCCTGTAAAGATGACTGCAAGAGCACAGCGCAGACTGCTCAATGAGGTGAAGACTCCTAGAGTGTCAGCTAATGACTTACAAAAGTCTCTGGCATATGCTAACATCCCTGTTAGCGAATCTACAATACGTAAAACACTAAAAAAGAATGGAGTTCATGGGAGGATACCACAGAGGAAGCCACTGCTGTCCAGAAAAAAATTGCTGCACGTTTACAGTTTGCACAAGAGCACCTGGATGTTCCACAGCAGTACTGGCAACATATTCTGTGGACAGATGAAACCAAAGTTGAGTTTGGAAGAAACACACAACACTGTGGAGAAATTGGCACAGCACACCAACATCAAAACCTCATCCCAACTGAAGTATGGTGGTGGGGGCATCATGGTTTGGGGCTGCTTTGCTGCATCAGGGCCTGGACGGATTACTATCATCAAAGGAAAAATGAATTCCCAAGTTTATCAAGACATTTTGCAGGAGAACTTAAGGTTATCTGTCCACCAGCTGAAGCTCAACAGAAGATGGGTGTTGCAACAGGACAACGACCCAAAGCATAGAAGTAAATCGACAACAGAATGGCTTAAACAGAAGAAAATGCGCCTTCTGAAGTGGCCCAGTCAGAGTCCTGACCTCAACCCGATTGAGATGCTGTGGCATGACCTCAAGAAAGCGATTCACACCAGACATCTCAAGAATATTGCTGAACTGAAACAGTTCTGTAAAGAGGAATGGTCAAGAATTACTCCTGACCGTTGTGCACGTCTGATCTGCAACTACAGGAAACGTTTGGTTGAAGTTATTGCTGCCAAAGGAGGTTCAACCAGTTATTAAATCCAAGGGTTCACATACTTTTTCCACCTGAACTGTGAATGTTTACATGGTGTGTTCAATAAAAACATTGTAACATTTAATTCTTTGTGTTATTAGTTTAAGCAGACTGTGATTGTCTATTGTTGTGACTTAGATGAAGATCAGATCACATTTTATGACCAATTTGTGCAGAAATCCATATCATTCCAAAGGGTTCACATACTTTTTCTTGCAACTTTATATTACTCGCTTCATCAGCCGCTGGCACCTGCCACCGGAGTATACTGCTGTGCTGTTTTTTTTTTTAATATATTATATTTTGTGCCCCTTGCTGTGTTAAGAGCAAAAACTCACTGGAAAAAGTGGCCTAAACGGGTGAAAATGCTCCAAACCCAGACACTATGGCGTGTCTAACTGGGGGAGAAATTCCTCTGCATGAGGTCCGCAGACAACGGCAATCCCCAGCAAAAAATGCGTACAATGGAGGATGCCGATGCGGACTGCATGCACCACAAGAACATCTTACACAAAATGATACATTGTGCAGATGAAAAAATATGCATAGACAATTCACTGAAAAAAATGCACCAAAATGATACGCAACTGACCATACTAGCCAATTCCTCAGGCCGATGTTAAAAGCTGAGAACTTTGCCAATATCTTCCAGTCAGGAACATATCGGAGCCCCTCATGCACCACGTCACGGTGTCTCAGCACGCATGGGGTCCTACCACTCAACTGCCTGTGGTGTGTGAACAGGGTCTGAACAGTGCAATTTGTGATATCACTATGGAGACATGTGAGAGCCTGGCTGTGAGTTAATTGCAGTTTAGTGGTAGGACCCCATGCGTGCTGAGACACCGTGACGTGGTGCATGAGGGGCTCCGATATGTTCCTGACTGGAAGATATTGGCAAAGTTCTCAGCTTTTAACGTCTGCCTGAGGAATTGGCTAGTATGGTCAGTTGCGTATAATTTTGGCGCATTTTTTTTCTGTGAGTTGTGTGTTATTCAGAAATTAAGTCCACTCCAGTGGGGGAAGGGTTGCATAAAAAATGGAGTGTAACACTAAAGCGGCACCTAACATTTGATAAATTTGGTGCAAATGATAATGTCAACTCAAGGAAAACTGACTGCCAAAAATTTCCCTCATGATAAACTCCCCCCTTGGTGTGTGTAGCGGATAGTGAGGATTTTGCTGATGAGTCTATGGGCACAAAATTATCTATGGAAAAATTTGTGCCCAAAGACTGTCATCAGCAAAATCCTCACTATCCGCTACACACACCAAGGGGGGAGTTTATCATGAGGGAAATTTTTGGCAGTCAGTTTTCCTTGAGTTGACATTATCATTATTTGCACCAAATTTATCAAAAGTTCGGTGCAGCTTTAGTGTTACACTCCACTTTTTATGCAACCCTTCCCCCACTGGAGTGGACTTGTGACATTTGTGCAACTTATTAATTTCTTAATAACATAGCTAACCACATCCTCTTTTCAAAACGGAGAGAGTGGTGTAAAATAACAAGATTGCAAGCGTTTGCATAAGAAAGCCATGTGAGAGCATTATTTCCCGGGCTGAACGCTGCTGCTGTAACACAAACTCATGGCATCATAACTATTTATAATGCTGTGGGTTCCTGCCCGACCTTGGATCTACTCAACTGTCCTGCCATGTTGCAGTGACTACAGCATTGTAAATCATCATAATGCCTTGAGTTCGTATCACAGGAGCAGTGTTCAGCCCGGGAAATGCCCTAAGGCCCCTTTCACACGAGCGAGTTTTCTGCCCAAGTGCAATGTGTGACCCGCACTGAATCCTGACCCATTCATTTCAATGATGCATTCAGGTTGCAGTTTTTTATTGTAGCTAGCTGAAATCGCTTAAATCATTCCCACAATGTAGAACACTAGGGTTTAATGAGGCTGCTAAATTGAAAACTGCATCCTGAATGCATGTCAGAACTGCACTGTGTACCAGCACGCTAAGGACACGTTCACACGAGCGAGTATTCGGCACGGGTGCAATGCGTGAGGTGAACGCATTGCACCTGTACTGAATCCGGACCCATTCATTTCAATGGGGCTGTGCACATGTGCGTTGGTTTTCACGCATCATTGTGCGTTGCGTAAAAAAATTGCAGCATGTTCTATAGTCTGCGATTTTTCACGCAACTCTGGCCCAATAGAAGAGAATGGAGCTGCGTGAAAATTGCATCGCATCCGCAAGCAAGTCCAGAGGCGATGCGTTTTTCACGCATGGTTGCTAAAAAAATGTTTGTATGCATTCAGTTTTTTTATCACATGCGTGCAAAACGCATTAAATCGCATTGCACCCGCACAATAAAAACTGAACGCGATCGCAGGCAAAACTGAATGACTTTGCCTGCGAAATCGCGCATTTATCACTGAACGCATCCGGACACGCTCGTGTGAAAGGGGCCTAAGGGTCCTTTTACACGTATACCTGATCTGGCAAGTTATCATGAACTAAGCGCACTCCTGGTATCTGGGGATGAGCGCCATCACCTCTGCTGTATGGGGGAAAGCAATCCATACAGTGATCGGTTGTCATAGAGAATCCGTATTCCAGCGCAGCAGATCCCTGTTTAGAGTGTAAGATCTGCTGCACAGGAACGATGAATTTCCGCGCTGGCAGAATCACTTTTAGCTTGTTGTCTGCTGTGTTTGTATTTCTAACATGCGTCACCGATGAGTTTTATTTTGTGACCAGTGCTCCCATGTATTTGTCTGCACTTGTAATTCTGGAAGAACCTCTTGTTAGGAGCTGGAAATAGGAAGTGGCTGAAAATGCGCTGCGTCTCTACTTGTCTGCAGCCGATGGAGAAGAAACGCACGAACCTCGCTGTGTCTGCTTCCTTGTTGACCTTTTGTGTCTTGCAGCATATTTTCTGGGTTTCTTTCAGGTAATCTCCATGACAGCACAGAAGAGTCCAATTGGATATCTTGTCTGCTTTGCACGGCCCTTTTTTTCTGTTACAAAACAAATTTGACATCAGAAAAGTGCAGATTGTTCCAGCGTGTGTACTTTACTTATCTATCACACCACTTCAGCAGGACACAAGTTTCTCTGCTGTCTCCATCTGCGCTTGCCCATTTTCCTACAGTTGCCTTGTAGTCTGTTATAATGTTACTATATTGCAGGATTTAAAGGGGTTTTAAAATATAATATATAGAATATATAAGCGACTCCTGTTGAAACTGTGGTATAAAGTCAATATCTAAAAATGTACCAAAGGGGAGTCGGGGACACGGAGAAGACTTTTGGGCAGACTAGATGGGCCAAATGGTTCTTACTGTATCTGCCAACTGTCACAGGGATGCTCAACCTGCGGTCCTCCAGCTGTTGTAAAACTACAACTCCCACCATGCCCTGCTGAAGGCTGATAGCTGTAGGCTGTTCAGGCATGCTGGGAGTTGTAGTTTTGCAACAGCTGGAGGGCCGCAGTTTGAGCATGCCTGTGCCAACACATTCTATGTCAGTGATGTGTGATGGAAGCTGTAGTCTGTGGTCTGCACACTGCTGCTGCTGAAGTCAAGCCCAATCCTTCTGCATTGTTGAGCAACACAACAGTATGACCTAAAAAAGGGTATTATGGGGGAGATTTATCAAGACTGACACTTTCTGCGGCGTAGGCCTCGTCATACATTAGACACTTCCTCCAGCAGTCTGTGCCCATAAACAGAAACCCCCAGCAGCTCTGAGCTGCCGTAAATAAAGATGGATTTGTTGTGGTGGTTGGCCATGCCCCCTTTCTGAAAAGTGGCGAGGGCAGTGACAGACTGCCGCTATTTAAAAAAAATAATAATCAGGCATACACACCTTCTGGCATAAATCCTGTATTGTACTGTTTTTGTGTCTAAAACTTGTAATGCATTCACATTTTGTCTGTATGAAAACTTGCGTATATGAATGTGTCCGTGTTACAACAGTTTGTTTTCCCTTTCATTAAACGGGGACATCATTTAAAATGAATAGACCCCGAATAAGGCTGACCAGGAGTACCTCTCTATATACTTGCTGTGGGTAGTAAGATAAATCTTCTCCTCCGTGTGCACCCCCATTCCTAGAACTAGAGAGGATTTTTAGGTTTCATTGTTTATTTTAAAAGCATCCAAGAGTTGTCCAATTACAACATCTTGCGCCCCAGGGGTCTGATCAGCCCCCCTCACAAGAACGGGCAGCAGATACAAGTGATTGGCACTTACCCCCTGCCCAGCGGATGGGGGATAACTTGATGTATTGGGACAACTCTTTTAAGGGTGCTTTTACCACATAGCTTTTTAGTGGTGGTTTTCTGCATTTTTGGGGTTTTTGCAATAAAAAACACGTGCTCCCAGATGTTAACCGAAGGTCTATGGGAAATATGAAGCAGGAGACAAAGTTTTTTTATTTTTTTATTTTGCCTCTGGCATCTTTGTTCATTAGGGGCATTCACATGAGTGTATCCATTTTGCGTTTTGAAAAACACGCATACTGGCATTTTGCCGATCAGCATGTTCTGTCATTTGTTAGAAATGCCTGTTCTTGTCCGCAAAACTGACAAGAATAGGACATTTGTATTTGGCGGGACGGATGCAGACCCATTAATTTCAATGGATGCTGTCTACATCTGTACTTCGATTCCGTGGCCCCGCAAAAAATATAGAGCATGTCCCATTCTTGTCTGCTATAGCGCATAAGAATAGGCATTTCTGTCATAGGGCAGTCCGCAAAACACATACGGTCGTCTGAATGCGCCCTTAAGTGGTGGTTTTGTCTTTCTTGCTGCTTTTTCAAAAACGCAGCATGGTATAGCTCTTGGCGTTTTTCAGGTGTTTTGCCAACACCTTCTTTATAGGGAAAAATACGATGTAGTGATAAGACACCACTGTCATGTGGCCTGGGCGCAGCTCATACCCATTCACTTCAATGGGGCTGAGCCGCGCCCAGGCCACTTGACAGTGGTGAGGTCACTGGCCTATGGGAAGCGGTGAGAATGCCACAGCGTTACTTCCTGACAAACTGCTGACCACTGATGGAGAAGATTGTTGCATGCAAATGCAGCAATCTTCTCCATAGTATGGAGAGGAGCGATCAAAAAATTCTTGTTTTTCCGACAGCTGATTATGCTGTGCAAACACAATCTCCTGGTGGCAAACAGCTAGTCAGTATGGGGACGAGTGATGGCATTCATGGCCACCAGGAGATTGTGTTTGCACAGCATAATCGGCTGTCGGTAAACAAAAATTTTTGCATACGCACAAACAATCGGATTACCCGATGAACGAGCGCTTGCACCACCCCATCGTTGCTAACGAACGTTACTATGAATGCTGGGTAGCGATAACCTGTGCGATAACAGTGGTCCCTCAGAATACAATGGCCTCAAGAAACGATGGTTTCAACATACAATGGTCGTCTGGAATCCATTAATATTGTAACTTGAGGAACCACTCTATTCCTAGACTGCATTATTCTTTCATGAGTCTTAGTTTTTTGTTTTTTGATCTCGGACCAGTCAATGATAGAACAACTTGAGTGGTCATAGTCTAAATAACTACATGGACTAATGCAATCTGTAGTGTCCACCTACTATTATTCATCCCCCATACAGTTTATATGTTGTCGGGCAGCATTTCTGTTTACCTAGAGAGATGTGCTGCGGGCATTTTGATTTTTATGTTCACATTCAAGATCCAGTCGGTTGACAAACAAGTTTATTTGCTTGTCAGCTGCTTTTTGGGTTGTTTGAATGGGCCAGAGATCAAGAACGAGTGTCCTAGTAATGTTTGTTTAGAATAAATTTGGGATTCCTCCAAATTGCAAAAATTTTTCCCAAGAAATGGGAACAAAAACATTTTAATAGTGTTAAATTAAGGAGAATCTGTCAATGTGATCAATCCTAGTAATCTAGGCATACCTAGGTAGGGTTGATTATGCTGACCACAACAACCCCTCTGCTGAGCAATCGGATGTGGCGTTTTAGAGACACTTGCACTTTTATTTTTAAGTGCTCGGTGCACCCAGGAGCTGGCCTTCCCGCTCTGAGATCCATACATGCGCCAACTGTACTCACTGGTCCATGTGAGATTTCAGGGCCAGGCATCTGAACATTGAGGATACCTGGCTCTGTCAATCAGTGCAGGAGGGGAAGCTTTGGTCCGAGGGGCTAGGCCAGCTGCTCGGTGCCCCAAGCACCTCATTATCATAAGCATAAAAGTCCAGATTTCTCTAAAACAACCCATCTGATTTGCTGCAAGAAAGGTGGTGTTGCACTCGGCATGATCAACCCTACAAGGCAGTAGTAGGTTTACTAGAGTTTATCGTGCTGACAGATGCTCTTTAAAACTCCCTCCACCAGGCCTGAGTTGTAAATTATAGGTCATTGCAAAGGTTCGCATTACCTTCTTTTTTGCACAAGTATGCAAGTTATTCTAAAACCTTGTTGAAAATCGTTAATCCTGGCATGTCTGTACATGGTAAATATACTAGCCCAGACTAATTGGTTAGTTACTAATACCATGAGGTGTGGGGCCAGGGTCTCGCCCACACTGACTGGATCAGAGCTGGAGCACAGTTCACTCACTTCAGAGACGTCTCCTCCTTTAGTCGTTTCTAGAGATGAGTGAATTTCATATTTTGAAATTCGTTCGGTGGTAAAAGCAGAATTGCATTATGGATTCCATAACCGCGGACAATAACGCAAATCTATGACGGAATGCATAACAGAATGCCTTTAGAGGCATTCCGTCATAATAGAAGTCTGAGCTGCAAAACGGAATTGGGTTGAATTAGTGGTGTGGCTTGTTGCAAAACATCACTCCTTTTTTGGCAGCCCGGACTTTCAACCGATGGCAAAAAGAAAAGTTCTTTAGTACCCTTGCCTTATTGTATACAGTATTTCTTACTCTAAATGTTAAAATAGAATAATCTCCACCTGGATAAACGCAATATATTTTAGCATTTATTCTTGTTAAAGGGGTCGTACGGTTAAATAATGCTAATAACCTATCATCAATATCGGGTAGGTGGGGGTCCAACACTCAGTATCCCACTGATCGGCTGTTCATGCAAGTGCTGCGCCCTCTTCATTGTTTTCCTGCACACGGTATAGATTGTAATGGCGGTGCTGGGTAATTACAGCTTCTTCTCCCACTCAAAAGCAGCACTTTTCTAGCCGTAATCATTAGACGTGAATAGTTACGCTGCCAGTACAAGAACTGCTTTAGGCCCTGCTTACACATGTGGTTTGTTGCAGGGGGAAAAAAACCACAAAGGGATTGTTTCCATTAAAGGGCCAGTTGACTTCAGTTGTATTTTACTATAGGCAAATCATTTGGCGTCAGCTGGCCTCTGTTCTCTCAGGTTTTCATCCTTCTTGGCAGGTAGAATACATTTCTGTCACATTATTCTGTCCAGTTTAAAAATTTTTTTTTAAAAAAAATGCGTATATAGTTTAAGTCAAAGGCTTTTTCCTGGATATCAATATGATGGCCCGTCCTGAGAATAAATTTGGAGGGGGGGAGGGGGTGGGTAGAGACACCCGGAACACAGTGTAAGGATTTGAAAGCAGGTGGTGCTGTACGCTGTGTACTGGCCCTGTTCCAGTGAATGGGGGATGAGCTGCAGTAACCAGACATGGCCACTACATGGTGTACTGTGCTGCCCGCTTCTGGCTCTGTACACTTCAGTTCACCAGACTAAAAAATAAACAGGGGCCATTGCCTCCTAAACTGCAAAATTTAGGAGCCAAATAAAATTTTTAGTCGCCAAATTGAAAATATATCTAATTATAATAATAAAAATTAAAAAAAGACTGAGTAGATGAAACACAGGTCACAGTAAAAAGCCAGCACTACATGTAGGAGAATACAGCACCACATACCTGTTACATCCAGTGACATTTACTGTCATGTAGATCTTCTTTCCTCTTCCCCTCAGTTTGACCCAGACCGCCATGACAAATTCGTTCAGCCGCATCTCGCGTCTTTAGAGTTTGTTACGGACGCGTAAGATTTTTCTGTAATTTTTTTTATTTTATTTTTTTCCACACTGCCCTATATAGTAATTTTCACGCACATAGTAATTACTCCCCCCACTGCCTCCACAGTAGAAATATGCTCCACAATAGTAATTTGCCCCCATACTGCCCTCTGGTGCCCCCCTTATGGCAAGTAATGTGCCCCCCTTATGCACCTGTGTCCTTTCGCTGGCACTCACTAGCTTCTGGTACGGCCCGGGATGATGCAACGCAGACGTGCACACCTCACTGCTGTGCGTCTCGGCACAGGCGGGCGTGATGTAATCACGCCCGCCTGCGCTGGGATTTCATTACCAAATAGACCTCAGGTCTGTAGAGTAGGTGATCGGCAGCGGGGCAAGGAACTATTGGCTCCCATGCCCCGCCGCAATATCTAGCTACAGTGCGGCAGCTGTGTCGCAAATGGCGAGAATGCTAAGTCTTGTCGCCATCTGAAAATTTTAAGACGCATTGGCGACTATTTTGGTCGCCATCTGCAGCGCTGACTTCCTGCTGGCAGCCTATTGGTGGGTGGTGCCAGGTGTTTTACCTCCCAGGGATATGATATTGGTGACCTATCCTCATATAGGTTATACTTTATTTCACTCCTGATGCCCGCACGTCCACTGCATCTCGAGGAGGAACCAATAGCAGGCCGCAACGGGACTAACCTCCCTAGAGTCACCCGCCATGCTAGGGAGGCTCGTCCCTAGGGATGAGCGAATTGACTTCGGATGAAACATCCGAAGTCGATTTGCATAAAACTTTGTTTTAATACTGTCCGGAGCAGGAGCTCCGTACGGTATTAGAATGTATTGGCTCCAATGAGCCAAAGTTATTGCTTTGCGAAGACTTGAGACTCCAGGTAATAACTTAATAAATTAATCTGTACTGTAAAAAACCATTTCCCGAACTCTGGTTCGGTTCCAAGGTACACTTGGAAACGAACCTGAGTTCGGGAAATGTGTTTTTTTACTCATCCGGGGGTGAGTGTACGCTCTTACTTTGGGGCAGATTTAATAATACTGCCTAAATCTTTTTAGCTAGTGATGTGCTGTAGATTTTCTGCATATAAACCCTACCATATGGCTACTTTCAAATGTTGCAGATTCTTGCGTGGAAAAGCAACAGTTTTAGGCCTCATGCACACGACCGTTTTATTCAGTGTCCATTGAGCCGTTTTTCGTGATTTTCTGCGGACCCATTGATTTTTCAATGGGTCCGTTGAAAACTCGGCTAATGCACAGTTTGCCATCCGTGTCCGTGATCTGTGGTTCCAGTCAGTCAAAAAAATATAACCTGTCCTATTATTTTTGCGGAAAACGCTTCGCGGACCCATTCAATCAATGGGACCGCTAAAAAATGCGGAGGCACACAAGATTGTCGTCCGTTTTTTTCCTATCATTTGCATGGCAAACCTGTTTGACTTTTTTTTTACATTCCTTTATGGCCTCCTGCACACGACAGTTTGTGTGCACCCGTGGCCGTTGTGCCGTGTTCTGTTTTTGTACCTACCCTATGGCTACTTTCAAATGTTGCAGATTCTTGCGTGGAAAAGCAACAGTTTTAGGCCTCATGCACACAACCGTTTTATTCAGTGTCCATTGAGCCGTTTTTCGTGATTTTCTGCGGACCCATTGACTTTTAATGGGTCCGTGTAAAAATCGGAAAATGCACTGTTTTGCAGCCGCATCCGTAATCCGTGTTTCCTGTCCGTCCAAAAAATATGACCTGTCCTATTTTTTTGACGGACAACGGTTCACGGACCCATTCAAGTCAATGGGTCCGTGAAAGAACACGGATGCACACAAGATTGGCATCCGCGTCCGTGATCCGTGGCCGTAGGTTACTTTCATACAGACGGATCCGAAGATCCGTCTGCATAAAAAAAGCTTTTTCAGAGCTGAGTTTTCACTTCGTGAAAACTCAGAACAGACAGTATATTCTAACACGGAGGCGTTCCCATAGTGATGGCGACGCTTCTAGTTAGAATATACTACGAACTGTGTACATGACTGCCCCCTGCTACTTGGCAGCACCCGATCTCTTACAGGGGGCTGTGATCCGCACAATTAACCCCTCAGGTGCTGCACCTAAAGGGTTAATTGTGCATATCATAGCCCTCTATAAGAGATCAGGGGACAGACCCCCCTCCCTCCCCAGTTTTAATTTCATTGGTGGCCAGTGCGGCCCCCCCTCCCTCCATTGTATTATTTTCATTGGTGGCACAGTGTGCGGCCTCCCCTCTCCCCCCCCCCCCCCCTCGATTGTATTATTTCCATTGGTGGCACAGTGTGCGGCCTCCCCCCCCCCCCCCCCCCTATTGTATTATTTCCATTGGTGGCACAGTGTGCGGCCCCCCCCCCCCCCCCCTCTATTGTATTATTTTCATTGGTGGCACAGTGTGCGGCCTCCCCTCTCCCCCCCCCCCTATTGTATTATTTCCATTGGTGGCACAGTGTGCGGCCTCCCCCCCCCCCCCCCCCCCCCTCTATTGTATTATTTTCATTGGTGGCACAGTGTGCGGCCTCCCCTCTCTCCCCCTTCCCCTGATCATTGGTGGCAGCGGAGAGTTCTGATCGGAGTCACAGTTTAATCGCTGGGGCTCCGATCGGTAACCATGGCAACCAGGACGCTACTGCAGTCCTGGTTGCCATGGTTACTTAGCAATATTAGAAGCTGCGCTGTCTGTGACCGGCCGGTAGCTCCTCCTTCTGGTAAGTGACAGATCATTAAGCAATGCGCCGCACAGACCTGTCACTTACCAGTAGCAAGAGCTCCCGGCCGGTCACAGACAGCGCAGCAGGTAAGTATGATGCTTCTAATATTGCTAAGTAACCATGGCAACCAGGACTGCAGTAGCGTCCTGGTTGCCCTGGTTACCGATCGGAGCCCCAGCGATTAAACTGGGACTCCGATCGGAGCTCTCCGCTGCCACCAATGATCGGGGGGGAGAGGGGAGGCCGCACACTGTGCCACCAATGAAAATAATACAATAGAGGGGGGGCCGAGGGGGGTCTGCCCCCTGCTGCCTGGCAGCCCCTGATCTCTTACAGGGGACTATGATACGCACAATTAACCCCCTCAGGTGCGGCACCTGAGGGGTTAATTGTGCGGATCACAGACCCCTGTAAGAGGCAGGGGGCAGTCATGTACACAGTGCTTAGTATATTCTAACTTGAAGCGTCCCCATCACCATGGGAATGCCTCTGTGTTAGAATATACTGTCTGATCTGAGTTTCACGATCTAACTGATATCCGATGGTATATTCTAACATAGAGGCGTTCCCATCGTGATGGGGACGCTTCAAGTTAAAATATACCATCGGATTGGAGAAAACTCCGATCCGATGGTATAATAGGGACTCGTGACTTTACATTGAAAGTCAATGAGGACGGATCAGTTTGCAATTGCACCATATTGTGTCAACGTCAAACGGATCCGTCCCCATTGACTTGCATTGTAATTCAGGACGGAGCCGTTTGGCTCCGCACGGCCAGGCGGACACCAAAACGACTTTTTTTTCATGTCCGTGGATCCTCCAGAAATCAAGGAAGACCCACGGACGAAAAAACGGTCACAGATCACGGACCTACGGACCCAGTTTTTGCGGACCTTAAACAAAAAACGGTCGTGTGCAGGAGGCCTATGTCTGGTGGTCCTCCGAAAATAAAGGAAGACACACTGAAACGGATCACGGATCGTGTGCATGAGGCCTTATACAGTACCAACGAAGTGCATGAGATTTCACAAATCTCATCTACACTTTGCTTTTTGTTCTGTGCAGTTAATTGACCTACCAATCAAATTTTTAAATCCGCAGCTTGTTAATTTTTGTGGTTCCTTTGTGCGGATTTCACGCTTTTCAATGCAGGGGTGAGGTCTGCAGCAAAACGGCATCAAAATCTGCAAGAAACATGTGCACATGAATCTAACTTCAAAAATCGTGGTATGTTTCATAAGGCGCTATACTTCTCAATCACACAGTGCATACCTCTTCGTAGTTGCACGGACACATGAGCTTTCATGCAAAAGCTTATGTTTCTTTCTTCAAAAGGAACAATCTGGAGGTTTTACCATGGCCATCACAGTCCCCTGGTCTGAACATCATTGAAAATCTGAGGATAGATCTCAAAAGAGCAGTGTGTGCAAGACAGCCCAGAAATCTCACAGAACTGCAAGACTTTTGCAAGGAAGAATGCATAAAAATCCCTCAAACAAGAATTGAAAGACTCTTGGCTACAAAAATCATTTACAAGCTGTGATACTTCCCAATGGGAGTGCTACTAGGTGCTAACCATGCAGGGTGCCCAGGGTTTTTTGCTTTGGCCCCTTTTTCCTTTTTTGATATCTTGAAAATGTAAAAGATAAAAAATCTTGTGACCAGGGGTTCCCAAAATTTTGTATGCCACTGTATATGTATATAAAATATATGGCGAGATCTAATGAATATACAAATCCCCCTCTCACTATCAAATTGTGCCATAGCTTGCCAGACTTGCCTTTCAGGATCCCTGGAAAGCTGGGTAGTAAACAACGTGGAGCTGTAATGAAGATATGATAACTACCTAGTGAAATCCCCTTTTTGAATACCAATTGTCATTGCCTGCCAGATTTCCCTTTCAGGAACTTGGGAATGATGGATGGCATTTTTCTTTCTCAAGCTGCAGAAAAAATATAAATGAAAACAAGCAACATATAAAACTCACCTATTCCAGGTGTAATTCTTGCCTGGAGCTCCACATAATTACTGCATCAGGACCTTATTCATTATACAGTTTATATGCACTATAATAATCAATAGGAGCCAGGCCTTCCCCCCTATTCCCCAAAGTTCAGTGACAACATGCTGGTGCCCCTAGCTGGTCTCCAGCAGAGGATGGAGGAGGCTGGGTGGAAAGGGCTCCCACTGTGCTTGCAAGATTTCAGCAGAAGGGCTTGTTCCTGCCGCTTTCTGAAAGGGGTTGTCTCTTCTCAGAAATTGGTGGCATATCGCTAGGATATGCCACCAGAGAACTCCCATAGAAATGGAGGGTGGCCATGCTTGCGCGGTGCTCTCTCCTTTACTTTAGGGGGGGGGGGGGGGGGGGGTCTGTTCTGAAGTTGCGTACAGGACCCACTCCTGTCTGACATTGGTAGCAATTCCAGTGATATGCCACACAACACAACCCTTTTAACCGTTGGACTTTTATTTCATGATTTTAGAGGTTTAGGCTGGGTTCACACGAGCGGTTGCCGTGCGTGGCATCCGCTCCGTGAAAGAGTGCCAAGACCCGATGCAGACTGCAGAGGCACGGAACATTAACATGACTGATAATGCTCCATGCCTCTCTGTGACCATTTTTACTACGAAATCACAGTTGTCACAGAGAGGCACGGAGCATTATCAGTCATGTTACTGCTCCGTGCCTCTGCAGTCTGCATCGGGTCTTGGCACTCTTTCACGGAGCGGATGCCACGCACGGCATCCGCTCGTGTGAACCCAGCCTTAGTGTTCCTTTAAAGAGAACCAATCATCAACTTCATGCTGATCTCACTGAGGGCAGCTCATGAGCTAAAAGTCAGTGGTTACTGAGAACCAGCATCATAATCATTGCAGCCCAGGCCTTGAAAAGAGTCAGATCTCCCTGAGAAGAGTCCTTGTTATTCCTAATCTCCTGCTCTCTCACCCGTCTGCTGATGGTTGGCAGTTCTCTCCTAGAGAGAAAGGGAGAAAACTAGGTAGAAGATGGTCAGACATCAGCAGGAGAGCAGGAATTCATGGATAACCAGGACTCTTCTCAGGTGGCCGGGACTCTTTTCAGGCCCAGTCTGCAATGATTGTGATGCTGGTTCTCGTCAACCACTTTTAACTTCTAAATGACAGACCTGAAAGCATCTCACCTGTCTCTACTTTATGCTGCAGTTAGTATGGGCAGCATAAAGGTGATGACAGGTTCCCTTTTAAGTAAAGTACCCTTTGTGGTATGCTGGATTTCTCACCTCTTGTATGACTGTCCACACATTGGATGAGCACCTGAAATGACCACTTAATTGTGGTTAATAGGCAGGTGGGAAGCCTTTGTCTGCTCTTGTTTCTATGCAACCCACTGCCGCCTAGGCTTTTTGTTGTGCAAGCTCTGGAATGACTAGCACAGAAGAGGTTAACCTTTTTCCAGACCTCGGCGTGTCGATACCTGCATGAAGTAGAGACAGACTGGCTGCGGTCAGTGCACTGAAGGAAGCTGCTTCCCGCACATGCAGTGACCTCATGCCACGTGTCTGCTAAAAAAGCCAAGCAAATTATAGTGGGGATCTGAAAGCCCATCCCTGTGGTCAGTGGGGTACACTCTTTTCTTATTTAAAGTATGGCGAGGGGTTTATCAGGTCATCCGCTGATGGAAGCTGTACACATAGGCTTAATGCTAAACGACTCTGCTGTGAGCAGCATTAGTCAGACCTCTACACCTATGACTTATCCTGATGGATCTCTTCCCAGGGAGAGGTGTAACTCATGGCTCTAAATGACACATCAGCATTGAACAGTCTGGTGCGGTTTCAAGACGGCAAAAGGAGGATACTAATACTTGTATAAGTGAATGTTCACATGTGGCAGATTTGTTGTTCTCTACTCCTCGATACAGTTCTTTCTGCAGCATGTGCATGGATTTCTGCAAACCGGATTCTGAACTTTGGGCACGTGGGAGTATCTGTTAAAAGCTTGTTTGTTCAGCTGACAGCTGTTTCTTCCAACAGACAACCCCCCCCCCCCCCCCCAAACACATCCATTGATGAAAAAAGGATTAGGCAAATTTAACATTGGAAGAATTGGGACACCACGAGAAGTTTTAGATCCGGAATGCTCAACCTGCGGTCTTCCAGCTGTTGCAAAACTACAATTCTCAGCATGCCCTAATAGCTGTAGGCTGTCCAGGCATACTGGGAGTTGTAGTTTTGCAACAGCTGGAGGGCCGCAGGTTGGGCATCCCTGTTTTAGATGGTTGACTGTGACCGTTGGGCCAATGTTCATGTAATGTGTAGGGCCACCATAAGGCTACTTTCACACTTGCGTTTTTCTTTTCCGGCATAGAGTTCCGTCACAGGGGCTCTATACCGGAAAAGAACTGATCAGGTATGTCCCCATGCATTCTGAATGGAGAGTAATCCGTTCAGTTTGCATCAGTATGTCTTCAGTTCAGTCGTTTTGACTGATCAGGCAAAAGAGAAAACCGTAGCATGCTACGGTTTTATCTCCGGCTAAAAAAACTGAAGACTTGCCTGAATGCCGGATCAGGCATTTTTTCCCATAGGAATGTATTAGTGCCGGATCCGGCATTCAGAATACCGGAATGCCGGATCCGTCCTTCCGGTATGCGCATGCGCAGACTGAAAAAAAGGTGAAAAAATAAATGCCGGATCCGTTTTTGCCGGATGACACCGGAAAGACGGATCCGGCATTTCAATGCATTTTTTCGACTGATCAGGCATTTTTAAGACTGATCAGGATCCTGATCAGTCTTACTAATGCCATCAGTTAGCATACATTTTGCCTGATCCGGCAGGCAGTTCCGGCGACGGAACTGCTTGCCGGATCTCTCTGCCGCAAGTGTGAAAGTAGCCTAAGAAGTCTTTAGTGCTAAACAACCAATCAACCACGCCCACCAGTGCTGCCGTAGGCTGGGTTCACTTCTGCATTGTCATTTCCCCGGCAAGCCCTAATAAATACAGTAGTACATGTATAGACACCTGCCGCTGACTGCAGATCAGTCATTTGTATGTCGATACGCACCCCTATTCCCCTACTGTGCGCCCACAAACCAACCATAGAGTGCATTGAGAGGACTCTTGTGCGTACACGCAGAATGGAGAGGACTTTAGCAGAAATGCATTCCACAGCCGTTTGTGGGCGCATAGCCGGGGAATGGGGGTGAGAGAGGATCTATATACAAATGACTGATCTGCAGTCAGCGCCAGGTGTTCTGTACATGTATTACTGCACTTAATAGATCTTTTCCAAAGTGATAGATTCCCTCTAATTAGTCTCTAGGGGAGTCTGTTATATTGTCTTGAGAGTTAAGCCTCTTGCACATGAACGTACTTTATTTTACGTTCCATTTTTGCGGTTTCTGTTTGCGGTCTGTATGCGGAACCATTCATTTAAATGGATCCGCAAAAAAAAACAGTACTCTGTGTGCATTCAGTTTCCGTATATCCGTTCCGCTAAGAGATAGAACTTGTCCTATTATTGTCTGCATAACAGACAAGGATAGGACTGTTCTATTAGAGGCAAGCTGTTCCGTTCCGCAAAATACGGAATGCACATGGACGTCATCTGTATTTTTTTGGGGTTTTTTGCGGACTGCAAAATACATATGGTTGTGTGCAAGAGGCCTTAGACTCGCGTCACATAATGGTTTGTCTGCTTTTGCTGATATCCCAATGTGTCCGTTTACTGTCCAGCAATTGCCAGCCATGAAATGTTGGTGGGGAAAAAAGTCATCGCTAGTAGGAGTGAGACACTGGATGCTGATTGGGCATCTCCCAATTTAGAATGGGTCCTTTGTAACTCTTAGATAGTTGGTGAATACCAGTGGGGCAAAAAAAGTATTTAGTCAGCCACCAATTGTGCAAGTTCTCCCACTTAGGCTACTTTCACACTAGCGTTGTTTTAATCCGGCGTTCAATTCCGACACCGGAACTGCCCGCCGGATCCGGAAAAAACGTGTGAAAACGGATTACATTTGAATCCTGATCAGGATTTTGATCACAATGAAAAAATGCATTGGAAAAAACGGATCCGCCATTTAGGGACTTTAACTTTTTTTTTCACATTTTTCGGGTTTAACATGCAAAAGCCGGATCCGTTTTGACTGAACACACAGCGCCAGATCCGGCGTTAATGCAAGTCAATGGGAAAAAGGCCTGATCCGGCGTTCAAAGTGTTCAGGCTTCTTGGCCGGAGGTAAAAATACTGCATGCTACGTTTTTCTGAAAAGCCTGATCAGTCAAAAAGACTGAACTGAAGACATCCTGATGCATCCTGAAGGACTGACTCTCCATTCAGAATGCATGGGGATAAAACTGATCAGTTCTTTTCCGGATTTGAGTCCCTAGGACGGAACTCAGCGCCGGAAAAGAAAAACGCTAGTGTGAAAGTACTCTTAAAGATGAGTGGCCTGTAATTTTCATCATGGGTATACCTCAACTATGAGAGACATAATGAGAAAAACAAATCCAGAAAATCACTCTGATTTTAAAAGAATTTTTAATTGTAAATTATGGTGGAAAATAAGTACCGTATTTGGTCAATAAGAATAGTTCATCTCAATACTTTGTTGGCAATGACAGAGGTCAAACGTTTTCTGTAAGTCTTCACAAGATTTTCACACACTGTTGCTGGTATTTTGGCCCATTCCTCCATGCAGATCTCCTCTAGAGCAGTGATGTTTTGGGGCTGTCGCTGGGCAACACGGACTTTCAACTCCCTCCAAAGGTTTTCTATGGGGTTGAGATCTGGAGACTGGCTAGGCCACTCCAGGACCTTGAAATGCTTCTTCCGAAGCATCTCCTTCGTTGCCCGGGTGGTGTGTTTGGGATCATTGTCATGCTAAAAGACCCAGCCATGTTTCATCTTCAATGCCCTTGCTGATGGAAGAGGTTTTCACTCAAAATCTCACGATACATGGCCCCATTCATTCTTTCCTTTACACAGATCAGCGTCCTGGTCCCTTTGCAGAAAAACAGCCACAAAGCATGATGTTTCCACCCCCATGCTTCACAGTAGGTATTAGGGATCGACCGATTATCGGTTTTACCGATATTATCGGCCGATATTGAGGATTTTGACCGTTATCGGTATCGGCATCTATTTTGCCGATATACCGATAATGTATTGGGAACACAGAACGCCCTGCTGTCAGTGCTCTCTGTGTTCCCTCCGCAGCACAGGGGAGAAGGAAGCAGTGTCTCCCTCCCCCTGTGCCGCTGCTGCCGCCAATGAGAGGAGAGAACATAAGAGGAGGGGCGGGGCTGTGGCCGCTGCTCCACCAATGAAGAGAAGTCTTTCATTAATTCATATACAGGAGGCGGGAGCTGGCTGCAGAATCACATAGCCGGCTCCCGACCTCTATGAGCAATAGCTGCGATCTGCGGTAGTTAACCCCTTAGGCGCCGCGCATCGCAGCTACTTGTCATAGAGGTCGGGAGCCGGCTATGTGATTCTGCAGCCAGCTCCCGCCTCCTGTATATGAATGATTGAGAGACTTATCTTCATTGGTGGCGCAGTGTGCCCCCCCAAGCCCCCCAGTATTAATCATTGGTGGCACAGTGCACCCTCCACCCCCATCCTAATAGTAAAAACATTGGTGGCGCAGTCTGCCCCCCCCCCCCCCAAGCCCCCCAGTATTAATCATTAGTGGCGCAGTGCGCCCCCCACCCCATCCCAGTATTAAAAACGTTGGTGGTGCAGTGCGCCCCCCCCCCCCACCAGTATTAATCATTGGTGGCAGTGGCCACAGGATCCCCTCTCCCCTGCTCCTCCGATCGGAGCCCCAGCTGTGTAATCCTGGGGCTCCGATCGGTTACCATGGCAGCCAGGACGCTATTGAAGCCCTGGCTGCCATGTTCAGCTCCATGCTGCTGTGTGCACAGAGCACAAAGCAGCAGGGACAGTGTGAGATCCTATTCACCCTGATAGAGCTCTATCAGGGTGAATGGGACAAGGGTTCTAGTCCCTAAGGGGGCTAAAAGTTAGTAAAATAAAAAAACACAAATATTAAGTATAAATGAAAGTGACAAAAAAAAATACACATTAACAATAAACATAAATTTTCAGCAGATTTGTGTAGGAATTTTTATTGTTATTCAAATTGTTATTTGGATGCAACTTGGCATTCTTTCTCCTCCAAACACGACGAGTTGTTTTTACCAAAAAGTTCTACTTTGGTTTCATCTGACCATATGACATTCTCCCAATCCTCCTCTTCTGGATCATCCAAATGCTCTTTAGCAAACTTCAGACGGGCCCAGACATGTACTGGCCTAAGCAGGGGGACACGTCTGGCACTGCAGGATTTGAGTCCCTTGCGGCGTAGTGTGTTACTGATGGTAGCCTTTGTTACTTCGGTCCCAGCTCTCTGCAGGTCATTCACTAGGTCCTGCCATGTGGTTCTGGGATTTTTGCTCACCGTTCCTGTGATCATTTTGACCCCATGGGGTGAGATCTTGCATGGAGCCCCAGAACGAGGGAGATTATCAGTGGTCTTGTAGGTCTTCCATTTTCTAATAATTGCTCCCAAAGTTGATTTCTTCACACCAAGCTGCTTGCCTATTGCAGATTCAGTCTTCCCAGCCTGGTGCAGGTCTACTATTTTTGTTTCTGGTGTCCTTCGACAGCTCTTTTTGGTCTTAGCCATAGTGGAGTTTGGAGTGTGACTGTTTGAGGTTGTGGACAGGTGTCTTTTATACTGATAACAAGTCCAAACAGGTGCCATTAATACAGGTAATAAGTGGAGGACAGAGAAGCCTCTTAAAGAAGTTACAGGTCTGTGAGAGCCAGAAATCTTGCTTGTTTGTAGGTGACCAGATACTTATTTTACTGAGGAATTTACCAATTAGTTCATTAGAAATCCTACAATGTGATTTCCTGTATTCTTTCCCCCCATTCTGTCTCTCATAGTTGAGGTATACCTATGATGAAAATTACAGGCCTCATCTTTTTAAGTGGGAGAACTTGCACAATTGGTGGCTGACAAAATACTTTTTTTGCCCCACTGTATCTCCTCGGCAGTAAAAAGGTTACTTCCTGGGTGTCATAAAGTGAACACATCGCAGGTCATGTGCACATTCCAGGTTATTTAAAGGGGTTTTTAACTGATGATCTATCCTCTGGATATCTGGAGTAGATGATCAGCGGCGTTCCCTAGGCCAGTGACGTCTCGTTCATTGGTCATATGGCCTAGTCCCAGCTCAGCCTCTGTTGAAGTGTATTGCGCTTAGCTGCGGTACGGCACTGCTTGATGAGAGAAGGCAATGGTGCTAGTGCCAGTGCCTTCTCAAACAGCTGATTGTGGGGGTATCTGGTGTCAGACCCCCCCCCCCCCCCACCAATAAGATACCGAGAACCCCTTTAATTGCAAAATTTGTGGAAAGCTGAACATGATGATCCTCCTCTTTAACCAATTGGGCATCCAAAGCAAGGTGAAGGCAGGTAACTTACTATACATGCATCATATAAGTGGACAAGCTGTAATTGGTGGAAAGCTTAGGGCTCAGCCACACTTTCAGGTTTCCTGATGCAGTTTTTTTATGACTGAGTGAATAAAAAAAAAAAAAGTCCTATCCGTCCTTTATACTTTTTCCTTTTTATGATCCACTCCTGATTTTTGGCATCCGGAAACCTGACCGTCAGGCTGTATTCTTACCGCTGTGATGAGCAGGCTTTTTTATTTTTTATTTTTAATGTTCCAGGCTGATAAGTTACATTTTATCTGCACAAAGCTCTACTGACAGAGAAATACCGCAGAGAGTCTATTACAGGCTTACGATAAGCAACTGCACATGTGGAGTTCAATTTATTTCCATAGCAAAAGTGTGGTTAAGTCCTGTGAGTTTTCATAAATTCAACACAATATTTTTTTTTTCCACACTCCTAATAAAACAGGGCCGCAAAGTGTCCAGCTATTTCAGAACACAGAGGCTGCCAGACAAATTATTGGCAGCATAATCAGGTTGCTATGCCTGCGACATGTTAATGTTCTCATCCGTTTGTGTGTTTTTTATTTTAGATTTATTTTAAATTTTTTAAATAGATATTTTCAGGAGCCAGAGTTGCTCCAGTCTTACAGACTGCAACATAACTAATTGTTTTAGAGATGTATCTATGTATATCTGTATAATTTATTACTGTAGAGCAGGGGTGCTCAATCTGCGGCGCTCCAGCTGTTTCAAAATTACAACTCCCAGCGTGCCCTAATAACTGTAGGCTGTCCAGGCATACTGGGAGTTGTAGTTTTGTAACAGCTGGAGGGCTGCAGGTTGGCCACCCCTGCTATAGAGGTTTCTACATCCATTATTTATCACATATTTTCCCCTCCCTTTGCTTACAGAACAGAGTTTGGACATAATTTTCGGTCTGGGGAGTCTTCTGCAGCTTAAGGAGGATTGTTGTGGATTTTTTTTTTATTTTTATTTTTTATTACTTTTTGCTTCTACTTGGAAACTTTTTGTTTTCGGACCCCATGATCCCCAGGACTCAACGAAGTTCTTGCGCAGGACAAGCAGATTGTATCTAATCTGGCTTCTTTTGAGGACTGCTTTGCATTGATTTAGGAGCACAAAGCTTTGTCATGGATCTGAGGCCTACCGTTCTCTTTCTATTCTGGACTTCCCTATCATTACAACTGAAAGACTTGGCCGGACATAAGGTCTATACAAACACATGGGCAGTCCACGTACCAGGTGGTCCTGCAGTGGCTGATCGGATATCCAAAAAATATGGCTTCATTAACCACGGCCAGGTGAGTGACTTCAGGTAACCGAAATGTTCTTGTTCTCTCCAGACTTGAGTACCATTGTTGCTGTAAGTTGAGTGGATTGTTTTCTCCACTGCGGGTACGTTGTGTTCTGTGGAAAGTCTGTAATTCTTGTTGTGTCAATTCGTGTGGCGTGAGAATTGCTGGATGTCATGTTTTGTATAGACTAAGTATTCTCCTGTAACAGGAATGCAGCATTTCCTATTGTACAGTTTGTGACGGTTAACAAGTCTTTGAAGGATACTTCTCTGGAGAAAGAGAATGTAGTCCAATACAGAGTATATATATATCGAGGCCTTGCATAAATGGCAATAGAACGTTATCGGTGATGTTCTATTTAACCATGGCTTACAATAATATAGTCTAGTACAACAGGAATTTGTATCTCCTCATGCTTCACCAGCAGGACCCATCTGCAGCCTGGACATTAAGGCTAGGTCTACAAGACTACATTTGTCGCACGACCATTTTTATAATGGCAGTCTATGGCGTCGCACTGCACCATGCGACATGCTGCAACACGACCGTCGCAAAAAATCCATTCAAGATGGATTTTTCTGCTACTGTCTCTTCGCAGCATGTTGCAGTGCGACACCATAGACTACCATTATAAAAATGGTCGCGCAACATTGGTGCAACAAAATGTTGCAGTGTAGTTGTGCCCCCAAGAAGTGTAGACCTAGCCTAAATGTCCTAACGCCCTATACTTGCCTATTGTCGTCTAACTTCAATTGGATTTTATATTTATTTTTTTATAGATAATTTTCATCTTTATTTTTTTAATTAAAACATTTAGTTTTTAATGCGACTTCAAATGTGTAGAGTGCATGTTAATTAATCAGGTTCACTTGTTACTGGTTTGTTCCTGGAGGAAATATTTCTAAGTATTATTATCAACGTGCGATGTGCACATGCATAATACAGAACTGCAATAAGAATGTACAAGACGAGTTACAGACTGGTACAGAAGGAGAGAGGACCCTGCCCGTGAGGGCTTACAATCTACAAGGTATGGGAGAAGGACACAGTAGGTGAGAAGTGTTTGGGACTAGTGCCTTTAATACACAGGTCCACCTTCTCTCTTAACTTTACAGTTTAGACATTGAATTCATCACTCTTTAATAGATCAGAACTGCATTCCCAACTCCGCTGGCTTTAGGACCCTTTCACACAAGTGAGTTTTCCATCCCGATGCAACGTGTTGTGAACGCTTAGCATGCGGGCTGAGTTCTGGGCCTCTCATTTCAATGATTCTGAGCAGATGAGTTTTCAAACATCACTTTGCGTTCAGGAAAAATTGCAGCATGTTCTATACTGTGCCTTTTTCACGCAGCTCTGGAACGTATCCAGATGAAATGTGTTTTTCCCTGATGGTTGTTAGGAGATGGTCATTCTTCAGTTTTCAAATCCGGATTGAAATAAATGCTGAATACATAAGTATAAAGTAATGTCGCACTCGAATGAGGTGGTGATCTAAATAGAGGTGCTCCCACTAACAGACAACACCTAGTCTGAAAAGTAGGATAAATGTAAAAAATGGAAGTGGGGCACTCTCTTAAGCAAAAAGGATCTTTAATACATATAAAATACAATAAATTCACAATAAAATAGATATACGGTTATTCTGTAATAGCAGCGGATGATAAATAAGACGGAAATCCTAAAATGTGGTTAAAAAAGCAAAAATATTTTAAAAATACATTAAATTACAGTCAGCATAAATATAGATCCCAAAAAGGTATTCCAGTTTTTGAATATTCAATGTTATTCAAAACATAGATTAACTAGTATTCCTTTATATTTTTTCACATTTGAAATATTGAAGCGGTGAAATGCTCAAATAAATCCAGATTAAAAACCAGTCTCCAATATGTATCACAGTCACTGAGTGATTCCAGAGCCCTCAAATTATGGACAATCACTGGCAACGATACATCGATGTATTTTTTATATGGCAGGGAGAGGAGGATATTTTAAAACTATTTTTAAGCGATATCAACCAAAATGAGTGGAATTTGACTTTTACGGGAAATACCAGCAAAACCTCACTGGAATTTCTGGATTTAAAAATCTCAAGTCAGGAGGGTAAATTACAATGTACAACTTTTACTAAACCAACAGCGTGCAACAGTTATATTCTATTCAACAGTTATCATCTCCCTAATTGGTTGATTAATATTCCACAAGGACAAATGCGGAGAGCCAAACGCAACTGCACACAAGACGTTGAATTTGAAAAAGAAGCCAAAATCATGACTGATCAATTCTTAGATAAAAAATACCCTATATAAATTTTGGATGCAGCACTTAATAAAGTAAAGGACATGGACCAATTTATGCTGACTGTAATTTAATGTATTTTTAAAATATTTTTGCTTTTTTAACCACATTTTAGGATTTCCGTCTTATTTATCCGCTGCTATTACAGAATAACCGTATATCTATTTTATTGTGAATTTATTGTATTTTATATGTATTAAACATCCTTTTTGCTTAAGAGAGTGCCCCACTTCCATTTTTTACATAAATGCTGAATACAGTTGCAGACAAAACGGATTCAACGTGCGTGCAAAACCATCCGTTTTTCCCTGAACAGATCTTGACACAATCCTAGATCACTCGTGTGGAAGAGGTCTTATACCCACAATCTCCCAGCAGCATTTGCTCTGGTGATTTTATATTCTGGGAGCTCTAACTTTGCATTAGATGCTCTACACTAGGGGTCAATAAGATCCATCACTCCAGTGGTCCAGAAACTACAACCCCCAGCATGTGCTTGTATTATGGCTGCACTCTGAACTCCCATAGAAGTGAATTGGCCTTTCTAGGAGATGTAGTTTTACAACAGCTGGAATGCTAAAGCTTGCCGATTTCTGCTCACTTATCTGATTTTGGAAAACCTCAACTTAGCTGAGCTCCTATACTGCAGTGGGACAACTGTGGAGGTCTTCCAAAATCTGATAAGTTGATAGGTGTGACAGCAAGCTTGTCAGTTTCTAATGGCCGCCAGCTTTAGGCCATAATGCAGGATGTAATTTTAGGATCAGTGCATGACTGAGAATTGGTGTCTGTATATAAAAATACTCTATGCAGAATACACTTGTATATATTCTATGTAATGGTTCCGCTTTACTCCGCATCCCAGGACTGAAAGCAAACTGCAGCATGCTGCGGTTTGCTCTCCGGTATGGGAACGCAACCAAACGGAACAGAATGCATTTTGGTGCACTCTGTTCTGTTCAGTTACGTTTTGTTCCTATGACGGATCTCAATACCGGAAAATAGAAACTCTAGTGTGAAAGTAGCCTAAACTATACTGTGAACAGAGCCGGAAGCGGGAAGCTCCATACACCATGTAGTGGCCATGTCGATGTACTCCCATTCAAGTGAACAGGAGCTGAGCAGCAGAACTCCGGCGCCTTCTGCTTACAGCGCTCTTCACTGTGTGCATTCCAGCACAGACATCTGCCCGAAACAGCTAATCAGTGGGGGTGCAGGATATTGGAACCCGACCGATCTGATATTAATGACTAGGGATGAGCGAATCGACTTCGGCTGCTTCATCTGAAGTCGATTCTCATAAAACTTTGTTGTAATAGTGTACGGCGCGGGCGCTCCGTACAGTATTAGAATGTATTGGCTCCGATGAGCCAAGGTTATTACTTTCCGAATTCTCGATACTTTGTGTAATAACTTTGCAAATGAATTATTAATGTAAAAAACCTTGATACCAAACTCTGGTTCGGTTCCAAGGTACCACTTGGAACTGAATCACGAGACTTCGCAAAGTAATAACCTCGGCTCATCTGAGCCAATACATTCTAAGCTCCCGCACAACAAAGTTTTATGCGAATTGACTTTGGATGAAGCATCCAAAGTCTATTCGCTCATCCCTATTAATGACTTATCCTGAGGGTAAGGCCATTAACATCAAAGTCACAGAAAAACCCCTTTAAAATCAATCTCCTTATTTGTCAAGTGGTTTGTGGAAACCTAAGTTCACATAATATTTTACCAAGCTTTTTAATATTCTAAAGCTGACGTGATGTAGTATTTCTATAGTTTTAATCCACTCTACATGCTGGCCTTCCAGGTAGATGTACATTTGTGTACTATGAAAGCTTCCTCTTGGACGGAATAGGCAGATATATTCTTTGCTTCTTTTGTGCCTGTGTTTCCTTATTGCCTCTTGTTCTTAGTGTTTTTATATAGTTGGTGTGCTTGCCCTTTTATGGTCCCTGGATTGGATGAAATTGGTTTGTTTCCAAGTGTTTTCTATAGACATATCATTTTCTGTGAAATCTGAGACTGATGTACCAAGTTGTAATGTTTAGTGTTATTTCTTCCACTGCAAAAGACTAGATTTATAAATCTCCCACCCCTCCCCCTGCTTTGTTACCTAGTGCCGATGTTCCTATTGCATTGTGCATTTTCGCATAGATGAACCTGTGCTGTTGTCTTCATGGTGTCTGGCTGCTCTGTGGGTCACTGCATATATTTTTATTTTTTTTTCCTTCCAGTTAGCAACAGATATCCTTTTTTATCTATTTTTTTTTTTTATTTTTTTTATTTTTTAAATTCCCGAACATGACTGAGGACTGCCATCTTGCTTGAGCTGTTTAATACCGACATTTAGGGTACTTTCACACTTGCAGCAGAGGATTCCAGCAGGCAGTTCCGTTGCAATCCGGACGCAAACGGCTGGCATTTGTCAGACGGATCCGGATGGGGAGCCGTCTCACAAATGCATTGCAATACCGGATCCGTATTTCTGGTTGTTATCCGGAAAAACGGATCCGGTATTTATTTTCTCATTTTTAAAGGTCTGCGTATGCGCAAACGGCAAAACCGGATCAGTTTTGCCGGATCACTTGGATCCGGCATTAATGCATTTCAATAGAAATTAATGCTGGATCCAGCATTCTTGCTAGTGTTCAGGATTTTTGGCCGGCGAGAAAAATGCAGGATGCTGCGGTATTTTCTCCGGCCAAAAAAACGTAAGAGGGACTGAACGGAATGCTCTCTATTCAGTTTTATCCTAATGCATTCTGATCAGTTTTTTTCGGGTATTGAGCTCCTGTGACAGAACTCAATACCGGAAAACAAAAACTCTAGTGTAAAGCATCTCTCTAGGGTACTTTCACAGCAGCCACCATGGGCACAATGGACAGGGGGACCTCATTGATTTCTATGGCATAATTTTGTAGATGTGCCCTGCAGGGTTGCCAACTGTCCAGAAACTTTTGGACAGTCCATCAAAATAGGTGACTTTTTTACATGTGTCCATGAAAAAAACTTGATGTGTCCATATTTTTTTTTTTTTATATAGCTCCCAGTAAATGCTGGAAATGAGTATACTTATCAGTATACTGAGCTATAGACAGGGATTACTTAGAATCTTTATAATTTATTATGGTTTTCCAATTTGTCTGTAAAATATGTTGGATGTCCGTGACTTTGAAGTTGTCCAGAAAAAAAACTTCTGGTTGGCAACCCTGATGTGCAGAGGTCAGGAGGGAGCTCAGATATCTGATATCGCCTATTGTGAATGGTGGATCATGTATTCTCTATATAGAGGTGATATCTGACATTGTAACTCTGCCTGTAATGATAAGTGATATGGAGTCTTACTGTTAATACTTAAAGGGGGTTATCCCATGAAAAATATTGCTATGAAATGAATAGCCCATATTACATCAAATATTATTACAATATCCATGCATTAAATCAGTTTTTTTTTTTTTTTTTGTGTAGTGTACATTAGATTTTCCTCTTTGGTAAAGCCCCCTGTTATCTCTCATTCTGGTTTTCCTTCTCCTGCATTGGAATAGCATGCTCAGTAGCTTCCCTTCACCCTTCCTCATCTCCGGGCCTGCATAGTGAAGTGGACCAGGAAATTGTGATGACATTACCTACCATATGCATCTCTGGGACTGTGTGGTGGACTGTTTTCCATGCATCGGAGGAAGGGGTTAACAATTGCAATGCATTCTGAGAGACTTGTGGTTAAAGAGTTGCTGCCTGCCCACAGAAAGGCAAGCAAGTCCTCAGATTTACAAGTAGAATAAAGGGTTTTACCCATTGTAATATTTGCTCTTAATGCAATTAATGAGCAGTGACTTGAGAAATCGTATTTTCCGTAATAATGTAGTTGACAATAATATTGTGATTAAAGGACAAGACGCTCCACCATGTCGCACGAGAGTCGGCTCTGAAACGCTGCAGGTCCATAAATTGGGTTTAATCACTTTTTTTGTTGTGCAGGAGCTTTCCCTTTCCCCTCTGTCACCACCGGTAGCGACTGAGAATATATTATGTTTTCCTGAGATGAAAAATTGCAAACATGGTGTCTGTGTAACACTAGCCTGAAGCAAATACTGTGAAGCCCTCCTTGTGATCTTCTCTGCTCTGCTTTTGTAGTGCTTGGGACTTTTTTGTCTAAAGAAATTTAGATTGTTCCTCAGATACAGTAGGTGAACCCGATTTTGTGTCAATCTCGCCGTATTTCTCGGCGAGATTGAGCACATACGAGCCCCATCGCGGGAGCCAGCGCCGAGCTGGCTTGCCGCGATGGAGAGCAAGCGCGTCATAGAAGAGGCGGGAGATCCGACTTGGATTCCCGCCAATTCTACACGTGTGCGGCGTTTGTTATGAATCCTGAGGGGGAAGTCCCCGCCGGATTTTAAATAAAAATCCGGCCTGGGTCCCGCCCTCAGGAGCATACCGGGCCCTTAGGTCTGTTATGGGTTGTAAGGAGAGCCCCCCCTACGCCGAAAAAAACGGCGTAGGGGGTCCCCCTACAATCCATACCAGACCCGTATCCAAAGCACGCTCCCCCGGCCAGCCAGGAAGGGAGTGGGGACGAGCGAGCGCCCCCCCCCCCCCCTCCTGAGCCGTACCAGGCTGCATGCCCTCAACATGGGGGGTTGGGTGCTCTGGGGCAGGGGGCGCACTGCGGCCCCCCCACCTCAGAGCACCCTGTCCCCATGTTGATGAGGACAGGGCCCCTTCCCGACAACCCTGGCCGTTGGTTGTCGGGGTATGCGGGCGGGAGGCTTATCGGAATCTGGGAGCCCCCTTTAATAAGGGGGGCCCCCAGATACCGGCCCCCCACCCTAAGTGAATGAGTATGGGGTACATCGTACCCCTACCCATTCACCTGCAAGAAAAGTGGTAAAAACACAAATAAACCACACAGTGTATTAAAATATTTTATTTTTCTGCTCCGGAGGCCGCCCCCTGTCTTCTTTATTAGCTCTTTTACCAGGGGGGGCTCTTCTTCTTCCGATATCCCGACGGGTCTTCTCCGCTATCCGGGGGGGGTCTTCTCAACTCTCCGGGGTTCTCCTTCTGTCTTCTCCTTCTGTCTTGTTGTCTCCTTCTGTCTTCTGTCTCCGGGGGGGGCTCTTCTTCTTCCGATATCCCGACGGGTCTTCTCCGCTATCCGGGGGGGTCTTCTCAACTCTCCGGGGTTCTCCTTCTGTCTTCTCCTTCTGTCTTGTTGTCTCCTTCTGTCTTCTGTCTCTGGGGGGGGCTCTTCTTCTTCCGATATCCCGACGGGTCTTCTCCGCTATCCGGGGGGGTCTTCTCAACTCTTCGGGGTTCTCCTTCTGTCTTCTCCTTCTGTTCTTCTTCTGTCTTCTCCTTCCTTCTTGTTGTCTCGGCGCACCCCGGTTCTTCGTCTCGCGAGACTCGGCGCACCCCGATTCTTCTCTCTGTTGTTGACTCGGCGCACCCCGGTTCTTCGTCTCGCGAGACTCGGCGCACCCCGATTCTTCGTCTCGCGAGAACCGGGGTGCGCCGAGTCAACAACAGAGAGAAGAATCGGGGTGCGCCGAGTCTCGCGAGACGAAGAACCGGGGTGCGCCGAGACAACAAGAAGGAAGGAGAAGACAGAAGAAGAACAGAAGGAGAAGACAGAAGGAGAACCCCGAAGAGTTGAGAAGACCCCCCCGGATAGCGGAGAAGACCCGTCGGGATATCGGAAGAAGAAGAGCCCCCCCCAGAGACAGAAGACAGAAGGAGACAACAAGACAGAAGGAGAAGACAGAAGGAGAACCCCGGAGAGTTGAGAAGACCCCCCCGGATAGCGGAGAAGACCCGTCGGGATATCGGAAGAAGAAGAGCCCCCCCCGGAGACAGAAGACAGAAGGAGACAACAAGACAGAAGGAGAAGACAGAAGGAGAACCCCGGAGAGTTGAGAAGACCCCCCCCGGATAGCGGAGAAGACCCGTCGGGATATCGGAAGAAGAAGAGCCCCCCCTGGTAAAAGAGCTAATAAAGAAGACAGGGGGCGGCCTCCGGAGCAGAAAAATAAAATATTTTAATACACTGTGTGGTTTATTTGTGTTTTTACCACTTTTCTTGCAGGTGAATGGGTAGGGGTACGATGTACCCCATACTCATTCACTTAGGGTGGGGGGCCGGTATCTGGGGGCCCCCCTTATTAAAGGGGGCTCCCAGATTCCGTTAAGCCTCCCGCCCGCATACCCCGACAACCAACGGCCAGGGTTGTCGGGAAGGGGCCCTGTCCTCATCAACATGGGGACAGGGTGCTCTGAGGTGGGGGGGCCGCAGTGCGCCCCCTGCCCCAGAGCACCCAACCCCCCATGTTGAGGGCATGCAGCCTGGTACGGCTCAGGAGGGGGGGGGGCGCTCGCTCGTCCCCACTCCCTTCCTGGCTGGCCGGGTAGCGTGCTTTGGATACGGGTCTGGTATGGATTGTAGGGGGACCCCCTACGCCGTTTTTTTCGGCGTAGGGGGGGCTCTCCTTACAACCCATAACAGACCTAAGGGCCCGGTATGCTCCTGAGGGCGGGACCCAGGCCGGATTTTTATTTAAAATCCGGCGGGGACTTCCCCCTCAGGATTCATAACAAACGCCGCACACGTGTAGAATTGGCGGGAATCCAAGTCGGATCTCCCGCCTCTTCTATGACGCGCTTGCTGGGATGTGCTGTCGCTATCCCAGTGAGTGCGAGATCTCGGCACCACGTCGCCGAGTATCAGCGCGACGCTGTCGTGCTGAAAACACAATGTCACAAACACCTACTGTAAGAACTCATGAGGGTAGACCACTGCATGTAGTGTGTGTATGTGTGTGTGTATGTATGTGTGTGTGTGTGTATATATATATATATATATATATATATATATATATATATATATATATATATATATTTCGTGCAAAGTTCATTTATTTCAGTAATCCAACTTAAAAGGTGAAACTAACATATGAGAGAGACTCATTACATGCAAAGCGAGATATTTCAAGCCTTTGGTATAATTTGGATGATTATGGCTTACAGCTTATGAAACCCCAAAGTTATAATTTTGAGGTACCCTTTGCTCAGGGGGCTATGGATTAATTAGCTGACACTTTGAGCCTAGAATATTGAACCTTTTCACAATATTCTAATTTTAACTTGCATTAATGCAATTCCTTAAGTTGCATTACTGAAATAAATGACCTTTTGCACGATATTCTAGTTTTTCGAGTTTCACCTGTAGGATGCTTCAATAGCAGCCTTCAGCTCTTCTGCATTGTTCAGTCTCATGTCTCTCATCTATCTCTTGGCAATGCCCCATAGATTCTCTATGGGGTTCAGGTCAGGCGAGTTTCCTGGGCAATCGAGTACAGTAATCCCATGGTCATTGAACCAGGTTTAGGTACTTTTGGCAGTGTGGGCAGGTGCCAAGTCCTGCTGGAAAATGAAGTCACCATCTCCATAAAGCTTGTCTGTGGAGGGAAGCATGAAGTGCTCCAAAATCTCCTGCGTTGACTCTGGACTTAATGAAGCACAGTGGACCAACACCAGCAGATGACATGGCTCCTCAAATCGACATAGACTGTGGAAACTTCACACTGGACTTCAAGCATCTAGCATTGTATGCCTCTCCATTCTTCCTCCAGACTCTGGGTCCTTGGTTTCCAAATGAGATGCAAAAGTTGCTCTCATCAGAAAAGAGGACTTTGGACCAAAGTTTTTTTTTTTTTCTTTTCTTATTTTAGCCCAGGTAAGACACTTCTGACGTTGTTTGTTCAGGAGAGGCTTGACAAGAGGAATAAGACATTTGAAGCCCATGTCCAGGATCCATCTGTGTGTGGTGGCTCTTGATGAACTCCAGCCTCAGTCCACTCCTTGTGAAAGTCCCCAACACTTTTGAATGGCCTTTTCCTGACAATCCCCTCCAGGCTGCGGTCATCCCTGCTACTTGTACACCTTTTTTCTTCCACATAACTTTCCATTAATGTTCTTTGATACAGCACTTTGGGAACATCCAACTTTTTTTTTTGCTATTACCTTTTGAGGCTTTCCCTCCTTATGGAGGGTGTCAATGATGGTTTTCTGCACAACTGTCAGGTCAGCAGTCTTTCCCATGATTGTGATTCCTACTGAACCAGACTGAGACAATTTAAGGGCTCAGGAACCCTTTGCTCAGGGGGTACTGATTAATTACCCGACTAGAGTGTGACACTTTGAGCCTAGAATATTGAACCTTTTTACAATATTCTAATTTTCGGAGATTGTGACTTTAGGTTTTCATAAGCTGTAAGCCATAATCATCCAAATTAGACAAAGGCTTGAAATATCTCTCTTTACATGTAATGAGTCTCTCTCATATGTTAGTTTCACCTTTTAAATTGGATTACTGAAATAAATGAACTTTGCACGATATTCCAATTTTTCAAGTTTCACCTGTACATGTCTAATTTTTTTATTTTTTTTTAGCGTCTGTCTGGTGAATATGCAGTCCTATGTAACGGCGGCATATTTACAGCTACCGGTCCATACCACTAGTTGCCAAAAGGGCACAAAACATATTATGCAACTAGGAGCACTGAAAAAATACCTTGGACACATCCTTGGTGTCCTGTGATGCTTTCTTTATCCATGTATGCATAGACATGTGAGGACACTAGTGAAAAGTGCTACTGCGCTATGCCTAGCGTGGGACTGGAGAGAACGCGCATCTCGTCTATCTTCGATATTCCTGCTGTGTTCTTTTTAATTTCAACCCTTGTGTTTTCTCAGAAGTTGAATTCTGTGATGTTACTGCCCTAATGAGGCCCTATACAGGTTTACAGCCATAATTTTTCATGTCTTTTTGTTGTTGGTCAGCAGACCTTGCAGTGATGACATATGCATGTTGTTTCAGTCCCTGTATACAGCTGCCAGGGCCTCCCGTGGAGGGTTAAACCCATTCCTTGAATCACTTTGGCCTGAGGAACCATAAAGCTACACACGCCTGATGCTGCTCAGTCCCAGGCACAGCAGGCGGCCATGCAGATCAACTGAACTTGGATATTCTGCACGAAAGACAGATGAGAGTCATTAGTGTAATTCTGTGTTTTGTGCTCCTCACACTACACGTCGCGTCCTGGGCTGCGCCTCCGCAGAAGCCTGGAGGCCAGTACTGTAAGTTTCTGAATGGTAAAGGGGTGCGTTTTTATTAAAATAAACCTTGATCAGCACCCTGCCCGCTCTTCAGCTCCCATCATACCCAGGCCGCTATATCGCAGTCCCACTTTGCAGGTTTCTTTATTCCGTCTTTATATAAATAAGGCGGCCTGGTTTGGATTTTTATGCGAAGAACACATCAGTTACCACCCACGTGCTGTTGGGATGAGTGGATTTTGGCTGCAGCTCTCTAACCACAGGTTCTGGTTTCAACTGTTTAGCTCATTTAAGGGTAAAAAATCCAATTGGCAGCAGTAGTCCCTTACAGGGGGGGGGGGGGGGGTGCAACAGGCCTGTGTTTAATTCATGAAAATTATTGTACATCAATAGAAGCCCTCTTCATTTTGCAGGAGGTTTCTGTTCTCACTCCAGTGTAGAAGTACAGTTTATAGTCGCAACGTTTAGTCACAATTGCCATTACAATAGGTTGTGTGCATATGCATACCCCTGGCTACACGAGATTCAACGCCGCCTTATGGTGTCAAGAGACAGGCCCTCATGATGTATCTGGACACTCTTCAATGAGAATACATATACATTTCCTGAGCTGGAGTTAAAGGCTGTTTGCGGCAGCATCCTGGACACATAGAGCCATCATCCAGCATGTATTACTGGGAGGAACACGTTTCCATGAAAAGTCTGAAACGTGGAGCAAGTTGTAAGCTTGAATTTTATTTTTATTCCCCCTCCCATTGCAAAGGTTTCCATAGCCTCTAAGGCCCCTTGCAGACGAGCGTTTGTCACCCTGCGAGTCTGCAGCTCCCGGCCTGACCTCCCAGCACTGACTAGGTCGCATAGCATTATATTGATTTATGATGCTATGTAACGCTTACAGTTCTGGAATGTATTAGATGACACTGTCATAATGCTCCTCCCCTCCAGGGGGTTAGCCAAAACATGGCATCCTAATAAGAAAATATATATATGTTTTGGCTAACCCCCTGGTGGGGAAGTAACACTTAGGGTCCATTCACACGTCTGTGTGTTTTGTGGATCCACAAAACACTGACACCGGCAATGTGCGTTCCGCATTTTGCGGACCGCACATCGCCGACACTTAATAGCAAATGCCTAATTTGTCCGCAATTTCGGAGAACAATAGGACATGTTCTATTTTTTTTTTTCGGGAACGGAAATGCGGACCCGAGAGTGGGGGTCCGCACATCGTGCGGCCCCATAGGAATGAATGGGTCCGCAATTCCGATAAGCAAAATGCGGAACAGAATTGCGGACATGTGAATGGACCCTTATTAGGATTTTTGAAGTCCAGCTTGAGGGTTTCTATCAAGTGACTATTAAATGGTGGGACAACCACTTCAACCAAATCAACATCAGAAAAATCTGAACCTTAGGCCCCTTGCAGGCGAGCGTTTGTCACGCTGCGGACTTGCAGCGCAGCTCCTGGCCTGACCTCCCAGCACTGATGAGGTCGCATAGCATTATGTTGATTTATGATGCTATGTAACCCTTACAGTTCTGGAATGTATTGGATAACACTCGCAGCATTATGACAGTGTCATCTAATACATTCCAGAACTGTAAGCATTACATAGCATCATAAATCAACATAATGCTACGCGACCTCGTCAGTGCTGGGAGGTCAGGCCGGGAGCTGCGCTGCGAGTCCGCAGCATGACAAAAAAAAAAACACAACAATGTGCTCTTAACCACTTAAGGACCACAGGTTTATACCCCCCTAAAGACCAGGCCCTTTTTTACAAATCGGCACTACACTACTTTCACCGTTTATTACTCGAACATGCAACTTACCACCCAAATGAATTTTACCTCCTTTTCTTCTCACTAATAGAGCTTTCATTTGGTGGTATTTCATTGCTGCTGACATTTTTACTTTTTTTGTTATTAATCGAAATTTAACGATTTTTTTGCAAAAAAATGACATTTTTCACTTTCAGTTGTAAAATTTTGCAAAAAAAACGAGATCCATATAGAAATTTTGCTCTAAATTTATAGTTCTACATGTCTTTGATAAAAAAAAAATGTTTGGGTAAAAAAAAAATGGTTTGGGTAAAAGTTATAGCGTTTACAAACTATGGTACAAAAATGTGAATTTCCGCTTTTTGAAGCAGCTCTGACTTTCTGAGCACCTGTCATGTTTCCTGAGGTTCTACAATGGCCAGACAGTACAAACACCCCACAAATGACCCCATTTCGGAAAGTACACACCCTAAGGTATTCGCTGATGGGCATAGTGAGTTCATAGAACTTTTTATTTTTTGTCACAAGTTAGCGGAAAATGATGATTTTTTTTTTTGATTTTTTTTTTTCTTACAAAGTCTCATATTCCACTAACTTGTGACAAAAAATAAAAACTTCTATGAACTCACTATGCCCATCACGAAATACCTTGGGGTCTCTTCTTTCCAAAATGGGGTCACTTGTGGGGTAGTTATACTGCCCTGGCATTTTCCAGGGGCCCTAATGTGTGGTAAGTAGGTAAATGACCTGTGAAATCCTAAAGGTGCTCTTTGGAATATGGGCCCCTTTGCCCACCTAGGCTGCAAAAAAGTGTCACACATGTGGTATCGCCGTATTCAGGAGAAGTTGGGGAATGTGTTTTGGGGTGTCATTTTACATATACCCTTGCTGGGTGAGAGAAATATCTTGGCAAAAGACAACTTTTCCCATTTTTTTATACAAAGTTGGCATTTGACCAAGATATTTCTCTCACCCAGCATGGGTATATGTAAAATGACACCCCAAAACACATTCCCCAACTTCTCCTGAGTACGGCGATACCAGATGTGTGACACTTTTTTGCAGCCTAGATGCGCAAAGGTGCCCAAATTCCTTTTAGGAGGGCATTTTTAGACATTTGGATACCAGACTTCTTCTCACGCTTTGGGGCCCCTAGAATGCCAGGGCAGTATAAATACCCCACATGTGACCCCATTTTGGAAAGAAGACACCCCAAGGTATTCAATGAGGGGCATGGCGAGTTCATAGAATTTTTTTTTTTTTGGCACAAGTTAGCGGAAATTGATATTTTTAATTTTTTTTCTCACAAAGTCTCCCGTTCCGCTAACTTGGGACAAAAATTTCAATCTTTCATGGACTCAATATGCCCCTCACGGAATACCTGGGGGTGTCTTCTTTCCGAAATGGGGTCACATGTGGGGTATTTATACTGCCCTGGCATTCTAGGGGCCCTAAAGCGTGAGAAGAAGTCTGGAAAATAAATGTCTAAAAAATTTTACGCATTTGGTTTCCGTGAGGGGTATGGTGAGTTCATGTGAGATTTTATTTTTGACACAAGTTAGTGGAATATGAGACTTTGTAAGAAAAAAATAATAATAATTCCGCTAACTTGGGCCAAAAAAATGTCTGAATGGAGCCTTACAGGGGAGTGATCAATGACAGGGGGGGTGATCAATGACAGGGGTGTGATCAATGACAGGGGGGTGATCAGGGAGTCTATATGGGGTGATCACCACAGTCATTGATCATGCCCCTGTAAGGCTTCATTCGGGGTGATCAATGACAGGGGGGGTGATCAGGGAGTCTATATGGGGTGATCACCACAGTCATTGATCATGCCCCTGTAAGGCTTCATTCAGACGTCCGGATGCGTTTTGCGGATCCGATCCATCTATCAGTGCATCCGTAAAAATCATGCGGACATCTGAATAGAGCTCTACAGGGGGGTAATCAATGACAGGGGGGTGATCAGGGAGTCTATATGGGGTGATCACCACAGTCATTGATCATGCCCCTGTAAGGCTTCATTCAGACGTCCGGATGCGTTTTGCGGATCCGATCCATCTATCAGTGGATCCGTAAAAATCATGCGGACGTCTGAATGGAGCTTTACAGGGGGGTAATCAATGACAGGGGGGTAATCAATGACAGGGGGGTGATCAAGGAGTCTATATGGGGTGATCACCACAGTCATTGATCACGCCCCTGTAAGGCTCCATTCAGACGTCCGTATGCGTTTTGCGGATCCGATCCATCTATCAGTGGATCCGTAAAAATCATGCGGACGTCTGAATGGAGCTTTACAGGGGGGTAATCAATGACAGGGGGGTAATCAATGACAGGGGGGTGATCAGGGAGTCTATATGGGGTGATCAGGGGCTAATAAGGGGTTAATAAGTGACGGGGGGGGGGGGGGTGTAGTGTAGTGGTGCTACTTTACTGAGCTACCTGTGTCCTCTGGTGGTCGATCCAAACAAAGGGGACCACCAGAGGACCAGGTAGCAGGTATATTAGACGCTGTTATCAAAACAGCGTCTAATATACCTGTTAGGGGTTAAAAAAAAAACACATCTCCAGCCTGCCAGCGAACGATCGCCGCTGGCAGGCTGGAGATCAACTCTCTTACCTTCCGTTCCTGTGAGCGCGCGCGCCTGTGTGCGCGCGTTCACAGGAAATCTCGGCTCACGCGAGATGACGCCTATTGGCGTTAGCGTAGCCTGGGGGAGCCGCCGCAATGACGCCTTTCGGCGTTAGCGTGGCGGCAAGCGGTTAAGAAAGGGTGAGCTGGAACTGTGGACTAATTAACAAAATAAATTTTATATATTATATAAATTTATTTTTTTAATTAGTCCACAGTTCCAGCTCACCCTTTCTTAAGAGCACATTGGTGTGTGTGTTTTGGGAGGGGGAAAAAATAAATAAAAATAAAGTCCAGTCTTTTCCCTCAACTTCAGTGTCCGCAAAGAGAATCTCATGGGACTCGACGTAGCAATCTTGGCCTCTGGTTGTATATCCAAGTGTTGAGCATTCGTTTCCTTTCCTGCTCATGACTCCCCTGTAGGTTCAAAGATCTCATGACCTGCTTTTACTTTTCAGGATTCAGCTGTGCACGGGCAAAACTTTGCCATCTTTGGCTTCATCAGGGGTATACTGAACCTTCTTGCACACACATTGTTATTCCTACCCTCCTCCTAACAATACATTTACTCTCCTCTCCCTAAACAAAGGACAACACTACCTTTTCTATGTAGGAAAGAAAACACAGCGTGTATCTTGACAAAAATCCACACTTGTTCTTGCCTGTCTTGACACTAAAACAGTTGATGTCCAAATTCCCTTGGGAGTCTTTGTATCAAGTTTATAGATCAACTCAGTTTCTTTTTAAGATAATTTCCCCCCCAAAATGATTCCACTTTTGACATATACCCACTACCTTAAAGGGGTTTTCAGGGATTTTAATATTGATTTACCCATGTCCAGGAGGTCGTGCCTCATGTGTGAATGATTCCCCATTTTGGACACTTGTAGTTTCGCCGGAGTGCACGGCATTATACTGATTTATAATGTTGTGCATTTCTGCATGACCTGTATCTACTAAATTACACTGACTGCATTATGTCAGTATAATTCTGTAGAGGTAAGGTCATGCAGAGACACATTATAAATCAGTAAAAGCCTGTGCGTCCCTGCGAAACTAGCAGTGTCCATTACGGATTGACTCCTGTTCCTAGGTGACCATAAATAAATTATGGAGGCAATTTTTTTTATTTTTATTTTTTTATTTGACTCCCATAGACATGACCATTATCTGCAAAAAAATATCCTCCTTCCCACCAAAAATAATTGTGGGTCAGGGATTAATTCACACATTCTAAAAGAAATTCTTGCAGTTGCCAACCCAGGATCCCTATAAAAAAAATTAGATGGTCTGTATCCCCCTCCTTGTATTGTATAGATCATAAAATATAAAGCCTATTTGCCATTTACATGCTGTTTTTAACATCCTGTGAGAAAGTGTAACATTTACTTACCTATTATGGAGCCACCTCAGTGTTGTAGTTCAGTATGTAACAATGTAGACGTCCATCTGAGTCCTGCCGGTCACACATGCTCAGTAGCTCTCGCCATAGTCAGGTCTCTGCATAGTAAGCCAGTGGTAAAGGACCAGAGCCCTTGCAGTAGCATGACTATATAGCTGAGAAGACTCCTTCTACAGGTGATGTAGACTATATATTGTCAGCTGCCAGAGGGGGAAGTTGACTAATTCAACCCAGAGCCCACTCCAAGCAGAATAGATTAGCATTAGCACCAATGGGGACTTGTGTAAGCAAAAATGAAAATGTATTTTTTGTATGCTAGAAACACTAACTCATTTTAACTTTGTTAAATGCATATGTGAACTATAGCTTGTGGCTCACAGTGAATGTGATCTTGGGTTTGAGCTCGCTTGATGGAAGTTAGTGTTTTACTTTAGTACTGTACTGGATATTAGTGTAGGTGGCTTTTTTTCACGGATAACTATGGATTTTACATCTGGAGTTAGGTCTTTTGAACCCGGACTCGATATGTGAGCGGTATCTCTATCCCAGTAAATTCAGTACCGATTTATCTTTTTCTTTATAGGTTTTTCTTTAAGAACGATCTGTATCTGACTTATTCAGTACATACGCTGTTTGCTCCAGTATTTTTAGCAGTCTTATTATAGTGAAATTATCTTTTGTGAAGTCATTCTTCAGGACAGTGTAAGTGTTGGGATTTCACTGCTTTGCTGAGTGCATGTTCTTCTAATGAAAAGGCTAAGAGTGCCATAAAATTAATGGGGTGCATCCATTTTACTGCCATAAAGTTTCCTCTAGCTGCTTGTCTGCAGCATTGCACTTTTTTTTTTTTTTTTTTTTTTTAGCAATGCTGGGTCAAATTGGAGACCTATGGAGCATGTCATGTATGCCCATGTTAGTGTCTGCTCCACTTAAAGAACAACTATCCTATTAAATTCCAGATATTTCAAATTGTAACAATGTTAGGGCACATTCACCATGGGTTTTTGCTGGCGTTTCTCCAGTCTTGCATTTTTTGTGGCATTTCCGCTCCCGGCCGACACCCCCCCCCCCCCCCCCCTGTGTTTTTGGTAGCGGATCCGCAAAAAACAGAAGTCGCCCGTGTTGATTTCCTCAATTTGCGGAATGGAACGGGCGCTGGCAATATAAATGCCTATTCTTGTCCGCAAATCGCCGATAAGAATAAGACATGTTCTATTTTTTTTTTTTTTTTTTTAGCGGGGCTGCATGAATGGGTCTGCATCCGAGCCGCCAAAACGGCGGCTCAGATGCGGACCCAAACAACGGCCGTGTGCATGAGGCCTAATATTGTTATACCTTTTTATTGTATAGGCATTTTCGCAAGCAGCGATGCCCATGATGTGTGGTTTTTATTAGTAGTAGTATTAGTATTAGTATTATTAGTATTCCCTGACATGGAAAAGGACCTAGGAATTTTTGTGAACCGCAAACTAAGGCCTCTTTCACATCACCGTTTCTCCTTTCTGTTCTCCGGCTCCGTTGAGGAGCAGGAGAACGGAAAGGACTGATTCTGCAGATAACTGAGACCTAACTGAGCCTAACGGAGCCTAAAGACCCCATAGACTATAATGGGGTCCGTTCGGTGTCCGCTCAGAACATGATTTTTGAGCGGAGACTAAAGTCCTGCATGCATTTGTCTCTACTCAAAAATCATGTTCTGAGCGGACACCGAACGGACCCCATTATAGTCTATGGGGTCTTTAGGCTCCGTTACGCTCAGTTAGGTCTCAGTTATCTGCAGAATCTGTCCTTTCCGTTCTCCTGCTCCTCAACGGAGCCGGAGAGCGGAAAGGAGAAATGGTGATGTGAACGAGGCCTAAGCTGTAGAAACCAGTGTCAGGCAGCTGCTGCCAAGGCCGATAAAATAATGGGTTGCATCAAAAGGGGCATAGATGGCCGTGATGAGAACATAGTCCTGGCACTTTACAAATCACTAGTCAGACCACACATGGAGTACTGTGTACAGTTCTGGGCTCCTGTGAACAAGTCAGATATAGCAGAGCTGGAGAGGGTTCAGAGAAGGGCAACTGAAATAATAACTGGAATGAGGGAACTACAAGTACCCTGAAAGATTATCAAAATTAGGGTTATTCACTTTAGAAAAAAAGACGACTGAGGGGAGATCTAATTACTATGTATAAATATATCAGGGGTCAGTACAGAGATCTCTCCCATCATCTATTTATCCCCAGGACTGGGACTATGACGAGGGGACATCCTCTGCGTCTGGAGGAAAGAAGGTTTGTACACAAACATAGAAGAGGATTCTTTACGGTAAGAGCAGTGAGACTATGGAACTCTCTGCCTGAGGAGGTGGTGATGGTGAGTACAATAAAGGAATTCAAGAGGGGCCTTGATGTATTTCTGGAGTGTAATAATATTACAGGCTATAGCTACTAGAGAGGAGTCGTTGATCCAGGGAGTTGGGGCTCATGCACACTACCGTCTTGCGGTCTGTTTTTCACGGATCCGTTCTGTATCTGAGTTTTATTTTTTTTATTTTTCTCTGATTTAAGTCTCTTCCGTTCCGTTATTCCACAAAACCTATCCGTATGGTTTCCGTATGCGATCAGTTTTTTGTGGAACGGAAACAGTAACTTCACCAAACACATGAGCAATATGGGCTGGGCATAGCACTTCTACAGTATGGATCCGCAAAATACGGGTGACATACGGATGTGTTCCGTATTTTTTTTTTTTTACAGATCCATTGACTTGAATGGGGCCTCGGACCATGATTTGCAGACCATTATAGGACATGCACTACTTTTTAGCGGAACGGAAATACGGTAACGGAATGCACACGGAGTACCTTGCAAAACCATTGAAGTACAGTCCACAAAAAAGGAACGGAAGCGGAAAGAAAATACGTTTGTGTGCCTGAGCCCTTATTCTGATTGCCTGATTGGAGTTGGGAAGGAATTATTTTCCCCTAAAGCGGGGAAAATTGGCTTATACCTCACAGGGTTTTTTTTTTTTTTGCCTTCCTCTGGATCAACTTGCAGGATAACAGGCCGAACTGGATGGACAAATGTATTTTTTTGGCCTTATAAACTATGTTACTATGCATCCTGTCAATCAAGCGGTAGGGGGGGTTCCTCTTGAGCAGTGATGACCGCTCCATCTGGTGAACAAATCAAATTGCTCCTTTCTTAAGGGTCCCTTATAGTAAAATAAGTGTTTGATGGGGGAAGTTCTCTGGAAATTTACTTAAGATATGGTCCACTTTAATAGGCTTTAAGAGATTGTATAACGACTGCCATGAGCTCGGGTACATCGCAGTGACAGATGTAGCGTTACTTACTGATCTGGTACTTAAATACTGATGACCTGTCCTCTGACCTATTTCTCATCTTGGAGGAGCCAGTAGTATATGCACTTTTCATCCTCTGCTTTCTCTTTCATGAATAGATTGATAGCGGCAGCGCAGCAATAATTTTAGTTCAAATATTTGCTTATTCTGCCGTGGTCCCTTCACTGCTGTCTAGCTCTACTCTGCAGCGGTGTCTGGTACTACATCACTCCACCATTCACAGCATGGACGTGAAGAGGACTCTGTCGGGGACTCCGGTGACAGAGCTGCAGCATTGCTTTTGTTCTGCAAATCAGTGGGGCTCAGACCCCCATTGAACACAAATTAATGGCTGCACCTAAGAATTTCTCTTTACGAGTCAATGGGGGGTAAATTGGTGTGTTTTTTTTTTTCTTTTCTTACAAGCACCAGAAATTTCCTTTTTTATAATGCAGTTACAAGCTTCAAGGGGCCCGTGTTGACTGTAAAAATGGCTTCCCACATCATGAGTATAATGAATAAATACCTTCACAATACGTTATGCTCCTCCATACACACTCCTTACATGTTCTTATTCATGAAAGATCACAAATATAGGAAGCGTGATGAGATACCTCCAAGCCTCAATATAACATGTTCTCTGATAACTAGAGCCGTATTGGATAGTGTCAGTGATGGGTTCCCTTTCACCATGCTGTGTGGCACTGTACTGATTCATGGGGTGAAGGCATCATTGATGGAAGCCAGGAACCTTCACTGACTTGGCAAGGCCCAATGGACACTTAGCACTATAGTGCGAGAAGATATTAAAATTAATTTTGCCTGCTAATACTCTTAACCATGTCAGCTGTGTGCACTGTAAATGGCTAACTGGGTGTGTGAGTGGTGACAAGCCATCCTTACTTCTATCTGTGAAGTGACATGTGGAACATTTACTGACCAATCAAGATTCTCCATTGCCTTTGATTTTTGACACGTTGCTAGTGTTTTGCTTGAGTGTTTTCAGCTCTGAGGCAAAGCTGGGGCTGCTCCAAGTATGGTAGGTGTCAGGAAAGTATAGTGACATTATCTGGAGCCATAGAAAGCTCTGAACTTGTTCTTTAGATAATGGGACAGAAAGCCTTGCAGATAAGTTCAAACAGGACTAACTTTCTTTGCGCGGTCCATCCTTTAATATTTGATCTGTGTATAAGGCCACATTCACACAACTGTATTTTTGCTCCACATCTAATCCATGTTTTTTGCAGATCTGATGTGTGGACCCATTCCTTTCAATGAGGCCTACAAAATGCAGACAGCACACAAAAAAATAGAACATGTCCTATTCTTGTCCGTTCGGCAGACATGGATAGGCATTGTTCGAATTGATCCGAAAAAATAAACCAATGCAACAAAGACGTCAGTTTAAAAAAGAAAAAGAAAAAAAAAGCTTGTACCTATGTGCAGATTATTAGTGTTGTGCTACTTGCAGACATGCACATGGTAAGGTATGCGGCCGGCTGTTCACTGTATTGGTTTAGCTGGGATTTGGCACGCACTGGTTTTTGTCTGGTGAAACCAGCCAGATCCCATTATAGTCAATGGGCTCTGCTGGTGAATGCATTGATATTTGGCTAGGCTGGTTGTTCCTCTGCTGGATACCTTACCGCAGATGTGAAACTAGCCTTAGGCTGGTTTCACACAAGTGAATGTCGCTCTCCGGACTTGCAGCGCAGCACCCGTCCTAAACTTCCAGACCTGCTGGGGTTGCATAGTATTTTATATTGACTTATGATGCTATGTAACCCTTAGGCCCCTTGCAGACTAGCACGAGCGGATTAGGTCCGGATGCGTTCAGTGAAAAATGCGTTCATGTTCAGTAGTTCAGTTTTATCACGCGGGTGCAATGCGATTTTTAATGTGTTTTGCAAGCGCGTGATAAACTGAAGAAACATCTCTTAGCAACCATCCGTGAAAAACTCATCGCTTCCGCATTTGTTTGTTGATGCGATGTGATTTTCACGCAGCCCCTTTCACTTCTAATGAATAGAACATGCTGCGATTTTCACGCAACACACAAGTGATGCGTGAAAAACATGCACAGACTCATTGAAATGAATGGGTCCGGATTCTGTACGGGCGCAATACGTTCGCATTGCACCCGAGCGGAGTACTCGCTCATGTGAAAGGGTCCTTACAGTTCTGGAATGTATTGGATAACACTGACAGTATTATGTCAGTGTTTTCCAGTACATACCAGACCTCTAAGGGTTACATATTATATTGATTTATGATGCTATGTAACCCCGGCCGTGGTGGAAGTTCAGGACGGGTGCTGCGCTGCGAGTCCAGAGCGTGACACATTCTCGAGAGAAACCATCCTTAAGAGTAGGGCTGCATCATGGTTGTGGCACTATTATATTCACGTGGGCTTTGTCTGACTGAGAAGTCATTATATTGTTTTTATGCTTATTCTGACCTTTTTGTTTTGATTGAAAAAAAAAAAAAAGTTTGGACAGCCCATTAGAGGTTTTCCAAGATCTTTACTGATGACCTATCCTTTGGATGAGTTATCAGTGTTTGATAGGTGGTGGGCCGGCTCCCGGTACCCTCACCTATCAGCTGTTTGTGAAGGCGCCAGCACTTGCAGTAGCGCTGCGGCCTTTCTGCTCACCAAACAGTTCTGTACCTTTTTTTTGATAGCTTCTGATGCCTTCTCAAACAGCTGGTCCTGGGTGTCGGAATCAATCAGATACTGATGACCTATCCAGAGTCAGTAAATAAACTCTCAGAAATCCCCTAGCACATATCTATGCATGAGAAAGGCTCTGTGTTTGAGCCAAAAAGTTGCCTCACTGTACCAGAAAAACAAAAAACAAAAAAAATATATATTGCTTTTACGCAAGGAAGTGCCGTGGATTCTCTTGGATTATCGTTATTTGGAAGTTTTTGATCGCTTCATCAGCCGCTGGCACCCGCTATCATATAACACTGCTGTGCTGTTCACACTTGTTGGATATAGATAGATATCTATCTCTCTCTCTATCTCCATTTTATTCTTCTATTTCACTTGTTCCATAGCTGTTCTTCCTATTTTAATTGTAGGCAACTGCTCTACATTCCTGTCTGAACACAACATGCCTAACCTGTGTGTTTATAGCCCCCACTTCTTCCCTTAGTCCCCAATGTTGACATCCTACATAGAAACATCTGGCTTTGCTTAGTCAAATATATTTTATTTCATTATTTCAATTTTTTGTGTGTGTTTTGTATTTCTGTAAAGCCTCTTACAAAGTCCCATTATTCTCTAAACGCTCCAAAAGCCTTAAAAAATGTGTGGATCCCTTGCCAATTCCATGCAACACGTTAAAGCTAAGGAATCTTTGTGAAATCTAGTTTAATCCCCAGCTGTTCATAGAAGGAACAGCTGTACCTGGTGTACACAGACCCACCAGTCACCCAGTACTTCCTTTTTGGTTTTGTTGTTTTCTCTGAGATTTTGTTGCCCTCGAGCAGGGCGAAGGATCCATCGTTAGCCATTTAGAAGGTTACAGTCCTTAAATGTGCACTGAGAACAATAATTCTTTAGGAACCATTTATTCAGTCATTGTTACATTGTATCTCTATAGAAGGTGCAGCCAGCCATTTCATGGCTTGGCTGAGTATTCAAAGTAGGTAAAACAATGAGTGGCACTCCAGACCTGCCAACCTTTATTTACCCATTAAGTTTTATTTCTTTATCATGCGTTCTGCACACTGCCGACTGTTCTGGTCCCATTACCCGTTTCTTTACCTAGCTAGGTGGCCAGTGGAGCTAGGATTTTGTAGACCTCAATTTAAAAAATGTAAAAAAAAAAAAATTCTCAGACCACTCAAGTAGCCAGTTTTAGTCAAACGGGCTCATCATTCTACAGTAATTTCAGTCTTTGTTCCAAAAGCCAGGAAAAGATAATCCAGAAATCAATACAATGCAGTATTGGATCTGCTTTACCTGGTAACTCTGTGCTGCCAAGTAAGGCCAATTTTTGTGCATGGACACTGAAGCAAGGTGTATTGCCCTCAATGTCATGTACACAAAGCACATGTTCTTGATGCTGCTGGGCTGGTCTCTCGGACTCCTCTTCAGTAATATATTCCTTTTTTACTGCATAATGCCAAAATGTTCAGTTGGGTTCCGGGGCATCTTTATATACCAGAGATGCAGGAGGACATGCTGTTGGTTTATTGACCTGAACCTAGTGGAGTCATCTAAAGAGCTTTTGTCAGCATGATCAACCCCAGTAAACCAGGCATATCGCCTGGAAGAGTCGATCATGCTGAGTGCACTGAATCTTCTGTTGCAGTAGTCCGAGGTGTCGTATTAGAGAAATGTGTACATAAAAATAATCAGAGGGCTGCTGTCATGGTAGGGAACGGTAAGCTTTGAACTCCGGCACCACCACTGTCCCTAACTATTTACATGACCCACCCTAGACGGCGGCCCACAACTAGTCAACAATCCCTTACTAAAGTGCAGGTTCCAAACCTGGAAGGAAACAATGGGGAGGCAAAACAGTCACTGCTATTGAGGGAATGGCACAGCCCGTAGTAAGCAGTACCAGAAACGTACCTAGCTGTAGTCGATACTAGGAGAATCCAAACCTAATCAGAACCATGGGGCATAAACCAGGAGTAGTGTTGAGTAAAGTGAGTTTCGGATGCTTCCAACTAGTACCTCGGACCCTAAGCAGAGTTCGGTTTCAAGTCTTAAAGTGGTTTTCCACTTTAAAAATCAATTCCTAAAGTTATTCAACAAAGTCACATGCGACTTCGCAAATAACTTACTTCGACTTATCTGATACCATACATTCTAATACTGTACGGAGACTGATATCCGTACAGTATTATTCTAAAGTTTTAAACAAAGTGACATTGGAAGAAGCATCCGAAGCTCTCTACGCTCAACACAAGTCGGAAGTGAAGTCTAAAAGGGGTCAGTCAAAGAGTAAACTTTACCCAAGCAGGAGTCAGAATCACAGGGTTCCGAATCAAAATGAAGCGGATACCAATCACAGGCAACCTGTGGCCATTGGGCTGCCTGTTTACATAGTCTGCTTCCTGCATCAATGTCATTGCGCCAGACGTGCGAGGGCGGCCTTTGATTGGCTGGCGCTCCTGCACAGGGAGACCCAGCCTGGTCACCCTGCCAACTAGACGCCACCGGCCGGCTCGATAGATGTCACAACCACTTCACCTACCTCCCCACTGTTCAGATGCCTGGCCCTGAACTCTTAGGCCCCTGTCACACGGACGAGTATTCTGCGCGGATGCGATGTGTGAGTTGAACACATTGCACCCGCACTGAATACTGACCCATTCATTTATATGGGGCTGTTCACATGAGCGGTGATTTTCACGCATCACTTGTGCGTTGCGTGAAAATCGCAGCATGCTCTATATTCTGCGTTTTTCACGCATCGCAGGCCCCATAGAAGTGAATGGGGTTGCGTGAAAATCGCAAGCAAGTGCGGATGCGGTGCGATTTTTACGCACGGTTGCTAGGAGACCCGGTTGCTAGGAGACATGGTTATAAGGGAATATAATAGCATTCTGAATACAGAATGCATAGTAAAACATCGCTGGAGGGGTTAAATTTTTTTTTTTATTGAACTCGCCTTAGTCCACTTGATCGCGTAGCCCGGCATCTCCTTCTGTCTTCATCTGATCTCTGTGCAGCAATAGGACCTGTGGTGACGTCACTTCGGTCATCACATGATCTTTTACCATGGTGAAGGATCATGTGATGACCGGTATGACGTCACCACAGGTCCTGTTGCTTCACAGAGATCAGATGAAGACAGGAGATGCCGGGCTACATGATCAAGTGGACTAAGGTGAGTTCAATTTTTTTTTTTTTTTTTTTTTTTAAACCCTCCAGTGCTATTTTACTATGCATTCTGTATTCAGAATGCTATTATTTTCCCTTTATAACCATGTTTTATAAGGGAAAATAATAGCAATCTACAGAACACCGATCCCAAGGCCGAACTTCTGTGAAGAAGTTCGGGTCTGGGTACCAAACATGCGCGATTTTTCTCACGCGAGTGCAAAACGCATTACAATGTTTTGCACTCGCGCGGAAAAATCGCGGGTGTTCCCGTAACGCACCCGCACATTTTCCTGTCTGAAAGAGGCCTAAGTTTGCACCTGTGTCTATACATTCGATGCACAGTTCAGATCTCAGAGCAGGGACAGGTAGCCCCGCTCTGTGGTCCGGTAAGCGTACAAAGAGGAACTTTCTTTTTACCTGCATTTAATACGTCTCACAGTGGTTATTTACTTTTGTAGCCATTTGTTCAGCTGTTGACACGTTTTGCCTTTTGAATTTAATGGAACCTGATCCTCTGTGTCATTCAGAATGGAGTCGCGGGTAATTACAGCTGTGGTTTTGGGTCACAGAAATAAACACTTTTCATGCGATGTATCCCACATTGCGTGATGACTGCAGTGACATGTCGCTTTCTCAGATATATGAGCAGGAGGCAGGTGGAGCCTCGGTAATATGCAACCCGGTCTCTGCACAACAGGAAAAGAAAGGAAAGCCCTGAAATATAATAAGATTCCAACAGGATGCAGGGCCGAACCAGATGATAAAATGTAGTCTCTGGAGAGCTCTGTAACCACTGCTTATTCCAGGCCTTCAGGAAGCCATATTGTTATTTATTTTGTACAGAGACTATCAGAATTTTTCCAGATCTTCTTTGTGAAGGAATCTTTTTTTATACATGCTTTTCAGATGGAACTGGAGTTATTTTCTGTCATACTCTTGGATCTGACTGGATCATAGAATAAAATAATAGTTAATTTGCCCAGTTAAGCCATTTTCAAGCATTACTTCTCTGAACTGCAGAGACTGTTAAATTAGTGTAAAATATGGTGCAAAATTATTATAATATTTTTTGTCCTCCCTATTTGGCTGTATACAAATGGGGTGGATTCTTTGCAGATTTTCATTCTTAAAGGGAATCAGTCACCACGATTCTAGACCACTATCTGCAGTAATACCTGGAGTACTGCACATAAGGAGTCCACATCACCATATATTTTCCTACTGCCCAGCTGTCGGTGATTGGTTTTGGCTACTGTTGACAAATGTGTGTGTAAGATGACTATAGAGCACTTTTCTAGATTACATAAGCCACGTCCCCTTGGCAGATCTTCTGTGCTGTCCCCATAGAGAGCTTGTCCATAAGATGGCCGCTCATATGACCAGACGCATCACTTATGCCGGTGATGCCCATTACTAGTGCATTCCTTACCGCCCGTTCCTTTTCTTAAGTAGCTAACACTCAGCCAGACGTCTAACCTGTGCTCCTGATGTATCCGCCATATGTATACACAAAACACGTTGAACAGGTTTAGATGATAGGCAAAATAGGCATTCAGCTTACCAACGGCTAGAGATGCGCCCCCCCACGTGCTCCTCATTCCATATATGAATTGGAGATAATATCCTAGTGCATATATATAGGGGAACAGAACTACATAAATAAGGCGGGGGGGGGGGGGATGCGTTACCTCTGTACCTTGTGGAACGAGGGCAGGCAACGTTTGTTGCTACACCAAGCCCTGCTGTATCCCTTTACATTGTAACAGGCTGTATCTTGGATACACATATTAGCATGGTTTGTGGCTCACTATCAACAGTAGCCACACTGCTAATCCTTGTTACTATACCTTTTAATTTGGAGGTCCAATGCTGCCAGGTCTCATATGCTACCATATACGTACTGTCTGCTGTGCAAACCTCTATTTAGCTCATCAGTATCGGACCTATGTGTCCTTCGGGTTAGCCACTGCAGATTAGTATGTTTGCGCCTATTCGCTTAGGACAAGGTTTCCACAGTTTGTTTGTGGATCGTCATATAGGGGTGAGCCCACATGCTATATTTTAACTTTAAATTCTCGAAGATTTTAAGTTTTTTGATTTGTTATACCGTCCCTATTTAGACAGTGAGACTAGACGCATCCCTCAGCCTCCATTTGCACACTGTGTAAATGCAGCAGAGAGATGCAGTATATATAGCGGAGGAGACGGCCTGATTCATCTGGTCACATGACCCTCCATCCGCATCCATTTTAAGAGCTCTTGTGTGGACAGCCTAAAACACTTGGCGAACAAGGGGGCCTACATTGTGAAATATAGACAATCTGGCTGGATGGCAACAAGCGCTAAGGCTACTTTCACACTGGCGTTTTGGCTTTCCGTTTGTAAGATCCATTCAGGGCTCTCACAAGCGGTCCAAAACGGATCAGTTTTCCTCTAATGCATTCTGAATAGAAATGGATCTGTTCAGTCTCCATTCCGCTCTGAGGCGGACACCAAAACGCTGCCTGCAGCATTTTGCTGTCCACCTGACGAAGCAGAGCCAAACGGATACTTCCTGGCACACAATGTAAGTCAATGAGGACGGATCCGTTTTCTATGGCATAATCTCTCCTCCATTGACTTTCAATGGAGTTCATAACTGATCCGTCTTGGCTATGTTACAGATAATACAAACGGATCAGTTCATGACCGATCCGTTTTTGCAGGTCCATGACGGATCCGCCCAAAACGCGAGTGTGAAAGTAGCCTATAGACATCTTACAAACTCATTAATGAACAGTACCCAGAAAGTGGGTGAGCCCTTTAAGGGCTCATGCAAAAAAACTTTTTATTTATTTTTTTGCGGATAGGATGCGGACCCATTCATTTCAATGAGTGTGCGGACAGCACACCGATATAAAGCCAAAATGAGTTTAAATCCGTCCTTTAATGAGGGTAAATCAACCTACTAAAGGTAGAAAAGACTCTGTAACAAATGCCAGGCAGATTATACATTCGATTGCTTCTTGTGGCACATTAGGGCTTTAATAGACAACCTAATCCTTCCCGGCAATCGCCTGCTCGCTAGCTGAGGATTAGCTATTACATTCAGCAATCTTCTCCGCAGCATGGCGAAGAGCAATCGTTATGCCATCGCTCGTCCCCATACTGTCCAGTGGTTTGCCGGCAACAGATCATGATCTGCCCCCATCGAGCAATAATTTTTAAACCTGTCAAAAGATTTGGATTGTTCGATGAACAAGTGTTTGCTCATTCGTTGCGTAATCGGCGCCAGTATTACACTGCCAGATCATCGCAAACAAGCGCTCATTTGCAATGATTGACCCAACAATCCCCTGGTGTAATACAGGCTTTGCATATTAGACAAAAGTTTGACTAGACGTCAGTTGTGCTGAACTGCTCTGCCGAAGCGGTTGATGTAGACGAGTTGATTGAGTGGTGGTTTCATGCAGGTGGACAATTGTCTATAAAGATAAGTACTGTAATTGGACAGCAGTTAAGTGGTCAATACAGCGTTTGGTAGAATGTATTTGGCATGTAATTAGATATGGGAGACGCATTGACCTAAAAAGTCAGCTTGTCCTGTGAGGAACAAGACGTCTTCATTTTAATGATTTAGTAGCAAAGGTTGTGTTGGTAAAGTAAGTAATACTCTGGATTACTTCAGTAAGTGTTTGTCAAGACTACAGAATTCTCCATTAGCAATACAGCGAATGGAGTTGTGGAAAGACACAAGTCTAAAAATCTTATGCCTGACATTTCTAAATGGGGGATTTTTTAAGTTTTGTTTTGCACAATCTGTAATCTGTAGTTTCATTGAGAATTGGAGAAAACCTCATCCACTATGTAAATTGGAAGCTATAAAACCCCACTTTGCTAAATGTTTTAATAAGGCTGAAGTAGGGATGATCTGCATGCTGAATAATGCACTAGAACAATTAACGCCTACACAGAATTGAGCAAAATTACAGGTTTTAGACTGACCAGCAGGGTGGCTCAGTGGTTAGCACTGGGGTCCTCTGTTGTCCCTGTGTTTGTGAGGCTTCCCTCTGGGTACTTCAGTTTCCTCCCACTCTAAAGACTTGTGATAGGGAATCTAGTTTGTTAATGCATAGGAATTCATACCGCAGCCAACTGACTGCAGTGGAGTGTAAAAATCCATTTGCAGTGTTTTCATGGCTGGAAGAAAAGGGGTTCTGTGCAGAGCCCCCACCCATGGAAGGTAATGCCACTGAGCATGATGTTCACCACATCTGCTGACTAGCTTGTCATATTCTGCGGTGGTATGTGTAAGCTGTTGAAGGACCATTTACAATCTTATCATTCTTCAGTTATTGTGTATTTGTGCCCAGAATGCTGTGTGTTGTCTGGGCGGTTAGTCACAGGCTCGTTAAATTTATCTTTGTCCCCAAAACGGCTTGGACTGTCCTAAGTTAGACGCCCACCACCCCAAGCAAATGGATGTGAGAATCCTTTACCTGGGTCATCAACCGAATGGAAGTGAAATCTTCAGGATGGGCCATTATTGACTATAGGCACGCGGTCATCTGCCTGACAGCTGCACATTACATATGAGCCGTGGTTATGATGTTGGGCTAGTAGATATTACCTTCTGAGCTAACCAATCCTCTTTTATTACTAGTAGTAAAATCTGCTTATGACAGTGCTGTAAAGGTCAATTACATTAAAGTACTCTGCGGTCCCTGTGAAATATAACCATTTCTTCCAGTACTTTGGCGTTTTTAGTCTGAGTGCCTCTGTGTAAGCCCATATTTCTGTGTATGTGTTACATTTTATGTAATGGACTTTATTTAAGTTGTTAGTGCTGGTAAGCTTATGTGTATGGTCTGGGTTATTCCTTTCCTTGGTCAGGTGTGCGGAGGGATACCATGTAAATCGGAGTGTTACCTGCTTCTTGGGAAATATCACAGTAACCATAGGTTTAGGTTAGTTATTCTGTGTGACAGATGAGATCTGACCTGATAGTATGAACATAACAATGCATAAAATACACACACAACATTGCAGATACCCCCGAGTCTGGGGTACTTACGAAATGGGTTACAGATTGCTATGGCACTAGTATAGAGTCCCTACCCTGCTTCACACCCGTATGCCTGGTATAGACCCCACAAGTTGGTGGTGCAGCTAGGAGAAAGGTCCTTCTCTCCAACTTTCGTCATGTTGGGTGCATTCTGACATTTAAAGTAAAGTCTGACAGGTACTACTCACTGTTACCAGGTTGACAATGGCCTTAAGGTTAGCACTAATCTCCCTAAGGCCTCTTTCACACAGGGGTGTGCGCCCCGTAATCGTGCTGCAGCCCGCAAAATTCAGGCTGCAATGCACGAGCACAGTCCGTGGGGCAGCCGCATCGGATCGCGGACCCATTCACTTGAATGGGTCCTCGATCCGGCCGTTCCGCAAAAAGATAGGACATGTCCTATCTATTTGCGGAGCAGAAGTACGGGACAAAACCCCATGGAAGCACTCCGTAGTGCTTCCGTAGGGTTCTGTTCCACACCATTCCGCATCTCTGGATTTGCGGTCCCATTCAAGTGAATGGGTCCGCATCTGTGATGTGGAATGCCCACGGAACAGCACCCGTGTATTGCGGATTCGCAATACGGCAACAGGGCGCACGCCTGTGTGAAAGAGGCCTTACTGTGAGATATCTACCCAGGTATACAGCAGAATGAAAAAGAAAAACTGTGACCAGCTCGCTACCACCTGCTGAATGCTTTGGGCCATATTCTTGGTGTAGAATGGAGGATCCTGAAGTGGTAACGGGCACATTGGTGAAAATCCCCCCCCCCCCCCCCCCCCCCAAAAAAAATAAATTGTCTCAAGAATGCCTTTAAAAACTTTAAAGTTCGTCTCACTGCTGAAAACTTCTTCATATGTCACAATAGTAGACGTTTCCGTGTTACATACACAATAAGACTTGTTCTTCGTCATAGCACATGTCTAACAGCGGCCTGTTACATTTAAAACCATTCTAGAACCTCTACAATTACACAAGATTTAAGTGGTCAACCAATATTAACCGGACAGAATAAATATCGAAAAAACGGACCCCCAAGGAGTCATAATAATCATCAAAAAATGAAACTGACTTTCGTATATATGAAAATCCAAAAGACTTTATTATAAATATATATGAACAATACATACATGCATGATAAAAGAAGGCAGGACACACAGAGGAGGAGCAGGACCCAAGGTGAGGCAGAGAGATCAGTGCACGAAAATAACAGGGAAAAAAGAATGCTAGCTAAAAAAGCATACCTCAAAACCTCATGACAGCAACGCCCCAAACAAAGTGCAAAGGAGGCAATTGTAGAGATTGAGGTTAAAGTACAAGGACAAGATTAAACATACCCTGAGTGGTGGAAAGATCTCTCGGCCGACTCCTGACCCAACGCCGTTTCGCCAGTAAACCTGGCATCTGTGTGTCCTGCCTTGTGCTGCCGCCTTTTATCATGCATGTATGTATTGTTCCTATATATTTATAATAGTCTTTTGGATTTTCATATATACGAAAGTCAGTTTCATTTTTTGGTGATTACAAGATTTAAGTGGTTGTCCAACCTTGGGGCCAACATTCTCTTATTTTTTCCATAAATGCGTCCCGTGCTCCAGGACACCACCTCTTTTGGTTTTAGCAATAAACCTACATGTACCACATTGGGCAAAACCGCAGGGTGTGTAATTACGTACAGTATGTGACTGTTTTCTCAGTCTCCTGTCTGTACCGAGGGATATAATATTAAAGAGAACATAACAGCCCTCCCAAATCACTAAATGCAAAATCTACATACAAGCTAATACTACACCGAATATGATTAAAAAAAACATGAGGTTATTGGCAAATATGTTTTGACCAAAAAATCTGTCCTCCACCAGATGTTTCATATCAATTGCGGTATTCGTTTATATGTAGATCTTGCATTTAGTACTTTGCTGTTTGTTCAGTTTTTTTTTTATTTTATGTGGCCATCTACATCCACTTATCTATTTTTCATATCATGCAGGATGTTTCTTTTTTCTTTTTTTCTTCCTTCTGATTTTTGTCTTTGGGATATATTACCCAAAGTAACAAGTCTTCTAGCAACAAAATGTACCCCATCCTCCAAAATATACCTTTTGATCCCTGTATAAAACTAGTAAGAATATTTTGATTATACCACCAGTTCTTCGTAATCCACTGTATAATTGGTGCTGAAAACCGTTTTATTTTGCATCAATTTAGAACTATTTTGAGATTTCCTCAACACCTTAAGGACCCTCGGATTTTCCATTTTTGTGGTTTTGTTTTTCCCGTTTTTCCCTCCCTGCCTTCCCATAGTCCTAACTTTTATTTTTCCATTCACATAGCTGTATGAGGGCTTATTTTTTGCGAGACAAGTTTGTACTTTCTAATGGCACCATTTACGGTTGCAAACCATGTAGTAGGAAGCGGGACAAATTCCAAATGGAGTAGAATTGGGGGAAAAAACACAATTCTGATAAAGGTTTTCTTTTTTTTTTTTTCCTTTTACACTGTACACTATGCAGTAAAAATTACCTGTTATCTTTCTCCAGGTCAGTAAGGTTCCAACGATACCACACTTCTTGCGTTTTTAATACTGAAAAAAACAATTAAAACCTTTTGAGGAAAACCATTTTTTTTTTCCATAAGTGTTCTGACCCCTATAACTTTTTGGTATTTGTGTACAGGGCTGTGAGAGGGCTATTTTTTTGCGGGACAATCTGTTCTTTTCAGTGATACCAATTTTAAGTGTGTGCAACTTTTTGATCACTTTTTTTCTAAAAAAATAAATAAAAATTATTGGGTAGTTGAAGTGACAAAAAATGGCAAAGTGGCTGTTTTGATTTTTTTCCTGTTATGCCATTTGCCGTATGCCATTTAATATTGTTATATTTTAATAGTATGGGCGTTGCCCATGGTGTTTATTTTTTTTATTGGTTAAGTATTTTTATTTTAAGGAAAGGGGGCGAATTATTTATTTATTTTTTAACTTTTTTTTTTAATTTAAGTTGCCTTGGGTGACAACTGGCAAACATTTGATTGCCCATAGTCTTTATTGATGGGTAAATGTTCATCAGTAAAGACTTCTTTTGCACTATACCAATACAAGCCTGCCACCGAGTGGCCTGTATTGGTATATACATCTAATTGACACGGAAGCCTGCTTGAGGCTTCGGTCAATTAGCGCAGGGTAACAGGCTCCCCGATCTCTGTTGGGAAGCGCTGTTACCGGACGTGCTCGACTTCCGGTTACGGTCTGCGCAGATGCCGTGGTCACGTTTGACCACAGCATCTGAAAGGTAAGATGTATGCGATCAGCCTTATGTGCCACGGGTCTCTGCTCTGGCGAGCGGGCGCCATGATGTACAGCTACGTCATGGGTCCTTAAAGGGGTTGTCTTACTTCAGCAAATGGCATTCATCACCTAGAGAAAGTAAATACAAGGCACTTACTAATGTATTGTGATTGTCCATATTGCTTCCCTTGCTGGCTTGATTCATTTTTCCATGGTTACGAACACCTTGCAATCCAGCAGTGGTGGTCGTGCTTGCACACTACAGGGAAAAGTGCTCACCAGAGAGGCCAGTGATTTTTATTTTATTTTTCTCTCTTCTCCCCCCTACCGTGTGCAAGCATGACCACTGCTGGATTGCTTGTTCCCATGGTTATGACCACCCTGCAGTGTATAATGTGATGGAAAAATGAATCCAGCCAGCAAAGGAGGCAATATGGACAATCACAATGCATTAGTAAGTGCCTTTTTATAATAACTTTCTCTACATTATAAATGCCATTTGCTGACCTGAGACAACTCTTTTAACATGTTGTAGTCATAGCTATATCCTTCAAGGCTACTTTCACACTAGCGTTGGTTGGCGCCATCCTGGAGGGAGCACAGCATGGGTAATCGTTCGTCGTCCATTTGATTATTATGGAATGTTTTTTGCACTTAATTGTCAATCATGTTTATGTAGATGGACAGATTCATGAACGTAGTATCCGCTGTGTTCATCCTCCCAGATGTCGCCTTTTCCTTGCACCTATGTTCTTTTAATCATGTTTGTGAGATAGTTTTTTGTAATTATGCAATAAAATGACATTATCTCATAAGCGGTCTGGTAGTTGGTAGGTTTCATATTATGGTATATACCACATGCTTATGTGAGCAATTCTATTCATTTAAATAGTATAGGAATCCCTGGTTGGGGCATATATTGGGTTTTTTGCATATAAATAGCTGGCGTGGTAGGGCATATAAATATTTTTTTTTCTATGGGCTGCTTCGTTCCCTTGCTGTGCCCCCGTTCTGGTTTCCCGCTCTGTATGTAAATCCATACCATCAGTACAGGGAGGAGGAGATGGCCGTATTTCTCAAGGGGCGTCTCCTTCTCCCTGTGACACGCTCCTCTGCAATTGGACCACTCACAGCCAGGGAGAAGGAGACGCCCCTTGAGAAATACGGCCATCTCCTCCTCCCTGTACTGATGGTATGGATTTACATAGGGGGGAGATCGCCCACAGAAAAAAAGGCGATGGCACATGTCATCAATATGCCCTACACTGCCAGGTATTTATATGGTAATGTCAGGATCGTAAAAGGTCCTTCTTTAATGTAAAAGGAGTGTAACCTTTTGTACTTGGACATGGCTCTATGGTCTATGCTCCTGCTTTGTGATTCTGCCTTTTTATTTTTATTTAAAAAAATAAACTTCCAAAAACTTTTGTTTCAGGACATGGCAAGGAGAGGATAAAATACCTAGGATTGGTCAGCACAGACATCAATCAGACTGAGTCTAAGCTTTACAAGATATCCCCCTGTATCCCTATTTAGCAGTTTTTATGTCACATTGCTTTTTAATGGTCTTTGGCATTCCACATCTCATCAATTGCTGCGCTTCAAATACAGTACTTGTGCCTTGCTGTCTGTCTGTGGATGTAGGTGTCAGAATTTGTTCTAAAACGGACCATTCAAACGGCAATTATTGAAATGGTTAAACCAAATGTGAGCTTGGTGGTACACATGGGGTAGCCAAGCCAACTACTAGGCTAACTGGACCCTCTAGATCTCTCATTTGTTCTAATTGGTATTTTTCCATTTGGCACAAACTTTTTTTCCCACAACTATAATTTGCATTACATGTTTGTCACTTGCTAAGTGAAATATGGCTTCCTGCATGTTTAACGATTCAAATTGAAAAGCATAAGTTGACTAATAAATCATTTTAACTATTACTGGATCCAGAACAGACAGATAATGTAATATTTTGAATATAATTATATATATATATATATAAATTTTTTTTTTTTTTTTTCCTCAATGTATGGAATGCTTTTATATAATCCTTTTCTACATTCAAATTAGGGTCATGGGGGTGTCTTTCACGGGCAGTCATGGAGTCCCCAGCGCATCTGAAATCTTGCACATGCGCTGTAGATTCCTTCTCTCCTAATGAGCAGTGACTTGTGTATACATCTCGCCTTCAGGTACCCACAGCGCATGTTATCAGAGGAGATGGGAAAGCAGATCTATAGCACATGCATGAAAGGGGATGTCGGTCACTGAGATTGACAGGCTTCAGGTGGTGACTGCCATTATTTTTACTGTATTGTGATCTATAGAAGTAGTTGCATATGGAACATTTTCCATTATTTCCATTATTTTTATTTGCTTTCAAAATCTTTCTAAACGGCCTCCCTTTTTTTTTTTTTTTTTTTGCATGTTCCAGAGTCTGTAGAAGTGCTTTATCAAGCTGTTCCGTTTCATTGCATTCCCATGAGGCACACAAGCGCTGCAAGCGGCGTTTTTGAGTGCGTCCTGGGATGCGGAGCAAGACTGATCCAGCACAATGTAAGTCAATAGTGACAGATCCGTTTTCTCTGACACAAAAGAAAACTGATCCATCACCCATTGACTTACAATGGTTTTAGAGACTGATCAGTCTTGGCGATTTTAGAGATGAGGCTACTTTCACACTCACGTTTGGTGCAGATCCGTTGTATTATGTTTAACATAGCCAGGACGGATCAGTCTTGAACAAAATTGAAAGTCAATGGAGGACAGATCCGTTTTCTATTGTGTCATAGAAAACTGATCCGTCCCCATTGACTTATATTGTGTGTCAGGACGGATCAGTTTGGCTCAGTGTCGTCAGCGTCTTGGTGTCCATCTCCAGAGCGGAATGGAGACTGATCGGAGGCAAACTGATGCATTCTGAGCGGATCCTTTTCCATTCAGAATGCATTAGGGCAAAACTGATCAGTTTTGGACCGCTTGTGAGAGCCCTGAACGGATCTCTCAAAACAGAAAGCCAAAACGCCAGTGTGAAAGTAGCCTAATACAACTGGATCCATTCATAACGGATGCAGAAGATTGTATTATCCTGACAGAAGCGTTTTTGCTGATCCATGACAGATCCAGCAAAAACGCAGATGTGAAAGTAGCCTAGCCTAAGGTGTTCTTTACCCCAGCAGAAGGTAAACTGCCTGTGTTAGAAAGTTATTTAAAAAGTTCTTTACTCCTACTAGTCTGTATGTCCATTCCATGCTTTGGGGAAATGTAAGGGCACATATGGCACACCCGTCATGTTTGCACTGTTTGATTTGTTGCTATGCATCTGGTTAGGTTTGTACATGTACTCTGAATTGTAAAGTGCTGCAGAATATGTTGGTGCTATATGAATGAGATTTACTACATTGGCATTCTTTACGTTGTATTCTGAGGTTCCAGCCCAAGTCGTGTGTTTTTTTTTTTTTTTTTTTTTTTTTTTTTTTTTGTTAAACTTGTCTCACTTCAGCAAATGGCATTTATCATGTAGACAATGTTACTATGACGCACTTACTAATGTATTGTGATTGTCCATATTACCTCCTTTGCTGGCTTGATAAATACCATTTGCTGAAGTTAGACAACCCTTTTATCTAATCATCAGACCACTTTATCACTAACTGGTAATGTTCCTAAGTGTTCAGTATAACGGTTTGCAGTGGGGTCTTCCTCGGTGTGTGTTGTGGCTTTTCTAAAAATTTTTTTAAAAAAAGTACAAATGATTGCTGATTCAGTAGTTTAACCTGTGTCTTCCTGAAGCTTTTAAAGGGGTTGTCCTGCCATATATATTGATGCCCTATCCCCAGGATAGGTCATCAGTATCTGGTCTGTGGGGTCCAACACCCAGCTCCTCGCTGATCAGCTGTTTGAATCGGAGGTGGCGCTCCATGTGCGTGTCTCTTCCTGTTCATTACACTGCCCATCGTCTTGGAAGTTATGGTGGTACAGTGTAATGCCAAGTACTTGCTCCATTCACTTCAATGGAGCAAGTACGGTACTTGTAATTACATTACGCCACCGCTCCACAGGAGACGACGAGTAGTGTGATGATGAGGCAGTAGCACTTGCATGGAACGCTGTCTCCTCTTCAAACAGCTGATCAGCGGGGTGCTGGGTGTTGGACCCCCACCAATTAGATATTGATGACCTATTGTGAAGACAACCCCTTTTTAAGTTAGAGACTCCGTTGTCTATAGAGGTTTATCTGGAACTGCTGTGATGCCTGTAATTAACCTGTGGTTTCCAGTAATTCTTTCTTTCCATTAAAAAAACTTCTGCTGCCAGATGTTACTTTAACCCCTTTGGGCACATTGACGTTACTGTACGTCCAAGTAGTGAGCATGGCGTAGACCCATGTACTTTGTGTTCTCTCAGAGTCATACAGGTTCTTACTTGGAGACCTCGCATTACTTTCACTATGCATTCTAATGAGACTCGCATTGAGCCTCTCACAGGAATTCATGGAGAAACTGGGGATAAATGGATGATGGGAGAGATCTCTGTACTGACCCCTGATATATTTATACATGGTTATTGGATCTCCCCTCAGTCGACTTTTTTTAAAAGTGAATAACCCTAATTTTGATCTTTTAGGGTCCTGTAGTCCCCTCCATTCCAGTTGTCGTCCTCTGAACCTTCTCCAGCTCTGCTAAGTCTGCCTTGTTCACAGGAGCCCAGAACTGTACATAGTCCTCCATGTGCGGTCTGACGAGTGATTTCCGGTCCACACATGATTCTACGTCTGAATACTTTAACAATAGATTTTACTCCATATGACCACAGACCAGCAAATGGGAACCTATGGTCATGGTTGGCATCTCTTGTAGTCATGAAGTTTACATTTTACCCATGAGCACTACCGTATACAGAATGCACGTACAATGAGTTCAGACCTCAGCAATGTGTGGAATTTGCCTTTTTAGAGTGGCCGGTGCTCAGCATAAGAGCGGAATGTATGTGTCTGTTGAGGGAAAGACTCCTCCAGATTATATCTCGATGCCTCCTTGTCTAGACTTTGCCTTGGTAAAACCAGGCTTGTAGGCTTGAGTTATTACCACTCAGTCTGTACGGTTTATTCCCCTGCTTCATCTGCGGGCATGTCTGAAGGTGAAGATGTAGGACACAGCCTGGTTCTCATCCACTTTGATCCAGCAGATCCTTATATTACCTCCTACATGAGCTCTAATTATCCTCATGGGCTGTCTCCTTGTGAATGAAGAACTGTTTGTGTTTTTGTTTTTTTTTTGTAAGGGAAGTTAATAATCTCCGAATTAAATGTTTTTCACTGTTATCAAGACTTTGGGGAATGTATGTTTTTCAAACCAAGAAGAACAGAAATCTGACAGTTTTTACCGGGTTGCTTTCCATAATTAGACATTTTGCATGTTTACCAACCATGAAAAGCGGATAATGTACTATGCAAGCTACCTCTCTAAGAGACTCATTAGGAGCCAACCCGAAGAACTTACATGGTCCTGTTGGCCTTGGTTAGCTGCTAAAGCAACATGAGTTTTACATGAAGCCATGAGTATGGATGACATGAAACCAACTCTTTTATTTTTATTTATTTTTTCCTTCATTTCTGTTAACTATTCCAGAAAGTGGGTTACATTATCTGAAATGTGATCAGGTATACAGCCAACAGAGGCTCCACCTGGCTTCTGCACTTAGCAGCCGTTTGCATGGGGTGCTAGGTAGTTTCCTTGCAGGGGAAATATATGGATGGCTCTAGAACTGGAGTGGCTCAGAGGCTTGTCCTGAATGAGGGCCACATGTTTTGCATATAGACATACTTTAATTGAACTGTTATGGGTGACTGGCTGCACCTGTACGATTATTCCCAGCTCCCTAGGAGGGGTACATTTTATTTATATTTTTTTATTTCTATGAAATTTATCATATGTTACAAGCAAATTAAACAGCACTTGCATACATGGGTTCATAAGAAAGTGGTGCTGCCATCAGTCTAGATAACACATTGAAATACTTGTAAAATAAAACCGAACCCCTTGTACAGTCATGGGGTCTCAGGATCATTTGCCCGGGATAATTCAGAATCTCTGACAAGTCCCTGATTGCCTAAAAAAAAAAATCATGATGTACCCACCAGAGCCCTTTTATGCACCATTTATCTAGTCCTCCTGCCACTGCTTTTTATAAAGCATCAGTGAACATGTTCTAAGATGTGTTTTTTTTAGGGGTGCACCGAAATGAAAATTCTGGTCCGAAACCGAAACCGAAAATTCAGGATGCCCTTGACCGAAAACCGAAACCGAAACCGAAACTGCCTTTTTGCCCAAATACTTTTAAAATACTTTTTTTTTAATGATTTTATTAATAATTCTTTTTCATGAATGAAATTCATCTGTGGGTGGCGCTGTTATGGAGAGGGGGATCTGTGGGTGGCGCTGTTATGGAGAGGGGGATCTGTGGGTGGCGCTGTTATGGAGAGGGGGATCTGTGGGTGGCGCTGTTATGGAGAGGGGGATCTGTGGGTGGCGCCGTTATGGAGAGGGGGATCTGTGGGTGGCGCTGTTATGGAGAGGGGGATCTGTGGGTGGCGCTGTTATGGAGAGGGGGATCTGTGGGTGGCGCTGTTATGGAGAGGGGGATCTGTGGGTGGCGCTGTTATGGAGAGGGGGATCTGTGGGTGGCGCTGTTATGGAGAGGGGGATCTGTGGGTGGCGCTGTTATGGAGAGGGGGATCTGTGCACTGTTATGGGCATAACAGTGCACAGATCCCTTTCCCCATAACAGTGCACAGATCCCTTTCCCCATAACAGTGCACAGATCCCTTTCCCCATAACAGTGCACAGATCCCTTTCCCCATAACAGTGCACAGATCCCCCCTCCCCATAGCAGTGCACAGATCCCCCCTCCCCATAGCAGTGCACAGATCCCCCCCTCCCCATAGCAGTGCACAGATCCCCCCTCCCCATAGCAGTTCCATAGACCGATCCCCCCTACCCATAACAGCCCCGGCCCTGCTGCTCACAGCATCTTTGTTTTACCTTACAATCGTGAGGCTCCAGTAACTAACAACTCTGCAGGCAGAGCGGAGGGCGGCGTAACGTCACTTACTCACGTGACGCACCTGCTCCGCCCACTTTATGAATGAAGGAGGCGGAGCAGGCGCGTCACGTGAGTAAGTGACGTTACGCCGGCCTCCGCTCTGCCTGCAGAGTTGTTAGTTACTGGAGCCTCACGATTGTAAGGTAAAATAAAGATGCAGTGACAAAGTAAACCGCCCGCCCGGCGCCCGCCCGCAGATGGTGGGTGACAAATCCCACACCCCATATTTTCGGCCGATATGTAACAATATCGGCCGAAGTGGATTAGGTGCATTTTCGGCCGATATTTTCGGCTGCCGAAATTTCGGTGCACCCCTAGTTTTTTTAATGCTGGCTATGACAGTAATCACTTATATAGTCAGTGCAAATCCCTCTGATAATTACTACTTTTTCTTGTGTCTGCAGTGTATAGATAGATCATGCATTTTACTGGAGATTTTCTCACTTTAAGGCTACATGCACACGACTGCCGTTTTTTTGCGGTCCGAAAACCGCAGATCTGCAAAAACCGGAAGCCGCCCCTTGTGCCTTCCGCAATTTACGGAATGGGCGGCCCATTGTAGACATGCCTATTCTTGTCCGCAAAACGGACATGAATAGGACCTGCTATATTTTTTTTTTTTTGCGGGGCCTCCGAACTGAGCAACGGATGCGGACAGCACACGGAGTGCTGTCCGCATCGTTTGCGGCCCCATTGAAGTGAATGAGTCCGCACCCGAGCCGCAAAAACTGCGGCTCGGATGCGGACCCGAAAAACGGTTGTGTGCATGAGGCCTTAAGGGAACCTTTAATCTCCTAAAACTATCCCAAGCCGCCAGCAGTACCTGCGTGTAGCCCGTGGTGTTTTTCTGATGCCTTTCTTATTGAAGGCAGATTCAGCAAAAGTACTGAAAACTATCTTTAATCCCCTGCCGGCGCGCTTCTCTAGTCAGGCTTGAAGTGAACGGGGCAGCGGCCTCCATGCTTCAAGTCACGGTAACCACGCCTCCTTCCCTGCCCATTCGCTGTGACTGACCGCCAGCAGTTCGGCAAAGGCAGCTGAACTCTCTGCATAACTGCTGTCAGTCACAGGGAAGGAGGCGCGGTTACCGTGACTTGAAGCATGGAGGCCGCTGCCCCGTTCACTTCAAGCATGACTAGAATAGTGTGCCAGCAGGGGAATAAAGAATTTTTTCAGTACTTTTGCTGCATCTGCCTTCAGGAAGAAAGGCATCATCAGAAACGTGCTGCTGGCTACATGCTGGCGGCTTGGGATGGTTTTGGGAGGCAGCAGGTTCCCTTTAAGTTTACCAGGGATGTCTCCTTCGTTGAGTTGTGCAAGGAGATTCATTCACAGGCTAATTTAGTTAAATTCTCAAACTAACAGACTGTATCTCTCGAGAGAGAGAGCGATCCACAAGTTGTGCTGAAATCTGCATTCAGCAGAGGTGTCCACGTTCGATGGCTGTCAGTTGGCAGCACAATGCGGCTCATCAAATAAACTTGTCTTAAGTGTCACCTCTGCATAATGGAAAGGGATGATTTAGGCGGGCCTCAAAAAAGTTGCCTACAATTTTGACAAGCCAGAGCATAGAACTGCAATCTCCTATGCTTATGTATAGCTTCATCTGTCAGCCGAGAGGAACTGGATTTATCTGCATTACTGAGGCTCAGAAAAGAAATGGCAAAAATGTACAAAACATAGACCTGTCAGGTTGGATCTGCAATTTCTTGAAGGAAGCCATTTTTGTTTTTGTGAAATGGAAATCTCCTCAATCAGTACATAGTTCTTAGTCTAGATCTGTGATGGCTAACCTCCGGCTGTGATAAAACTACAACTCCCAAAATGCACACTTAGCTGTTCTCAGAATTCTATAGAAATGAATGGAACATGCTGGGAGTCAGTTTCAACACGGCTGGAGTGCTGGAGGTTAGCCATCATTGCTCAATGTTCATCCCTATTCTCCGATAAAATATTCCTGCTTCCGGGACTTGATTAGTGAAGACCATGGACAGACAGACAATATCAGATTGAGGTTTGGAGACCTGCCATTCCCCACAACTGAGTTTTTAGGGTCCATTCACACGGCCGCAATTTCGTTCCGCATTTTGCGGAACGGAATTGCGGACCCATTCATTTCTATGGGGCAGCACAATGTGCTGCCCGGATACGGAATTGCGGACCCGCACTTCCGGGTCTGCAATTCCGTTGCCGGAAAAAATAGAACATGTCCTATTGCATGTCAATTGCGGACAAGAATATGCATATTCTATTAGTGCCGGCAATGTGCGGTCCGCAAAATGCGGAACGCACATTGCCGCTGTCTGTGTTTTGTGGATCCGCATAACACGTTACGGACGTCTGAATGGAGCCTTTCGGCTTATCTGTGAGGGTGCCAGGAGTCGGACCCCTGCTCATGTGACATTGATGGACAATAGGTCCCAGAAAACCCCTTTTAAACAATTCAATCATATAGTAGGACTATGGTTTTCAGTATGACTACGGCATTCCTTCAAATCCATAAAAAAATATTTTCTTTAAATTCCTACTAATTTATTATTTATGATTTTAAATTGAGTAAAAGATTAAGTATGTTCAAGATTAATTAATTAAAAAAATTCCTGGGTATTTGATAATTTTTACTCATTTGATTCCAGGGAAGCCAGGTTGACAGTGGAGCTCACAAAATGGTTGTTTTCCAGCTTTTCCAGACTGGTGAACAGCAGATATACCTTAGTCATGCCAGAAGGGGATATTGAGGACTACATGCTTAGATTGACCATGTGTTCTGGAAAAGCTACCTGACAACCCCAGTGAGGACTGTAATGGCTGTGATATTGGTTATAAATGAGACAGAATAAATAAATGGTTGTCGAGTATTTCGTTTGCATTGTCGAGGAGTAGAAAAGGTTAAACGGTGTCACTTAGACCCTGTGTGTGTTATAGCAACTCGGCCCCATTCCCTTTAATAGGACATGGACAACAGTGCCTTGAAAACAGACACCTTCTCCTTGCAATCTACTGTGTAAGGAAATCCAGTTTAACTAGTCGGGTAACCTCCACATACTGAATGTAGTTCATGAAGCATAAAAACTGGGTAAGCAAGCCGATTATGTCTTGGGTTCTGTATGTGAAGGGCTAAGCCGAATCGTGGGAGTACGGCAGCGGTTAATTGCGACTACTGCTGCATTGGAGGTATGCTTACCTGCTTTGTGTCCCTAATGAGGCAGCAAATGACACGAGTTATGAGATTATTTAGAAGGTGTAAATCTCATCAGACGTTCTCGAGCAGATTTCATACAATCAGGCCATCCAGTTCCCTAATCCCTCCACTGTGCTGCCAGGACGCTGCTAACGGAGGGGATTAGCATACCTGTAGCTGGCAGTGAGCGGAGGCACCGGCATGCAAATACGCCACTTCTAATATATTACAAATGGCATTAACCGTCTGTCTTCCAATTCTTCTAGCTACACAGAGGATGGAATTTGTGTCAGACCTTCATGTCCGTAAATTGGATATGTTTTATGTATGCTCTTTAGGCAGCTGTGTCAGTGCAGAGCAGGGTACCGGTTGTCTGCGGTCCACAAAACGCGGATCTGCAAAATTCTGATTACATTTGTGTTGCTTTTTTCTTTTTGAGATCCATTGACTTCAATGGGTTCATGGTCTGCAGCCAAGAATCAGACTTTTGAGGAACGGATATGCAAATGCGGAATGTATAGAGGGGTTGCGCTGCCTTTTGGAGGAGTCCCCTGGATTGGCTGACGCTAGCTACATCTAAAATGTAGAACATGTGCTATACTTTCACACAAAAGAGGATGCCACACGGACTTGATCCATATTTTGTGGACCTTCAAATGCATATGGTTGTGTGAATGTGCCCTAAATGGGCAGGTTGACTTGATGTCTGTATATTGACCCTTTAATCCTCCTCTTCATAAGCATTTGCTAGACTTGTGGTGTTTGTGTACAGGCTTAAGGAAGTAGTTTGAGTCAGGTACTGGAATTCACATACTGATTATGTCATTGTCGTCGATGCCTTCCATCACACTTCAAACCCTTCTCTGCGCTCCTGCTCTGTGCCCTTCTTTTAAAGGCTCATGCACACGGCCTTGTCCGTATTGCAGCCTGCAATACACCGGCACTGGCCGTGTGCACGCCGCATCACGGATGCGTACCCATTCACTTGAATGGGTCCACAATCCAGGTGCGGAGCGGAGACACAGATCGGAAGCACTACGGAGTGCTTCCATGTGTTTTCTGTCCATGCCTCTGCGCTGCAAAATAGTGCATGTACTACTTTTTTGCGGTGTGGACAGTCGGATGCGTATCGTGGACCCCATTCAAGTGAATGGGTCCGCGATCCTCATGCGGCAGCCCCACGGTCAGTGTCCGTGCATTTGGGTCTGCAGCACGGGCCCGGCCGGCACATGTTTGTGTGCATGAGGTCTAACGCACAATAATTAAAGGGGTTGTCTGGTGGAATACCTTTTTTCTCCTATCTACAAACATGAAGTGTTAGAAAAATGTCACCTTTGCCGCCAGTGAATGGCTTAGTAGGCATGGAAGCGGGGACCATCGTGGACCTAGTGTCTGACTAGTGCCATGTCCTCATTGCACTCAGTAGGTAGAAGGTATAGACTTGGGGAAAGAAGAATGTAATAAAAGCTGTTAATATACTGACTATTAAAGTTCACACCCCAGGTGCCTATCTCTGCATATTAATGGGGAGTTGAGTGGAAGGAAAAAGTATGGTAGGAAAAGATGCACAAGCAACAGGGATAACGCAGCCTTGAAAGGATTGTCCAGAAAAGGCTGTTGTGGCAAGCCACTCGTGACCCAGAGACCTCAGAAGTGTCTTGGGCTACGTTCACACTTGCGTTGTTAATTCCGGTATTGAGATCCGGCAGAGGATCTCAATACCGGAATTAAACGGATCCGTTTTGAATTTGCACATCAGGATGCATCCATTCTGTTAGGATGCAGTTGTGTGAAATCAAAACGGAAAACTTTTTTTTTTTTTTTTTTTCTTCTTCTTCTGGTATTGAGATTCCCTGCCGCTCTCAATACCGGAAAACAACAACGCAAGTGTGAAAGTAGCCTTACCTGGGCTAAGGAGAATAAGGACTGGACTGTTGCTCAGTGATCCAAAGTCCTGTTTTCAGATGAGAGTAAATTTTGCATTTCATTTGAAAATGGAAGTCCCAAAGTAAGTCTGTAGTAAGAGCGGAGGGGCACACAGTCCAAGATGCTTCATGTCCATTGTGAAGTTTCCAGTCAGTGATGGTTTGGGGAGCCATGTCATCTGCTGGTGGTGGTCCACTGTGTTATATCAAGTCCAGGGTCAGCAAATAGGGCTGAGCTGTGATGCCAAGCACAGTCCCGTTATACTGTGTACCGCGCTGTGCTTGGTGAGCACGGAGAGGGCCACGGCGCTCACAAGAGCCTTCTCCAACAGCCGATTGTGGGGGTCCCAGGTGTCAGATCTAGCCATAGGATAGGTCATCAGTACAATAACTTTTCAAGGATATTGTAATTTGAGAAGCACCTGTACAATCCCCTCCATTTTCAACAGTTTAAGGATTAATTGTGCTCATATGCAAAATCCCTATCTGCACATAAACTGTAACTCGTGTGTAGCGGGGTAAGGGTACTTTCACACTTGCGTTGTGAGGATCCGGCAGGCAGTTCCGTTGCCGGATTGGGAAATCCGTGCGCATACTGATAGCATTTGTAGACTGATCCGGATGCGGATCCATCTCACAAATGCATTGTAATACCGGATCCGTCTCTCTGGTGTCATCCGGTAAAACAAATCCCATAATATATTTTTTTCACATTTTTTTTAAAGGTCTGCGCAGACCGGAAAACTTGGTGCCGGATACAGCATTAATGCATTTCAATGTTCCGGAATTTTGGCCGGAGAAAATACCGCAGTATGTTGCGCTATTTTCTCCGGCCAAATACGGCAAGAGTGAATGAACTGAAGACATCCTGATACATACTGAACGGATTGCTCTCCATTCAGAATGCTTTAGGATAAAACTGAAGAGTTTTTCCCGGTATTGAGCCTCTAGGACTGACCTCAATACCGGAAAACTTTAACTCAAGTGTGAAAGTACCCTAACTATAGCTAATTTCTTGCAGAAAAGTTCCTGTGGGCTGTGTCTGATACCACAGCTCAGTCCGATTTCACTGCTGCAATACCGGACACAGCCCACGGGTAGAAGTAGTGCTGTTCCTCGAAGAAGGCAATCATGGTTTTATAATCTCCCGCAACCCCTTTAACATACCTGATATTGCTTTCTTATCAAAACGTTGTTTGTGAAGTGTTTACTAAGCAGCTACATTTTAAGTACTTTTTCTCTATTATCCAGTGAAATCATTTATGTGCTCAGATGAGAACCAGGGCTTCAATTTTAATAGGGATCAACAGACACTAAGGGCTTACCCCAGCAGGCATTTTTGTATTTTAGTAATTCGTTTGGAAAATTTCCAGACTATTTTATTTCTTTTTCGTTCTTTCTCTTTGCGTTTGATGCAAAACAGTTGCTTATCAAGGCTGCCCTGCTGTTTATTCAGATTGCCTGACTTCCATTTCCTTCTGCACATCTGTGCCGAGGCCAGTTTCCAGAGACCTACAATTTTATTTCACTTAATGCCTGCACTCCAGACTGGAGCTGACCCCGTGGACTGGAATGTTAACCCTACAAATGGCTTTTGCAAAGGGCTATAACCTGCCCTTTAAGAGATGTTAATGGGGTTAGCGGATGCTGCCATGCTGTTATTTGTGGTATGTATTGCTGGTAAGGGAGGGACTCCATCTTAGATGTATTAAGTCTTGTACGTTAAAGGAGTTATGCCACGATTGTTAAAAAGACGTCATATACAGTAGTACATGATCTTTCTAACAAAGCTAGAACCAGCCCTGTACCTCACATGGGTCCAGAGATCTCCCCATTTATTGCATTCATTGTTGTACTAGATTTATTTCAGGCTGGTGGCTCAGAGGGTGAGTCCTATCTGCTGGAGCTCATGGGGATGCGTCCTTTTCTCCTGGAGCTCTCCCTATCTGCTGGAGCTCATGGGGATGCGTCCTTTTCTCCTGGAGCTCTCCCTATCTGCTGGAGCTCATGGGGATGCATCCTTTCTCCTGGAGCTCTCCCTATCTGCTGGAGCTCATGGGGATGCGCCCTTTTCTCCTGGAGCTCTCCCTATCTGCTGGAGCTCATGGGGATGTGTCCTTTCTCCTGGAGCTCTCCCTATCTGCTGGAGCTCATGGGGATGCGTCCTTTTCTCCTGGAGCTCTCCCTATCTGCTGGAGCTCATGGGGATGTGTCCTTTCTCCTGGAGCTCTCCCTATCTGCTGGAGCTCATGGGGATGCGTCCTTTTCTCCTGGAGCTCTCCCTATCTGCTGGAGCTCATGGGGATGCATCCTTTCTCCTGGAGCTCTCCCTATCTGCTGGAGCTCATGGGGATGCGCCCTTTTCTCCTGGAGCTCTCCCTATCTGCTGGAGCTCATGGGGATGTGTCCTTTCTCCTGGAGCTCTCCCTATCTGCTGGAGCTCATGGGGATGTGTCCTTTCTCCTGGAGCTCTCCCTATCTGCTGGAGCTCATGGGGATGCGTCCTTTTCTCCTGGAGCTCTCCCTATCTGCTGGAGCTCATGGGGATGTGTCCTTTCTCCTGGAGCTCTCCCTATCTGCTGGAGCTCATGGGGATGCGCCCTTTTCTCCTGGAGCTCTCCCTATCTGCTGGAGCTCATGGGGATGCGTCCTTTTCTCCTGGAGCTCTCCCTATCTGCTGGAGCTCATGGGGATGTGTCCTTTCTCCTGGAGCTCTCCCTATCTGCTGGAGCTCATGGGGATGCGTCCTTTTCTCCTGGAGCTCTCCCTATCTGCTGGAGCTCATGGGGATGTGTCCTTTCTCCTGGAGCTCTCCCTATCTGCTGGAGCTCATGGGGATGCGCCCTTTTCTCCTGGAGCTCTCCCTATCTGCTGGAGCTCATGGGGATGCGTCCTTTTCTCCTGGAGCTCTCCCTATCTGCTGGAGCTCATGGGGATGCGTCCTTTTCTCCTGGAGCTCTCCCTATCTGCTGTAGCTCTTTCCCTGTAATTGGCATAGCTTCTAACAGAGGATATGACTGGTGACAGTGGCAGATTTTAACTGAGCATGTACGTCCACCTAAGAGGTGGACAGAGAAATAAGGAGAAGCATTAACAGCAGGTGGCGCTATACAGATACATTATATTGAATAACTCAGTGGCTATACAAAATTTTTGATTAAATGTAATTACAAAAGTATTCAGGTGCTGGTTTGAAAAATGTAGAATAATTTTACATGGCACAAGCCCTTTAAGAGCTCCTGAACACGACTTGTGTATTTTGTGTTCTGCAAAACACGGATCCACAAGAAATACGAATGACGTTCATGTGACATCTGTATGCATCTGTTTTCAGGTCCATTGTAACAATGCCTATCCTTGTCCACAAAACGGACAAGAATACAACATTATCTTTTTTGCGCAACGGCCATCCTTAAACTGAATGCACGCAGCCATTTCCGTTTTTTCACTGACCCATTGAAGTGAATGGTTCCGCATACAGGCCACAAAAACCCCCAGCACAGACATGGAAAAAATGTTCATGAGCCCTAAGTAGGTTCTGTAAGTTCAATCTGCTCTGTATTCTTTCCAGAGGGCGATCATGAGTATTATCTCTGCATACTCCACATCCATCACAAGTCGGCGCTGAATGTTCCGATGGCTCGTTTGGTTTATTTACCTCATTGAGAACCCTGGAGACGTGATGAAATGTGTTGGGTGTGGCCGGTTACAGTGATGTGAATGCCCCAATTACATTTGGGAGATTGCCCAATTTCTTTCAGCATATCCTGACATTGTCGACAGTCACGCATCTGTGAAAATATCTAAAATGTTGCTCTTTACTTCACGTAACCTTTTGGGACCATATTAAACACTTTCAGCACTTCACTATATTCAGGTCTTTAGTCAGGCTTCATTTGTTGGAAAGCTAGACTATATCAGGATGTGAGCGATTATTGGCTACTACGTAATCTGTGGTGAGTTCATACAGTTCATACAGTGCTAGAGAAAACCAGCACCACAATCTACAGATGGCAGCTCGGTGCTGCAATACTGGACACAGACAATGAAAAAAAGGTGGTGCTATCTTTGTATTTTTTTCCAATTTTGGTTGGTCAAAGGTTCATCTCGAAATGTAATTTTAGTAGAATAAAACATTTGTCAGTTTTATTTTGTTCAAGCAGAGATTTGCTTGGAGGGTACCTGTCATGTTGTATTTCTAAACTTGTTGTGATATGTCCGGAAAGCCATTAAAGAAATTACCGGGAACCTGTCATCAGGATTGGCATATAGAGCTGATTTAAATATCCTTACTTTGAATCCTTCAGTCATTCCTAAACTTGTCTATGCTCAAAAGTATTGTATTTATGTAAAAAAATAAAACTTTAAAATGTATCTGATGTAATGACCAGGTACCTCATGGAGTCATCGGGAAGCTTTTCTCCCTGCTGTCACACCCATCTCGTCCAAATGGGCATGCGCAGTGAGTGTTTGAAACCGAGGTGTATACGCCTCCGCTCACTGCGCATGGGCGTCAAACTAAGGGGCGGAGATGGACCCCCGAGGCACAACAACGCCCTGACTTCATGAGGACATGTTCAAAGTTGGTGTTTTTTTTTTATTTAAAAAAAATAAAAAAAAAAAATAAAAATATATATATATATACTTTTGACAGTTTAGGAAACATTGGAGGATGCACAGTAAGAATATTTTATCACTTCTATATGTCAGTCCTGATAGGTTCCCAGTTTCTTCCCACTGTTCACTTGTCAGGAATCAAGATGAGGATTGCTGCATCTGTACAGGTAGCTCTATCTGTGGGCAGGAGAAGCTGAGCTTTGGGAAAAGATTCAGTATAACTTACATTTGATCACACAGAGATCTAATCATCACTAGTCAGTTGCTGACTAGGACCACCCACTGGACTCGAGCATAAAAACTGTTACGGTCTATTGACACGTTCGCAAAATGGTTCCGCATCTGTTCCGCAATTCGTACCCATTCATTTCAATGGGGCCGGAATGTGCTGTCCGCATTAGTGGATCCGCACTTCCGTTCTGCAAAAAAATAGAACATGTCCTATTCCTGTCTGCAATTGCGGACAAGAAAAGGCAGTTTCTATGAGAGTGCCGGCGATGTGCGGTTTGCAAAATGCGGAACGCACATTGCCGGTGTTCGCGTTCTGCGGATCTGCAAAATACATACGGATGTTTGAATGGACCCTTAGGCTGCATTCACACATCCGTGCTGTGTTGCGGACCCGCAAATTGCGGATCCGCAACACACCTGCCCGGCACCCCTATAGAAATGCCTATTCTTGTCCGCAGCTGTGGACAAGAATAGGACATGCTCTATCTTTTTGCAGAGCTGCAGACCCAAAGATTGGGGCCGCGCTCCGCAAATGCGGACAGCACACTGTGTGCTGTCCGCATCCATTCCGTCCCCATAGAGAATGAATGGGTCTGCACCCGTTCCGCAAAATTGCGGAACGGATGCGGACCCATTTTGCGGACATGTGAATGGAGCCTTATGCTGAATCTTATGTAAAACAATATCCATCTGCTCAGCTCCTCCTGCTTTATAACAGTCTGCCTTCAGATCAGACACTCACGGTAAAAATAAAAAAACGTACCCATTTTGTAAGCACTCAAAGTATTTATAGTATGCAGTTGCCAACTAGAGATGAGCGAATCAATCGACTTAAATTTAGTAAGAATTCAGAGAGTAGAAGAGAGAGGTAATAAAAAAAAATTTGAGGTTCAAAATAAGAGGAGCTCGGACCCAAATCTAATCTGTCAACTGATTTTTGTCCAAATCTAATTTTGAGTGATTTACACTGTTGGCAGCCCTGCCCGGATAGGTCGTTAATGATCAGTGTTCTGTGAGATGGAGTAGACGTGGTTTGCTGATGAGCGTTTTACCACGTGATATGGAAGTCCTGCTCCCCTTTTATTTGTGATGAGCTGTTCTGTCATCTTGATCATTTCTACAGAATTTCTGTACAATCCTCTAACTTTAGTTTGCACCTGTTGCTAAATTTCCTGTAAATGGTGATAACTTGGTGTCAGGGCCCCCTCCCCATACAGAAATACAGAACATTCTTTACGGATTCCACCCACATTAAACCAATGTTTGTGTATGTTCAGGTTCCCAAGTTAACTCGAACAGGAATTTATGAATCCGCTTGTACCAGTTTTCAGCTGCAATTTTCTTGCACAAGCAGCATTTTGTGCACAAATTTGGAACATAGCTGGCATAAATTGCAGTTTTGGGCAAATGGACAGCCAAAATATTCAATAAATTTAAGAGGTTGCTTTTTTACAAAAGTAGGATTAATTCACAGATAATGGGTCGCACTACTGTATGGAAAAACCCGGATGGGTGCTCACAGCCCGCAGATTCACCCAATCTAACAAGCAAAAAATTATACAAAAGAAAAGGGCTGGGCACTCACTATATCTAGTAGCCGTGGTGCTTTATTAATTAAAATCAATTATTATAATATAATTAAAAACACATATTCTAACACACATTCATACACATCAATAATAGTATCTAAAATATAAATCACTGTAACACAATGGTAAAAGGACCTATTTGATATATATAAGAGTCAGATATGATCAGTAATTCGCATATGACCAATAGTCCGCATATATGGAGGACGAAAACAGTCCAAAACTATCCGAATGTTCAGTCCAATATCAGAAGTGTGCCATATACAAAAAGGACGGATGAAATAGTTGATCCGATATCCTGAGATCTTTTTCAGAGACGAATAGTCCTGAATTCAAATATTCGCACAGTTCAAAGTAACAGCGTTAATTTCCAAATGGATAATGTGTCAGTTGTATTATAGTCTACTCACATAATAAATGTACTTAGGCGGCTCAGATCAACAATCCGCGGCGTCCCGCGTAATAGTCAGGGTATGATCTCCGCTTGTACGTGTGAGCCACAACTTCACAATGGAATAGTCTTTGATAACTCCTAGTAGGTTTCACAGAGAGTTTTCAACAAGCTGTTTTTCAATTGAACAATCAAAGTTCCTCACTTACTGGCGCCAGTAGTATCTTTGTATTCCACAGCTCTGCAGATATGCGTTCCACCTTCAATTTATTTTCTCCAAGAAGGGGCGAAGCTGCAAAGGTTGGTGGTCCTTAGGTCCAATCGGGGGGTCCAGTACCAGACGCGTTTCGGGGCTCTTAGTGGCCCCTTCCTCAGTGGTTGACCTCCCCTCCCTAATGTCTCTCCTTTTATAGAGGACTTCAGTAATTAATCCAACTGGGAAATGAGCCAAGTATTCCTCAAATTCTGAAATGGATCGGGTTCTCCTCAAAATCTGTGGTGGATCTCAATATTGGGATCTCTTCGAATGAATCAATATTAGATACACCAAAATATCCTCCATACTCCTTTCCATAATTTTCATTAGATATGTATAGATCTGGATTGTATATATCAAAGATACACCAAATATAAAGTAACCGCTTATGCGGTATTGATGCGTCTTTGTTGCATTTTTTTTTTTGTTGCATTTATATTCAAAACGATCCAGATTTCATAACTGTGTAGATCCCTCATATACATATCTATAAAAATATATAAATATCAAATAGGTCACCATCGTGTCAGGCTATGTTATATAGCCTTATTACAATAAGCTGGAGATTTAAGAGATTACTTAAGAAAAGGATAGCGGAACATATTAGTAAAATCAAAAAGGGCTTCGAAAATCAATTTTTTTTTTTTTTTTTTTTTTTTTTCCTTCAAAATCTCCAGCTTATTGTAATAAGGCTATATAACATAGCCTGACACGATGGTGACCTATTTGATATTTATATATTTTTATAGATATGTATATGAGGGATCTACACAGTTATGAAATCTGGATCGTTTTGAATATAAATGCAACAAAAAAAAAAAAAATGCAACAAAGACGCATCAATACCGCATAAGCGGTTACTTTATATTTGGTGTATCTTTGATATATACAATCCAGATCTATACATATCTAATGAAAATTATGGAAAGGAGTATGGAGGATATTTTGGTGTATCTAATATTGATTCATTCGAAGAGATCCCAATATTGAGATCCACCACAGATTTTGAGGAGAACCCGATCCATTTCAGAATTTGAGGAATACTTGGCTCATTTCCCAGTTGGATTAATTACTGAAGTCCTCTATAAAAGGAGAGACATTAGGGAGGGGAGGTCAACCACTGAGGAAGGGGCCACTAAGAGCCCCGAAACGCGTCTGGTACTGGACCCCCCGACTGGACCTAAGGACCACCAACCTTTGCAGCTTCGCCCCTTCTTTGAGAAAATAAATTGAAGGTGGAACGCATATCTGCAGAGCTGTGGAATACAAAGATACTACTGGCGCCAGTAAGTGAGGAACTTTGATTGTTCAATTGAAAAACAGCTTGTTGAAAACTCTCTGTGAAACCTACTAGGAGTTATCAAAGACTATTCCATTGTGAAGTTGTGGCTCACACGTACAAGCGGAGATCATACCCTGACTATTACGCGGGACGCCGCGGATTGTTGATCTGAGCCGCCTAAGTACATTTATTATGTGAGTAGACTATAATACAACTGACACATTATCTATTTGGAAATTAACGCTGTTACTTTGAACTGTGCGAATATTTGAATTCAGGACTATTCGTCTCTGAAAAAGATCTCAGGATATCGGATCAACTATTTCATCCGTCCTTTTTGTATATGGCACACTTCTGATATTGGACTGAACATTCGGATAGTTTTGGACTGTTTTCGTCCTCCATATATGCGGACTATTGGTCATATGCGAATTACTGATCATATCTGACTCTTATATATATCAAATAGGTCCTTTTACCATTGTGTTACAGTGATTATATTTATATTTTAGATACTATTATTGATGTGTATGAATGTGTGTTAGAATATGTGTTTTTAATTATATTATAATAATTGATTTTAATTAATAAAGCACCACGGCTACTAGATATAGTGAGTGCCCAGCCCTTTTCTTTTGTATGCTTTTTTACAAAGACTAGCATATGAAACTCAAGTCTTATTAAATCTGCCCAATGAGATACATTTGGTTATTCAGTCAGTTTCCAGATAATAGCTGTTTATACTTATCTATTATAGCAGGCATGCTCAACCTGCGGCCCTCCAACTGTTGCAAAACTACAACTCCTATCATTCTACAGAAGAACATCGTGGGACTTGTAGTTTTGCAACAGCTGGAGGGCCGCAGGTTGAGCATCCCTGTATTATAGGTTTCTTTGGAGAGCTTTGTGGATGAGTGACAATTTTCTGCTTCCAGATCCTAAGCTCCATTCCAAAGTCATGAGCTTGTTTCATAATAATCCATATAAGCAAATGAGCTGTTTGGTGCAATGAGGGCGTCACCATTACTCTCATTGCGCCAGAGCTCCACTCCTTCCTGCACCCAAGCCCTCCCTGCTTTGATTGGCAAGGCTAGGCAGTGGAGATGTAATCTTGCCTGGCCCTGTGTTCTCTTGCATGCGCTGTACAGCCCAGATTCTTGCCAGAGCAGAAATGTCCTGTACCGTGCATGCGCCAGCATGTGAAGCTATGGAAAAAGGAGCCTTCAAACAGAAATTACTTTGATGGAGAGGTTGCTGGTAAGAGACTACCTTTACATTTTATCCCTTACTGTATGGTAACCAGTGCAGTGACGGGCACAGGGTGGAGGTGTTGGAGAAGCAGATTGGCAAAGATGAGCCTGACTGGTGCATTCAGGAGTGTTTAGTGAATGGAAGACCGGTTAGTAATCTGAGTCAACTATGAGTTTTTGTTTCCAGGGTAAAAAAGTGGTGGATTTGAGAGTTGTTTTTGAAGTGCGGGCAGCATGAAAGGACAAGAGATTGAATATGGGGGTAAAGGAAAGATCAGCGTCAAACATGACTCTAAGCAGGGGCATTGCTAGGGTCTGAAAACATCCGGGGCACAAGCCCACTGTATCGCGCCTCGTAAAGCCACACCCCTATCGCCGAGGGGGTGGGGGAGGCCCTTCACAGTAGTTATTAACCCCTTTCAGCAGTCCGACATTCACTGAAAAAGGTTAATAACTACTGTGAACGGCCTAGCCGTCTGGGCAACCCCACAGAATATTCCCGCAAGACCCGTGGCCTACAGCAGCAGGTCTCATGGGATCACGCGCTGCAGGACGGGATTGCGCACCGAAGTGACTGAGCTCATGCCTGTGCAGCCAGAGGAACAAGTACAAGGAGGGTGGGGGCCAGCATAACAATCGGGGCTCAAGCCCAGAATGTTTTGACCCAACGACTCCCCTGACTCTAAGGCAGGAGTTTAGTGCCCCACGATGAGGGAAAATGAGGTTTAGGTAGGTTAGTAGATGGGAAAACACACGTTCCGTTTGATAACCATGTAGCTATGAAGCAACTATGTGGCAAAATGTCTTTTCAAATATTCTTCTTTTTATTTTAAAGTAGCATTTTCCCCAGACTCCCCACCGAATGCTCACAGCATTGTTTGTGCTGAACGCTTTACATGCTGAAGTTTTATCTTTCAGCCTAGTAATTTGTCAGTGTGTGCTTTTAGGAACGCTTTACATTGACTTTATAATCCATGGTTTCCTTCACACTGATTTTTATAATCCATGGTTTTGGTAAAAAGGTAGAAGCATTAAATGGGAATTAAGGTTTGTAAACAGTACTATTTCCATATTGCTGTCTCTATGTACACAATGCCATCAATCACAGACAACCCCTCCCAGCCTCTCCTGTCAGATTGCATTGCATTTTTGGGTAACAGATCCTCTTTTTAATATTTCCCCCATGTACAGCTATCAGTGACTGACAGCTATCAATATATACACACTTAGGCCTCATGCACATGACCGTGCCATTTTTTGCGGTCTGCAAACCGCGGATCCGCAAAAAACGGAAGCCACCCTTGTGCCTTCCCCAATCTGCGGAACGGGCATCCCATTGTAGAAATGCCTATTCTTGTCCGCAAAACGGACAAGAATAGGACAGGTTATATTTTTTTTGCGGGGCCTCGGAACGGAGCAACTGATGCGGACAGCACACGGAGTGCTGTCCACCTCTTTTGCGGCCCCACTGAAGAGAATGGGTCCGCACCCCGAGCCGCAAAAAATGCGGCTGGGATGCGGACCACAAAAACGGTTGTGTGCATGAGGCCTTACACAGACAATGCTATCAGGTCCACATCTGGTGTTGCAGGGTGGTGATCCTGTAATAGGGTGTCTCCACCAACAATTCAGTTCATGAAATTTCTTCCATTCTAGATGTTCCACGATCAACTGATATTATTACAAAAGTGGAAGCATTAAGGAACCCTATCAACTCAACCAACCACGAAATGACAAACCACGTAAGGTTAAAACGGGTTGTCTAGTGTATGAAATTCGCCAACATAGCTGCATGCAAGACTTGCAATGCCAAGTGTCGATAGTGGTGTTTAGGGATCATCTCTATATTAATGCCTTGATTTTAGAATGGGTTATCATAAAAGCTCCAGTAAGTGTAATGTGTAGGTGTCCCAATACTTTTGCCCAAATAGTGTGTTTGAGTATACTACAATAAAACCAGAAAAATAGTGAAATCTTTCATCAGAACTCTAACTTTCTTCGAATTTATAAACATGGACTCTACACACTGATCTGCCTGACAGTTTTTGCTGTTAAAGTGCCAAAATACATTGCATAAATGTGTGTAAAAAGTGACTTCGGTGCTTGCGGACTAAACTACTTTGATGGCAGTTAACAGAGAACATGAATCTCGGTCGTTGGATGGTGATAAATGAGGCAGGTTTTTGGCTATGACTCCCAGGTATAAATACTTTGTAATGATCCATAATTATGATTTAACTCCTCGTTTCCATCAGTCCAGGTGCTCTAGATTTTTGGTTTATTCAATTTATTTTTATTTTTTTATGTAGTTGTTTTGTCAAACAGAACAGTTGGGAAGCGTTGCTCTCTAGACAAACCAGGTTTAGGAGACCAGCTTGCTCACGTCTGTCATTTGTTACTTTATTATCTCCATTTCTATGTATTCTAGCTTCACAATGCAGCCACATTACAGTACCGCAGATTCTCTGGACACGTTGTTTAAACGACTGCATGTGCACTTTTCCAAGCAAACAATTATTCTGAATTAGAAAGCTTCTGTATTCAAGGCTGTGCAATAGATCATCTGCTTGAGGATTGCAATCCCATCATGGAAGAAAACCACTGAAAGGTCCACTTTATATTGCCCGGAGTAGAATAGCTGTAGGCTTTGTAGATTTATTCAGTAGTTTTGTTATAATGATTTATCTGCAGAAAGGCAATAACATGGGTATCATTATCTGTCAAAAGAAGCAGCGGTTTGATGCCTTATCAGTGGGACATGCAGTACATGTTTATTTTAGCCAAAATGGCTTCTTGCAGAACCTCCCCTCTTTCTCCAGCAGCGTTCCAGTCCTATTCCCGCTGTTTGTCAGGGGTATGTGGCGCTAAGACCGCTCTGTACACGGCAGGTGTCGGCTGTGTTCTGCATCTCACACCTGCCTGCTGCAGCTGGGCTCGGAGAGAACTCCGGTCCTGGCTGTTTTACTCCTCAGGTGTCAGTCAGTAGCGACTGTGGTATTTAGACAAAGGTAGGGGGATCCCTCAGTGCTTGTGTGTGGTTTTTTTTTTTTTTTTTGCTTCTATGCCATTCTGAGTGCCTGTCATGGCAACTGGAGACCACCAGGCCTGTCATGTCAAGACTCTGATTACACCCTACCTCAGTAAAATCACCTTTTGCAGTACAGAAGTATTGCAGTGGATGTTACAGGTGATGAAAATATAACTGTGGGTGACACAAGACTCCTAGGGGGGATTTATCAAAACTGGAGCAAAAGAAAACTATGGAAAATGAAAGGTGAAAATGAAAAAAAAAAAAAAATGTATTTTGTTCCAGTTCTGATAAATCTCCCCCCTAGTGTCCATCATATAGAAGACCTCCATATATATCTACATTCTCTCAGTGGTTTTGAAATAAAGGTTTGAAGACCTGCTGTATATTGTATTTTTTTTATTTTATTTTTTCCCCGTGGAAAAATTCCAGCATATTTGGAGTCCATGAATCACATTCCGATGTTTCATTGGCAGTGAAACCTCTCCCTTTAGGCAGCTGTAGGTTTCAGTCACACCTTTGTCTCTGAAAGACTTCCTTCAGTCGGCATATTAGGCTACTTTCACACTCGGGTTTGGTGTGGATCTGCACAGACAGATCCGTTCAGATAATACAACCGTCTGCATCCGTTCAGAACGGATCCGTTTGTATATTATCTCTAACACAGCCAAGACTGATCTGTCTTGAACACCATTGAAAGTCAATGGAGAACGGATCAGTTTTCTATTGTGCCAGAGAAAACGGATATGTCCCCATTGACTTACATTGTGTGTCAGGATGGATCTGTTTGGCTCAGTTTCATCAGACGGACACCAAAACGCTGCAGGCAGCATTTTGGTGTCCGCCTCCAAAGCGGAATGGAGGCGGAACGGAGGCAAACTGATGCATTCTGAGCGGATCCTTTTGCATTCAGAATGCATTAGGGCAAAACTGATCAGTTTTGGACCGCTTGTGAGAGCCCTGAACGGATCTCACAAACGGAAAGCCAAAACGGCAGTGTGAGAGTAGCCTTAGGCCTCTTTCACACGGGCGAGATTTCCGCGCTGGTGCAATGCGCGAGTTGAACGCATTGCACCTGCACTGAATCCGGACCCATTCACTTCTATGGGGCTGTGCAGATGAGCAGTGATTTTCACGCATCACTTGTGCGTTGCGTGAAAATCGCAGCAAGCTCTATATTGTGCGTTTTCCACGCAACGCAGGCCCCATAGAAGTGAATGGGGCTGCGTGAAAATCGCAAGCATCCACAAGCAAGTGCGGATGCGGTGCAATTTTCATGCACGGTTGCTAGGAGACAATCGGGATGGAGACCCAATCATTATTATTTTCCCTTATAACATGGTTATAAGGGAAAATAATAGCATTCTGAATACAGAATGCTTAGTACAATAGGGCTGGAGGGGTTAAAAAATAAAATAAAAAATAATTTTACTCGCCTTAATCCACTTGTTCACACAGCCCGGCTTCTCTTCTGTCTTCATCTTTGCTGTGCACAGGAAAAGGACCTGTGGTGACATCACTACGCTCATCACATGGTCCGTCACATGACCCATCACCGTGGTAAAAGATCATGTGATGAGCGCAGTGACGTCATCAAAGGTCCTATTCCTCAAAGAAGAAGACTGAAGAGAAGCCGGGCTGCGCAAACAAGTGGATTAAGGTGCGTTAAATTATTTGTTTGGTTTTTTTAACCCCACCAGCCCTATTGTACTATGCGTTCTGTATTAAGAATGCTATTATTTTCCCTTATAACCAATCTACACAACACCTAACCAAAACCCGAACTTCTGTGAAGAAGTTCGGGTACCAAACATGCCAATTTTTCTCACGCACGTGTAAAACGCATTACAATGTTTTGCACTCGCGCGGAACAATCGCGCATGTTCCCGCAACGCACCCGCGTCTTTTTCCGCAACGCCCGTGTGAAAACAGCCTTAGACACTCTAGCTTTTACATTTATTTTGTCTGTGTATAATTGGTAGTGTTTCCTCTGTGGGGTGTTCAGTTTCCTTGTTAAAGGGACTCTGTCACCACTTTCTAACCCCCCTTTTAAAAGTATTGTTCTCTCCATGGCGCCCTTGTGATTACAAAGGTGGTGTTATAACATAAATTCGCTGTCTCGTTTTGAAAAAATACCTTTTATCTAACCTGTCAATCTTGTGGATAAGGTGCCCAGGGCGTTTCTGAAGGTCTCAAGCTGCCGCCCGCCGCCGTTGGTGCCCAGCTCCTCCCCTGATCCCTTCAGCGCCGCCTGAATGTAAAGAAATCCGCCTCCGGCTCTCGCTCAGTGCCCCCTCCTCCTTTTCAAAGATCCCGCGCGTGCGCACAGGCCTGTGCCTGATGCGCCCGTGCGGACATTTAGAATCAGCCTCATTGAGCGAAGTGCGCATGCGCGCACTTCGCTCAACCTCCTCATAAGACGAGCACTGCAGCCAGCCACTCAGAGCCTGCGGCTCCATACAGCGCTTGGCAGGCTCTGAGTGGCTGGCTGCAGTGCTCGTCTTATGAGGAGGTTGAGCGAAGTGCGCGCATGTGCACTTCGCTCAATGAGGCTGATTCTAAATGTCCACACGGGCGCATCAGGCACAGGCCTGTGCGCACGCGCGGGATCTTTGAAAAGGAGGAGGGGGCACTGAGCGAGAGCCGGAGGCGGATTTCTTTACATTCAGGCGGCGCTGAAAGGATCAGGGGCGGAGCTGGGCACCAACGGCGGCGGGCGGCAGCTTGAGACCTTCAGAAACGCCCTGGGCACCTTATCCACAAGATTGACAGGTTAGATAAAAGGTATTTTTATCAAAACGAGACGGCGAATTTATGTTATAACAACACCTTTGTAATCACAAGGGCGCCATTGAGAGAACAATACTTTTAAAAGGGGGGGTTAGAAAGTGGTGACAGTCCCTTTTAAGTGCAATGACTCATTTCTGAATTGTAATCTCAATGCAAATAACAGGGTGTGTCATCTCCTATTGTAAAGCCATTGAATGTGTTGGTAGAAGTGATGGTAGCCTTTGTTTTTTGAACCACTAGTTGTTGCAGTCTGGTGACCTGTCATGAGCATAGGATCTGTGATGGCTAACCTCCGGCTGTGGTAAAACTACAACTCCCTTGATGCAAACTTGCTTGGCTGTTCTCAGAACTCCACAGAAATGAATGGAGCATTCAGGGAGTCATAGTTGCACCACAGCTGGAGTGCTGGAGGTTAGCAATCGCTGGCATAGGTCATCAGTATCTGTATGCCCGACAACCCTTTAACCCCTTAGTGACCAGCCTGTTTTGAGCCTGACAAAACGTTTTTCTTTTTTTTTCGTCGTCTCATTCCAAGAGCTATAACTATTTTATTTTTCCGTCTATATGGCTTTGAGGGCTTGTTTTTTGCGGGACAACTTGTAGTTTTTAATGGCGCCATTTTGGGGTACACATAGCTTTCTGATTTAACTTTTATTAACTCTTTCTAGGAGGGAGAGGGAAAAACAGCAATACTGACTGCGTTTATACGTTATAAATTTTACGGCGTTCATTTTTCGGTATAAACATAATATCTTTATTGTCTGCAATACGATTACAGTAATACCAAATACATATAATTTTATATTTTTTTTTTTTACATTTTACGACTTTCTTGCAATAAAACCCTTTTTTTTTTTTTTTTTTAAAGAAAAATGTTTTTGCATTGCCGCTTCCCAAGACCCATAACTTTTTTTTCATATTTTTTTTTTCTTTCTATGGAGTTGAGGGCATGTTTTTTGTGGGACAACTTGTATTTTTCATTGGTATCATTTTGGAGTAAATTACGCTTTTTGATCGCTAAACTAAAAATAAATTAGCAATTCATTTTTTTTTTTTTTTTTTACAGCGTTCACCGTAGGGGATAATTTAAATATTATTTATGTATTATGTAGTTATGTATGTTATGAAGTCCGGGTCATTACAGACACGGAAATGCCAAACATATGGGGAAGATCCTGCGACATGTAAAGTGTTAAACAGCCCGGATCGGCACTCCTGCCGGTTTTGGCTGTTAAAGCACGGCCGTGGCTCTCGCGTAAAAAAAGCGGCTGCGGCCCAGCCTAAGGTCCCTTAGGCCCCTTTCACACGAGCGTGACTGATAGGCTCCAGGTGCGTTCAGTGAAACTCGCACCATTTTGCAAGCAAGTTCAGTCAGTTTTGTCTGCAATTGCATTTTTTCCCATTTCCAGTATAGGTGCCCAGTATCTGCCAAACAAAAAAAATGGTGCTGGTCAGGGGGCTCTGGCATGGCAGGCAGTGTCCAACCATGCCAAATGCAATGAACTCCAGCAGACTGCTCCCCTGCCAGAAGATTTTAACGCTGGTGTGAAACAAGCCTTATCCTATCTTCTTGGGAATCCGATCCGATGAGGCCAAAGGAAGGCAAGGTTTCAAAGAGTGAGTCCTGGCTGCCTTCTTCTGCTTTAGAAGTATCGAGTTCTCATCAACAGGCGCCTCTTATTAACAGAGCCCTACAAGTTACAAATGTGGCAGAGCTTGGTGTGAAGGAAAACCCTTCTACAAGGGGCGTTTGGTATCCCAAGGCAATTTGAAAATTGGCTTTCTGCTTAGCACATGTTAGAAGGGAGGGAAGGAACACTAGCAGGGAATTGCTATGCCGGCGAGCTCTCCGACACATTGCTTTGCCATGCAGGAAGGATTACGCTTCTTCTTTTTAACACCCAGACAGTTGCTAGGTTTCCAGTTGAAACGCTTCGTTTCAGTGTTTTTAGTAGGCTACGTCCCCTCTTTCACACAGATTACTTCCTAAAATTACCCAACCGCTGGCGTGACTATGAAGCGAGCAGGCCCACCCCTCCGGATGACAGAATGTAATATCATTTATGGGTACAGCTCCTCAGAAGCACTTTTTGTTACCATTATGCTCCACCATGTGTGATGGGTTAGCTATATATTTTGGAAGATGACATCCATGTGCTTTATAGTAGCAGATGTCCCCAGGCCTAGCATGATGGTATTAATAAAAAAAATTGTATTTGGGACACAAGTCATTGTTGCTGGATGTGTTAAGGTAATAACGGAGGAATGGCGAGGTAAGCTAGAGGTCAGGCAGACTCTTTGTCCAGCCTGTTGGAGATGGTGTGCGTTCTTGTCATCCATATTAATCTGCACTGCAGATTGTTGCCAATGGAATCTAAAATCTGGACGGTCTCTTCACTTTTCCCTGTAAGTTGCAGCGTGGTGTATACCAATTAATATACCTATACGGATTTGACACCCGGCTTAAATCCGTACACACCAGTGACCTCCCATTCGATTTCTTATCAACTTTTGCATGATTTCTGTCCCTAATCCGTCTCTCTAAACTGAAAGGTGCGCCAACAGAGAGGGCACTTTGCCTCCAGACTCTGCTCATCAATCACTGCTTTACAATTGCATTGCATTTCAGGCTGCAGAGCGGTGAATAGGATTTTCTCAACAGATATATAGATATAGATATATATCTATCTATATATATCTATCTATATATATCTATATATATATATATATATATATATATATATATATATATATATATATATATATATATATTTGCTTTTCTTTTCCGCATGTCCTTTAATTGTTCTTGGGTTTATTGCCGTCAGCGCCGGAGGTTTTTAATTGGTAAATAATTGTCGCTTTTCAATGGCGAGCGCTAGTAATCATCCCTGCACCTTTTGCCCTCCGCTGCTCCCCCCATTGCGCTCTGAAATGAGTTGGATAAATCCCGTGAAGGATGGGGAATTTGTACCATGCTATTAACTCTCCTTAATGCTAGATTTCATAGTGTAACATCTCAACCCGCATGTCAGTGCACCCGGGCTCGATAATCGAAGAGAAAAAGAAGCCCTGGCTCAATTTGAACATCCAATCTTATCCTCATTTCAGACAGAATTACTCTCTGTTCTGCCTCGCTGATTTCTGCATCCTGAGGTAAATAAATAAAGATCTTCTTATTTTTTTCTTCTTCTTCTTTTAGCTTGCACGAAAAAAAAAAATCATGATGCCCAAGCTGCTTTAGCAAAGACCAGATTTAATTAAAATCTTTATAAAACACAACCCCCCCCTCTGTCAGACCGTGTTACTCTAGAGACGTCCAGCTGTTGAAAACCTGAAATCTGTGCTTTGTTTTTAATTTGGAAGAGTGCTCCTTATAAACCCCCCCCCTCCCCCCTGTAAAATCCCTACCCTCTTTATATAACCCCCACACATACCTCACCACAGACTGAGTAATGTCATGAACCATTGAAACGAACATCTGCAGCTGTGTGAAGGCTGGAACCTTGTTTGCAGTGTTTACCAGAGACCCTTCAGTACATAGCGAGCCCCTGGGATTAGCAGGGTGATGTTCCAAGCTTCTCCTTCTGCTTTCCTTTTATTTTTTTCCATATGAAACCAAACCCTGACTACCATGTTGAAGTTTGCATCTGGCTCTTTCATCCATGTGAACCCTTGTGCCCTCATCCCTGGACATTCCATAGTCTTACTATCCCGCTTAGATTGTGCTTTTTTTATGGGCGCCAAGGTGCTATACAAATTCCTGATGGGCTTGTAAGATTCTGCAGCCATGTTTTTTCTTTTGGAAGTAGTTCGGTGTTTTAGTAGCCTCAGAAAGCTGTCAAATGTTCCTGGCACAGCATCAGGAGGGAGCATAATTTACACAGCATCTGAGAGCAGATGATTTACTGCATAGAAAATAATGGCCCACCACCGTTTTATAGTGCGCGTCGTAGTGTCTGAAGGACCTGTCCCAGCACCACAATTAAGCTGTAAGACCTATTGAAAGATTTGGTGTGCCTAACTGCCTATGACTCTAAAGGTGAATATCTGCTGAACCCACCAATTCTGCATGGAACGTTCAACCATCTAATGGATACGTGGGTGTTCTGATTTGGCCCATAGTTAAATGTTAGGGGAAAGATGAAATAGGCATACTAAATTTCACCATATCTGATCCATTTTCCAAACAGCAGATAAGCGCCGTCAAGCTATTGTGTCTCAGCTCTCTCCTGAGCATGATGTCTGGGCAAGGAAGAAATGGTCATGTTGGATTTCAGCATGTCTGGTCCATTGTTCCAACAGGAGGTAAGTAGTAGTATCGACCTAATGTCAGCAGATGTCGTAGAAAATGTTGGCTTTCAACATGACCCGATTCCTTGCTATAGCTGGAGAGGCATCTGGCAGCTTCTTATTCTCCTCTCCCCACTGCAATCGTATGCACACCAAGGCCAAGCGTTCATCTGTATGGGAGGGGGTCTGGAGTATCCAGTGTTTGGCCGATGGCTATCTAAGGTGTATTGTCAGCTCAACGTTCCTCAACTGGATGAATATCATGTTTGCTTCAATTACACTATAAGGTTTGTTCATACTAGTCTGGAGTGATAAACGAGACCTGAACGTTTCCTTGTGGAACAGGCGTTTTCTCATCGCCTTCTCGTTGCATCGTTGAAGACTGAAATATGGGATTATTGAGCTGTACACACAGGACGGGGCTTAAATCAGATGGAAACCCCTTTCCTGGCTATTGCTACATGACACCCGAATGGTTCCTTCCTCAGAGGGGTGGTCCTGTGTAGGGCATGCGCATGCTTGTTATTGCCCAGTCTACGTTGCCCCAGCCATGGAGTGTATTGCGCTTACACCCTGGTTCATTAGATATTACACTTGTGTGTACTGTAGTTGTTTTTTTTTTTATTCTGTAAACTCTGTATTGACATTATGTTGCCTTTTTAGAAACCTCTACAAACTGCAGAATGCAAGGAATAAGGGTAAACCCAGTGGAAATGAAAATGACCTCAGATGCTGGAGATAAAGTAGCTGCAGAACAGCTGTATGTGGGCCACTTAACCCCTACAGAACAGCTTAAGACCCGGTTGATGTCACACATAAAGTGCACGGCTGCTAACGAACACATTTAGATAGAAATAAGCGCTGCGCCACGTTCCCATGGAGCTGCTCTATAAATGTGGATGCATTTGGCATTAAGCTAAATTGTGCTAGCACAGTCGCAAATCTCTTTAAACTGCAGAGCAGGAGATCTCTTGATTTGTTCCTAATTTCCATCCTACCTAATCACGAGCTGTGCAATTTCCAGGTTTGTCTTCCTTTTACGTGTGAAGTATGGCGACATGAATGTTGCTAATGGCCGTTTGCTGTTGTGCAAGGCTCTCCCTGTGGTGCACTATGTAAACCGAGCATAGATTTATCAACGTAGGCAAAGTTTGTGGCGGTTGCTTCCCCCTCCCCCCACTTTGGCAGTACCTATTGCAGCGTAACTACTTTTCTGCACTTAAGTAATCTTACTATCCTCATTTATTCTGATTCATTGGTGTTTTTACAGAACGGAATGGCTAGCCCATAATAGAACAGTCCTATCTTTGTCCATATTGTTGACAATAATGGGTCATGTTTTAATTTTTTTGTTGAAGGGACATGCGGATACGGAACGCTTAGACACTTCCATTTTTTTTTATGGCCCCCTTGAAGTAAATGGTTCTGCAAAAAAAAAAAAAACTGAACGAAAAATAAGTTTGTGTGCATGATCCCTAAGTGTAAGGGATCATGCACACAAGTGTGTGCGGCCCGCAATCCGCATGATATGGAGCAGAAACCAACTGATGCACTACGGAGAGCTTCTGTGGGATTTCTCTGCATTTCTGCACCAAATCCGCATCCTTGCTGCAGATTTTGTTGCAGTTTTACCCCAATCACACACAGAATCTGCACAAGTAAAGTCTTTATGAGATTTATCAGATCTTTTTGCTAGTTTTTTATTATGCTACATTTTCTCTCTTGAAAATTCACGCATTATCCAGGACATGCACAGGTACCCTTAGAGGGATACCAGGAATAACGTCTATGAAGGTGCTGTAGAGGAGACGCTGTATTTTCCTTCAGCGTGTCTACACAATGGAGGTCGTTTAGTTTAGTTTTAGTTTCAGGTGTTAAAAAAAAAAAAAAGTTGCCAAACCCCATTTGGCGACTTTTTTTTTTTTAAACTCCTGTGCTGGAGTAGTTTTTCACTCCAGGTGCACCCTTTGTCATAAATTAACCGAATCCTCCATCAGGACAGGGGGAAGCGCGCAGTGTTTTACATTAGTGTACTTTTAAATTACCTCTAATACCTTCTTATAGGCCGGGTATGAACCAGGCTTCATACCTGGCCTAAATCCATGCGTGTTTGGATTTAGCCTCCAATTTCACACGTTGCAATCAATGATTCCACATAGGGCATCTGAAAATCTGATCATGCCTAAGATCTGCTGCAGATTTTTACACTAGAAGTGAATGACGTTAATCACTCATTCACTTATTATGAATCTAATTCCACTAAGATACGCAGAGTATGTCAGTAAGGTGTTTTACCCAACCGAAATCTCACATTTAATTGGCTCCTACATAGCTAAAAAAAAAGGTTTTATTAATGTGTGTAAGATATTATAACGTTGCAGATATCTTGTCTGCAGTCTACGCTGTCCTAAGGCCAAGGTCAGCGCTTCTCATGCATTCATTCCATCATTGGTCTATTAAAACGTTTCATGTGGCCACCATGGAATGTAATTGCGTGACCACATAATTGGACATTTCTGGTTTCTCATTCTATAGGATTTCACTAATTGCCCACATTCTCCTCAGTGAATACATCCCCTTTTACCCTTCAGAGGATGTGTAGAAAATGTCGATACCAAACACTTTATGCAAGATGCAATATCATTTTGTTCATTTTAACCCTTTTGAGATCAAAGTGAAGTCTTGTCTTAAACAGCAGCCGCACTACTGAACAGATCACACATGGGGGGAGACTTATCCAGACTGGCGTTCCTGCGCTGCAGTAAGATGGGCCTGATTTACTAAGAGACAAAAGCATCTCTGTCCCTCTGAAACTGAGGTCTATGCCAGCCAGAGGGCTTTTATTATAACCTACGCCAGTTTCTGGCCGCTCCCACATAGGCCTGCCCACTTTTTTCTCGTCACTTTGGAAAAGTATTGAAACTCAGTCACAAATATGATGTACTCCATAATTTGTAACTTTAACACACTTAGTAGTTGCATAAATGGTTTAATAAATGTCCTCCTCCGTGGAGTATTGTGTACAATTATGGGGTCCTCTGCACAAGAATAGCAGAGCTGGAGAGGGTTCAGAGGAAGGCAACTACAGTACCCTGAAAGATGATCAAAATTAGGGTTATTCACTTTAGAAAAAAGACTGAGCGGAGATCTAATTGTGTATAAATGTATCAGGGGTCAGTACAGAGATCTCTCCCATCACCTATTTATCCCTAGGACTGTGACTGTGACGAGGGGACATCCTCTGCGTCTGGAGGAAAGAAGGTTTGTACACAAACATAGAAAAGGATTCTTTACGGTAAGAGCAGTGAGACTATGGAGCTCTCTGCCTGAGGAGGTGGTGAGTACAATAAAGGAATTCAAGAGGGGCCTGGATGTATTTCTGGAGTGTAATAATATTACAGGCTATAGCTACTAGAGAGGGGTCATTGATCCAGGGAGTTATTCTGATTGCCTGATTGAATTCAAAGGAATTTTTTCACCTAAAATGAGGAAAATTGGCTTCTACCTCATAAGGGTTTTTTGCCTTTCTCTGGAACAACTTTGCAGGATAACAGGTTGAACTGGATTGACGGATGTCATCTGGTTTTGGACAAAAATTTGATGCAAGGAGAATGTAAAGTTGAAGTGCCTGGTGCCTTCCTTTCATCAGATCCACTGATTCGTGTGCCACATGGATGATGCTTTCACCCGATGAACAAGGGTTCTCTAGGGTGATCTGTGGCACCTTTATACAGGGAAAGTATCCAGAATGAGCATTCGTTCCCAATATTCTGCCCATGTCAAGGGCCCTTAGGTCATCTAGACCTGCACCACATAATACTGGGTGATGTGTGGTGCAGGGATAGGGACTCTTATCTAACTATAAAAACCATTGGTTGGATAATAACTTACGGTACTTTGAGACAGAATTTTAGAGCAGAATTGTGGTGCAATTTTGGCACAAAACGTTGCATCCTGTGAAGTCACTTTCCCTTTCTGGGCTAGAACGAGTGTCTCTAAATCTAGATGCACCAATTTGCACCACATTTTGGTAGAATATATGGCAACATTTAGGTGCACTCACATTAGTAAGTGTAGGTCACTTGTCAGAAAAAACTGGTGGCCATTTCAGGTGGATGCTGATGGGACCTGAAATTGTTAGATCTGTGGCAAAATGCACCATGTATTTTAACATCACTTTATGAGCACTGGTTTTTATGTAGCATGGACTTCTTTCGATGAACAAAGATGAGGGAAGGTCATACAGCTCATCACTAAATCACTTTGCAAGGTACAAATCCCAGGAAAATGTGACTGTGCACGGAGATGCCACTCCGGAAACTGTCCGATACTGATAAGAGGAATCCAGCACTGCGTCTCGATTAAAACAATTATTTACATGGTGCCTTTCCAATGACACTGTTGGCAGCCACCAACTGGGCGTCTTCCAGTGGATAAATATAATGATTTATTTTAAGCACCATTAATTCCATGGCGCTGATCCCTGTTATGGCTACTTTCACACTTGCGTTCGGAGCGGATCCGTCTGGTGTCTGCACAGACGGATCCGCTCCTATAATGCAAGCAGCGTTTTGGTGTCCGCCTCCAGAGCGGAATGGATGCGGAACGGAGCCAAACTGATGCATTCCGAACCATCCTCAAACGGATCTCGCAAGCGGAACCCCAAACGCAAGTGTGAAAGTAGCCTAAGTCTGGACGGATCTGTTTGGCTCCGCACGGCCAGGTGGACACCTGAACGCTGCAAGCTGCGTTCGGGTGTCCGCCTGCTGAGTGGAACGGAGGCCAAGCGGAGCCAGACTGATGCATTCTGAGCGGATCCGCATCCACTCAGAATGCATTGGGGCTGGACGGATCCGTTCGGGGCCGCTTGTGAGAGCCTTCAAGCGGAACCCCGAACGCAAGTGTGAAAGTAGCCATACTGACTAATAGGTGGATATTGCTCAGCTCTAATTTATCTTGGTGAGGAGAAGTCATTGCTAAACTTCATATGGTGGGTTGCTTACTCTAGAAAGTCTCCACTGTCGGTGTGTACACGCAGTTCTTGATATTCCCTGTGCTGGCAGAGGATGCGCTTAATTTAGGTGCAGTCCATCCGCCTGAACTGAAATCTACAGCAGCTTGGATAGTCTATGGATTTCAGTCTTCATTTACACCAGAAAACAAGCATAAGAGAAGATGACTGTGCCAGGCCCACTGACTCTGCCCTCACCACACCTCCTTGGAAACTGGCGAGGGCGGTGTAGAAATGCCACTCGTGACCAAATATAGTCCTAGTGGTGGTCACAAACACTGTTTCCCCAGCAGAAAACTGGCATAGGGAGATGCATCTTCCCCTATGTCCTGGCCAGGTTTGCCCCCTTATATTAATATGTCAGTATTCTGCATCCCTGCTGTATTCCTGTCTCTAAGCAGGATGCATCTGACGGAGATCTTTTTTTTTTTTTTTTTGGACCTGTGGATGTGGAAGCAGATGAAATAGAACCACTTTAAAGTCTTACTCCAGGCAAAATCTGAAAATCTTCTACTTTCAGCTTTAGTTCAGACAAATCTCCTCTTTCATATACTAATGCAGTTTTTTTGTGATTGCATGGAAAACTTTTTGAATGAAGCTCATTTTGAAGGGACTGTCATTGTGTGCACTGCTATTTCTAGCAGACTTTCAAAAGTGGGGAAGAGAATTGAACACAAGCAACCCTATGACAAAATGGAAAATAGCCTATTTGACTTCAGTGCGCAGAACGTTATGTGCAGATCTTCAAGAGGCTTACTCCAAACTAATCTTCAGATGCTATTACACCCCATACAGGCTCTCTAAAATATATAAAGATTCCCCCGATCTACACTCACCTAAAGAATTATTAGGAACACCATACTAATACGGTGTTGGACCCCCTTTTGCCTTCAGAACTGCCTTAATTCTACGTGGCATTGATTCAACAAGGTGCTGATAGCATTCTTTAGAAATGTTGGCCCATATTGATAGGATAGCATCTTGCAGTTGATGGAGATTTGAGGGATGCACATCCAGGGCACGAAGCTCCCGTTCCACCACATCCCAAAGATGCTCTATTGGGTTGAGATCTGGTGACTGTGGGGGCCATTTTAGTACAGTGAACTCATTGTCATGTTCAAGAAACCAATTTGAAATGATTCGAGCTTTGTGACATGGTGCATTATCCTGCTGGAAGTAGCCATCAGAGGATGGATACATGTTCTCATTCTGTTTACGCCAAATTCGGACTCTACCCTTTGAATGTCTCAACAGAAATCGAGACTCATCAGACCAGGCAACATTTTTCCAGTCTTCAACAGTCCAATTTTGGTGAGCTCGTGCAAATTGTATCCTCTTTTTCCTATTTGTAGTGGAGATGAGTGGTACCCGGTGGGGTCTTCTGCTGTTGTAGCCTATCCGCCTCAAGGTTGTGTGTGTTGTGGCTTCACAAATGCTTTGCTGCATACCTCGGTTGTAACGAGTGGTTATTTCAGTCAATGTTGCTCTTCTATCAGCTTGAACCAGTCGGCCCATTCTCCTCTGACCTCTAGCATCCACAAGGCATTTTTGCCCACAGGACTGCCGCATACTAGATGTTTTTCCCTTTTCACACTATTCTTTGTAAACCCTAGAAATGGTTGTGCGTGAAAATCCCAGTAACTGAGCAGATTGTGAAATACTCAAACTGGCCCGTCTGGCACCAACAACCATGCTACGCTCAAAATTGCTTAAATCACCTTTCTTTCCCATTCTGACATTCAGTTTGGAGTTCAGGAGATTGTCTTGACCAGGACCACCCCCCCTAAATGCATTGAAGCAACTGCCATGTGATTGGTTGACTAGATAATTGCATTAATGAGAAATAGAACAGGTGTTCCTAATAATTCTTTAGGTGAGTGTATGTTGGAGAGGCTGTAAGTAAGTCGGCACATTACTACATATATTTTGGGAATGCCCAATTATCTTAGGTTTCTGGAAAAAAGGTGCCCTTCTAAGGCTACTTTCACACTAGCGTCGGGGCTCCGCTTGTGAGCTCCGTTTGAAGGGTCTCACAAGCGGCCCCGAACGCATCCGTCCAGCTACCAATGCATTCTGAGTGGATGCGGATCCGCTCAGAATGCATCAGTCTGGCAGCGTTCAGCCTCGCCTCCGCTCTCAGGCGGACACCCGAACGCTGCTTGCAGCGTTCGGGTGTCCGCCTGGCCGTGCGGAGGCAAACGGAGCCGTCCAGACTTACAATGTAAGTCAATGGGGACGAATCCGTTTGACGTTGACACAATATGGTGCAATTTCAAACTGATCCGTCCCCCATTGACTTTCAATGTAAAGTCTGGACGGATCCGTCTGAACAACTTTCAGACTTAGAATTTTTTCTAAACTATAATGCAGACGGATCCGTTCTGAACGGATCCAAACGTCTGCATTATAGGAGAGGATCCGTCTGTGCAGACACCAGACGGATCCTCTCTGAACGCTAGTGTGAAAGTAGCCTAATCCACATCAATCTACCATTTAAGGGCTCATTCGCACGACCATGGTTTGGTTCCGCATCAGCCGCATTTTTTGGGGCTAGGGTGCGGACCCATTCACTTTAATGGGGCCGCAAAAAATGTGGACAGCACTGTGTGATGTCCGCATCCGTTCCGTGGCCCAGAATAAAATTATAGATCATGTCCTATTCTTGTCTGTTTTGCGGACAAGAATAGGCATTTCTATCATGGGCCGTCTATTCCATTCCACAAATTGCGGAAGGCACACGGACGGCATCCGTGTTTTGTGGATCTGCAATTTGCGGACTGCGAAACACTGCACGTTCATGTGAACAAGCCCTAACCCTGAATCTTTTTTTATTTTTTTTTTATAAGACTCTGGAACAAAGTACTGTTCTGTCATATTTTAACAGCCTCTCTCCAATGTATAGTGCAAAATTGGAAATCCTCACGTCTCAAATAATAAGGAAGGTAAATGTCAATTGTAGCTTTGAAAAAATGATTGCCAGAAGCAACAATACACTTAATAAATACACAAAGTGACACCATGGTCTCTTTTAACCGTTTGAAATGAAAAACTCAATAAAAACTATTTAAACAGAAATAGCAGTGCACATTATATACAAGCTTTTCACATATTGGCTGATTTAATTGAAAAAAAAAAATATATATATATATATTCTATATGTATGTCTTGTGTATACGTGAATGAGATGAATATTGTATATCGCGTTGTGCATTGGGGTCTCCACCTCCGATCTGTGCACATCTGTTTATGTGGAAGCCAAGTTTATATTTTCTTTTTCCTCTTTTCGTCTTCCACGTAATAACTTCTTGGCAGCAAAGCGTAAGGCTGTAATCTCTGCTCCTCTGTGAGTGCTGGGTGATTGAAAGTCAGCAGGCACAGCTGTGGGATATGCTGGGAAATAGGAAGTGGCTGATATTTCATAAGGCCTGACATTGTAATACACTTAGGGGTCATCCTATCCGCAGCCGTGATTTGATACTGTCTGATACAAACTTTTTATTGAGGCTGCTGTGCATGGAGAGGTGATGGAGTTTGCAGGAGGTGTTAACTCTTTGCTTGCCTCGCTCTTCCCAGTTTCAAACATGGTAGTTTTTTTGTTTTGTTTTACTATGTTATCGCAAGTTTTATGTCTGAACTTTGTTTCATACAGCGATTCTGATGACTTGCACGGTCAGTGAAGGAAGCAGCACGGTGGCTCAGTGGTTAGTACTGGTGCCTTGCAACGCTGGGGTCCTAGGTTCGAATCTGACAAAGGGCAACATCTGCATGGAGTTTGTATGTTCTCCCCGTGTTTGTGTGGGTTTCCTCTGGGTACTCTGGTTTCCTCCCACACTCCAAAGACATACTGATAGGGACCTTAGATTGTGAGCCCCATTGGGGGCAGTATGATGCTAATGTCTGTAAAGTGCTGTGGAATATAGTAGCGCTATATAAATGCATAAAATAAATGTAATAAATGTCTGCTCTCGTGGACTACTTGCTGACTCTCCAACTATCTACAAATTCCCCCTTATCCACTCTACTCCAGTCTATGTACAGTACATATCTACAGAAATCTTTGTATGAAATGCTCAGCTCTGATGAGCTGTAGACTGGTCTTCAGAAGATAGATTTTTGCTTCCTAGCTTCTGCATAACACTCTTATATCACATGCTTCATCACATTTTCTTTTTGATCAGTACCGTCTATTCTTCAGCCGACTGTTGCCCTGACCTCAAGGTCATTGAAAGTCTTTAAATGTACTTCTTTTGACAAGTAAGAGACACATCCATAATCTAAACAGGAACTCAATTTAAAGAGAACCCATCTCTACTGACATGTCTGGTTTAGAAAATGCTTGTTTTTCCCCATATTATAAAATTTCTGGAGCATCTTTTATAATAAAGGTACATTCACACCACTGTGGGACAGCCGTGCCTGTGTGGTGTATCCTTTAAACGCGGGCATCAGCCGTGTGCACCCACAAGATGGTGGTGAAATATAGGACATGCTCTATCTTTTGCTGTGTGAAGGCATGGCAGCACGCAGAAGCCCTTCCGAGTGTTTGTGTGCCTCCGCCCCACAAAAGAGAGATCATGACAAACCTTTCCCTGCTGCTTGTGGATTGCGGACCCATTGTAGGTACTGGGTCCACACCACAATGCAGGGTGCACATGGCCAGTGCCCATGTTTAGCGAATCCGTGGTTAGAGGTCCACAACAGGGGCATGGCTGTCCCACATAATGTGAATGCACCCTAAAACGGTGTTCTCTTACCATTATTCTTTCCAGAAAGTTATGAATAAATTGGCCAACTGGGTGTTAACAGATAGGGAGGGGGGTTTTGACACTGGCTTACAGTGCTGGTCTGTGTTTGAAAGAGTAGCACCCAGTTTTCCGTTTCTAGATGGAAACAGAGGAAGGACACAAAGCAGAATATAAGAAGCTCCAGATTAGTTTCATGGAAATTCATGGTATAATATAGCAAATGTTGATATTGGGGATCAAGATTCACATGGATGATTAGATTTAGTTAAAGGGAATGTGTCATCAGAAAATAACCTATTCTTTAATGTGGCTGAGTGGTTAGCATTGGTGCCTAGCAGCGCTGGGGTCCTAGGTTCGAATCTGACCAAGGGCAACATCTGCATCTGTATGTTCTTCCCATGTTTGTGTGGGTTTCCTCCGGGTACTCGGTTTTCCTCCCACACTCCAAAGACATACTGATAGGGACCTTAGATTGTGAGCCCTATTGGGAACAGTTGGATGCTAATGTCTGTAAAGCGCTGCGGAATATAGTAGCGCTATATAAATGCGTAAAATAAATGCAAGTTGTTTTTTTAGTTAAACACCTTTTTGTAGAATAATTCTTTTTTTTTTTTTCCTTTTTATAGTATCGATTCTAATTCTTCCAATACACTTAACCTAATCAGACACAATATCAATGACAGATCTCCCCTATGTATAAGTAACACAGGATCTGCCATTCACAGTAGGTGATGTCACATCTTCATCCGTACCTTTCTTGTCTGCACAGGTCACAGAGCAGGTCTAGAAATTCTCCCATAGAAGGCAATGATTCGGCTCCCATCTATTGTGGTCACTGTACCGCATCCCTAAATGCTGTTAAGAGCTGAGGCAAGATGGCTGCCCCATAACCATGCACAGAAAATACAATGTAAAAATAAAAACTGTTTAGAGAATGAAAATGGCTTGGAAAAAAGTTACTATCTGGTTTTAATTGGAGAAAGAATTCTAGGTGACGCAGAAGGGTAATAGAACCAAATAAGCCTTTCTCTTATGAAAGCTTGAGTTAACCACCGCTCCTTTATACCCAAAGCCTGCCTATCGTTTATATTAAATTGTGTAGTGGTTGACCACGGAAGAGTTGAGAAGGTTCACCGATCTGCGTGTATACATGTGACTGGACTAATAAGCCATCTGGGTTTGGCTGTGTTTTGTCGTTAGACAATTTTGCAACCCACCCGCTGGTATTTTGCTACGTCCTCAAAGAATGCAACATGATATATTCAGATATTGGGTTTTATTGCCCTACACCACATTGGTTATAAACGCTGTAAAGGGACTTGTATATAGACTATGATGCACTAGGCTGGCCAATAAACGAAGGAGAAGGATTAAGTGTTCATGTTCCATTGAATTTAAATAAATTTCTAGGCACCAGCTTAATCCTCCATTTTGGATTCACCCACCATTTCTGTATAAGTATTGTAGTGTGCTTCTTTACTAGATGGTAGTTTATAGCTATGGTAATTTATATGCAAATAGACAGTGGAGAACATAGTAACATAGTAACATAGTACATAATGTGTAGAAGAATTGTTTATATGGCACTTGTCCCTCCATACAGCCCCCTGTAAGACGACATGCATAGCTATTAAACTCTCAGACGCTATTAGAACAACTAATGTGTTGAGCTGTTCTGCCGGATGTACTTGCATGGCCTTAAAGCAAACTTTTCGGCAGTTTCGGTTATTAAACCACTGGTAAGATGCTGCAGTGCTGTATATATCAGTTGTAGACTTGCCCGAGTGGACAGCACTCCCCGCTAATAAAATGAGCAGTTTCAACAGGGGCATGTCTACAAATGTATTTACAAGCCCTGCCTGGAGCATGTGCCAGTGATGTAATGGTCAGGACTCGTGACATGTGCTTCCTCCTTACCCATGTTGCAACATTTCTTGTGCATGCCTTTTTATATCCTGGATTGAATGATATATAACCCTCCTCCTCAGCTTACCAACAAACTGATCTTCAATCTATCCTTAAAGGTGTTGTCTCATCGCAGACAATGGGGGCATATCGCTAGGATATCGAGAACGGAGCCCTTAAAGTGAAGGAGGGCGCACTGCGCATGCACAACCGCCCTACATTCATTTCTATGAAGCTGCCGAAAATAGCCGAGGACTGGCTCAGCTATTTCCGTTAGGCCCATAGAAGTGAATGGGAACGGTAGCCGGTCATGTGCCGTGCTTTCCCATTCACTACTATGAGGACAGCGCTTGGTGGCGGCCAGATCGGAGTCCTCCAGCCACTACTTTGCAGGGCTCTGTTTAGAAGATAGGTGCAGGTCCCACCGGTGGGACCCGGACCTATAAGACAATGGGGGCATATGCTACCAATATGCCCCATTGTTTAAGATGAGACAACCCTTTTAAGAAAGTCATTAGATTGTTGCTGCTCTTCCATTCCCTCTCCATTCCAGTATGTTTGTAACTCCTACTTATATAATGTATAGTTTTGAAACCCCTATCTGATGGCCATAGTGGAGATTTGCTGCATCGATCATTGACACCCACTCACTGGTCATGTGAATATCCCCATAGACTACTACCATTGTTCTTAAAACAGACTTGTGACAGCCGCTAAAAAAAAGGTAATCGCATGTCTGTTTTTCACTATTGTGTGAATATAGCCCAAGAAAGAATAATGCCATGTGAGGTAGGTGCCCTGAAATATAACCATACATTTTTTGTGAAAATCTGGTCCTCTAACCCAGACAAATGCATCTTTTTATGCAAAGAAGTTTTCTGTGCACCATGGACAAGGCCTTCTCCATGTGGCACACGTTGCCTCCCCAGCATCAATCCTGGGGGCTGTCAATGAGATAAAAAGGAAGACTCTGGGCAGCATTAGGAGCAATAGAGCACTGAATACCTTATGTACATGAAAAAGAAAAGAACCATTTCTCAGGATTAGAGGACAGGATTTTCACAAGAAAGGATTGGTTATGTTTGGGGGGCTCCTATCCTTTATGGCAGTATGCCTAATATGGAACGGATTTTGGTGGTGACTGACTCTTCTCTATAGAGACCGCTTTCTTTAAATACTCGCCTATTTTTAACAAATTATTTTGTGGAAAATAAAAGCCTTATGTGAAAACGTGATTAAATTGGCATGATGAAAAGAAGTCACTTCTCCTGTCAACACATTACATGGAATCAAGCTTTTTGTAAACTTCACATGCCCTAAGTGTGTGATCAACATGAAAAGTGTATGAATCAACCAAAGACTAAAATGGCAGTTAAAAAATAAAAATCCTACAAGATGGCGGTGCAGAAATAATTTGCAGTTACATTTCCAATCACGCTGGGAGGGTCATTAGTTACATTCCAGAGGCGGTATACTCTGTACCTTTCTGGCAGTGCCTGAAAGGGGTTATGGCCTCTCAAAACGTAAAAGCCTTTCTGATTAAAACTAAAAGGATACTGGACATGCTAAAAATACTTCTCAAACTTTATCCTCATTGTCTGGTGTTCTCTGTGAGCTCTATTCACTGGAAGCTGCTGGAGAGCAGACTCTTTCAGAGGCTTGTTTATCTGTGGGTACTGCGATGTGTATGGAGAGCTTTGGTCGGCAAACAATTCGCTATGTTCCAGACGCATTAACTTACAGTAGAAGTGAACGTCCACAGAATAGACAAATGCATTACCGTTCACGATTCCGAGCTCGTAGACCTCACAAAGGGGCCTGAATCGTATCTTTCAGCATAATTGCTGCTGTCCTTGTTCTCAGCTCCCCCTCCTCTCCGTTTTTCCTTTTTTATTGTAAAACAGAAATAATTCAGCGATTTAGTCAGTACATGCATTGGGCAGCGTATTCTATACTTTGTCATCGCCGCAACGTTGAGATGTACCCCTTGTGTTCTGCTGTCAGCGTAAAAAGAATTTTATTTGTGGCCATAAATTAGCCGTGCGCCTCTTTTAGTTGATTTTTATTACCCCTGTCACTTGCCAGATGCACTCCGCTGTAGGAGTAGAGATGGGCATGGCATGTGTCTGATCCATGCAACTCAGAGCACTCGTTGCCACTGCTGCCCATTGTGTTTTTACTGAAATGTCTTTTTTTTGTGTGTTTTTTACGGAGTATAGTGAGCAGGGCAGTTATTGCGGGCATGACGGTGAATTATGCATCAAATCAGATAGGAGTGCACCTAAAGGCAGAAGTTCATAGTGTAAGACTGAAAAAAAAAATAATAATCCCCCCCCCTAGATTTTGTGGATGTGATGCATATAGCCATTATAACTAGAAGCTTGCTGCTAGTATCTAGGGCATGAGGCACAGATTATTTCGCTCTCCTATCTGTAGATATATCTGAGTAGAGCATTGGCATCTTACTCATTGGAGTGTGTGGACTACAGACTTATCGTATAGTGAAATTTTTCCGTCCATCTAGTTTAATGTATGTCAGCTTCCCATTATTTGCCGTATTTGTACAAGTCGTGAAATAAAGCATTTTCTTCCCGTAAATGTATAATACTTGTTCCGCCTTGTACTCTATATATGACAGGTTTGTATTTTATTTTTTTCTTCTTTTATAAAGATTTCCTTAAAGTGTACCTGTCTTTTCCAATTTTTAATATAGTATAGGGATTTTTATTTTATTATGTGTTTTTATTACAGAAACTACAAGAAAATTTAGACTAGCACATTCATATACATAATCACAGGTGCATATCCATCAAGCAAACATAGTTGATAAAAAAGAAAAGAAAATGGCTGCACAACATTTCACATGCAAACAATAGAATTGAGAAATGGGGAGCATTCTAGATTAGTGGTATTATACCTACTATAAATGAAAAAATAGAAGCTCTTTGCGCACATTTTTGATCAAACGTGTGTCTGGCCCATCTACCAGGCTTCAAGGTATGTGATTATGATTATGAATGTGCTAGTCTAAATTTTCTTGTAGTATATATTGAGGGTAGCGCCTCGATTTTAGACTGAGCAACACCCATCTGCCTGGGGCTTCTGAGCAGAGTACAAATGTAGCTGGTTCCTGCACTGCCCTGAAATTTGTAGGCTTAGGCAAGTCCAAGAGAGGCAGTATATTAGTGTTAGGTACCCATCTGCGGAAGCCACCTTGACGCCTGGTAGATGGGCCCGACACAAGCTATTTTTTTATTTTTTTTTATTTTTTAAATTTATAGTAGGTATAATACCACTTTAATCTAGAATGATCCCCATTTCTCAATTCTATTGTTTGCATGTGAAATGTTGTGCAGACATCATTTTTTTTTTTTATCAACTTTATTAAGGAAAGACATTTCTTTGTACTACAAAACAGGGTGTTAAGAGTAGTCTTGGAGAAAGCTCAGAGCGTTGTTAAGGAAAATGTCTTCAGCATTTTACTGAGCACTAAAGATGCATGTGTATCATACAGAGGCTTCCTGCCTCTTGTCACTACCCCAGTCCCTGGCTATGTGTATATACCTTAACTATCCCTGTCCATCGCCTTGCCTCTCTGACTTGTTGCACACAGGCGTCCTCAGCACTCAGTGGTACACTGAAGACGGAAGACAGGCTCTCCTTTAGCAATTTTCAGTTGAAGCTTTGCTGAGAAGACCTTATTTTCTAGTGCAAAGAAACCTCTTTCCTTAATGAAGTACTTTACAAAAATGTGTAACATCCCTACTTCTACACCAGGGATGCTCAACATGCGGCCCTCCAGCTGTTGCAAAACTACAACTTTCAGCATGTGCTAATAGCTGTAGGCTATCCAGTCATGCTGGGAGTTGTAGTTTTGCAACAGCTGGGGGGTCCGCAGGTTGGGCATGCCTGCTCTACACTCTATTAAAAATAAAGTTACACTAAGCATACTCGGTTACGCTCTGTTCACACTACCAATACACTCATTTCCATCAGATTTCAAGTGCTTTTTAGTGACTAATATTGTATTTGCTACGCTGAAACCTGATGGACCGATTTTAAGTCCGTGGCAGCCACCATTATCACAAGCTGTCAGTAATGGGAGACACGACTCTACGGTGAACAGAGCCCTAAAGAAGTCTTACTAGAGAGCAATCAGCTGATCGCCCAGGGTCCCACTCTCGGCACCCCTGGAAAAGTTTGGTTTCACAAGAGCAAGCCGCAGGCAGCCAGGCTTTTCTTCTGCAGGGAATATGTATTATTACATGGCAGCCATTCAGATCAATTGTAATCTTTGTAACACAAGGACAGCTCGAGTCTCCCAGAACAGAAGCTGCTCGTACAGAGCCGCTCTATCTGGCTCATAAAGGGCGTTCTCAAGAAGGGGACCACACTCTGTGGCTTCCATATCTCATAATAGGGTTGGTGACTTCATCAGACAACCTATTTAAACAACTGATTTTTACGTTGGGTTTTGATTGAGCCATATTCTAATAGCCCTTTCACACTGCTCGATGGATCAGATGATTGTCGGGTAGGAAGCTTTCTTTCCCAGCAATCGCCTTCTTGTTATTGGAGGTGACCGCTGCTATTATATGCAGTGATCCATCCACAGTATGGACAGAAGCAATCGGTAATGCCATTGCTCGTCCCCATCCAGAATCATTCTTGGTGGGCAGCGGAGCGTGTTTAGACAATCTGCTGCCCTCAAACGATAATTTAGGGGACTGCACCAACGATTCTATTACCTGATGAAAGAGCGCTTCCTTTGTTCGTTGGGTAATCGGCGGCACTTTTTAAACTGGCCGATTTATCGTTAACGAACATTTGTATGAGCGCTCTTTAATGATGATCTGCCTGAATACCGGGCACTGTAAAGGGGCCTTAAGAAGCAGTTATCCAACAACTAAGCTTTCCACATCCTCAAGAAGTTCCTTGTAAATGTGAGATGAGATTTGATGTCACTCTTGAACAGCACTCCTTTCAGCCTTGATAGACCTCCATCTCCCTCACTGTAGAGTCACAAATGCTGGCCTACACTTTTTAAATGTTCTTCTGGACGTCTCTGATTTCTGGGATGGGTTGATGTTGTAACCTTGGAGTCATTTTTGGCATCCTAGCCATTTGTAGGAAGAGTCACTACTTTTTCAAGCCTTCTCTGTATGGAGATAATGGCCCTCACTGTATTTGGATAAGGGCCCAGAACCTTACAAATTGCTTTCTAACCCCTTCAACACTGAACAATGTTTACAGCTTTCTACTTTTTCTCTTCTGGTGTAAAGTTCTAGTAGAAACTTTGATGACTACTCTTTTTATGAAATAAGATTGTTGTGTTTGACTCACACATTTGCCTTTATTAAATGCAGTGTTAATTTGACAACTATTATGTGTCTCCTCAGATTCTTTCTGCTAATGTTCGAGCACAAAATACTTAACGATCCTATATGTAGTCAGCTTTTATTAACCATTTTATGCTAGGTGGTTGTTATAGCAGTAAGCCATTACAGTCTATTAAGCTTGTGCTTGATGACGTGCATTTTTTTTCTCATTAACTCGTCTGTTTTATACTAGCCATTGCATTTATTACATATGTATGATCCTTTCTAGGGGTGATAATAGAATGGTTTTTGCTGTGTCTGTTCACGTGAGGTGAAGGAACACATTATGATCATAGATCTGTGTATGTTATTAACAATTTTTTACTTGTATCTCTCCTAGATCTTTGAGGATTATTATCATTTTCATCATCGGGCTGTGGTGAAGAGATCTTTAACACCTCATAGAACCAGACATTTCATGCTAAACCGAGATCCTCAGGTAAGACTTCTAAAGGAACACTGTCCACTGTACTTTCTTATAAGGGATATTTGTCAGGAAGTTGTTTTTATACTTATTCATTGAAAACTATTTTAGATTTTTCTTGGCTGTTTTTGGCAGTACTAGGCTATTGAAAATGAAATACAAATATTATCCCTTTTTAGCAGTTGGCACAGAAATTAAGGGGCAGGGAGAGCTCATGAATAAGCCGGACTCTTCTCAGGCATTGTAAGACTCTAATCGGATGCTCGATGCCAGCATTAAACTGTAAATTCTCAGCAGCAATGTTACTATGGCAGAGGAGTGACAGCCCGCTGATTTTCCAGCAGCAGCAGGAATGATGTGACAAGTTCCCTTTAATGTTTGCTGCCATACACAAGTCGGTGCCATGGGACCCAAGACTTTATTGATGTTCAGCTAACAATGATGCCAGATAACGCTTACTGCATCATTTTTCTTATGCAGCTAAAAACAACAAAAAATACAGTTTAAAATATACATCTTTGGCAAAACCTTGGTCATTTTATAGTACATTGTAAAAATGTTTTGTCGCTGTAAAACTGGCAAATGTCCATGGGCTGCACTTTCATTGATACTGAATATGATTGCTCCTGGTCTTGTAAGAGCATGTTCTCTAATTCCTTACAACAATCACGTTCCTTTGGATCCAGGGATTGTGAGAGGTCCCTTAATCTGGCAACTTGTTTTTAGACTAGCAGACTAAATCCATGTAAGAGGCCACAAGGAGAACCTGCACATTACGATGGTCAAATGTCAGCAGGCTGGAAACATTGTGGTTAATGTGCGTCAGTGTTTTCCCAACCACGGGTCCCAGAAATCCAGGGGTTCCCCAGAGCGCAGCAACAACAAGAGCTTTTTGCTTTTACAAGAAGGAAAGCATATTGATTTCTGCCTCCTCAAAGATGCTTTGCAAAGTAGTTCTATCTGATCCAAATCATTGCAGAAGACAAAAATTGCCGAATGCATCACCTACTTCAAGGCATTAGGGGGTTATTGGGTGGTCCCCAAGAATGGAAACATGTTTCCAGGGTTCCCCTGCTGTGTCCCTGCACAGTCTGACACTATCCAATAAGTATAACACCAAATAATAAACTCGGGTGCCTATATAATTATAACTGGAGGGACTTACTGTTAGTTTAAACTACAACCTACACAAAAGACTGTTAGCCTCCATTCAGAATAAATACCTAAACCTTTATTAGATACACAATTAATACATATTAAAACATATGGAAACAATTAGCAGCCCCCCCTCCCCCAATGAGAATCCCAAGGGGGCTACAGAGACGGCCAGCTACAACCTACAATGAAACAATACCACTTGTAGTTGCCCCTTGTACACCCTAAATATCAAAGGGGAGAAACCCCCCCCCCCCCCCCCACCAACATTAAATGCGGTATAAAAGAAGGGTAAAGTGGAATAACCTAAAATAATGATACCATGTGTAGCATAGCGACTCTGCAGCCACCTCTGGATCCTAATTTGGGGGGGGGGGGGGTCTTCCTTTGCTGCTAATTGTTTCCATGTATTAATTGTGTATCTAATAAAGATGTTGGTATTTATTCTGAATGGAGTCTAATAGTCTTTCGTGTAGGTTGTACTATCCAATCAGTGATCACCCCCCCCCCCCCCCTTCCAAAACTGGTGATAAGGTTGGAAATCACTCCTCTAATAAGCAGCTTAAAAGAGGACCTGTCAGCCCCTCCTGACGTGTTTGTTTTAGTAAATACTTGCATTGTCCATGTAATAACTGTTCCGGAGCATTTTTTCATACATCTAGAAGAAATAACAGAGGAATGGCTCACCTAGAACAGGAGTCTGCAACCTTCGGCACTCCGGCTGTTGTGAAACTACAATTCCCAGCATGCTCTATTCATTTCTATGGGAGTTTTGAGAATAGCAGAGCAAGTATGCATGCTGGGAGTTTTAGTGTTGGAGGTTGCCTACCCCTGTTCTAGCATTTAGGAGGGGGGGGGGGGGGTACCTGTGCTTGGGGGACATAGTTTTGGCCACATTAGATAGATAGATATAGAATTATATTATAGCAAAAATATAAACGCAACACTTTCGGTTTTGCTCCCATTTTGCATGAACTGAACTCAAAGATCTGAAACATTTTCTACATACAGAAAAGACCCATTACTCTCAAATATTGTTCACAAATCTGTCTAAATCTGTGTTAGTGAGCACTTCTCCTTTGCCGAGATAATCCATCTCACCTGACAGGTGTGGCATATCAAGGTGCTGATTAGACAGCATGAATATTGCACAGGTGTGCCTTAGACTGCCCACAATAAGAGAACACTCTGAAATGTGCAGTTTGATCACACAGCACAATGCCACAGATGTCGCAACGTTTGAGGGAGTGTGCAATTTGCTTGTTGACTGCAGGAATGCCTACCAGAGCTGTTGCCCGTGCAATGAATGTTCATTTCTCTACCATAAGCCGTGTCCAAAGGCGTTTCAGAGAATTTGGCAGGAAGTCCAACCGGCCTCACAACCGCAGACCACGTGTAACCACACCAGCCCAGGACCTCCACATCCAGCATGTTCACCTCCATGATCGTCTGAGACCAGCCACCCAGAAAGCTGCAGCAACAATCAATTTGCATAACCAAAGAATTTCTGCACAAACTGTCAGGAACCGTCTCAGGGAAGCTCATCTGCATGCTCGTCATCCTCATCGGGGTCTGGACATGACTGCAGTTCGTCCTCGTTACCGACTTGAGTGGGCAAATGCTCACATTCGATGGTGTCTGGCACATTGGAGAGGCGTTCTGTTCACGGATGAGTCCCAGTTTTCACTGTTCAGGGCAGATGGCAGACAACGTGTGTGGCGTCGTGTGGGTGAGCGGTTTGCTGACGTCAACTTTGTGGATCGAGTGGCCCATGGTGGCGGTGGGGTTATGGTATGGGCAGGCGTATGTTATGGACAACAAACACTGGTGCATTTTATTGATGGCATTTTGAATGCACAGAGATACCGTGACGAGATCCTGAGGCCCATTGTTGTGCCATTCATGCACGACCATCACATCATGTTGCAGCATGATAATGCACGGCCCCATATTGCAAGGATCTGTACACAATTTTTGGAAGCTGAAAACATCCCAGTTCTTGCATGGCCAGCATACTCACCGGACATGTCACCCTTTGAGCATGTTTGGGATGCTCTGGATTGCCGTATACGACAGCGTGTTCCAGTTCCTGCCAATATTCTGCAATTTCGCACAGTTATTGAAGAGGAGTGGGCTAACATTCCACAGGCCACAATCAACAACCTGATCAACTCTATGCGACGGAGATGTGTTGCACTGCGTGAGGCAAATGGTGGCCCTGTACAGTGGGTCATGACGGATCTGTCTTGCTCCGCATCCCAGGCGGGAAGCAAAGGTCCTTCTGGTTTACATTGGTGTCAGTTTACATTATTAATGCAGATGTGACTGTTTTTTAACTGGATTCTTACAAATTCTGATGGCTCCTATATGGTTTTAGCAGGTCTATTAGCTTTGTTATTCTTGCCATCAAACAGGGTGATATTACACTGCCTGATCTGTCAGAGGAAGCCCTGATGGAAGATGTCACATGGCACTCGCAGGCCCGCTAATTTGCCATCTTTCATCCTGATGAAAGACTACGATCAGTCGATGAAGGAGCATTTGCTAGTTGATCACCTGCTCGATTGTACAAGCCGATTATCAGGAATGAGCGCTTGTATTCCCTATAAATGGCAGGAACCCGTGCAGTGTAATAGGGCCTTCACCTATCTACATCCGATTTGGTCCTTCAGATAGATAAATTAAAATGTGACCTCATGATTCCTTCATTCTTTGTAGATGGACTTGGAGAGCTAACCAGTTGGTGTTGACTGCAGATCACAGGACAGTAGTGTTCTATTGTAGATCTCAACCTGGTTTTGTGTATCTTGAATTGCAAGTCATTCTAGTGGGATCAGGATCCACCTACTGTACCCGTCATCTGCAAAATCAAAGATGTGGATTGACAATTTTAGCTTACTTGATAAAGGGCACACTGTGTGTGCAAGGAACTTCAGCCTCCAGTATTTCCAGGAATAAGCACTTACTTTTGTGTTCCTCATATTAATAGTCTCATAAATGTTCTTATAAAACCAGAATGCTCTTGTGGGAATGTGGTACATCCGTGGAATCCTGCCACCCAGATGGCATGAGCCCGCCTGATGTGTAATGATCTGGTTCAAGGATATTGAGAGTGCTCTTATTTACCCTCACCCACGCTTCTGTTTGATCATGGAGAAGTCTGACTGCATCACATTATCTCAGCTGTCACTTTTATTCTCTATGCAAGGAGGTCAGGGACATTGAATTAGTTTATTTTTCAGTAATATATTTCTGAACTTGCCTCCTTAGTGCTGGCCAGCAGTTGTGAGCAAACACACGCCTCATCAGACAGACCTCAGCAAGCATCTGTCTTTGTTTATTTGTAGATACACGTGTACTGTACGGATCTTTTCTATTAGACTGCCAATTTGTGCTTTCTGACCTCTTCCAAGAGGTCTATATTCTTCTATTTGTAATTTCCTTCATTGTGCTCGCCAAGGCAGTGTGGCTGTAAAAAGTAATTTTCCTGATTAAAACCAACAGTTCCTATCACTTCTCGTTACATGGGGTGTTTGCTTTGAAAAGCAGCTCCGATTTATTATATTTTTTTTTTTCCCCCTTCTCCAGTGTTTGGCTTTTATAAGGAATCGACCCATATAAAGTAATGGGAAAAAGGTTTTCAATCTTGGTTACACACTGAATTCTTCTGGGAGTCGATAAGCTGTAGGTAATAGTTTTCTTGTTTAACCCTTTGTTCTGTCTCCTCTAATGGCCAGAGCAACATTTTGGATCAATTTTTTTATATTTATTTTTATCAGCCTATCGATTGTAATTGACTCTTAGAAAAATGCAATCATCCCAAAGTAAAGGTCGTATTGATTTAACCGTTGTAATATGGTTTAAGTGAAAGCGTATGTGTTTAATCTGGGACAAGCAGTCCCTCAGATACTCATGTTTTTATGTATGATATCATAATTGCACAAAGGATCGGTGCTGGGAACTCGAACCTACTTTTACCTCATTAGAGGATGATTTCGGGATTCTTCAGAGTATAGCTGGCTGGGAAACGTCTACATCGGTACAGCTGATCATTGCATGGCATCAAGGGCGGAGAAGGTCTCGATCACTACTTTTACTTTTTTTATCCCGATGATGAGATGTTTTATGCTCCAGGTGTTTTCTGAAAACAGAAATAAAAGTTTTTTGTTTTTTTTTCAAACACAACTTGAAAGTAGGTGAGCTACAATACCAGACAAAACAGGATAAGACCTAAATGTATGATCGCTGGGGACTCTCTGATGACTACGCATGCACCTCCCTTCTCGTGAGTGGTGGTGCGCATGTATTCCAGCACCCCCGTTCTCATAATTGGTTGGTTCCCAGTAGTCTGACCCCCAGCAATCATACAAGGAACACTTAGCCTAGAGATGGAAGTGGTAAAAGTAAAATGTGGCATCACTTCTTATATTACTTCTTCTTTTATGTAGTGTTTAGTTACAGCTATTTCAGCCATGGCTGGGTTAAAGGGGTTGTTCCAGATTAGAAAATAATGGCTTCTTTATTTCCAGAACATCATTACACCTGCCCGTGGGTTGCGTCTGGTATTGCAGCCCCGCTCCATTGAAGGGAAAACGACTAGGCTGCCGTACCAGACACAACCTGTGGACAGTTATGGCACTGACAGCTGCCATGTTTTTGTAGTCCTGTACAAGCCCTTTAAACATTGCAATGTTCTACATGACCGGGTTATAGCAACTTTTGTCAGAATGGTGGGCATTCTTTCCATCTCCAGTGCAATCGGTTGCAGCATTTTGGAAATGTAGCTTGATACAGTAGGGAAGGTAAACTTGTTGTGAGCCGTACAATGTCATTTTATCTCCTGCTGCAACCCCAAGAAGTGACGTGGCATCTTTCTATCTCCAGGCTTGTGGTTCTTTTATACCAGTGATTGTGTCGTGTATAATTCTAGACCTATTCCCTTCACAAAACAGACATTCAGCAGAGTATGCAAGATGGTAGATCAAAGAGCATCCTACAAAAGTCCTTTGTGCCTGAACGCATGACAAGTCCAGAGATGAGCCAAATCTGACAGAAGTGCCGGTGGCTGCATCTCCACCGGGGGCATCAGCGACATGTTGTAGTAAAACTGCAGGTTTTAATGGGCTTCAGCCTGAACTTCAAAAGCTGCGTGTCCCACTTCTGTTATGTTCAGAAAAATCTCATGCTTTGTGATGGTTCTACAGGGGCTTGTGTACTTTTACAACCATTTATTAACTTCACCGCTTAAAAAATGTATAACTGGCCAATCAGGTAAAATTCCATCTGCTGGAAGAGGTGACCCCCTGTAAGAATTGTTATGCTATTCTGGTACCGTGAGACACCTGCTGGACCACTATGCTTGCTCTGTTGGTTTCTGATCCACCTGAAACACTTATGCCTAGTGTAGATAGTGGTTTGTATATAATTCATTGATCAATTTTTTTTTTTGTCATGAAAACGTCTGTCACCAAGAATTTTTTTACATTTTAATTTTGTTAGCTCATCACCCACCACCACAATGTTCACAATATTCTTGCCTGAAAAGCATTTGTTAACCATTTATGCTTTAGGCCCCGTTCACACTTAGGTTTGGATTCTGGTGGTCTGATCTAGAGGGGGATAAGGCTACCAGAGCTTGCCATAACCGGCATTGCTGGATACAACCGTGTACCGTCAGAACCCCTTTGACTATAATGGGATCCCGCCACTTTTCCGGCATAAGTGCTAGGTTTCGGCTGGAAAAGTACTGCGTGCAGAGAGCAGTGGTTTTTGTCTGGCCGACACCTGGCATTTGTGCTGGAACAGCCTGTTGGATCAGGCTACTGTGAACAGAGCCCCAGAAGTCTCTTACCTAAACTATAAAGCCCCTGCTAATGGTACGCGCCTAGGGTGTGCAATGGACTTTGGAGACTGTTAGACATAGAAATATATGATCATGGAGACAGATTAGACTCTTTGCATTTGGTCTATACAGCAGCAGTTTAGCCCAGGAGCACTCTCTTTAGCCCAGCCTTAAAGGGGTATTCCATTGACCTCAAGTGATGGCATACTGCTTGGACGTTTTCAGCGAGGGTCTGTCTCCCACTGATCCTCCAAATGAAAGAAACTGCTTTGTTGAAGGGGTTATCCAGAAGTAGAACCCCCCCCCAATCCCTGCATGGCTGCTGCTGGATCTCCCCATTGCCTCCTTCCATACAAACATGGAAACATCAAAGTACATTGGAGTCAGCAGTGAACAACGATACCCTATATTTTGGGTTTAGAATCTTCTTAGGCAGCATAAAGGATTTCCAGTTCAATGTATTTTGCCTTGGCCAAACAGGATACAAAAATCTTACCATTAGTAACACTGTAATAAAACTTCTAATAATGCATCTTCTGCACCCAGTTAAATGCCCTTACACTGCTACATGCTGACTTTCTCTTTATCCCAGCATGTCGGTAGAGCAGCTGCTAATGGCGGCCTGCATGCAGTGCAGTAGCTCTTAAATGAGTGTTCAGGTCCTTCCCAGCTAGCTGCAATCATTTCATACATCGTTGCAGCTCCCAAGACTGTATCCAACAATAAGCAGAACTGTTCTGCCTGAGTGGCTGGCACAAGGAAATAAAAGATGTGCACGGCACAGTAATGTGGATGTAATGGCACAGCACTGAATCCTCGGCTCAGTTCCCAATGGGAAAAATAGTTTACCGCTTTTTCGAGGGAAGCGAGTATCTTCACAAGATTAAAATTGGACAGTGGCACGCTAAAAGTCAGTGCCAATGTAGGTGAGCACTCTGTCTTCTAAAGGACAGGGGATGTGAAGAGAAGTTCCCTAACACTTCCATTAGGAAATAATGATTCTAAACTCAATGTTCATGAAAATAATTTTCTTAAGAATTTTTGCTGGCTTTAATTTTTCATTTTAGCAGTACTATATGATTGAAATTTAAATGCAGAACTTTCTGTAGCGGTCAACACAGCTAAAAATAAATAAATATATATATATATATATATATATATATATATATATATATATATATATATAATCCATTGTGACCACAAGATTCAGTTCAATCTGCAGGCTGCATGTTATAGAGCCGTAAGAGCTGAGCTGATTTATATATATTTTAGTGGGAAAATATTCAGTAAAACTCTTACTTTATACTTTAATCTGCTCCACTCCTCCTGCTCTAGAACATGCTGCCTGCAGATTACAGTAGCCTGTTTCTGTATATCAGGGATCTGCAACCTTCGGCACTCCAGCTGTTCTAAAACTACAACTCCAGATTCCACCTTTCACCTCTATTTGAGTTACAAGAGCCGTGCAGTAAGTGTACATTATAACTGAAGTGCTGAAGGTTGCTGATCCCTGTTCTAGATGGTACGAAAAACCTACATCCTTGGGAAAGGGGGGGGGGGGGGGGTAAGCTGCTTTTTAGACCCCTCTAGCATAAGCTTATATCTTTTATGAATAAAGGATTAAACCAGCAGGGCAACTGCAAGAACACAGGGCCAGACAAAATGTCTGGCCATGTCAATCAAGGGGAGGGGCGAGTGCCTAGAGCTGGATGGAGGACAGTCCCTTAGTGCACCAACATCCTCATTTTCATATCAAGAGAAAGTGAATTTTCTCAGGTATAGCGTAGTACTGCAATATTTAGGTATTGTTTTAAATCGGCAGGGTCGACGCCTGGTTTAATAGGGATGACCCTGCTGAGATGCTCTGGGATGTCTCCATTACTTTAAGACAAGAACTCCAGTCAGACCAAATCCACTGACTGTCTTGTCCTATAATGCAACTAGGTTAAGTATCCATTGTTGTAAATGTAAATTGTACATGTAATACAAAACTGAACTCCAGACCAGAAGACTGGGGTTCCACTTTAGGTTCCAATTTTTTTTCTTTTGTTTTTACAAATTATATATTTATTATAATCAAATTACGAGGCAGCACTTCCAGCTTTTGGTGACAGGGTGAAGACCCCAAAACTTTATTCCCAGCAACGTTTCGGCCTACTCAATGAGGCCTTTGTCGTAATTATACACTCACCTAAAGAATTATTAGGAACACCTGTTCTATTTCTCATTAATGCAATTATCTAGTCAACCAATCACATGGCAGTTGCTTCAATGCATTTAGGGGTGTGGTCCTGGTCAAGACAATCTCCTGAACTCCAAACTGAATGGGAAAGAAAGGTGATTTAAGCAATTTTGAGCGTGGCATGGTTGTTGGTGCCAGACGGGCCAGTCTGAGTATTTCACAATCTGCTCAGTTACTGGGATTTTCACGCACAACCATTTCTAGGGTTTACAAAGAATGGTGTGAAAAGGGAGAAACATCCAGTATATGCGGCAGTCCTATGGGCAAAAATGCCTTGTGGATGCTAGAGGTCAGAGGAGAATGGGCCGACTGATTCAAGCTGATAGAAGAGCAATGTTGACTGAAATAACCACTCGTTACAACCAAGGTATGCAGCAAAGCATTTGTGAAGCCACAACACACACAACCTTGAGGCGGATGGGCTACAACAGCAGAAGACCCCACCGGGTACCACTCATTTCCACTACAAATAGGAAAAAGAGGCTACAATTCGCACGAGCTCGCCAAAATTGGACTGTTGATGACTGGAAAAATGTTGCCTGGTCTGATGAGTCTCGATTTCTGTTGAGACATTCAAATGGTAGAGTCCGAATTTGGCGTAAACAGAATGAGAACATGTACCCATCCTCTGATGGCTACTTCCAGCAGGATAATGCACCATGTCACAAAGCTCGAATCATTTCAAATTGGTTTCTTGAACATGACCATGAGTTCACTGTACTAAAATGGCCCCCACAGTCACCAGATCTCAACCCAATAGAGCATCTTTGGGATGTGGTGGAACGGGAGCTTCGTGCCCTGGATGTGCATCCCTCAAATCTCCATCAACTGCAAGATGCTATCCTATCAACATGGGCCAACATTTCTAAAAAATGCTATCAGCACCTTGTTGAATCAATTCCACGTAGAATTAAGGCAGTTCTGAAGGCAAATGATAAATAGAACAGGTGTTCCTAATAATTCTTTAGGTGAGTGTATATTCGTTTCTGATAATTCACCTTTTTTTATACTGCCTCTGCAGGCATGCAAAAATAAAAATGTAATGAATTGCTACGTTTAACTTGCATTCATATGCAAAGAATGTGTACACTTATTGAGACGCGGGTGAAAGGGTTTCCAAGGAAAATCGTTCTCACTAATGTAGTACCACAGTGTCATTTATTTTACGATGTTCCCATTTCTTGAATTTCCCTTGTTAAACAAGTCATTTAAATGGTCACAACATGTAAAATGCCGGCTTTTTACATGCTGCACGGCTCAATAGCTCTTTTTTAGAACTCGCATCTAATACAGCTGCGATAAAAGCATACTGGTGAGAATATTGTTAACCATAATCAAAGTAGTCGGTCTTCTTTTTTTTTAGTCGGGCTTCTATTTGCACCTTATCTTCCTTACCTGTCCTATTGTCTATGTTATTACATTAATGCTAAAAGTAGAGAAAACACAACTTCCATTAATGACCTCCTTTTGATCATATTGCTATCAGAAAAAAGGAAGGAACATAGTCTATTCTGTATGCATACCTCCCAACTTTTGAAAAGCCCAAAACGAAATAACTGCAGGGGCGCGTATAGTGAAATTCTTTTTTATGCTAAGCCATGCCTCTAACTCCTCCCATCTATACATAGGCAATCCTGCCCAGTCCCCCACGGTAGTTATTCTCCCATTATGCACCTACCCAGTATGCCCCCACATAGTAGTTATAGACACATTGGGTCCCTGCATAGTAGTCATGCCACACTGGGACATTAGAATTACCCTAATGTACATATTGTAGTTCCCTCTCTGTACTGTTAATTACTTTTTATTTTTTTATTTTTCACCTAGTCCCGTTCCCCTGATGATCAGAGCACTTCCTGTGTTTCGCAGCAGGTGCAGTGACAGATCATGCCTGCTGGGCTGTGCAGGAGGAGCGCAGAGACCAATTGACTGGCCTGTGTGCTCCTCCTTCACAGCCCAGCAGGCACCATGTGTCACTGTATTGTGCCTGCTGGGGTGCACCGGACAGTGATTGGTGGAGCAGGGAACTGATGGCCTGGTGCTTCACCATAGTTAGGGATAGTGGATATTAGAACATACCTCAGACGCTGAGATCAGAGGCTGCCTTCTGTATCTGAAGCGGTTGTGTGTTATAGATGTGTCCTGGTCAGACATTTCCTCCTTTTTACTGACGACCAGGGCCGTGTAAGGCAGCTGTCTGCAGCAGGAGCCTCCCCCACTGCTGTCAGCCAAGGAGCGTTGAGTTGGGTCTCTTATGATCTGCACATTTGCTCATGTCAGCTAAACCAAAGCCTCCTACAAAAGGAAGTATGGCCTTGTAGCATTTATGACAAATATTCGTCAACAATATGCAGATTAATTCTTAAGAGGAATCTGTCAGCATCTTGTTGGCATAGACACACAACTGTCGGTTACCTGATTAAAATGCTGTTTTTATTTTGTTGATCTGAGGCTCCATATCTGAGTTATGATGCCTTTTGGTAATATGCTAATTAGGCTAATGAGGGAGTCCCCATTGCTCTAGTTGCACCCAAGCGCCACTCCTTTCTGTCGCCAGCCTGCTTTGCCACTGCCAGGCCTGGTCACTTAAAGCAGTGAGGGAAGGGCTAGTCACAAAAAGGAGTGGAGCTTTGGTGCAACAAGAGCAATGATGACACCCTGATTGCACCAAAGCGCTAATTTGCATATTAGGAAAAAGTATCAGAACTCAAGAACGGAGCCTCGAATCAACAAAAGAAAAAGTGTTTTAACCGGATGAACCACAGCTATGTGTCTATACAAACAGGTAGGTTGCTGGTGACCGATTCCCTTTAGGTGTGCCAAGGGCAGGTCCTAGCCACTCTGAGTACCCTAGCTCCTCCGCTCTGCTTTGAGAGACGCTCCCTCTCCACTTGATTGACAGGGCCAGTCATCCAAAATGTCATTTCGCCAGATCTCTTTCTAAGAGATGGCCATACAATGATTAAATTGACCATAATAAATGTGTTTTAATATCCTGCTATAATATATATAGTCTTGGCAGTAGATTATCCTAATGTCCAAGCTGACTATTTTGTTCTCTTCTGTTTAAACCACTGGGGTTTTAAGGCATAAACTGCTGTTTCAAGTGCTGGGCAAGTCATCAAGGGGTTTGAGTGCTTCCTTTTTTATTTGGATGTGAAGGAGACCAGTGTCATCTGTCACTTTAGTGTCTATAAAGCAAATGACTCTTCCTCTTAACAAATGTACTTTGTCTGATACCCTCACGCACTCTTGAGTCACTGCGCGCCTGATGAAAACTTAATGGCCTTTCAAATGTGGCTTTAATTTTAGAGATTTTTCATAGTCTGTTTTGCTGAGCTCGGCTATGAAAAGCTCATCTGATCATCAGAAGTCTGACCCGGCCTGCGGGAAGTTGTATGAGTGGGCAGCTTCTGCCTGTAACAATACTGGGGCCTGATCTATAAAGCCTTTGTCCAAAATGAAGCTTTTGTAGCTGGGATCTTAATAATTCTTAGTATTACGGTTATTATAATGTATCCAATTTCCAGAATCTTATACCTAAGAACTTATGCACATGATCACGTATGGTATAGGAATGCAGTAATCAATGAGGTATATAGTCAGCTTTAAAGGGTTATCCGGCAACATAACATTCTTTGATTTTGCAAATGTAAACTAGTAAAACTTTTATATACTTTTAAAGGGCTTCTGTCACTCCACTAAACTCATTTTTTATTTTTTTTTGTCTCCTTAAAATCCTTATGCTGCGATTTCTCAATATATAATGCTATTACTCAGTTTGGTTCAGTAGTTATATAAAAAAAACTGACTTTTATAATATGCAAATTACCTCTCTAGCAGCCGGTAGGGCGGCTACCTGCTGCTAGCAGCCGCATCCTCCATTCATAATGACGTCCCCTCCTCATGTTGATTGACAGGACCAGCCAATGCGCTCGTCCTCTGACTGGCCCTGTCTGCGTTTTAAATCTCGCGCCGGTCTTCAGTTGGCGCAGGCGCACTGAGTGGAGGACGCTCGCTCGACCGCTCCATCCTCAGTGCCCTGCGCCAGGTGTACATGTGACGTCGTCGGCGCAGGCGCACTGAGGATGGAGCGGCCGAGCGAGCGTCCTCCACTCAGTGCGCCTGCGCCAACTGAAGACCGGCGCGAGAATTAAAACGCAGACAGGGCTAGTCAGAGGACGAGCGCATTGGCTGGTCCTGTCAATCAACATGAGGAGGGGACGTCATTATGAATGGAGGATGCGGCTGCTAGCAGCAGGTAGCCGCCCTACCGGCTGCTAGAGAGGTAATTTGCATATTATAAAAGTCAGTTTTTTTTTATATAACTACTGAACCAAACTGAGTAATAGCATTATATATTGAGAAATCGCAGCATAAGGGTTTTAAGGAGACAAAAAAAGAGTTTAGTGGAGTGACAGAAGCCCTTTAATTGTAAAAAATAAAAAAAATAAAAATGCCCTGAGGCACTGATTTCAGACCCCCTCTCGTGTTCCTAGAGGTATAGCTTTTGCTGTCATTCTGACACAAGCAGAAATCTGCTTAAAGAAAACTTGTCACCACAAAATGCAGTAAGATCAGAAGGCAGCATGTTGTGGAGCAGGAAGAGCTGTGCAGATTGATATATAGTTTTGCAGGAAAATATTGTAAAAACTTGTCATTTTTACATTTGTATCTGTAATGTACAACTATCAGTGAAAGCTATCCATGTATACACACTTACACAGAGAATGCTGTCAATAACTGATAACACCTCCCCTGTGTACAACTATCAGTTACTTACAGCTGTCTATGTATGCACAGTTACAGAGACTGCTAACTGATAACACCTCCCCTGTGTACAACTATCAGTGACTGACAGCTATCTACTGTATGTATACACACTTACACAGAGAATGCTATCAATCCCTGATAACACCTCCCCATGTACAACTGTCAGTGACTGACAGCTATCTATGTATACACACTTACACAGAGAATGCTATTAATCACTGATAACGCCCCCCAACCCATGTACAAATGAAGTCAGACAAAGCAGAGCTTTAAATGTATAAATTACAGGTTTACTGAGTCTTTTCCCACAAAGCTATATATTAATCTGCTCAGCTCCTCATGCTCTATAACTTGCTGCCTGCAGACTGCATTTCATTTTATGGTGACAGACCCTCTTTAAAGATTGAGGGATTTGGAGCTTTATTCCCTGATTTTTAAATTCCTTTCAAGGGAAGAAAAGAAATGTAAATATGCACCTTTCCACTACCAAGTTTTGGGCCAAGCCGTTTAAATGGGGTAGGGAATCCATTAAAGATGACCCACCTTCAGGTTGACCTTTTGAAGCCTCTTCAGAGGAAATGTGCCATAAAGTGGAGGCTATGGTTTGGTAAGATTATGGGGTCAAAGTTAGTGTTATGGCTCATGAATTGGGCATTTCAGTCAGCACAGTTTCAATTATCATTTATGATATTTTGATGAAGTCAAAGGTCAGTTCTCAGTGGGTCACACGCATGTTGACGCCTGAGCAGAAAACTTGTCGCCAGCAATTTAGCCAAGAAAATTTAGACATTCTTAGAGAAAATCCTGGATACTTCTGTTCTTGAATTATTATGGGTGTTGAAACATGGGTCCACCACCATGATCCTGAGACCAAACGAGTCCATGCAATGGAAGCACAAGGGGTCGCCAACTCCAAAGAATTTTCGTGTGCAGCAGTCAGCTGGAAAGATTATGGCAATATTTATTGGGATACAGAAGGTTTTTTTTATTACTACTATTTTATTACTAGAATTCATGCCACAGAAGACAATTACTGGACACACCTATGCTTCTAAAAAGGTCAGACTTAAAAGAAGCCGCTTTGGCATTGAAAAAGTTGCAAAACCATCCAAAGTCAATAAATTAAAATTGTCAGCAGGTCACACTAAAATATAGCTGTGGACACCTATGCTGCTCATTCCTATAAAATGCTAATGTGATTACTAGTTGTTGCTACGCTGAACCATTTTCAGTGGTAAAGGTTAGGACTGTTCAGCCAAAAGATCCTGTCGCTTTGATGGAATCTCTTACCTGGCTCAGAGTCCACATTTCCTCTATCTGTTCTCTTCTAGTCTGGTTTCCTGAGAGACTTGCTGCTTGAGGATAGTCTTCCGTGAAGCTGCTGGATGAGGGGACTGTAGTGTACTGGAATTTATTAACCATCTGTTCTTTTACCCTTCCTCACTGGGCGTTTTGCACATTTTCTTTTCTACCAAATTGTATAAAGACAAGCAATCTGTGCTTGTATTTGTATATGCATGGCTAACTGACATGTGGCTGTGTTTTTGACATGTGTGTGTGCACACTAGTGTAGGCCAACAATAGAGTGGAATGGAAGCGTCACGTAAAGGTGTGACTCAAAGGGGTTAATTTACTCCTCACTCAATCTTGCTCTCACTTTCACTCAGGCTGCAAACTGAGCATAAATCACACCCCCAACCAGTCCGCACACCCACGAACACACATGCTGCCACCAAGCAGACGCGCAGTAACAGCTGCACCTATACACAATAGAGGGCCTGAGTTTGTTAGAACAAGGCAAACTATTAAAGTTTTAGGCTTAAATGTGCAGTACAGTACTTGGTTACAAAAAAGAAAGAAGTATGCATACATACGTGTGCATAGTATTTATGAAATGAGAAAAAAAAAAATTCTAATACATGGCGTGTTTGGTTGAACTCTTTCCATTCCAAAAATGGAGAATAAGTGCACCGTCCAATCAGATTGGGTCTCCCAACATGTGTTGACTAAAACATCCATGGTCCCATATTATCTCCTCTCAGCAAAAGGGATGGGGCTGAGAAGACCAGCCCCTCCATTCTGTCTCAGACCTCTGGTTGGCGCTTCATTATTGATCCTTGCCCCAGATATGAAATATGAACAAACATGGATTTAAAGGGGTTATTCAACCCCTTCAATGTCCCCTCTAGGGCCCGTGCCCCACACAAAGGTTGTATTTACCCTGCACCCCCATTATTTCTGATGCCTGCACGGCTGCCACTGCATCTCTGTCGGGTGGATCAAAACAAGCGGCACCAAACCCCCTTACCTCCCCCCCCCCCCCCCCCCTTATCTGGATGTTTTGATCCGTGCGACGGGGAGATGCAACAGCGGCTGTGCGGGCATCGGAAGCAACGCGGGTTCCGTGGAGCAAGGTAAGTAGAACCTGTGTGAGGGGCCCGGTCATTAGAGGGGGCATTATAGGGTTTGGATAACCCCTTAAGACTTGGGTCTTAACGGCAACGATTTACAGCCTACGATATATTCACTCGTATTCCGCTAGGCCTCCCGCTGTGAGTGGATCCTCAGTGTCTGGGCCCTTCATGGATTTCTATGGAATCTAGTGATTTGTGTGTGTGTGAGGAGCTGTGCATGCCTAAGGCTACTTTCACACTAGCGTTTTTACTGGATCCGGCAGGGTTCAGCAAAAATGCTTCAGTTACTAATAATACAACCATCTGCATCCGTTATGAACGGATCCGGTTGTATTATCTTTAACATTGTCAAAACGGGTCCATCATGAACTCCATTGAAAGTCAATGGACGACGGATCCGTTTTCGTTTGCGTCAGAGAAAGCTGATCTGTTCCCCATTGACTTGCATTGGGGGTCATGCCGAATCCGTCTTGCTCCGCATCCCAGGAAGGAAAGCAGGCTACAACTTGTTGCTGTTTTCCCTCCGGTCTGGGAACGCAACTAAACTGCATCGAATGCATTTTGGAGCATTCCGTTCTGTTCAGTTTTGTCCCCATTGACAATGAATGGGGACAAAACTGAAGCGTGTTCTCCTGGTATTGAGCCCCTATGACTGATCTCAATATCGGAAAACTAAAATGGTGGTGTGACAGTCTCCTAATAAACAGGTCATACGGTGTTGGCGTCTGGTAGCAGATGCTGATTGGGTCACAAGGGAGAATGTTTATCCAAGTACTCGGTAACGCAGATCTTGTGGAGCTGAAGGGGCCTCTATTACCATATACATAAGACTCGGTAAAATAATGGGATATCACATAAAATCACAGAACATATAAAAATGGGCCATGTATTTATCACAGGAAGCTGTGTGTGTGAAATGTGAAGGTCTTTTGAAATAACGTAGATGCAAGCATTTTATTCTTTGTTGCCATGGTAATGAAGAAAAATTCTGTTTTGATCTATAAATCACAATTCTTAAGATGTAAATACTCAGTATATTTTATATATTTCCTTTTGCTATGTTATGTTTTGTTAGAAGGGTTTTTGGTTTTGGCATTTTACTGTAAGGCCTCTTTCACACAGGCGAGAATTCCATGCGGGTACAATACGTGAGGTGACCCGCACTGAATCCGGACGCATTCACTTCAATGGGGCTGTTCAGATGAGCGGTGATTTTCACACATCACTTGTGTGTAGCGTGAAAATCGCAGCATGTTCTATATTCTGCGTTTTCTCACGCAACGCAGGCCCCCTAGAAATGAATAGGGATGCATGAAAATCGCAAGCAAGTGCGGATGCAGTACGATTTTCACGCATGGTTGCTAAGGAGACGAGCGATTAGTTACCCGGGACCCCATTTACTTTGTTATTTTCTATTATAACATGGTTATAATGGAAAATAATGGCATTCATTAATTCAGAATGCTAAGTAAAAGGTCCATTGTGGGGTTAAAAAATAAATAAAATGTAACTCACCTCATCCACTTGATCGCGCAGCCAGATTCGTCTTCTTCTTGCAGGACCTGGCTGGAAAAGGACCTTGGGTGACGTCATCGCGCTCACCATGTGGTGAGCGCGATGTCACCGAAGGTCCTTTTCCAGCCAGGTCCTGCAAGAAGAAGAAAGACTAATCCGGCTGCGCGATAAAGTGGATGAGGTGAGTTACATTTATTTTATTTTTTTTAACCCCACAATGGACCTTTTACTTAGCATTCTGAATTAATGAATGCTATTATTTTCCATTATAACCATGTTATAATGGAAAATAATAAAATACACAACACCAATCCCAAACCCGAACTTCAGTGAAAAAGTCTGGGTTCGGGTCTGGGTACCACAGTCTTTGCACCCGCGCCATATAAACTGAAAATCATTGTACCCGCGCCATATAAACTGAAAATCTGAATGCAATCGCAGTCAAAACTGACTGCAATTGCGTACCTACTTGCACGATTTTCCCTGATCGCAGACTCAACACATCCGGACCTAATCCGGACACGCTCGTCTGCTAGGGGCCTAAAGCTCCGCTGTCCTGTCTAGTATGTTACTCTGAGAAACATAGGATAGAGCAGGGAGAGGCTGAGCTCTTTTTTATATATACCGTAGTTTTCTATTTTTTTTATTTTTATGTAGCGTTTTATGAATTTTTATGTCAAAGATTTCTTCTGACATTTCTCTTAAGTACTTAATACTCATATTCTCAATAATATAACAAATTCTGGATCATCTCCTCTTAGATCAGTATTTTGGTATGCCTCTGTTATGCCACCTAAAAAGTCTACATTGACAAGTGGGTATTGCTAGTTAAAGAGGACCTTTCACCTGTATAAACTATGGTAACTGAGTATGCTGCCATATAGAGCGGCGCCTGGGGATCTCACTGCACTTACTATTATCCCTGGGCGCCGCTCCGTTCTCCCGTTATAGGCTCCGGTACCTTTGCTCTGTAAGTTATAGTAGGCGGTGTCTTCCCTTGTACTGTGGGCGTCTCCTTCTCCTAGGCTGCAGCGCTGGCCAATCGCAGCGCACAGCTCACAGCCTGGGAGGTTTTTTTCTCCCAGGCTGTGAGCTGTGCGCTGCGATTGGCCAGCGCTGCAGCCTAGGAGAAGGAGACGCCCACAGGACAAGGGAAGACCCGCCTACTATAACTTAAGAAGCAAAGGTACCGGAGCCTATAACGGGAGAACGAAGCGGCGCCCGGGGATAATAGTAAGTGCAGTGAGATCCCCAGGCGCCGCTCTATATGGCAGCATACTCAGTTACCATAGTTTATACAGGTGAAAGGTCCTCTTTAAGGATGTGCTCCTACACCCTCTGACCCTGTCCACTCAGTCCAGAAAATGCTACACTGTGTAGGGACACTTCCCTTTCACAAAGGGACAGGTAAATGGTGTTAATGTAGTCCTAACTTTCTAGGAGGAACAGCAGAGGAACAGTGCATATGAGTATTCTAATCCTTGAGCTGAACCTGGACATGGCCACATTTTCACCCAGGCAGCCCCCCTAACATGAAATGCCCCAATGCTATCCCGTGCCCTGCGCTGGATTGTGCAGGGCAAGGGCTTCTTTGTTTGTTTTTACACTGCTGGCGAGGCTTCCGCCCAGCAGTGTATTCGGTGACGTCACTGGCTCTGATGGGCGTGCTTTAGCGCTGACCTAGCCATTTGCAGGATAGGGGAGTGCTGCCTGTGACATCACCAGGCTCACTGCTGGGCAGAAGCCTCCATCTAGCAGTCCCTATGTCGCGCCGGTACGTCACCGGATCTCCTAAAAATACTTTTGCCCTGGTCAATTCAGCACAGGGCAAAGGAGAGCATTGGAGCTTTAAATGCTCATATTAGGGGGGCTACCTGGGTGAAAATATGGTTATGTCCGGGTTCAGCTCTGAACCCGGACAACCCCTTTAATTGCTGTTGGGTCTCATAGGGAAAGCGTGCACACAGTGACGGCTCTCCCTTTTATGTACACTGAGAAGATGAGCTCGGTGTGGTTAGGAAGCAGGACTCGCTGGCAGCATTTACACAGCTTTCACATGTAAATATGTAGTCAAATCTACGTATTTACATATGCTGCTCACATGAAGGGTCTGACAGGGCTGCTTTAAAGGGGTTTTCTGAAATTCTGATATTAGCTTTCCTCAGGTCCCCAATATCAGATTCAGCCATTCAGCTGTTTGAGGAGGCTGCAACACTCCTCGCCGCTTACAATCATGGTGCTGTTCATTGGATAGTGGCTGTACTTAGTATTTTAGCCTGGGCCATTTACGTGAATGGGACGGAGCTGCGCCTAGGCCACGTGACTAATGAACATGACGTCACTGGCCTAGGAAGAGGCCACAGAGCTCACTGGAGCGCCATAGCCTTGTCAAACAGCTGATCGGCGGGGATGCTGGAAATGGGACCTCTCCGATGAGATTCATGACCTGCCCTGACGTTAGGCCATCAGAATCTCAGAAAACCCCTTTAACAGTGCACTCTTTTGGATATTGTATTAATGGGCAGTACAGAACACACATGGTTGTAGAGATTTTACATCCCCCTTCCCATATAGCCCTCAGTTATGGTTTCCCATAGCTCATGTTGGCTGTTGGCTTTTCACCACATAACACAGGACACACTTGATAAAATCTTATCAAAGTTCTCTCGTTCCGGCGTGTGGAGAAATTTACTGACCAGGCTGCCAGACGCAGATGAGCTGGTATAGTTAGTGCCGTCATATCTCCTCTTCATTGCGGTTTCTTTCATTCAAATGACTCTATAAATGGTGGTAGTTTATCTGCAGCCCTCACAAAGAACAGAGCGTTTTATCTTCATGCAAGTGGGGAGTATTCTTCCCTCCACCTTACACCATTTGGGAGATAAATACTTCGCTTCCATGAGTTAATGATTCACATTTATTGTATGACCTCATATGGCCATCATTTGTGTACAAGGACACATTTGTTGTGCTCCGTATGCTTGTCCAAACCTTAGTATAGTCATGTTCTTCACTTTGTAATTGGAGTAAAAGGCTGACTCCATTCCTTTTACTGAAGTAACATCCGATGGTGGAAAGCGACAGTCAGCTGCATTAACACTGACTACTAATATAATGCTGTTCAACGGAAATTTTTCACAGTAAAAATGCTTTTTCCCATATGGCGGCGGTCTACTTGTGATGAGAAAGCTGTAGCGTGCATCTACAGTCAGGTCCATAAATATTGGGACATCAACACAATTCTAACATTTTTGACTCTATACACCACCACAATGGATTTGAAATGAAACAAACAAGATGTGCTTTAACTGCAGACTGTCAGCTTTAATTTGAGGGTATTTACATCCAAATCAGGTGAACGGTGCAGGAATTACAACAGTTTGCATATGTGCCTCCCACTTAAGAGACCAAAAGTAATGGGACAGAATAATAATAATCATAAATCAAACTTTCACTTTTTAATACTTGGTTGCAAATCCTTTGCAGTCAATTACAGCCTCAAGTCTGGAACGCATAGACATCACCAGACGCTGGGTTTCATCCCTGGTGATGCTCTTCCAGGCCTCTACTGCAACTGTCTGCAGTTCCTGCTTGTTCTTGGGGCATTTTCCCTTCAGTTTTGTCTTCAGCAAGTGAAATTCATACTCAATCGGATTCAGGTCAGGTGATTGACTTGGCCATTGCATAACATTCCACTTCTTTCCCTTAAAAAAAAAAAATTTCCCTTGCTTTTGCAGTATGCTTTGGGTCGCTGTCCAATGAGTTCTGAAGCATTTGGCTGAATATGAGCAGATAACATTGCCCGAATCACTTCAGAATTCATCCTGCTGCTTTTGTCAGCAGTCACATCATCAATAAATAAAAGAGAACCAGTGCCATTGGCAGCCATACATGCCCACGCCATGACACTTCCACCACCATGCTTCACTGATGAGGTGGTATGCTTAGGATCATGAGCAGTTCCTTTCCTTCTCCATACTCTTCTCTTCCCATCACTCTGGTACAAGTTGATCTTTGTCTCATCTGTCCATAGGATGTTGTTCCAGAACTGTGAAGGCTTTTTTAGATGTCGTTTGGCAAACTCTAATCTGGCCTTCCTGTTTTTGAGGCTCACCAATGGTTTACATCTTGTGGTAAACCCTCTGTATTCACTCTGAAGTCTTCTCTTGATTGTTGACTTTGACACACATACACCTACCTCCTGGAGAGTGTTCTTGATCTGGCCAACTGTTGTGAAGGGTGTTTTCTTCACCAGGGAAAGAATTCTTCGGTCATCCACCATAGTTGTTTTTCCGTGGCCTTCCGGGTCTTTTGGTGTTGCTGAGCTCACAAGTGCGTTCCTTCTTTTTAAGAATGTTCCAAACAGTTGTTTGGCCGCGCCTAATGTTTTTGCTATCTCTCTGATGGGTTTGTTTTGTTTTTTTTCAGCCTAATGATGGCTTGCTTAACTGATAGTGACAGCTCTTTGGATCTCATCTTGAGAGTTGACAGCAACAGATTCCAAATGCAAATAGCGCACTTGAAATGAACTCTGGAACTTTTATCTGCTCATTGTAGCTGGGATAATGAGGGAATAACACACCTGGCCATGGAACAGCTGAGAAGCAAATTGTCCCATTACTTTTGGTCCCTTAACAAGGGGGAGGCACATATGCAAACTGTTGTAATTCCTACACCGTTCACCTGATTTGGATGTAAATACCCTCAAATTAAGGCCGAATGCACACGGCCGAGAGCGGTCCGTGAAAAGGCCGGGCTGGATTTCTGTTCAGAGCAGGAGCGCACGGCGTCATTGGTTGCTATGACGCCGTGCGCTTAATGCTGCCGCTGCACTACAGTAATACACTATACGAGTGTATTACTTTAGTGCAGCGGCGGCATGAAGCGCACGGCTTCATAGCAACCAATGACGCTGTGCGCTCCTTCTGCAGTTAAAGCACATCTTGTTCGTTTCATTTCAAATCCAATGTGTTGGTGTATAAAGCCAAAAATTTTTGAATTGTGTCGATGTCCCAATATTTATAGACCTGACTGTATGTATGTAGGTGTAGCCTTTGTTATAAGCAGAGTTTGTAATGGAGGAAGAAGGCTTCTCGATGTTGGCTCTCTCACTTCTGCTGGGAAGACTTCCACTCTGTTTTCTATTCAGGTGGGGTTCACATCTATTCAACCACAAGAGCACTTGTGTGGTTGGGTACTAATGAGGGGCAATTAGTCCTGGTTTGCAGTGTTCATTCCGAAGGTATTTTATGAGGTTGGCGTCTGGACTGTCTGCAGGCCGGCCATGTCCTTCCACACGGAAACCTTGTCTTTATTGGCCTTGTTATGTGTAAGGGAGCTTTGCCATGCTGAATAGGTGCATCTCGTACAACAGAGGACCCATCCAAAACCATGAAAGCCCAAGACCAACTATCCAATTCTCTTCCACTATATTTTACAGTTGCCTCTAAATGCTGCCGGTGTAATAGCCATTCCAGGGAATGTATTCTCCTGCTCCATGGTCTAATTCAGTGATGGCTAACCTCTGGCACTCCTGCTGTGGTGAACCTACGACTCCCAGCATGCTCCATCTATGGAGTTCTGAGAACAGCCAAGCAAATGTGCATCTTGGGAGTTGTAGTTTTACCATAGCTGGAGTGCTGGAGGTTTGCCATCACAGGTCTAATGTATCTCCAGACTGTGTGCATGGAGATCATAAGATGTGTGGAAGCTTCATGGGTTGTATTTCTGTAGCCTGAGAGTACCATAACAAAAACCCCTTAATATAACTGTTTTTATGCTCCCTTTGCTTCCATCAACAGACCATAGGCAGGTGCTATGTTCTTCATGGTGGTTGCAGGCCAGGAATATATATATATATATATATATATATATATATATATATATATATATATATATATATATATATATATATATATATATATATATATATATATATATATACACATATACTTTTTTACAATCTGGAGACTTCCAAAAACTTTCAAGTTCCCCTTCATCTTTCCCTGTACTTGTCTGCAAAATACAGACTGCTTATTGACTAGTCTGGGTTTGCTGTTGGTGTCTAAGCAGAAAACATGACTTCCTTTTTTTTTTTTTTTTGTTCTTTCTAAAGGGAGCAATTCTGGATATCAATGCTGTACTATAAAAGAATTTTCTTTCTGTGCTGAGTTATTGAATTGTTGCCAGGCACATCTTCTTGATGACTATATTGCACTTCTGAGATGCCAGTCTTTAGCTTTCATTAAAAGTATTGCTTTATCGTTCTAGTATTATTCTTTTACCAAAGCGCTGTCTGTAATGATTATCATTTTATGTTGAATGCTTATTACCATTTTGTACAACATTGAAAAGGACATGCATTAAGATAAGTTTGTCTGAAGGTGCAGAGATCTCTTAAAGGGGGGTGCATCCTCACTTAGGTGAAGACAATATGAAGTTTTCCTACTAGGGAGCCCCCTCCCGCGCTAGTAAACCACCATGATTGTTATTCTATGCCTAAATGGTTTCATGTTAAAACCTCACAACCACAATACAGAAATGTTCCTTATGTTACTCTCTATCACTTTCCAGGTGCACTGGGCAGAACAGCAGGTGGCAAAGAAAAGAAGGAAAAGAGATATTTTTACAGAACCAACAGACCCAAAATTTCCACTGCAGTGGTATTTGGTAAGTATGTTAATAATACTAGTATATTTTATGGATGTAAATGGTTTTCCCAGGATTTTACTAATAATCTATCCTTTTGGATAGGTCATCCGTATCTGGTGGGGGTCCGACATCCATGATCCCTGCTGTTCAACTGTTTTGAGAAAGCAGTGGCGCTATCTTCTCCTTGCAAGCACAGCGCCGTACATTGTATAGTGGCTATGCTTGGTATCGCAACTCTGCTCCATTTAAGTGAATGGGCCTGGACTGGTCGTAGGTCACATGACAGGTGAACATGTCGTCACTGGCCTAGGAAAAGCAGAGAGAATGACTCGGCGCTACTGCCTTCTCGAACAACCGATCGGCAGAGGTCCCGAGTGTCAGACCCCTCCCCCCCGATCAAATGACCTGTCGTGAGGATAGGTCATCAGTATAGAATTGGAAACCGCCTTTAAAGGCCAATATCTACCTTAATGGTTATACCCAGACATTCTCCAAGAAATAAAGCCAAAGGAAGCGGGCAAGAACAAAAAATAAAATAAAAAAACAGGAGTCCACCTAAAGTCCTCCCAAAGTAAAATAGAACATTAAACTTTCCGGCCACTCCACGTTGAGTTGATGATAAAACAGCTAATGTACACACAAGGTCCATCTCGCCGATCACAGTCCTGGCTGGGGTATCTCAAAAATGCTATAATTAGTGTTTTTATTCGTTGGTATCGACTCTACGGTTTTGTTTCAAGCCTCAAGGGTCTCTGGCTGCCTTTGTGGCCTGCAACAGAAGATGGAGTTTGAAAAATAGCAACACTCATTCTAGCATTCTTGTGATACCGCAACGAGGACTGTGTTACCGGTACATCTGGTTTGTACGCTACCCCCCTGCAGCGAGGATGCCATATTCTACTTTGTTCTAGTAATGATGGCATGATAATTGCTTTCTCAAGAATTCGGTCTCTCGTTCAGTGCACGTACACACGCACGTGAGATATAAGAAGTTAATTCTTGCAGCCTGCGCTGTAGAGTGGTCTTAGCTCTATCGGCTTGTGACCTGGAGGAGGATTAGTTGTTGCTTGTCATATTCTTTCCCCGACTAGCAAAGAGCTTGTAGTGGCTAGTGTATCAGATGCAAAGTAACAGCTCGCAGCTTGTAGCAATAATGACTACAATACTATGCAAGCCAAAATACATGAGAGTTGTATTTATCAGTATAATGTCCTTTTTATAGATTTGTCCCTTGAGCAAAATCTTCTAGGGCGTGTAGATGGGTTGTAAAATGTTTCTCATCACCTATATAACATATTTGCCCTATTGTCATTAGTGAAAATAAGGGTACTGTGTTATAGAAGTCATATCGATGCTATGCGGATGTAAAATATGAACATCAAATGGCATTCATTGAAGAATGCTGTGTATTGAAAGTAGAGACCTGTATTAAAATTGAGACGTGTGAATCACTCCATAGAGTAATAATTGTCTCCATATTCTGAAATTGATCTGTACAGATGGACTGGGAGGCCTAAATCTGCTGACTTCTCGAATGATGTTCTTAGGACTTTCTTTTCTTAGGACTATTTCGACATTTGTTCTTTTCTAGCATTTATAAGGAGCAGCTCTCCATTTGCACATACAGTAGAATGGATGGGTCCAAACATTTACTTCTAAAAGATTACACCTATAACAAAGTAGTCTGGGACCGCACTACATTTGTATGGTCCTGTTATGTAGCGTTTAACTATTGCTGGTCTTATGAATTCCCACGTGTCCCTTCATTTATCCCTTCTACCAGTCGAGGCTGAGCTATGTGCCCTGACCTACTATTTCTAACAAAGTAGGAATTGAACTCTAAACCAAGTAGGCATCGCATGATTTGTGAAAAGTCTCCAAACCTTTGCACTTGTGCTGCCAAAAATATTGCTTATGAGAAATATGCTTAACCGGGCAGAGCCATTGAATGTGTGTTTTTTTGGGGGTTTTTTTGTTTGTTTTTTCATTAAAATGAAATTGTGCTTTGTGTCTTATCCTTGGTGATTATTATGCCAACATTGTAAGCTTTCCTAGGAGAACTGAAAACATCTGGCTTGCAGAGACGTCAGGTTAAATTAGGTTAAAGGAACTGCAAGTTTCATGCAAAGCGGTATGCAGTAAAGTAAAAGAAAAATCTTGCTACCGCGTATGTGATTTGTCGATTCATAGTGTTGCTCTGTTTTTATAATGGGCCACTGGTATTTCTTAGGCTGTGTTCACATGTCTGCCGGAGGCCGTTCTATTCTTCTCGTTGAAATGACTTAACCCAACGGACCCATTGTAAGTCTGTCTTATGCCATTGGTGCTCCGTCCTAGTCCGTAGGCCTCATGAACATGACTGTATCCGTCCTGTAGTCCACAAATCGCAGATCTGCAAGATACAGATGCAGCCTGTGTGTGCGTTTTTATTTTTATTTTTTGTTTTTTCTTTTAGGTATTTTGCGGACATAACTATCTTTTCACATCCTCACATCACTTTCCTCATCCATATTTACTTTACGCAAACAGAACATGTCTTATACTTGGCCTCAAAATGCAGACCACAAACCCATTGAAGTCAATAGGTCCGCAAAAAATATGAATGCGAAACGGACTATCTGTATTTTGTGGGTCTGCAATTTGCAGACTGCAAAATACAAACTGTCGTGTGCATGAGGCCTTACTTTGTAAAGATGTGCCTCAATACTGTCCTTTCATGTATACTTTGGCAATTAATCTGCAGTGGATTATCGCCGATAATTCATGGCTGATAATATTGTGTAGTCGCTGTATTTAAAAGGTTATACCCTTTGGATACCACTTGATGATCTGCTATGTTTTCCATGAAGGATTGGGAGTTGTTGACCTTAAAGGGGTATTCCCATCACAGACAATGGGGGCATATCGCTAGGATGGTGCGGGTCCCAGATGTGGGAGAACGGAGTGGGAACAGCTGTGGCTGGAGGACCCCAAATTTCCCAGGGTCCGTCCACCACCAAGCGCTGCTCCCATAGAAGTGAATGGAAGTGCACGTGCGGCTCCTGCTCCCATTTATTTCTATGGGGTAGACTGAAATAGCTGAGCCAGCGTTTGGCAATTTTTTGTTGGCCACATAGAAATGAATGGAGGGAGGCTGCGCATGCGCAGTGCGCCCTCTGTTCATTTGCCCGCTCCATTCTCATTGTAGGTGCGTGTCCCAGAGGTGGGGCATATCCTAGCGATATGCCCCCATTATCTGTGATAAGAATACTTGTCATACACACTTATTTTATTTTTATTTTATAACTTTTTTTAAAGTATGCATGATTCTAAATTTCCAGTATATGAGGTCCCTGGCTCAAGGGGACATGGTGTCTGGCTTTGAAGTGCATTGTTCAAATTCACGCCTCATAAATTGGGGTATGAATTTTCAGCTTGCTTGCTCAGCAGCTTTTCTTCTATCAAGACGTACATTCATATTAAAAATACCATTAACGTAATGTTCAAGATGACTCCCTCCAGCAGTAATGGGATTAAAATATGATCTGTCCCTGTGATGTGCATGGCATGTTTTAATCAATATTGCTCAGATGGTGGAATTTTCCCCTGAAATTCTTCCTTAACCTTGGGAATTAGACGAAAACGTATTATTGTTCGATTTGTGTCTAATCACACAGCTTTCAAATAATTCATCTTCGTTTTAGATCATTTAGAAAAATAATTTGCTTTTCGGTGTTCAAATATTGTTTTAACCTGTGACAAGCTATGGTGAATTAATGTGTACCGAGATGGGCCATAAAGTGTCATTGAATTTCTGATACTCTGTTAAACATCCAATAGTCCTGCACAGTTAAGACCCGCAGAATCACATTCGCCAGATATTCCGGTCCTTAAAGCCACCCACTGGTTACACCTACTGGGGATCGAAGAGAACACTTTACATGGTGACCTCATATTTTTTTTATTACATTTTTTTCTTTTTTTGCAGACTTGCTAATTCTCTGGCTCCTCCTCCTTATGTCATCCAAGATGGCTGCACCACTTCTCAGACTTCCTGATGCACACTGTGCATCGATAAGACAAGACACTTCCTACTTGTCCAACCCTGCTCTTGGATTTCCCAGCGCGTGAGCAGTGCTGGCCAATCAAGCGCAGCAGAAAGTGTCTTGGGCCACCAAATGCACAGTGTGCACCAGGCAGTCTGAGAAGCGGTGCAACCATCTTGGATGGCAGAAGAGGAGCCTGGGAATTGCAACAAAAAAAGACAAAAGGACACCATGTAAGCGTCATGTCTGCTCCCAAGTCATCGTGAGTTTCTTTTCTTGAAACAGAGGGTCATTTTAAGGAACTTGAGTTGAGTGGCTGAATAAAATTTAAGTATTCCAATTTCCATGAAATGCTGGATCATAACCTCAATCTAATAAAGCTGCATCCTTCCATTTCGTTGATTAATTTAATATACTTTTTAAATGATTTTTATTTTTCAGTATGATGCAAGCCGTCATGATTTACATGTGAACGAAGCTTGGGCTCAGGGTTACACTGGTAAAGGCATTGTGGTCTCCATCCTGGATGATGGTATTGAAAAGAACCACCCAGACTTGCAAGGAAATTATGTGAGTATATACTGTAACTGATGTCTTAAGAATCGCAGGATTAGGTGACACTTTAGGTATCCAAGGAAACAGAATATAGACAAGCTTAAAGACTGTGTGCCGCCTAGCTAGAACTCTGCTCCCTGACCACATTTGCCTTTAAATTGTTCAGTCCTGGATTTTCTTCTACTGCGCTTCTTTTAAAGGAACATTTTTTTTTCCCCCCCAATACTCCTGCTGGAGGGAAAGCTGTTGCAGTCCACTGATCATGGCCATTTCTTTTTGCCTCTGTTTAGTTGGCAATTGAAGGTGATTTTAGATGTACTATATGCAGATGAAATTTGTGCTTTTAATGCCTGTTTATCTTGTACCTTCCTTTCTATTTTCTGAAGTGCCTTTTTGGAGACGTGCTCTTCATTAGTCTTCATGTTGACATCTCAGGATGTCTTCTGCACCTTTTGTAATGAGTCTCTTCTTAGATCTGTATATGTAATGAATCCATAAAGCTGCATTATTGAGATGTATGCGTAAGTACATACAATTTTTATTTTTAGGAAGTGTTGGAATTTCAACTTGTGGAATAAGTTGGTGCCAAGCTACATTTAGGGATAATGTTTTGTCTTCTGTTATTTGAGACCAGGTTCAAAAATGCACAAAAGCCCTTTCTAGTTCTTAAAATTCTCTGCGGTCTCGGTTTGCTTTGCTCACATTTTGTTAGTTTAGGTCGCATCATTAACCCATCTTGGTCCAGAAACTTGCTTTCTTGGAGAGGGTTACCCATAGTTCAGCTTACTTGACCCTAATGTACAAGTTTTTCAATGAATGTGTGGAGTAAACACCTAAGTAGAATTGAATGATCAATTTTTCTTTTATGTATGCAGAATATACCGGATGTAGATTTTATTTCTAAATTTAAAGGCATTTTCCAAGACTTTTTAACTGATGACCTATCCTTTGGGGGATAAAGATGTAGAGCAGCACAAACAGTTGATAAAGGCTACTATGTAGCTGAAACGTCGTATTTCTGCTTTTTGTATCCACTCAAGGCTTCAATAAAGGATACATTGGAGATGCTGCTGTAATCTCCTTTTTTCTGCTATCCTTTGGGGGGAGTCCGACAACTGGGACCTTGCCAATCGGCTGTTTGGGAAGACGCCAGCAAGCGCCACGGCTTTATCGCAGCTCAGTCCCCTTCACTAGAATGGGGCTGAGCTACACCTAGGCCATATGATGGAGGAAAGTGGCCTCACTGGCCTAGGAAAAGCTGCGAGAAGGCCATGGCACTCTCAGGAGCTGCACGGCCCTCTCAGACAGCTGATCGTCGGTGGTCTGGGGTCTTCGACCCCCACCGTTTAGACACTGATGACCTATCCTGGGGACAGCCATGACCTGTAACCTGCATGCACAAGCTTTTATGCAGAACCTTTTGTTTTCCAGGGTCTTGTTAATCAGATGCTATACAGTGGAATCCTAGCACCCATAGGATCCCAGTGTATATAGTTAATAAAGGTTTCTTTTTTTTCCACTTTTTTTCCTGGATACCATTGTACGGTACAGCATAGTCTATTAGACTATACCGTATTTCTTCTTTGCAGTATACTGCAGATGAATACCAGCCAAAAAAAGGAGGCCAAAAGGATATTCTTTCGTCTCCATCCTCAATTGTAATGCTTTGGTTAAATGTGCATCATAAATGTGATTTGAAGTCTTAGATCAAATTGCACCAGCACAAATGAGTGAAGCAAGAAAAGTTTGGAATTATCTCTTAGACCAGGTTTATGTTCAGTCTCTGCATTTCCATCATTAGACACATTATGATGCTCATCACTCAGAGTGATGGACTGCAATCGTTTTATAATAATGGGCAAACCTTAGACAAAATGATTTATATTACATTTGGTGATTTTATAAAATATTAATCTAATATTCTAGTCAAATTGGTGCCCATTCAGTGACACCCCCTACCTCCTTCAAGGTGCAGTTTATCTCCTTAAAGATGAATAAGGCAAAATTGGATGTTGTGCTTTCGAATCGTATAAAGTTTAGTGGTATTAAGCGTCAATAACTTTTCAACAAACTTTGCAGCAATCAGTAGTACAGAGTGTACATCAGAAATAACACTATGGCCATTATATCACTTGTATCTGGCATTTTTTGAATTTTTTCTCTGTAGTAAATATCTAATTTGCAGTTCTCTGACATAATGGGTGGAGACCAGCTGCCATCCACTGCACATAGAATTAGAGGAGAATATGCTTACTAGCCCTCTGTTATGCACTCAGAATCAGCCCCAAGGTCATGGAGGACATTGCAGAGGAGGTACTGACCTGTATGGCTGTGAATAAAGCACTTGGGAAGTTTATATCTTAGCCCATGTAGCTTGTAATGTGTGTAATATGCATGTAATATGATCCTCATGTGGAGCTGGTCCGTCTTGGACGGAATTAAGAAATTTTTCAAAGTGAAAAGCAATTAGTGAGGGGAGATAAACAGCTGATAACATGAGAACTAGACCTTTCTCACTAACACATATTACAAAGTTTCCTGTTGTCACTTGTACTATAGATTTATGCAAAGTTATGTGAAAAGTTAGTGACCATTTAATATCTGGAAACTAGGGGTGGGCGGTATAGGCGATATGCAATATAAATTTGGGCCACGATATGGATTTTCGCCATATCTCCTATATCGCCGGACCGCGATATGATCGCGCTCTCTGCGCGCACCATTTTCTCCTGAGCCGGCACAGTGGCGAAGGAGGGAGTCCCTCCCTCCCCACTGTGCGCGGCTGCCGCTGAACACCAATGAGGACAGAGGAGGAGGGGAGGGACTGTGGCCACTGTGCCACCAATGAATGTTCCAGCCATATCCCACAGGGTCCCCCTCCCCCCCCCCCCCCCCCCCATCATTGGTGGCAGTGGGCAGTTCCGATGGGAGTCCCAGCAGTGTAATCCTGGGGCTCCGATCGGTTACCATGGCAGCCAGGAGTCACGCTACTGAAGTCCTGGCTGCGATGGTATGTTAGTGTGCAGCATTATACTCATGTGCGCCGTGGCTGCGTCCAGTAGCGTCCTGGCTGCCATGGTAACCAATCTGAGCCCCAGCATTACACTGCTGGGACTCCGATTGGAACTGCCCACTGCCACCAATGATGGGGGGGGGGGGGACCCTGTGGCCACTGCCACCAATGATTAATACTGGGGAGGGAGGGGGGTGGGTTTGAGTTACCATAGGGGGCACATGAGAGGCTGGGGGGGGGGGGGCACATGAGAGGCTGGCTGCCATGGTCAGCTCCCTGCTGTTGTGTGCACAAAGCACAGGGCAGCAGGGAGAGTGTAAAGTCCTATTCACCCTAATAGAGCTCTATTAGGGTGAATATGACAAGGGTTCTAGCCCTTAAGGAGGCCAATAGTTATTAAATAGTAAAAAAAAAAAAAAGTTTAAACACCCCCTTCCCCCCCAAATATAGAAAACAATATATCGCATATCGCACATGCTTAAAATTATATCGCAATATAGATTTTAGGCCATATTGCCCACCCCTATTGGAAACTGCACATGAAGGAAGCTTAATGGAGAAGTGAAAGGGGTGCTAAAATTGAAAATTTCAGCTGCTGTACACCCATGTCAGCATGGTTTGAATTGGAAGTGAAAGGTTGTGTTTATTTACACACAAATCTGAGTTGTCTTGCTTTACATTGTACAGCAGCTGAAATTTTAAAGTTTACAAAAAGATGGTCATTAGTTGTTTCCATCCAAAATTGGCCATTCTTAGGAGAATGTTACGGCAGTGGGTGTGGAACCACTGTGTCAACCAACAGATTTGAATTTGGGCTACTCCTAAGGTCGTTATTCTGGCAGTCCCCTGGGTTTCACTCTTTACTCCAGGAGGTACAGGTGTTAGTCTTTGTATGATTGACCTAACCCATAGATATCAGACACTGGTGCAGAGCAACGAGGGGCAAGGCAAAATTATAGCCAGAGGTAGGCCGAGGTCAGGGTCGGCAGAGTATGTGCTTAAGTTCGGGGCATGCAGTGGAGGGTCAGAATCCAGTAAACAGTCAGAGATTGGTACTCAGACTATAGAGATGGCACACCTCTGCAGAAACAACTAGTACCTCGGAACCGAAGCAGAGTTCGGTTTTAAAGTGGTTTTCCACTTGCGTCTTCGCAAATAACTTTACATCGGATATTCGGAGCCCATACATTCTAATACTGTACGGAGTACCGTATTATTCCGAAGCTTTGAACCAAGTGACTCAACACTAGTCATGAATATATAATTGAGGAGGGGGGAAGGGGTCTGAGTCGCCCTTCGGGCCCTGCTCATCAGCTGTCTCTAGGGGCCCCAGCTTTCAGACAAGCTCTGTGGCTTTTTTATTTATTTATTTTTTTAAGTATAGTGTTGTACTTTGTTTAGTGGCTGTGCTTGGGATTGCAGCTCAATCCCATTCTCTTTAATGGGACTTAGCTGCACAAAGGCCATATGACCAATGCACGTGATGTTACTGGCAAAGGAAGAGGACAAGGTACTTGCCTGAGAGCTATGGCCCCTTCCAACAGCGCTACCTTCCAGGAAGTGCCATCAGACCACCACCAATCAAATACTGATGACTGAGGATACAGTGAGGAACAGAAGTATTTGAACACCCTGCAGTTTTGCAAGTTCTCCCACTTAGAAATCATGGAGGGGTCTGAAATTCACATTGTATGTGCATTCCCACTCTGAGAGACAGAATAAAAAAAAAGAAAATCACATTGTATGATTTTTAAATAATTTATTTGTCTTGCACTGCTGAAGATAAGTATTTGAACGCCTGAGAAACAGCAAGAAGTCTGGCTCTCAAAGACCTGTTAGGCCCCTTTCACACGGGCGAGATTTCCGCGCAGGTGCAATGCGTGAGGTGAACGCATTGCACCCGCACTGAATCTGGACCCATTCATTTCTATATGGCTGTGCACATGAGCGGTGATTTTCACGCATCACTTGTGCGTTGCGTGAAAATCGCAGCATGCTCCTCTTTGTGCGTTTTTCACGTAACGCAGGCCCCATAGAAATGAATGGGGTTGCGTGAAAATCGCAGCATGCTCCTCTTTGTGCGTTTTTCACGTAACGCAGGCCCCATAGAAATGAATGGGGTTGCGTGAAAATCTCAAGCATCCGCAAGCAAGTGCGGATGCAGTGCGATTTTTCTCGCACGGTTTCTAGGTGACTATCGGGATGGGGACCCGATCATTATTATTTTCCCTTATAACATGGTTATAAGGGAAAATAATAGCATTCTGAATAAAGAATGCATAGTACAATAGGGCTGGAGGGGTTAAAAAAAAAGAAAATATTTTTTAACTCTCCTTAATCCACTTGTTCGCGCAGTCGGCATCTCTTCTGTCTTTTGTGAGGAATCGGACCTTTGACGTCACTACGTTCATCACATGGTCCGTCACATGATCCATCACCATAGTGATGGATCATGTGATGAGCGTAGTGACGTCATCAAAGGTCCTATTCCTCACAGAACAAGACAGAAGAGATGCCGGCTGCACAAACAAGTGGATTAAGGAAAGTTACATTTTTTTATTTATTTTTTTAACCCCTCCAGCCCTATTGTACTATGCATTCTGTATTCAGAATGCTATTTTCCCTTATAACAATGTTATAAGGGGAAATAATACAATCTACACTACAACTAACCCAAACTTCTGTGAAGAAGTTCAGGTCTGGGTACCACAGTCAGTTTTTTTTATCACGCGCGTACAAAACACATTGCACCCGCGCGATAAAAACTGAACATCGGAACGCAATCGCAGTCAAAACTGACTGCAATTGCGTTCCTACTCGCGTGGGTTTGCCGCAATGCACCGGGACGCATCCGGACACGCTCGTCTACAAGGGGCCTTACTGTGCCTTTAAAAAGTCCACCTCTACTCCACTCATTAATCTAACTTAGTAGCACCTGTCTGAGCTCTTTAAAGACACCTGTCCACCCCACAGTCTGTAGACGCCAACTACTACCATGGGCAAGACCAAGAGCTGTCAAAAGACCCCAAAGACAAAACTGTGGACCTCCACAAGGCTGGAAAGGGCTACGGGGCAATTGCCAAGCAGCTTGGTGAAAATAGATCAACTGTTGGAGCAATTGTTAGAAAATGGAAGAGGCTAAAGACTACTCTCGGTCTCCCTCGGACTGGGGCTCCATGCGAGATCTCACCTCGTGGGGTATCACTGATAAGAAAGGTGAGGAATCAGCCCAGAACTACAAGGTAGGAGCTGGTCAATGACCTGAAGAGAGCTGGGACCACAGTTTCAAAGGTCACTGTTGGTAGAACACTACGCCGTCATAGTTTCAAATCATGCATTGCACGGAAGGTTGCCCTGCTCAAGTCATCACATGTCCAGGCCCAAGTCTGAAGCCAATGACCATCTGGATGATCCGGAGGAGGCATGGGAGAAAGTCATGTGGTCAGATGAGACCAAAGTAGAACTTTTTGGTCTAAACTTCACTCGTGTTTGGAGTAAAAAGAAGGATGAGTTGCATCCTAAGAACACCATCCCTACTGTGAAACATGGGGGTGGTAACATCATGCTTTGGGGATACTTTTCTTTGAAGGAGACAGGACAAATGGCTGGGTCTTCCAACATGACAACGACCCTAAGCACACAGCCAGGATAACCAAGGAGTGGCTGCGTAAGAAGCAGATCAAGGTTCTGGAGTGGCCTAGCCAGTCTCCAGACCTAAATCCAATAGAACATCTTTGGAGGGAGCTGAAACTCTGTGTTGCTCAGCGACAGCCCCGAAACCTGACAGATCTAGAGGAGATCTGTGTGGAGGAGTGGGCCAAAATCCCTGTTGCAGTGTGTGCAAACCTGGTCAAGAACTACAGGAAACGTTTGACCTTTTGTAATTGCAAACAAAGGCTTCTGTACCAAATATTAACACTGATGTTCTCAGCAGTGCAAGACAAATTCTTTAAAAATCATACAGTACGATTTCCAGTTTTTTTTCTTTTTTTGGTTCGGTCTCTGAGTGGGAATGCACCTACAATATGAATTTCAAACCCCTCCATAATTTCTAAGTGGGAGAACTTGCAAAATCACAGGGCGTTCAAATACTTCTGTTCCTCACTGTATATCAAACTGTACTTAGAGTTCATCTATGAATGGAAGAGTTGGCTAGACATACTTAACACAGCAGTATAAAAAAGCTGAGGTTTATCAAATGCATAGGTTGTTTTTTTCTCCACAGACCAGACTGTGAAATTGGTTTTA